>NC_050576.1:155469979-156070812 GCF_011100635.1 Trichosurus vulpecula | reverse complement strand
CAAAGAGTTATAAAACTGTGTGTGCCCTTTGACTCAGCAACACCATTATTAGGACTGTTTCCCAAGGTAATCAGGGAAAAAGGAAAACGAACTTGTATGTCTAAAATATTTATAGCAGCTCTTTTTGTGGTGGCAAAGAACTGGAAATTGAGGGGATGCCCATCAATTGGGGAATGGCTGAATATATTGTGGTATATGATTGTGACGGAATACCACTGTGCCGTAAGAAATGATGAGCAGGTTATTTTAGAAAAACATGGAAAGACTTGTATGAAATAATGCAGTGTGAAACAAGCAGAATGAAGAGAATGTTGTATATCATAATAGCAATATTATTGAAAGAATGACTAAGATATTCTGCCTAATATAAACATTCAAATCAACTACAAAGGACTTAAGAAAGAAAATGCTATCCGCCCTCAGAGAAAGAACTGATGTATGGAAGTATATATTATATAGTTCCACATATTATATCTATATGAATTATTGGCCTTCTCTAATGTGAGTTTGGTAGGGAGGGAGGACACAACTTGGAACTAAAAATGTAACAAAAAATCAATAAAATAAACATTAAAAATTTTAGAAAAGAGTGATAGCTAGAAGTTATATAGCACTTTAAGGTTTGCAAAGTGCTTTACAAATACTATCTCATTTTAGCCTCACAACAGCTTTGGAAGACAGTTGTTATTATTTTTATTTCCATTTTACAGATGAGAAAACTGAAGCAGACAGAAATTAAGTGACTTGTTTGTAAGAAATGTCTTAGGTTAGATTTGAACTTGTCTTCCTGAGTTCTGACTTCTTGGTCCAGCTCTCTATCTACTGCCCCACCTAGGTGCCTTTAAGAATATCACATGGTATAACATGTTATACTATGACACAATAAGACACAATAATAAACATAATATATTTATATATTAATATGTTACTCTATATAATATACAAATACAATATATAATAATAAATATAATACAATATAATAATATAACTTGATTGCCACTCAATATTTTTCTATTTATCTTTGCAAGAGATATTGTAGAAATACGTGACTAAGGTTTATACCTTAATATTCTTTAATTAGATATGGTGCAATTCATTTTATACTTTTTATATTACATATATGCATATATATATATATATATATACACACAGATAGTTGGATGAATGAATTCTCTCTTCTAAAATGAAATAGAATTTCTTCCCCAAATGGACAAGCTGGCTTTTTAAAAATCTTTTTCCTCTACTCTCACTCAAACTTTTTAGTAATGCCATTGGTCAAGTGGCATTTCAAATAATTAAGTCACTTCAACATAACTTTATCATGTGGCAATTTTAACAATGCTATGGCAGCTAGTGGACATGGAGTCAGGAAGACTTAAGTTTAAATCCTGCCTCAATGCACTTACTAACAGTGTGATTCTGGGAAAGTCACTTAACTTTTCTCAGCCTCAGTTTTCTCATCTGTGAAATGAAGATAATAGCACTTACCTCCCAGGATTGTTATGATCATCAATTGAAATAATATTCGTAAAGTGCCTTGTAAGCTTTAAAGCAGTCTATAAATGTTAGTTATATCTAGCTCTATGCATTAAGAAGATACTCACAGACACATCTGGTGGAAACTTATGCCATTTTAAAATGTAGAAAGTAATTATTGAAATTGGGATGGCTAAACTAGATGAATATTGAATAAGGGCCTGCCTTAGTTGTCATGGAGCCTGAGGAAGGCACATTTGGACCAAGGCAAGAACTCAAGTTCCTGTGCCCTCATTTCTCTGTAGGGAGAGTAGAACCTCACATTAGTTGTAGGGGGAACTCTGCTTTCTTTGGGCTTGAAATAATTCTCATGGCTACTTGTTTCCACTATTCCTGAGCCCTGTCACAGCTATGCTGTTTGAAGTGGGTCCTCATCGGGTGGCCTTCTAATAAATTCACCCAATGTCATTGGCTAAGTGTTCCTAAGTGGTGGGATTAAGGAACCTTTTTCCTTCTCTACTAATTTTCTGCTTCACAGTTTTGAGGCTGCCAAATGTAGCTTGGAAGCAAGCAAGCGTAATTTTAGAGGCTGGGGAATTTGCCAGTCTCAAAAAGCAGAGTAGCAGAAGTAGTGTCACAATTTAAAAAAAAAGTACAGTATTTGGATCCTGTCATAGGAAGGCAGTGTGTTACAGTTCTATTTGGAATTAGGCATTTAGTAGATGCCTCTGCCTCTGCCTCTGCCTCTGCCCCTGCCCCTGCTCCTACCTCTGCCTCTTCTCCTTGCTCCATTTCGATGGCTGAAGGCTGCCTCCTTAACTTCCAGTATCCTGGCTTGACCAAGCCTTAAACCCAATTCATTCTGGAGCTCATAGATTGTATACTAGGTCCCTGCCCTCCTAGCACAGAGTGGCTGTAAATACCAAATTGTAACTGTTTCTCTTTTGGGCCAGAACCCTGAAGGTCTTCCCCTTCCAGTTTGATTTTTTTTTACTTTTGATGAAAGGTGCCATCCTTTGATTAACTTCTTAAAGAGGACTATTCACTGACTGGGCATTACCTCACTCAAACTGAAAACCTGAAAGGGCCAGGGTCTCCCAATGCATCCTGGGCCATCTCCAGCCCTCCTGGTGAATATCAGGCCACTGGATCCAGATGGCTCTGGAGAAGAAAATCCCTCACTCAAATCCAAGTCGACTGCAAGTCATGTCATCATTTCCCTGATGTCATGGTCCTCTTCAAGAATGAAGGACAAACACAACAATAAATGCTTATTGACTGATTGACTGAATCCCAGCTGTAATGCTTACTACCCATGTGACCTTGGGTAAGTCACTCAACCTCTCAGGCTTCAATTTTTTCACCTGTACTATTGGGGGAATTTGGGGAATGATCCTGTAAGTGCTTTGAGTGACCTCTAAATTTTAGTACCAGGTGGCCAATCCCCCATGGCTCCACTCCTGTAATAGCTCTGCTTTGGGATTATCTTTCCAGCAGAATGTAAGATCCTTGAAGGATGGGACCTTCCTTTTTATTTTTGTTTTTATATCCTCAGTACCATACCTTGCAAATAGTGTATACTTAATACTGTTGATTTAATTAAATGAAATCTTTGACTCATCTCATTCCTTTCCTTTCCCTCTCATATCCAAACATTTACCAAGTCTTGTTGATTTGGCCTCCACAATATTTCTTTTTCCCCGTCATATCTCTGGCATCCTTTCTTACTCTCTCTGCCCATTGCCACTGATCTGATAGAGCACTTTGACAGAGCCGGATGGGTTTTCCTGCTCCACTCTCCCCATTGCAACCTCTCTTTCCAAACATTGCCAGAATTCCTCTTTCCACATAAAACTCCTCTGTCCAAAACCGTTCAGGGTTCTTCTCTTGTGGACCTAGTGAAATTCAATTTCTTTTACTTGGTATGCAAGTTCTTCTACAATATGATACCATTCTACCTTTATTTCAAACTAGACTATTCTCCATTCCCCAAACACACCCTAAGCATTCTAACTTTGTGTCTTACTGTGGAAAAAGTACTGGATTTGGATTCAAAGGACCTGGGTTTGAAGCTCAGCTTTATTACTTGTGTGCCCTTGGGCATATGAAGGGGTTGGGCTAGATGTCCTTTAAGATCCTTTCTAGCCTCTAAACTATGATTCTATAATCCTTTGCCCACACTGTTTCCTATGCCTGAAATTCCTTTCTTCTCTTCACCACTTGAATTTCTATCTTTCCTTTAAAGGTTGACTTAACTATTACCTCCTTCATGAAGCGTTTCTTGATCTATTTGTTCCATACTCACTTTCCCCCTTGGATGTCATATAAATGCAATATGGCTATGTCTTGGGTCCCCACAGCTTTATTTTTTTTAAAAGACTTATTTTAACCCTTTAATCTTATCCAGCTATTTTCTTTTTCACCATTAACCTTCTTGAGATGAATGGCTGTGTGTCTGTGTGTTTAATATGAAGCAATCTCCTCAGATTAGAGGGTGGGAAGTGTGGGGGCCATGGGAGTCTTGAGGAGAGATAGGTCAGCTTCTATGGAGATTGGAATTATGAAGGAGTAGAATAATTATCTTGCTGCAGTGAGGGCCCATTTGATATTAAATAACATAAATTTGTAGTGGATTTATTCAGTATAATTTCATAATTTCTTCCAGCTCCATTCAGCAGCTCATGAATAGGAGGAAAAGAGGTAAACGGTGGGAGTAACTTAGGGTTTGGGTCTGGCAAGTTGTAATTGGTAATAGGCAAGGGATTCTAGAGCAGAGAATAGTGTAGAGTTGAGTTGATTCACAAAGGGGTCAAGATAGGGGAGAGAAGAGAAGGTAGGAAGTACAAGCGTAATGGCCTGGAAATGTTAGGGGTTTGTGAGGCACAGGGAAAGATGGAATGATCAAAGATTATTATCAGATAAAAGACTTTTTTGGACATGGAAATGGAATATGTGGATGATGGCAAAACTAAAGGCAGGACAATCTCTGTGAGTGTGTGAGGTAGAGTGAAGGAGTTGGTCATGAGAACCAATTAGATTGAGGAAATGAGACGTTAGGGTGTGTGAGGGAGCATCAATACGTAAATTGAAGACTGGGGGCAGGAGTTGCTGAGGAAAGAAAGCCAGGAGGAACTCACTGAAGAAGGAAGGATAATGTTGTGGGTGATGAAGGGCCGCTAGGCACTCTCCTACTATCTCCCTACTAATATTAGGTATCAATTCCATATAATCTGTTTTTCGTTCTCTTTTTTTTTCCAATCCAAAGGTCAGTCTTCTTGATACAGAAAATAAAAGCAATATAAAAGGTAACCACCCCAAGCAGCAATGGTTCCATTCCTTCTCTGATATTCCTTTTCTCTCAACACAGCTAAAAACAAAACAGAAGACTTTTTCTCATTCTTAGCCATTATTTTTTCCCCTCTGGAAACTATTCTTCCTTCTGATTTCAGTATTTTTATCCATTGCTCCACCATTTACTGGCTCTTCTATGTTCGCAGCTTTAGCATTATCTGATGGCTGGTTAGTCAATTAACAAACATTTATTAAGTGCTTATCAAATTCCAGGCATTTTGCTTCGCGCTGGGGGTACAAAGAAAGGCAAAACTCAGTCTCTGCTCTCAAGGAGCTCACAGTCTGAGGGCGGAGACAAGATGAAAACAGCTATGTACAAACAAGACTCATTACAATCTTCAAAATCTTTCTTTTTTGTGACATTATAATATTTCGAGGCCCTTTATAAACTGATGAAGAATGAAGTGAATAGAGCCAATATGATAATTTATACAATAACACTGTAAAAAACAACTTTGAAAGTCATAAGGACTATGATCAATACAATGACCATTCATGATTCCAAAGTACTGATGATGAAAAATGAGATAGAAGTGATAGAATATATATGTGCATGTACACACAACACACACATATCCATGTGTATGTACATAATATACATATATAACACATATATGTACATATACACACAAGATAGACACACACTATATATATATGTATATATGTTGTGTGTATGCATACAGACAATGAGGAAATTTGTTTTGCTTGACTGTATATTTGCTACAAGATTTTTTTCCTTAAAAAGATAAGATGCAAATGGGATGGATAAACAATAAATTTCTATTAATTTTTTTTAAATAGAGAGGAGGGGCATGCTAATAATGTAAAATATTGCATGCACTGTCAGACAGGGTCACTGTATTATTAGTTTTACTCAGTCGTTTTACTTTATTACAAGAGAGTTCTTGTGAAATAGGATTATTCAATAATATTTATAATGTAAAAACAAACATTAAAGGGGCCATGGGATGAGATGGGGGTTGGGAAAAGCTTCTTGTAGAAAGTGTGATTTTAGGGGAGACTTGAAGAAAGCCAGGGAAGCCAGGAAGTAAAGAAGAGAAGGGAGGCCATTGCATGGATGGGGAACAGCCAGTGAAAAAGAGAATGAATATATATGTATATACATACACATCCATCCACTCATACACATACACATATACAATGTATGTATGTACATGTGTATATGTATATATACATACGTATAGGTATATATGCACATACATGTATATGTGTGTGTATATCTACTACATATGTATATATCTATATATAAATGATATCCAGGCCGAGACACGTAAGAGACAGTTGGTGATAAAAGATTGAAGGTCAGGAGAGATGTTAGGACTGGATAAATAGATCTGATAATGTTTATGCATGCAGATGATAACTGAATACATGGGAGCTGATAAGAGACTACTAAGTAAGCTAGTAGAGAGGGAGAAGAAAAGAGTGCCTAAAAGTGGACCTTGGCGGGCACCAACTATGAGTGGGTAGAGATCCACTAATGCCACTGAAACCTAGAAAGAAAAAAAGGATGATAGAAAGGATATCTTTTTCTCAGTTCCCATCCTATTAGCCTAAGAAGAGGGGGAAAGAGCTGTAGGTGTTAGGAGTAGCAATTAGAAGTGACAACAAGCAAACCTTCTAGGGAAAACAGTCATTTGCATTTTAGTGCAATAACCCTTGATGATATGACAGCCCTACGGTGTGTTAGAGATAGGGAAGCATTGGTCTTGGATTTAGAGGACCTGGGTTCAGATCTTACATCTTATCCTTACATTACTTTTACAGTAGAACTATAGGATAACATAGTAATCATAATCATTCTTAATCCCTGCCCCCACTTCAACACTCCTTTATATGTTTTATTCCTTCAGAATGCTAAGTCCTTGATGGCAGAAAGTGGCTTGCTTGTTTGTATGTGCATCCCTAGAACCTAGCAGAGTGCCTAGCCTGGAATAAGTTCTTAATAGATGCTTTATCTATGGGTCCGTCGGTCTATCTATCTATCCATCTAACTATCTATCAAATCTTCTTGCCTCACTGACCAAAGTGGATACCACATAGCTATCAGTTGTCATCTGCTCAAAGTCTTCTACAAAGGGGAGAGGTCAGTAAGAAATACTTTTAATGGGTCTAGAGGTCAGAGATCTGACTCCTGTTATAACAAATGACCCACTGGAAGGTATAACTAAGCCCATTCCTTGGATCTATGATACTAAAGATTTTCCAAACTCCTCAGGAATTGCCTGGGTCTGGTAGTGACCCTAAACTTTGGTGACTTTTCTAGCTTTGCATTGTAAGCCCCTCTCTCCCTGCCAGGAGTCTGGGACAAATAGGCCATTGGTTTCTTCCATTCCATCTCCCTTCTCCAGACCTTTGTAGAGCCTCAGTGGGCCTCTGTTAGTTCTAGGATCAAACATAAACTACTCTGTTTGACATTTAAGGCCCTTCACAACTAGTCCCTTCAGGTCCTTTCCAGTCCCATTCCATGTTTCTTTCCCTTCCATACTCTGTGATTCAGCCAAACTTGTCTTCTCTCTGTTCCTTACACAGAGAATTCCATCTCCCATCACCATACCTTTGTGCTTGTCTCCCTACCCATGCAAGGGATGTATCTTCTCCTCACCTCTGCCTCATAGAATCCTTTTTCTTCAAGATACAGTGCAAGCATCATCCTCTACCTGAAACGTTTTCTGATCCCTTCTCCAACTGCCAGTGCCTTCCTTCTATAACTACCTTGTGTTTAGCTCCCTTGTATTTATTTACTTAATATTTATTCCCTATAAACTTGCACTTCACTCTATATACTAAACTTTGTCATATATGTATGTATTTGTATATGTGTACACATACAGGTGTGTATATACTTGTTATCTCCCCTTTAGAATTATAAGGTCCTTAAAAAGAGGGACTTTCATTCTCTATTTGTGTCACCATCATCTAGCGCTGTGTTTGGCATATAGTAGACATTTAGTAAATACTTGTTAATCGGGTGATTGGCTTCAATCTATTTTTCCAGATTTATTGGTCATTATTCTCTAACTAAAATAGCCTTTTTGCTGTACCTCAAATAAGATGCTCAGTCCTCTGCTTCCTTGCCCTTATACTGGCTGATCCCGGTGCTTGAAATGCCTTTTAGGCTTACTTCCCATCTTAGATTTCCTAGTGGCCTTCAAGACTCAAATTAAGTTCAACTTTTTGAGTCTTTTCCTGATTCCCCAGAGCCAATAGTGTCTATTCCATCACTTTTTACCCATTTTGTGCATAACACACATGTAGAAATATATATATGTATGTGTATATGTCTATGTGTGTATGTAAAGTTATCTCTTCTGACTAGACTGTAAGCTCCTTGCGTGCAAAAGCTGGTTTTTCTTGTCTGTTTGCTTGGCACACAGTAGGCGTTTAATAAATGCTTTTAAATTGATTGTCCCCATACCTAAAACATTACTTTATTGTCACTTCTGCCTGACAGAATCTCTAGTTTCCTTTAAAGCTCAGCTCCCTTGCCATTTCCTACAGGAGGCTTAGAGTTGGTGTCGTCCTCCTCCTAGAAATTTCTTTATATATGTTTTGTATTTCATTTTCTATGTATAGTTTCCCTCAATAAGCTCCTTGAGGGTGGACACTTTGTATCCCCAGCGTCTAGCGCAGTGTCTGGAGCACAGCAGCCGCTTGATAATGTTTGCCGAATTCGTTCATTCAATAGATAATTTGTTGGGCAGTTGCTTTGTGGAGGGCACTGTACCCAGTCATGGAGGAGGGAGGATCTGTGATTTCATAGCCATAGAATTCCCTCTAATAACTTGATTTACAATCTTCTCTTAGAGTTGCCTAGATAACTAAGAGGTTAAGTGACTTGCTCAGGGTCACACGGTCAGTATCTGCCAAAGGCCAGACGCGAAACCAGAAAAACCTCTAAGATAGAAAAATAAACTAAGAAAATGAAAACTCTTCTCCCTCCCCCCATTCATCCTTCCCCTCCCCCATCTCAACTCAACCAGATACGTCCCAGTTCCTTCCCCTCCCCTGCTTCCCCAGGGCGGGCTTCCCTTTGTAATTAATCCCGAAGCTCAAACCTAAGGGGAGAAAAAAGTGCTAATGAGGGAGCATCCCCCTACTCCCCGGGCGGGCTCAGCAGGAATGCAGAGTAATTAATTTTGGGGGGGGAGAGGGAAATCCCGGCACGTACGGGGAAAGGGGGAGCTCTCCTATTGATCCTCGGCGCAGACTGCCCTCTCTTTGCCTAGCCACTGGGGGGTGGTGTATTGGTGCGAGAGGATTCCCGGCTTCCCAAATCCTTAGCTTTTTAAAAAGAGCTATGGGGCAAAGAGAGGGGAGCGTCCTCAGCGTCGTCAGGGTTTGGGAGCTGCGTCTCGGACGAGGCGGGAACACATCCCCATCTCCAAGCCCCGGAGAGGCTACGGGCTAGGCTGGGCGGGGGCCCGGGAATTCTCGTCCTTCCCTCGCACCGTTCCAGGACTGGGGTCGCGCACCCTCCACGACTAGTTTCCAAGAACCCGAGGGCCCGGGAGAGCTGGGAGTAGAGAGGGCAGGGGGAGGGGAGGGGTGAGTAGCTCGGCTGGTCGGGGAACTGCGGCTCCGCAGACAATGGACGAGGCGGCGGGAGGGGCGGCGGCAGCCGGAACAGCCCGGGAGGAGGTGCTGGCGAGTGAGCTCTCCCCCCGCTCCCCTCCCTCCTCTCCCTCTTCCCCCCTCCCCCCTGTGTTCAGCCGGCTCCTGATCTGATTCCTGATCCCTGATTCCCCGATCCCCGATCCCGCCATGGGAGCCTGAAGAACCCCTCCTCCCCCCTCGACCCCCGCCCCCTGGGGCCCAGAGGGGGAAGAGGTTGCGGTCTGGGATAGAGCTAGGGGGTGACCAGGACCAGGAGCCCCCCGCGACCCCCCTCCCTCACCCGCCCCCTCGCCAGCGCTGCCCGGGAGCGCGGAGTTCGCTCCGAGCGACCTGGAGCGCTGCGCTGCCATACAAAGGCTCCGGCTGGGCCGGGGCGGAACTGAGCGGACCAGGGCAGCTCGGGAGCGGCGGGTGAGTGCTGAGGCCGCGGGGGGCGCGGGCAAAGTTTGCAAAAAAAAAAAAAAGAAGAAGAAAAGAAAAAAGAGCAAGGCGCCGCGCCGGACTGAGGGAGGGGTGTCCCGGGCTGGGGAAGGGGGGCTTGGGTTTCGGGGGGGGGGGTCTTGGGCTTCCCCGCCTCTGGCCCGCCCCTCCACCCTGCAGGGCCCCCCTAGTCGGGGAGGGGAAGGGGCGCACGGGGGGGCGGGGCTCGGGCCTGGCAAGCCGGGGACTTTCCTGGGCCCGGGGCCGGGGCGGGGGCCTGAGAGGTCCCTGAGGGAGCGGGTTTCAGCCCGGGACCTGGAGTCCGGAGCGGGCCGGCGGGGGGGTGGTTAGAGTGGGGTATGGAGGTGTCTTTGCAGCTTGAGGAGGGGATCGGTGTGCGGGCGTGTCGCGTCTGGGGGCTTGTATGGAGTCCCGGGAGGGCTCTGGAGGGGCTGTAAAGGGGGATTGGGTGTGGAGCTGGGAAAGGGGGACTGGCCGGGCTTTCTTGGGGTCCCGGAGGTGAAACCCTAGCAACCACCCCCCCTCCCCTTTTCTCATGCTCTCCTCTTTGGAGGGCAGCGGGACCTGCCGCTGTGAGAACTGTCGGGAGCGGGGGGGCCATGTGTGTCCTAGCCCGTCTTTGTGTTTGTATTCGTGCACGCCTGTCCCTGCAGGTGTGTGCCTTCGTGTTTGGGGTGTGTAGGGGTTTCTCTCTAGCTACCAGCGTCTACATGGGGGCAGGGAGTGTGTGCCGTGTCCCCAGTGTGAAGGGATCTGTTTGTGTGTTCTTGTGTACTGAGGAAGGGGGATGTGTATAGTGGGGGGATGAGAATGTCTAACGTAGGTGTGTGTGTATTGGTGAAGGTATATGTCTATCTTGGTAAGGGTTGTGTGTGCAGGCCCAAATATTGAGCAGGATGGGGGCGTGTGTCCTAGGGAAGGGTGTGTATAAGGAGGACCAGAGGTGTGCACTGAAGATAGTTGTTTCTCTTTAAAGGGTCTGTGTACTCGTGTATGTGTGTGCTACTGTGTTTTGAGATGTTTCATGTGTGTATCAGATGGGTGTGCCTTTAAGTGAGTGCCTGTCCCTGGTGATGGTGTGTGTACTGGGGAGGGGGCGGTGCTATGTCCTCCCCATCTAGGTGGATGAAGTGGCCTTGAAACTCTCGGAGGAAGGGTCTCTCTCTGTCCCCTGGAGTGCTTGCAGGATTTGGGAACAGCAACAGTAGGTTTATTGTTGGAAACAAGGATGGGGTGGCAATGGGTGGGCAGCCTTTTGTGGGTCAGGCAGTGCTTGCTTGTGGCTGGTGTGTGTTCGTTGTGGCATGTTCACATCAAAACTCTTTTCTACATCCATGCCCAAGGGGAAGTTGGTGGAAAGTGGAGACTTTTATAGGGCTTGGAGGGGGGGAAGGGCTGTACTATGGGTCTGGGTTTGATTGGGTGTTTTTCTCAACCCTTACAAGAAGGGGTAGGGGAGTCCAGACTTTTGGATTCATCTCCCCAAGTTTCATGTCTTGTCTGCTATGGCTTTTGGCCTTGCTCCAAACCATTAACCTTTTCTCCCCTCCACTTTGCCCATACTGCCTTTCCCCAGGGTTAGTATTTCACCACCCAGTTCTGCTCTTGGAGCTCTAAGGCCTTTGTGGAGTTTTGGGATTCTGATACAGGAAGAAGGAAAGAGGGAGAATGATTGGGGAGGTGATAGGGTAGTGATGAGTTTAGCTTAATCCACTAGGAAGCCAAGCTTTTGAGATTAAGATGAGAGATTTGGGAAAAGAGAACATAATGGTTGGGGGTAATGGAGTGACTGGTGGTTTGTGGAGTACAATTCAGGGCCTCCCTTCTGCTCTCAGAAGAGCCTGTGTAGGCTGAAGGCAAGCCCCAGGGTGGAGGATGAAAGCTAGGTATGTAGGCATAAGATGGAAGCTGAGGATGTATGAGATGAGTCCACTTGAAGATATGGGCTGGGGCTGAGGAGAGGGAATAGGAACTGAGGGTGTGGGGTAAAGATGTGGGATAGGGAAAAAGGGTATAGGATGAAGATCTGAGATGGATACTGAGGCCTGAGGGTTAAGGGTGTGGGATGAAGTTGAGGATGTAAGATAGGGCTGAAGACATGGGATAGGGATAAAAGCTGAGTGTATGGATTTGGGCTGAGAGCTAAGGGTATGCTTGGGGGTTGAGACCTGAGAGTACAGAGGCTGAAGATGTAGAATTAGAGCTAAACATATAGGATGAAGGGTGATGGTATGAGCTGAAGGATAGAATGGGAGCTGAGGGTTAGGACTGAGGGCTGAAGGGTGTGAACTGGGATAAAGTCTGTGAGTAGTTTGGGGAGGAGGAAAAAGGGAACCATGATGTTTATAAATCTGCTCTCATCTATTACTGTGGTGTGGGGACCCAGTTGCCCTACTCCCAAACGGAAATATTTCTCTTCAGGGAACAGAATTGGTTTCCTCCTTCTCTCTCTGGGGCTAGGGAGGAAGTGGCCGGCTAGGCCACCCCAAGAGATGGCAAGCCTGGAAAGGGAAGGGACCAAGGTTTAGGACAGGGCTTCCTTTTTAAAGCAGCATGTTCATAGATTCATAGTCTAACTACCTTTAGGCCAAGGGTTAGGGCTGTAGTCTAAATTAATAGGTGAGGCTCTTCTAGAAACAGAGGCACTCTTACTTGACTTAGTGAGAGCTCTGTCCTTCCCACATCCTAATCCAAGGTGTCACTGTCCACAGGCTGTGCTTCAGTCCCATTCACTTGGTAGTCAAAGGGACTTTAGTCAGATAGACACCACTGATCAGAATACCAGAATACCAGAAGAGTTTGGTTGAAGAGTACCTCCTGCTATCTTTCTGGTGTTGCCCTCCTGCCCCCACACCAGTATGTATGTGATCTCTTGAGTCTCATGTACAGGAGACTTAGCTGGATAACTGTTTAGAAGAGCTGTTATGAGCAAGTGGGAAGGATCTAGGACTCTCCTGTTCCCCCCAGTTGGGTTTCAGAAACTCAACCGTAGCAGCTACCTTTGCCTTTGTTTCTTTTGAAACCCTTGACTTGTCCCCCTATTAGAAGGTTAAATGGAGAAAGCCCTGAATGGGGAAATGAAGCACCTGGGTTCTTGCTTTGACTTAGCCTTTGATGTATCATGTGATACTGGCCAAGTTTCTTTCTTTCTCTGGGCCTCTGTTTCCCTTTCTATAAAAAGGGACTAATGATACCTGTCACTTGTTATCCCTGGGGCTAGGAAGAGGATCTGATGAAAAAGGATGGGAGATCCTGAATCTCTCCATGCTTTCAGCCTCCTAGGAAGTCCATTTGATCTGGTCCTGTCACTTGGTATCTGTTACACCTGATACCTGATTTCTTTTTTGTGCCCTGGATTCCTGATTCCTTTCATGTTGTTTGGAAATAGCATCTCTACTTCCAGAGACTGTGGTTGGGAACATATTTTGTCTTGCTTCATCTCTTGAATTTTCCTGGTTAGATTTCTCCTGTATCTAGCCTTCTTTTTAACTCCCCTCTCCTAACCTTGTCTTTGTCTGCCAGTGATGTCTATCAGGTGAGTTACCTCCTTCAAGATGAGGTCTCCATACCGGTTTGGGGGCAGGGCTGAAGAGAGAGTTTTGTCTTGACCTCATGTAGCTCTTGTTCTTTCTGTCTGGAACTGGGAAGGCTCAGGTTAAATCTCTAACTGGGGCTTGCCATCTCCTCTGCCCAGCTCTGTGCAAATCTGGGACACCCTTTCTGTTGGGCCCTATGAAGATGAAGCCCTATATGACCTGATGCCCTTGGCAAGGCTCATAATTACAGACTAAACACCTGGGAAAGGGTTTGGGAGAGTGGCTAGCCAAGAATCTCTTAGTTATCAGGGTGGGGTGAGGAGAGGGGAGAGTGGGAAGGAGCTGGGGGCAGGGGTGGGGCAGGAATCTTGGGGCCCCCTTTGTCCTATGGGGCCTCTACAGCTCAGACAAACGTGGCAGTTAGGTTGAAGGCTAGACTATGGGACATGTAAGATGACTCAGGCCCTCTTCTTCCCTCATTATTAGTGAGTGCTTTAGCTTCTGGAGAGGAGCACAGGGGTGAGTCTTCATGGTGTTCAGCGGTCCTATGTATTGTCTGACCTCTTAGGACTGAAGACAGAGGATCATAGAACCACAGGTTCATAGATCTATGGCTTCAAGGGACCTTGGAAGTCATATAATGTAGCCTCATTTTGCAGATAAGAAAACTGAGTCCCAGAGAGATGAAGAGACTTGTTCAGAGTTATACAGAGCTGGAATTAGAATTGGGGTTCAGTGATTCCAAGTTCAGTGTGCTTTTTGAACAGTATCCTTTCTGGAATTATAAGTATGAAGTTTCATGGACTCTGGGTGTAGTGCTAAATTTATCTGTCTAACCTGTGCCTTCATTCTCTCAAGGAATGATGAGGTTTCTGGGAACCCTAGAGGAAGAAGCAGTGAATATGAAAGAGACCTCAGTAGGATCTCCCCTTCTTAAAATGTATGGTGGACATGGCCTTTGTTAGGGAGGTGTTGGAGTCTAGGACCCATGGGAACACAGGGCCCAAATTTGGAAGAAGGAGGTGATTGGTCCTGTACTCCTAATGTTGAAGGAGTGTAGCATGGGAATATTAGCCACAGGACTCTCCCTACCGTTATGTTAATCAAACACCATTCTGCTTGTTGGGGGTGGGA
The DNA here is from genome assembly GCF_011100635.1 of Trichosurus vulpecula. Taxonomy (NCBI): domain Eukaryota; kingdom Metazoa; phylum Chordata; class Mammalia; order Diprotodontia; family Phalangeridae; genus Trichosurus; species Trichosurus vulpecula. Next base: position 156,056,236 of record NC_050576.1, on the reverse strand, counting down.
GATCTAGAAGAAGACACTGCATATCCTCCTAGTCTTTTCCAAATTTCCAACCTGATGGAAGAGCTGCCCTAGGTAGATTTTTCTATGGGAGATGGGTGTGGGTGGGGAAATCACCTTTCATCTAGAATTGTTGCTTTCTGTGGTCTCTGTATTCACAGAGTGTCTTCGTGCAAGATAAACGTTTTTAATATTATTGTCATGAGGGCAGTCCTGCCACCACCATGCTGGAATTTTGGCTTGGGGATGTCTGATTCCCTCTCCAGTGGGCCATCATATGTTATGGGGATGTGTGGGAATGGTTGACTGGGATGGTGGTATTCTCTAAGTGGGGATATGAAAAAATATCACCTTGCCATCTTCTCCATCTTCCAATTACCACCTTCCCCCAAGACCTTGCATTTTGTTTGTGCTGATCCTGAATTCTCTCCTCTCTGTCACTTATTCATTTATTTATTTATTTATTTATCTATTCATCTATTCATCTGTTTGTTTATTTATTTATTTATTAAGGGGAAATTGGGGGTGGAGAGGGACAGGTGCAGAATCTGAGGTGTGAACAGAGGAACTTTTAAAACAACTGAGTGTGAATGGAGACACTCATTTTCTCACCTGCTTAACTCCAGGAATGGCTCTGTGGGGAGGGGAGGGGTGGGGTGCTAAAAATCTTTTATTAGAGTTAAAAGCTTTGGGTAGGAGTGGGGTAATTGAGAGAATGGGAGGGGCCTTCTCACTGGAGTCCTTTTTGAGTTGGGGGGGGGGGCGTTGCATCTATCTGTGTTTGCTGATCTGCCAAGAAGGAGGAGGAGTCTGAGTTGGGGAGAAGACATGATCAAAAGAAATCCAGGGATGCTTTTGTCCCTCCTGTATTTTTATTAGACCTTCCTATCCCATGAATCTGTATACCCCGAAGTCCAGTTAGGCCTATTCTATAACCCCCTCCCTCTCCCTTATTCACACACACTTGTCTGTCCCACTTCTTCCTCTCCTGTGTATTGTTCTGCATAAGACTAGATTCACCCCACGCTGGCTTCTCTTCCCCCCTCTCAATTATACCCACTCCCTTCTAATGCACAATTAGGCCTATCCCATTGCTTCTTACCTCCCTTCCTTTCTTCCCTCCCCTCCAAGGTCCTTTGCACATGTACTCTGATTTCTACATACACGTCATTGTGTATGTGTGTTCAGTTGTTTTCAGTTGCGTCCAACTCTTCAGGACCCCATTTGGGGTTTTCTTGGCAAAGATACTGGAGTGGTTTTCCCATTTCCTTCTCCAGCTCATTTTATAGATGAGGAAACTGAGGCAAACAGGGTAGGTGTCTTGCCCAGGGTCACACAGGTAATAAGTGTCTGAGGCCGGATTTGAACTCATGAAGATGAGTTTTCCTGATTCCAGGCTCAGTACTCTGTCTATTGTGCCACCTAGTTGCCCCTATACACATGTACTCCTTGCTTCTCTCACTGTCTTTTCTGTATAGGTCCATCCCAGGTTAGTATTTCTCACTTCCTCTTATACATATCAGCCCCATCCCATTCCCTCCTGCCTATTCTTTTAACCCTCCCCTCCTAAGTCTGTCCCACACTCATTCTCAGGTGGCCACCTAGGTCCCTGTCTCTCCTTTGTCTTCTCTTCCCTGGGCCCCTCATATACACGCAAAAGCCCACCCTCTTGCCTCCCTAGCTTTCAGGGATAAGTAGGGATGGTTTACTGGACTTTGTGAAACCCTTCTAGGGCATGAGGAGCCAGACCTTTTTTTGGTTGAAGATGTTGATGGAACTGGGTTGTGAGGGTGGGGGAAGGAGATAGGATTGTTTGGAAAAGGAAGAATTTTTTTTGGAGGAGGGGGAGCACAGGGGAAGTTGGCCTCATCAGTTGGAATCCAGGGCACACACTTCCTGTTATCCACATGTCTGTTCTTGCCCCTCCTCTCAGGTGTGTGTGGGGAATCCTTTGCCACTCTGGAGTAGTCAGGAAGCTAGCTGAAGCTTGTGATTTGGTAGGGATGCTAAATCCTGCCCTTGGAGGGGGAATCTAGGCATCCAGATTCTTTCTACCAGCCCCACTGCCTCTTGCCCCCTCCCCCTAGCCCTGCCTGGGAGAGATGCCAACGAGATTACTCCCCCCTCTCCCCAAGTCTGCTGTTTCTGTGACCGGTTGTGGGAACAGTGGGAATGGGCCTGGGAGAGGCTAGGGAATGGGGGGGGGGGCATGTTGTGTGATCCTGGGAGCTAAGGTGGGGGTGGGGTGGGGTGGGGGTGAAGAGAGAGCAAAGCAGGTCTCTGCAGAGCCTGCTGGGCTGGGTGGGGTAGAGTGGAGCTGGGTGGAGCCAGCAGGAGCCTTTCCAGGTTTCCGAAGGGAATAGCATATATAGACCTGCAGGACCTTTTTGCTTCTCTGCCCTTCTCACTTCTATGCATTGATGGCCTAGTGGTGAGAAGGCCTTCCTTCCATGAGCCCAAGTGCAGGCCTCTCCATTGGACTCCATAGAAAGGAATAGCCCTTCCCCTTCTATGGAGTCCAATGGAGAGGGATCCTTGATCTCTGCCTGTCATCCCCCTACCCCCTCAGGCCAGTGAGAATGGTGAGCTCATGTCTGAGACTGCTGGGAGCTGCCCTGGGAGAGTGTCAGGTAAACAGGGTGGGGGCAAGGATACCCAGTGCCAGCTTCCAATGGACAACCTGTGGTTCTCTGAGCCCAGCCCCCATCCGCCCCCTCTCTGTTAATTTCTTCATCTCACAGTAGCTCCACCTATTTTTCTGACCTCCCAGTCAGATGTGCCACCCAAGGGGCAGTGCACATTTTCTCAGGGCATGGGGATGAAGAGTTCCAGCTCCCGGGGCTGTTCTATTGCCCTTTCTCTGTGCCTTAGTTTTTCCCTTCTTGGGTAGAGAGTCATGGTGTACAGTCAGGATAGGAGATGCCATCTCTCCAGAGGGATGGATTTGTTACATGGTCAAAAGATTCCATGTCTACTTCCTCATCAGGGAGAAAAGGTAATAAGAGCCATAATCCTAAGGGGCTTAGAGATCCTTCATTCAGGAATAGTGGGTAGAGAAGTGCTTGGGCCAGTAGGGAATTGGATGAGGTCGACGGAGTCCTTCTTGTTTGTCTCAGGCTTTGGGTCTGTTGGATACATTTTCCCTTCTGTTGTTTAGGTCTAGGGTCTACGTGAGTCTGTGGCTTAAGGGAGAGGATAGGGCTGAACCTTAGGTCAACCGGCTCATCTCCTACCCTGGCCATACAGGCCCCTTTGGGCTCTTCAAAGTGCAGAGAGCCAGGATCCCATACCCCCTATTTACTCTCCGTATAGGATATGGGGCTCCTATGGGGGGGGTGGAATCTGTATTGACCCTTTTTCTGAGTGACTACTTTGTGAATTTTACTCTCATATGGTACTATTTGGGAGGGGAATTAGTGTGATACAGTGAAAGAAACAGAGGATTGGGAGTCTAGAGAGCTGGTTCCCTCTTCTCTCTCACCAATACACCAAAGAATTCCTTATTGTGGGTGTCCCCTCCATGTCTTAGAAGATGACTTTATGACCAAGCCACAAACTTAGGTGGCCAAAAAAAAATTCACAATGAATTTGTTGAATTGAGCTGACCATCATGTGGGCAGCTTTTTGGTGACAAACCAATCTGCGTTTGTCTAGGCTGGGTCAGGGGCGGGACACTTGCGACCTTGAGTCCATATGTGGCCCTCTAGGACCTCGTGTGGCCCTTGGAACCCAAATTTCACAGGACAAATCCCCTTAATAAAAAGATTTGTTCTATAAAACCTGGACTTAGTCAAAAGGCTGCACCCAAGGACCTAGAAGGCCACGTGTGGCCTCAAGGCCAAAGGTTCCCCACCCCTGCTCTGGGTTGATGCTCCAAGTCTTTCCTGATGAGAAGGACCTTCAAGAACACAGGCTTTCCCCCATACCATGATGAGCTATTAGAGAATGACTTTAGTGAAGATGTGCTAATGACAACCCTGGGAAGTGAGTAGTACAAGTTTTATATTCGTCATTTGAGAGATGGGTAAACTGAAGCCCAGAAAAATTAAGTCTCTGGTGGCAGATCAGAGAGTCTCAAAGCTGGAAAGGATCCTTGAGCTCATCTAGTCACAGTCCTTCCCTGACCAGGCTTACCTTCTACAAAATCCCTTCCTTCGAAGTCTGGAGGTCTTTAAGCTATGTCCTTGGCTGGGGCTAGAATTCAAATTGTCTCATTTCAAATCCAGAGCTCTTTCTACTGTACCACACAACTTTGTGACCTTGAGTGAGTCCCACCATCCCTGGACCACTATTTATGGTAAAGATGTTGGTCTGGATAATTTAAGTCCTTTTTAACTCTTAACATTCTATTCTGTTGCCTCTGTTATGCTTAGACATTTGGTTCAGTGCATCCCTCAGAGCCTGAGAATTTAGATCCACAATTTCTTTGATAAAAACATATCCAACAACCCTTAGGGTAAAAGCAGTCCAGGAATGTAAAAGCAGGTAACAACAGCTAGGAAGTGAAAAGCAGTCTCAAGGAACTCCCTGGGCTCTCCTCCTCTGCCAAAATCCTGAAACTGAAAGATACGCTCTGTGCCCAAGGCCTGGACCCCAGATCCATCCACCTAGGGGCACAGTTGTAATTTTTTTCAGAGTTATTAAAATTATTTATGCATACTATTCAAAAGTTATTCAGAGGCAGCTACAGGGCTGGTGCAGTGGATAAGGAACTGAACCTGGAATAAGGAAGACCTGAGTTCAAATCTGGCCTCAGACACTTACTAGCTGAGTGACCTTGTAAAGTCACTTAACCTCTGTTTGCTTCTGTTTCCTTAGCCATAAAATGGGGATGATAATAACATCTACCTCCCAGGGTTGTTGTGAGAATCAAATGAGGTAAAACGCTTAGCACAGTGCCTGGCACATAGTAGGTACTGTATAAATGCTAGCTATTATTACTAATTATATTATGATTGTTTTTATGTGAACTGTCCCAGATTTACCCAAACAACTCTTGGCTCACAATAGCCTTGGTTGGTGAGATGAAAGTGAGGGGTAAACTCAAGTGTCTGCAGTTCTACTAGTTTCTCCTGGCCCACAATATCCGTGAACCTACTGAGAAGTAACTACAGTTAGAGTCTTAGGCAAAAAAACAAAACAAACCCTACTTCTCATAGTATTATAGATTAGATCTTTCCTCCTTGCTGGATTGACTTTTTTTTTTTTTTTTTTTTAGAGAAGGGAAGTCAGGGCAATTGGGGTTAAGTGACTTGCCCAAGGTCACACAGCTAGTAAATGTGTCAAGTGTCTGAGTTCACATTTGAACTCAGGTCCTCCTGACTCCAGGGCTGGTGCTCTACTCACTGTGCCACCTAGCTGCCCTGGATTGACTTTTAAGTAGAGGCTCAGGGTAATTGTGATATGTGCATAGTCAGGGAGATGTCACTTCTTTTCCAGTGAGGTCAGGTCAACCACCAGTGACCACCATGCTTCACCATAACACACCCAGACCAGACCTAACTAACATATTGTTATTTGTTCATTTTGCATATTCAGGAAATAGTGGAGATACAGATCAGTAATCCTCTGGCTGGTTGTGCCAGGCCCTATGACTTCTAAGAGTTAATTATGAGCTTCAGAGGTCAAAGTTGAGAAGTTTTGGTATAGTGGAAGCAGGGATGGGGCTGCATCCATTCATATTCTGCTCCTTTTCAAATCTCAGTGGGGACATCAAGGCAGAGTACAGATCCATCACCCAGCATCCCTTCATATTCTGCTTCTTTCCAAAGGGGACATCAAGGCAGAGTACAGATCCATCATAAGAATGATGATTTTGGAGTTAGAAGACATAGGTTCAAACCTTGACTTTACCACTTAATAAGCGAGTGACAAGTCACTTTCAATCAAATTCAACAAGCATTTATTAAATGCCTACTCTGTGCCAGGTGCTGGACTAGGTGTTGGTTATACAAAGGCAAAAATTGAAAACAATCCCTGCCCTCAAGTAACTTTTATTTTATTGAGGGGAAACAATATGTACAAAGATGACATTAGGGAAACATATTGGAGAGAAGGGCCTTGTAAAGGCGGCAGCCATTGAGCTAGAGATTTAAAGAGATGGAGGGGAGGAGAGAGAGTGTTCTGGGTATGGAGCAGAGAGGGGCAGGCCCCAGAGGGTTTGAACATTATGATGTAGAATAAGGGGAAAGGCAAGTGGGTCAGTTTGTCTGGAATGTAAAGTATATGAAGGGGGGTAATGGAAAGGGGAGTGATCCTGGGGCCTGTGGTGGGCAGAGGTGGGTGAGACTAGTCATTGGGGAAGGGTGTGGGCACGTGCATACGCATGTGTGTATACACACACACACACATAAACGAGCGTTTACATGTATACACGTGTTTGTGGTGGGCAGAGTGTAGAGTCAGGTCCAAGCTCTGACCTGCTTGTTGGAATGTGCTTCATAGATAGTTTTGTAGGAGGGGGCCTGATGAGATTATTTTGCCCACATTAGCGCTTCCTACAGGAAGGACTAAACTTCCCTAATCTCAAAATGTTTGGATTAATTTCTATTTAAAAACTACCCCACACCTCCATTTCCTGTCCTACAAGCTTCTGCTTCAGACCCTTGCTTTTATTTCCAGAAAGTCCTTCTGCCGTCTTCCTGTTGCAATATCATCTCAGTCCCTCCATTCCTGTCCATAGTGGGGGTTAGGAGTCATGGGGTGCCCTTTTTGTTATGATTCATAAAGGGTGTCATAGGACTTTAGTGCTACTATGGACTTTTGAGATCATTTAGCCTTAGCCCTTTTATTTTATATATCAGAAAACAAGACCACCAAGATGAATTGACTTGTCCAAGGGCATATGGGTAGTGAGTTGGAATTAGAATTTAGGAATCTGGAGTCTTAGTTTCCAGTCTCAGCCTTCTTTCCCAGAATAACCCTGGCCCCTTGAGCGATTTCTCTTAGTCCTGGGTTCTCTGACTCTATCACTGGCCTTCTGTCGCTGTGCATGCTGAAACTGGGCTGAGAATTGGACTAGAACTGGATTTAATTGAGAGTGGGGTATCATGGTCCTAATCCTGATTCATTACACTTCTGTTTGCCTGCCCCCTGTTGTGTTGTTTATGTTCTTTAGTGTGCACTGTGTGTACGTGCACATGTGCCCTGTATTTGTTTTGTCTTGGGGATCAGGTGGCCAAGGCCCATCCAATCTGAATGGCTTGATATGAATGGGGTAGGGTCCGTTCCTCTGTTGGGTTTTGGCCAGCACTGCCTGCACACCTCCAGCCTCAAAGGCTGCTTTCCTTTCAGTGTGTGTGTGTGTGTGTGTGTGTGTGTGTGTGTGTGTGTGTGTGTGTATTTGGGTGGGGGGAGGCACGTGGGGGGGGGGAGCTACAGCACTGGGTTTGTTTTTTCTGGGGCTTTTGCTCCAATTGTTTCCTGGAGAAATCTGATCCCAGAGCCCAGACAAAAGCTGGGGCTAAAGAAGGAGAAACCCCATTCTTTTCTCTAGTCCCTAACCTCTCTCCTACCCCATCCCCGTAACCTCTCTCGCTTTGGATGCTGGGTATGGGTTCCAGGACCTGGCTGCCATCACCTAGGCAACAGGGGGCTTTGGTTGCTATGGTGATCAATGTGGGAGAAGCTGGGCAGCAGGGACAAAAGACCCCCCCCCCCAACTCCCTTGGGATGAGGCTAAGACATTCCATTAATTTTATTTCTGAAAGACCTTTGGGGGAGGGGGTCCCCCCTCTTTTTGTGAAGAGTCTCTTCCCTCCTTCTGGCCCTCTTTTAACCCCATATGGGCTGTTGAGGAGAATTAGGTTTTTTTGGAGGGGAAGATAGGTTGGGGGAGGGATTGGAGTCCCAATTTAGAAGCCCCCTCTTATCCCTCGGAGCTCCCTGCTCCGCCCCAAGCCCATAATTCCCTCCCCCTCTCCCTTTCAACATTCCCACTTGTTGCTCTCTCTTGTCCCCACCCCCTTTCCTGAGAATCCTGCCTACCCTGGAGACACTGATGCCCAACCCCTGGGACTAACTTAAATAGGGAAGGATTCCTTCCTTTTCCTTTCTGTTGTGGTTGGGTTGGATGTTGGGGGGAGCAGCAGGCTTGGGTCCCAGACTTTTGGATTCTTTCCTAGACCTTTCAGTGATCTTTGGTGGGTGGTATTTGGGGCTTTCTAGGTACCTTGTACTATTTTTTGGTGGGGGGGGGGGGTTGGTGGGGATGGTAGAAGAGAATGGATCTTGCTGTCTCTTTAAGAGTAGCTTGGGGAATGAGCTGGATGCCTGAGCCTGTTCCCCAGGCAGGGGGTAGGGGTGGGTGGCTGGGAAGGGGCCTGTGGGCTGAACAGGCAAGAACAAAGGACTAGGGGGAGGGGGGTACTGGTGGCTGGCCCAGTGTCTGTTTTTTAAATTTATCGGTAGGGATAACACAACCCCATCAACCTCTCGTCTGCGTGTGTTTGAAGTGGCTTTTCCAGCCAGGGAGTGTGTATGTGTATGTTTCTGTCAGAGTGGGCAGGCATCTGGGCTAGGGTGTACTTCTGTCTATTTAAGTATGTCTGACTTTACTGACTCTACCAAAGCTTGGGGATTCAGTCTCTTTCCTTGGAGTCTCTGAGGAAGATCTGGGACTGGAATGTGTCTGTTCCCAGAGCTGTGGTTCATCTAGCCTCACCTCTCAGGAGACCTGGATTGATCGATAACACAAATTTATTAAGTGTCTGCTATGTGCAGTGCACTGCCATGGTGTTTGTGTGTGTGTGTGTGTGTGTGTGTGTGTGTGAAGAACTGGGGAGGAGCTTTAGGCTTTATGCTCTAGTCAAACTGGTTTATTCTCTGCACCTTAAATGTGCTATGATTTCCCAGCTTCATGTCTTTGCTTACACCTTTGCCTATGTTTGGAATGCTCCCGCCCCTCTTTCACTTTGCCTGTTGCATTTCTATTTAGTTTTAAAGTCTCAAGTCAAATAACTGCCTTTAAATTTTTTATTTTTAAAATTTCTTTATTTTATTTTAATTTTTCTTTCTTTTTTTTTTAGCCATCTAGAGACCTGAAGTCTTCCCTTCTATAAGTAGCACCCCCTACTCAGTGCTTTGTCTCTTACTCCTGACAATGTGGTACTTATCATGTAATATTTTGTGTTAGTTTATTTGTGTTTGTACCAAATTCTATGAGGAGGAGGACACGGTCTTGTTTAAGCTTTCTAGCTTTCCTTGATCAGGAGAGGAGTAATAAATACTTGTTGAGATGAATTGAATCAGACTTTTTTTTTATTGTATAGAGTAGAGCTTTGTATAGAGTATTGTCTGTTGGAAAATCTTCAGTGACTCATGTCTACATTTCACATCCTGTCAGTTACCAAGTCCTACAGATCCCAGATTCCTCACATTTCTCCTTATCTCAGGTTCCCACTCTAGTACAGGCTCTCTTTCATATTAGAGAGTTCCAATGATGAGGAACTTTGATTTGAGCTTTAAAGGTTGGGTAAAGCCAAGAGGGGTAGAAGTGTGGATTTTCCAGGCACTGAGAACCATGTGAGCAAAGGCAGAGAGGTAGGTGGGAGAATACAGGTGGGTGGTGTTTCAGGAACCATGGTCTTGTGTGGCTGTAGCTAGCCTAAAATTTATGGAGGGCAATAAGATGAGATAATGCTTCATATGTAAGAAGTTCCAGATATTGGAGTCCTTGAGTGATAGACAAAGGCATTGAATTTTAGTTGGTGACCATAGGGAGCCACTGAAGTTTGTTTTTTATTAGGGGAGTAACCTGAAGAGATTCTCTTCATAAAATCAGCCAATGTTAAGTTCTCCCTTCATGTCTTATGGGGCCCATGATGAGAATGAGTGCTAAGGTAGGGGCCATGTTTAAAGTTTGTCTAGACAGGCTCAAGCTGTGGACTGAGTCCATCTAGAGGACTATGGAAGGAGAGATGTGCCCTGTAAATGTTCAGCAAGAGGTCTTTCTTTTTTCTTTTTTAATAATATTATATTTTTCCTAATTACATGCTACAACAGTTTTTTAAACTTTAAAATTTTTTTTGAGTTCCAAATTCTGTCTGTTCCTCCCTCCTTTCCCACTCCTGTCCCTGAGACCAACCAGAGGTGTTTCTGATCAAGTTCAGCATCCTTAACCATAACATCTGAATTAGCAGGCTTCCTTTGGAGGCCGGATGCTGGCACTGAGGGCAGGAGATACAGGCACCTTTTTGTCCTCTTTGGGATTTCTTCTGTGGAACATAATGATATGCCCATTAGTTTAGGTTCTGACCTTCTCTGAAACTTTTGCTTACAGCTCTTTGAAGTGTCTTATTCAGGAACAAAATCAGGACAGGGCATATAGAATTGAGGGTGATCTGTATAGAGGTGGGAGGTAAGACCCTGGGAGTGAGTAAGATTGTCATGGGAGAGAAGAAGGCCAAGGACAGACCCTTGGGAACACTCACGTTAAGGAGATAAGGAAGAGGATGAGTGAAGGGCATAGAAAAGGAGTGGTTAGAGAGGTTTAGGAGAATTGCGGAGTGTGTAATATCTTTCAGGCCAAGAGGGGAGAGAGTATCCAGTAGGAGGAAGTTATAAAACTGTCCAAAGCTAGAGAATAGTCAAGAGAATCAGGACTGAAAAAAAGACCATTGGTTTAGAGAGTTCTATTCTATGGTAACCTTTGCAAGCGCAGTTTTATTTTGTAGAGGTGTAAGCTAGATCACAAGGGGTTAGGAGAAAGTGTGGAGTGAGGAAGCAGAGGCTTCAGGTGTAGACAAGTTTTCCCAGAAGTTTAGTCTGGAAAGGGAGGAGAGAGATGGGATGGTATCAGGTGAGGGATTTTTTTTTCCTGATTGGGTGGGACCTGAGCATGTTTGTAAGCAGATGAGAAAGAGACCACAAAGAGGGAAAGATTGAAGGTTCAGGAGAGAATGGATAGCTTCTAGAGCTAGGTCCTAGAGTAGTTGGGAGAGATGAGCATCAAAGGCACAGGTGAAGAATGAGTGAGACTTAGAAATACTGCTGGTTCTGTGACCCAAAGAGAAGGTAGGTGCTGTTGCTGACAAGTTTTGAGGACTGGAGGAATATATGTTCTGAAAACAGTTGGCACTTATTATATGTTTGATGAATGATGAATGAATGAGTAAATGAATAAAGGTCCTTGCCTTCAAGGAAGTTAGGGCAAAATTATTGATTGGGAGATAGCGAAGTTTCCCTGGAAACCCATGTCTATATGGTCTGGAGGAAAGAGAGCGCTGAATCACAATTCTGAAGATTAATTTTAAAGAATCCAGAAATCCTAGGTTCTGTTTAGGAAGTTATGTTGAACTCATACTGAAAATGTATCACATCTTGGGTGAGTGGGCCATGGCAGACTGATTACCTGGCCTAAAGTAAGAGATAGGGGGCTTTCTTAGGTTTAATCCATACATCCGTAATTTTTGAACCTTTTTTCCTTCAACGTATGCCACTGCCGCCTGTGAGTTGCTCTCCCTCAATGCATCGCAGTTTGTTTCTGTGAAATGAGGTAAATTTTAGTTTTTAAGAGTAGGAAGTAAGATTAAAAGAAGAGATTATCCTTACTAGAGCAGACAAGTTTACTGACTTGGAGGCTGGGCAAATGTGTCACACACTAGAATGGGTTTCTGAGAGGAGGACCACAGGGTTAAAAGCTAGAAGGAACCACATTCTGTTCCAACCCCCTCATTTTAAAAATGAGGAAACTGAGTCCCAGGAAGGTCAAATGATTTTCCAAAGGCTACACAGGTCATAACTCATTTATATGATTCTAATCCACTTCCTCTGAATCCAGAGCATTTTCTTTCAGTGATTCTTGAAAACAGACAATTCTCTTTCTCTCTTTGTCTCTGATTTGGTAACAGGGGATGGACAAGATGACCTAGGGGCTTAGTGGGGAGGCACAGTCAGTGCTCTGTACGATGTTTCATCCCAAAACAGGAGCACCTGGAAGATCTTCTCTATAGGGAATCTATCTCCCATTTGGTCTCTATGCTGGACATTCTCCGTGACAGTTGTGAACATTTTTATGTCTCACCTGGTAACAAAAGTCAGGTCATCAAGCAAAATTTTCAATATCGTTCTACTTTCAATCCAATATGGTTGCCAAGTCTTACACTTCTCACTCTGTAGCATGTCTTGCATACATCCGTCCCCTCCTCTTCACTCACACGTGAACCATCCTAATCTGGCTCTTATCACCTCTTATATTGCAAAAACCTATTTGGTCTTCCTGATTCCTCTCTCCAATCCATCCTCTGCATAGCTCCCAAAGTGATTTTCCTAAAGTGCAGGTATGATCATGTCATCTCCCTACTGAATAAATTCCAGTGGCTCCTTATTACCTTTAGGATCAAATTTAAACTCCTTTGTTTGGCATTTAAATCTCTTCACAGCCTGCCCCCTTATTCCCTTTCCAGTCTTTCTACATATTACTCCTTGGCTTACTTCAAGTCCCAGCTAAAATCCTACCTGCTACAGGAAGCCTTTCTCTATCCCTCTTAATTCTAGTGCCTTCCCTCTGTCGATTATTTCCAGTTTTAGACATGTTGAGTTTAAGATGTTTGTTTGAGATGTCATTTGGAGGCAGTTGGAGATGTAAGTCTGCTGGTCAGGAGAGGGATTAGGATTAGATGGAGCGATCCAGCAAATAGAGACATCAGTGCAGGCTGGGATGGTAAGAAAAGGCTTTCTAGAGTAGGTAGTGCTTGAGCACAGTCTTAAAGAATGGATATGATAGGGATCAGTTGAGAGGAGGGAACAAAGGTATTTCAAGAAATATGCCAATTACTGTGTGAGAAGGGAAACAGACCAGATTAAGGATGTGGGGCTGGCCACAGTCCCAGTCTGTGGCAGCTGCTCAGACTTTCCCAGAAGAGGTAGATGGTCAGTGATGCTAGATCACAGATATCTGTGTTTGGGCAGGATCATTTAAGGATGTACCTAGGTGGATGGGGGCGATGAAAGATACAAGCAGGGAGGTTTCTGGATTCTTGGCAAGCAATGAACCTCTGGCTATGGCAAGAGGAGGGAGATTGTGGTTCTACAAGAGGCCACTCTCTGGACTTGGCGCATACAGTTTCATGACCAGCTTTATTCATTCCTTATTCCATGTCGAGATATTCCCCTCCTAAATCCCTTGCACAACAAGGTGGTACAGGTGAACCCAATAGTTTTTGTTTTTAATAGGGAGGCATGTATCTGACTGTTACCTCAGACTCTGATATCACTGGTGGGGGACCACAAGAGATTGGCTAAGTAGCAGGAGGTTTTTCAGCAGAGGATTTGTGGTTTTAGGAGTAGAAGGGTGAGAGGGAAAGGAAGGACTGGGGATGTGGGGAAGGTAGGCATCCAGAAAAAGGACTTGGATGGGATGTGGTGGGTGTCCTGACAGGGGGATGGGGGGGTCTGTCTAGAGTAGGAGTGGGCTGTGAATATGAACCTTAAAAATCTTCCAAACAACCACCATAAGAAAACACAACAAAACAACAATCAAAAAATCCAGATATTTTCTGGCCTACCATAACATTGTTCCTTCACTGGGTCATTTTTTTTTTTAAGACCAGACCTATAATTTCATGGGTGTAGAAAATTTTTAGTGATGAAATCACTTCTCCATCCAATGCTTCTCTTTCATTTAATGTCTTAGAGAGTTGCCTGGGGGCACAGAGAAATTAAATAACATTTATCAGAGGCCAGGCTTGAACTGAAGTCTTCTTGACTCCATTGACTACATTACCTCCTTATCTCACAGTGGGAAAAGTTTGTCCACTTCAGGGCTTCAGATCCTTCAGCCTCTTCCTGACTCCCCCCTCTACAGGAGGCAGTGTTCTATAGTGGTAGAAGTGATGGATTTGAAATCAGAGAATGTGGATCCAAATCTGGCCTCTACCATTTTACATAAGTGACCTGATAAGTAAATCACTTAACCTCTGTGAACCCCCTCAGTTTTGCTTCTCGCTTTAAAGTGAAGAGGTTGGATCAAAATTTGGCCTCTAAAGGTCTCTTCCATCTCTAAATCTTTGCACCTATGATTTCCTTCATCAGTGACTCTATTCCTTCTCTCCTCTCTCCCTGCCCACCTCCAAACAAACAACCAAAAAACAAACCCATAGCCAGGTCATCGATTTGTAAGTATACTAGGTAGAGACACTGAGGAAAGGGGACCTAGAGAAATGACTTTGAACAACCCTTTGTGTATGAGACAAACAAGCAGCTATATGGGATGAAGGAAGAGTCTGAAGGCAGCTAGAGAATAGATGCTGTTTGGTAACTAAGAGTACTCAACCAGGGGTGGGCTGGAGCCAGCTCCTACCTGGGAATCAGATTATTAAATTTTCATTGTGAGCGTTTACACCTTAGAAAAACTATGAATTAAGGCTTCATTAATTCTTTTGTTGATTGTCTAAACTTAAGAAAGTGATGGAGAAAGTCTTAATAATGCAGATTAAACTTAAGTGTGTCCAGCCTACATTTTTTTGTGGAGAGCTGGTTGTTAATGTTTAATATTTACCAGCACAATCCTGCTCTCTACCCAACTTGAAACTACTTGGTATTTACTTTTCTGTGACCATGTTGTATCTTCCATGTAGAATGTAAGCTTCTGGAGGGCAAGTACAATTTAATTTTTACTTTTTTTTTCTTTTTTTAAAAATTAAATTTATTTATTCTTAGTTTTCAACATTTGCTTTTATAATATTTTGAGTTCTAAAATTTTCCCCCCTTCCCAAGACAGCATGCAATCTGATATAGATGATACATGTATGATCATATTAAACATTTCCACATCAGTTGTGTTGTAAAGAAGAATCAGAACCAAAGGGAAAAATCATGAGAAAGGAAACACAAAAAATAACAAAAAAAGAAAATAGTATGCTTTGATCTGCTTTCAGACTCCATAGTTCTTTCTCTGGATGTGGATAGCATTTTCCATCATGAGTCTTTTGGAATTGCATTGCTAACAAAGTCAGCCATCTCACAGTGTTTATAATGTTCTCCTGGTTCTCCTCACTTCACTCAGCATCAGGTCATTCAAGGCTTTCTAGGTTTTTCTGAAGTCAGCCTGCTCAGCATTTCTTATGGAACAATAGTATTTCATTACATTCATATACCACAATTTGTTCAGCCATTCCCCAATTGATGGGCATCCCCTCAATTTCTAATTCCTTGCCACCATAAAAAGAGCTGCTATAAATATTTTTTGTACATGTGGGTCCTTTTCCCTTTTCTGTGATCTCTTTGGGATACAGACCTACTAGCGGTATTGCTCGATCAAAGGGTATGCACAGTTTTATAGCCCTTTGGATAATTTTTTACTTTTCTATCACCAGTATGTAGCACAGCACCTTGTATACAGTAAATGTTTAGTTCATTTTCATTAAAAGCAAATTAAATGAGTGATCATCTCACTATATTCTACCCTGGTCAGACCATTTCTGTAATCCTGTGTTCATATAGCATTTTAGTCAACACATTTGACAAAGGAGAGTATGTCCAGGGGTGGATTTGTAGGATTGGGAAGGTCCTTGAGTTCGTGCAGCATGAGAATCTGTGGTGGAAGGAATTAGGGTGTTTAGCCTGGTGAGAACACTTGGGAAGGATTCAGGTGGGTTACAATGGCTATTGTCATTTGTTTGAAAGACTGCCATGTGGAAGAAGAATTAGATTTATTCTTTTTTTTTTTGGTCCAGAATTAGGAACAAAAAGTAGAAGCTGCTGAGGCAGATTTTGGCTGGATATAAGGAAAAACTTCCTAACAATTAAATGGTTGGAAAGTGAGATGTGGAGTTGGTGGTTTCACCAATTTTTCAAATGGAGGCTGGCTAAATGCGTGGTGGAGATGTTATTGAGGGTATTCCTGTTTTCATGTGTGGATTGAACTAGATGGCTTCTGAGTTTCTATTAATTGTGTAATCCTCCCAGATCTTCCCCAGAGTGGTGAGGTCATTAGCATGGGTCATTATACTCTTAGAACCCATCCCTTTCTGGGTCATATGTAAATGGACAACATTGGCCTGACACCCAATACTGGCATCCTCCAAATAGGTCCTGATCCTCTTGGGAGGACTCTCCTGGCCCCTGTGCTCCATTCAGCCCTTAGTGCCTTGAGAACTTTTCCCATTCAGCATACCTAAGCTTAATAGCCTTGTCAGAAAGTTGTCCTGGCTTTTTCCCTTGAGGGACAGGGTGGAGTGAGAGAAGAGGAGAGGATGGAAAAAAATCATAGGATTATGGATTTAGAGCTGGAAGGGACCCTGATAGCCATTTAGTGTAACCCCTTCATTTTACATCAGGGGAGAAAACTCTGGAGGTTGAGAGTTGTGACTTTCTCAGTATCACACTGTAAGTGGTCCTCTAGAGCTCCCTGATAGAGATGTGAGGTAGAATTAACAAGATTACTGGAGTGTGTGTGTCTGTGAAAGATGAAGCACAGTGGAGAGTAGGGGAGGACACTGAGGTAATGAACCTGAGACCTATAGCATGGAATGGGGAGGGAAGTTAGAAGGCGTAGCTGGAAAGAGTGCAAGATTTGTTTTGGAACTTGGTGAGTCTGAGATGCTTGTGGTACATCCAATTGGAAATGACCAGCGGGCATTTGGTGATGTGATTTTTGGAGCTCGGTTTTGTCCGCACTGAGGTGAGGAGGTTCTCCATGAATCTTGATCCTTCCCAGGCTAGATGTGATATTGAAGGCAGAGGGGCTCCTTTTCCCACATTATCTGTTGTGCTGTTGTTCTGGTTCAGGCGGAGAATCCATGAGTTATCAACAGGCATTTTTAAGGGCTTAGTATACTATGTTCTAAGGATTGTGCTAGGCTCTGGGGAAGCAAAGAAAGGCAGAAAGATTGTCGTTGTCCCCAAGGAGCTTATGTTCTAGTGGGAGAAACAATATGTAAGCAACATGTGTACATATAAGATATAGATAGGATAAATGGGAGGTAATCTCAGAAAAAAGATGCTAACAGTGGGAAGGACTTGGAAAGCCTTCTTGAAAGTTTGAAAGGGTTCAGCTTTGAATACCAGCTCTATCCTATCCAAGGTCATTCTTACTTCATTGTATCTCTCTAGTACGGAAGGGCTGGGTATCCTTATACTCGTTTTACAGATGAGGGTGGTGGTGAAACAGGCCTGGGTAGTCTCTGACTTCTCCGAGCTCTCCGAGGAGAGGAATAGAAACTGGGGAAGGGGTTAGGACAGAAGCTTTGAGACCTGATTGCCTGTCTCCCATTTTCCATCTGTTTTTCCTGAGCTCCTGGATGGTGTCCCCTTGCCGTGTTTAACCCTACTCTCTTTCCATCAGGAGTGCCGCTTGGTTTTCTCTGAGACGAGCCCACCCGCCCAGCAAAATAGAGTCCCTCAGGGTGACGGTTGACTTCCTGAAGGTGCCTCTTGGCCTGAAGAAGCCAGAGCTGAAGGAAGTGGCCTTGGGGCCCCCAAGGAGGCCCCAGCCCACGGCCCTGGAGCGCTACAAGGCAAGGCGCTCTGAGGCCATGGACACCGAGTCCCAGTACTCCGGTTACTCCTACAAGTCCGGCCATTCCCGAAGCTCTCGGAAGCACAGGTGAGTGTGGTGGATACTGAGGGGAGAGCCGGGGACCTGAAGAGAGGCGGGGGGGAGGGAGGCCTCTGTTTGAAGTTGGGGAGTGGGGAGGAGTCAGATAAGACAGCTTGTCAGAAAGAGAGGGCAGATGAGGTGAGCGTGGGCCTGAAGGTGACATTTATTTTCTCCCCTCTTGACTTTTCATGCCTGCGCCCTTCCCTTACCACAGAGACCGGCGGGACAGACACCGCTCCAAGAGCAGGGATGGAAGCCGAGGAGACAAATCGGTGACGATACAGGCCCCCGGGGAGCCCCTGCTGGACAACGAGTCAACCAGAGGGGATGAGCGGGTGAGGAGCTGTGAGCAGGAGATTCTGTAATCACAGAATTTTGTAGCTAGGATTATCCTTAGAGATCATCTGATTCAGCCCCCTCATTTTAAAGGTGAGGAAAGTGCAGTTAATTTGGAGTCAGTACAGCTAGGTTAGGATCCCAACTCTGTCGCTTATTACTCTGGCAAACTTGGGAAAGTCATTTCGCTTTTCTGAGGCTAATCCCAATCCCTCAGGAGGGTTGTTTGATTGTCTTTGAGATGAGCCTTGGATATCTCATCTGTAAAAATGAGGGGCTTGGATGACCTGATCTCTAAGGGCTATCTATCTCTAAATCTATGACCCTATGTAACTTTGACCTAGAGATCTAAAATGACTAGCCTGTGATTGCATCATAAGTGCCAGAGGCAGGACTGAAGCCAGGTCTCCTGACTGCCAGGCCAGTGGCAGTCCTCTCTCGCACAGCTACCTCCTCCTGTTTTTCCCTTTTGTCTCTGTCTCTTTCTCGGATCAACAAACTCAACAAACATTTGTTAAGTGAGTGTACTACATTCAAGGCACTATTCTCTGTGCTGGGATATGGAGATGAAAATGATTCAGTCCCTGCCTTCATGGGACTTTGTTCATTCAGTAAGCAGTAGGGTGTCGTACTTGGAGTCAGGAAGACCTGAGTTGAAATCTAGCCTAGCTGTGTGATCCTGGGCAAGTCACTTAGTCCTGTTTGCCTCAGTTTACTCTTCTGTAAAATGAGGTATAATAATAACACAAACCTCCCAGGATTGTTGTGAGCATAATATGAGATAATTTTTGTGAAGTGCTTTGTAAACGTTAAAGTGTGTATAAACACTAGCTGTGTTAGATATACCATGCTCTAGGCTGGGATTATAGAGAAAAAAACCAAAACAATCCCTGACCACAAGAAGGTCAGGTAGGTAATGCCGGGGATAGAGCTCTAGGCCTGGAGTCAGGAAGGCCTGAGTTCAAATTCGGCCTCAGACACTAGCTGTGCGACCTGGGACAAGCCACTTAACCCTGTTTCCCTGAGTTTCCTCATCTTAAAATGAGCTGGAGAAAGAAACGGCAAACCACTCCAGTACCTTTACCAAGAAAACCTCAAATAGGGTCACAAAGAGTTGGACATGAACTGAACCACAACCACAAAGTGGCATAGAGCAGTGGTGTCAAGCTGGGGGCCACTAATATGCACATAAAGATCCCTGCCAGCTGCATATTGACTTAGAAAACCACCTATTAATATTATCTATGTTCTAATATATTTTCATTTATTTATTTATTTTTAAAACACATTTTCCAATTATATTTTCATCTGGTTCCAGCCCACACTTGGGAGTTGACACCTCTGGTGTAGTGGATAGAGTCCTGGCCTTGGAATCAGAAAAACTTGCTTTGAAATCTTGCTTCAGGTGCTGCCGGCTGTGTGATCCTGGGCACTTTCTGAGCCTCAGTTTCCACATCTATGAAATGAGGGGGAGGACAGCCTCTGAGGCTCCTTCTGGCTATAAATCTGTGGTTCTGCAAAGTCATACATAATAATTATAAAGTAATTTTGGTGGGTAGGGCACTAGCAATTGGTGGTGGGGATTGTGATAGGTCTTGTGTAGGAGGTGGCACTTTGGTATCTTCTGATAGACACAGTGACATAATCTACTTAGACACAAAAACCCCTCATAACCTTCTGGATTCTCCAGTTTGTCAGTGACCCCACACAAGCGTCTGAATATACATATATAAACTTTCAGGTATACATTTCCAAATTCACATCCATAGAAACTCAGATATACACATACTCTGTAAGTACGGCGGGCTAGCCATCACTGTCTCCCTGTCTGTGTCTGTCTCCCTCTCTTTCTGTGTCTTCCCTACATCTCTTAACCTCCTCTCCAGCTCTTTCTACTCATGACACTCCCCAGTTCTCGGCCCCTCAGCGTTACCCCATCATTTCTCTGTTTCATCTGGATTTCTGTCCCTAAGACTCTGCCTCCAATATCTTTTTATTCCCTGTGTGTCTCTAGATTTGTCCCAAGGTCATACAGAATTGGTGGCAGGGTAAGAACTAGGACCCAAGTCCCTGGGTATTTTGGAATTAGTAGGCAGGCAGGATAAGGAGGGAGGTCCTGCAGTGATCTACTGTTTCTTTCTGGATGGCCTTGGGTAAGTCACAATCCCTCTGTCTCTGATCCTTATTTATAAAATGGTGATAAATGCATTTAGGGTTAATCTACACCTCATGGAAATATTGTAAGGAAAATGCTCTGCAGATCTTAAGGTGGTAACATCCGTGTTCTCTCTCAGAGTCCCAGGCCAGGGTTAGGTGGAAGAAATTTCTGTAGCAATAAAAGCCACCAATTTAGGATTTAGAACTATAAGGATCATTAGCAGGAATGTAGCCCAGCCCATTCATTTTGTAGATGAAGAAACAGACTCAGAAAGCTCAGGTCTTGTTCAAGGTTACATAGGTAGTAAATAGGAGAGTAGGGATTGAAACCCAGGTATTTTGACTTCCAATCCAGTGCTTTTGGTTTTTTTTTCCTGCCTCGCACTACTTCCCTTTTTCACTGGGGGCCTCAAAAGAGTGGGTCCTGGCTGAGAATTGCAGTGGGGACCTGCCCCTCTTTCCTGGACTGCTAACTAGTCAGTTTAGTGGTGAGGCTGAAGTCCTCAAGCTAAGAAGCTCCCACGGATAGGAGGGTGGGGGAGAATCTGATGACCTCTGGTGGCATTTTATAGAATGACACTTAGATATGGTTGAGTTCTGTGGTACTGGGAGCTGATGAAGGAAGCAGGAAGGAGAGAGGCAGAAACTCAGTGGATGAAGCTGGAAGCTCAAGACTAAAGTTCTTGGGGAGTCTGTGTAGTGATCACTGTGTAGCCTTTTGGCCTGCTGGCCTCATGGAGTAGAGGTGGGTATGTGAGGACATGCAAATACCTAGGGTTTCTGTGTCCTGAGAATGGAGAAGGTAGCTATGAAAGTGATGCATTTTGTCCCTTCCATTCCTGCAGGGGAGCTTATGGTTCCAACTCCTCTTCCAAAGGGGGCTTTGAAACTGAGGTTCAGAGAGGTTAAGGGATTTTTCCCAAGGTCACAGAGACAGTAAATGTCTAGAGTGAGATTTGAACCTAAGTCTTCATGCTCCATACCCGATGATCTTCCCACCCTACCACTCGATACCTCACCCCTCACTGCCCCACCCCATATCAACATCCTGCTGCCTTGCAGGAAGGGAATTATTTTTTTACTTTTCCATAGAGTCATAAGATTTCAGAGTTGGAAGGATCATAAAGCGAGCTTTCATTTGATTTTAACATCTAACTAGTCACCAAGCACCATAGCACTTTCCTTCTTCATATCCCTCTGTCCATTCCTTTCCATTCACGTGGTTACTCTTTTTTATCACCTTACTCTGGGACTAATTGTCATAGCCTCCCAACTGGTCTCTGACTCAACACTGGGCGATTCCTATCTTCTCAGTCCATCTCCAATCACAAAAATATTTTTTTCATTGTGTCGTTCCCCTGCCCCCAAACCTGCAATGGCCCCGCCTCCCTATAGGTTTGTCATTTTTTTTTCATGTCTATTTGTGTTTTGTCCGATCAGGAGTTCAGTGTAATGGGAAGAGCCCTGGCTTTGGATTTGTATTTTTTTTGTTGTTTGTTTTTTAAATTTTTAGTTTACAACATTCAGTTCCACAGGTTTTTGGGTTCCAAATTTTCTCTCCCTCCCTCTCCTCCCCCTCGCCCTGCAAGACGGCATGGAATCCAATGTAGGTTCTACATTTACCTTCACATTGAACTTATTTACATAATAGTCCAGTTGTAAAGAAGAATTGTAACCCATGGAACGAATCATGAGAGAGGAGAAACAAAACTAATGCAAAAAAGATTAGGAGGAAAGCAGAAAATTGGGAAAAAATCTTTACAACCAGCATTTCTATAAATGCCTCATCTCTAAAATATACAGGGAACTGAACCAAATTTATAGGAATACAAGTCATTCCCCAATTGAGAAATGGTCAAAGGATATGAACAGGCAGTTTTCAGAGGAAGAAATTAAAGATATCTATAGGCATATGAAAAAATGCTCTAAATCACTTTGGATTTGGATTCTTTAGCGTGGCATTCAGGGAACTTTATGTTCTGTTCCAAACCTGTTTCGAAGCTTAGTTACTGCTCCCTTTCTTAAACATTACTATGTCCACATTGATCTACACCCTCTCCCATTGTGCCATGTTCTTTTGTGTGTCTTTGCTGTTCCTTTCAAAGTTTCATCTACCTGGAGTGTCTTCCTTCTGACATCATCAGTCCTTTAAAGCCCAGCTCAGCTACCCTCGCCTCCCCAGCTAGGAAGCTCCTAGCGATCCCTTCCTTTTCCAAGCTCTCTAGTACTTGTGGTTTCTACTGTTCCTTTGGTGCTTGGCATCGACTGCCATGAATGTCATTTATTTTCATATATGGCTGTGTTTTTTTCAGGTTGGCAGGGTGGCAAAGAGCCCTGGATTTGCCAGCTACTGCCCCTTCTAGCTCTGTGATCATGAAATAGTAACTTTGCTGCTTGAGGCTCAGTTTCCTCATCTGCAAAATGGGGATTATGATATTTGCAGTGCTGACCTCACAGGACTGTGGCATCAGGGAAAGCGCTGAGTAGACTTATTGAAATATGGTACTGTCTTTCAAAATATTGGTTATCATTAGCTTAATCAACAGATTAAGTATTCAAGGGAACAAGGAACAGGAAAGGAGGGTGGGATTGAAACTATGAACGTAGGTTTTTTTTTTTTTTACAGCATACAGTTTAACACAGTAGTAACAACAGAATTGTCCC
The DNA here is from genome assembly GCF_011100635.1 of Trichosurus vulpecula. Lineage (NCBI taxonomy): Eukaryota > Metazoa > Chordata > Mammalia > Diprotodontia > Phalangeridae > Trichosurus > Trichosurus vulpecula. The sequence goes on along the minus strand of NC_050576.1, from coordinate 156,033,543 downwards.
ATTTGTTTGTCCCCTTTTAACTTTTTAAAAATTTCTTCTTTCATGTACTTTTAAAATGTTGTGTTGATGTTCTTTTTAAATAACCTGTTAACCCCCCAATAGAATCTCTCACTTATAACAAATAAGTATAATCATGCAAAATAATTCAGTGCCTGGATCATGTCTGAAGAATGCACATCTCACTCTGTACCCCTGTCCACCAAAGAGCAGCCAGAAGCATGTTTCATCCTCTGTCTTCTGCAGCCCTTGGGAGCTATTTTTCTTTATGTTATCATGGCCATCCTGTAGACTGGTCTGGTTATGCTTATTTTCCTCTCTAGTGAGCTCATACACAACTATCTAAATTTTCTGGATCCAGTCGGTCAGTCAGTCAGTCAGTTAGCATTTATTAAATGCCTTCTGAGTGCCAGTGCTAAGTGCATCACATTTATGACTTTGTACGGCTCAATTATGTTTCATTATGTTCATATGCCGCAATCCTTTGGCCGTTTCCCTAGTTGATGAGCTCGTGATTTTTGTCTTCTCCTCTTGGTCTTCGTGTTCTCTGAGGACAGAAGCTGTTCTGTATTTCTTTGGACACAGTATTGGGTGCCAATAGGTGCTTCATAAATACCTATCAACAGAACGTTTGTTGATTGCCATCCCCCCCCCTTTTTGCCTTCTCCTTTTCCATCGCCCTTTCTCCCCCTTTCCCCTCCCTTCCCCTCTCTTCTTTTTCCCTCTCCTTTGCTGTCCCCCTCGCCCTCCCCAACATTCTGTCTTTTTTTCCTCTCCACGTTCCCTCTAAGGATGATAACTGGGGTGAGACAACGACGGTGGTGACGGGCACATCGGAACACAGCATCTCCCACGATGACCTCACACGCATTGCCAAGGACATGGAGGACAGCGTCCCTCTGGACTGCTCCCGTCACCTGGGTGTTGTGGCTGGGGCCACCCTGGCGCTGCTCTCCTTCCTCACCCCGCTGGCCTTCCTTCTGTTGCCCCCGCTGCTGTGGCGGGAAGAGCTGGAGCCGTGTGGGGCGGCCTGCGAGGGACTCTTCATCTCAGTGGCCTTCAAGCTGCTCATTTTGCTGCTGGGCAGCTGGGCCCTGTTTTTCCGCCGGCCCAAGGCCTCGCTGCCCCGCGTCTTCGTGTTGCGCGCCTTGCTTATGGTGCTCGTCTTTCTGCTCGTGGTCTCCTACTGGCTCTTCTACGGGGTTCGGATTTTGGAGGCGAGGGAGCGCAGCTACCAGGGTGTGGTACAGTTTGCCGTTTCCCTGGTAGATGCCCTGCTTTTCGTGCACTACCTTGCTGTGGTCCTGCTGGAGTTGCGCCAGCTGCAACCCCAGTTCACCCTCAAAGTTGTGCGCTCTACCGACGGGGCCAGTCGCTTCTACAATGTTGGGCACCTCAGGTACAATGTGTGTGTGTGTATGTGTGTGTGTGTGTGTGTGTGTGTGTGTGTGTGTATGCTTGGATGTGTGTAGGTGAGAGCATAAAAGCGATCAAGGGCACTGAGATGGGGTAGGAGAGGGAATGGGAGGTTGACTAGGTTAGAACTATGTTTATAGAAGGGCAGTGAGAGAATATTAGCACAGGAATGGATTTTGGAGCATGCGGGAGATAAGTGGGTGGGGGTTTGGGGTGGGTGGTAGGTAAAGGGGTAGGAGGAATGTTCAGGTCTGGGGGCCTGAGAGTTACCTGGGGGAAATGGGTTATTGGTACTACACTCAGTAGATAGCAGTTGATAGGGCACAGGGGATGTCTAGAAGTGCTAAGGGACATATATGTTGGGGATGGGAGCTGTGGTGGGGCTGAGGGGGTGATCACGGCCAATGTATGCTGGGGCTGAGGAGCTTTGGTGAGAGAACTGGTGCAGAGTTTGTAGGGGAGATGGAATACTGGAGGCATGGATAAAATTGGAGGGTTGGGAGGATTCTATGTAGGAGAAGGGTATGGGCCAGCACCAGTGGCTTTTTTGGGTCCTTTTTACATTTCCCTGAGTTGTGACTATCACAAGAATATACCCCCTCTGGTTACTCAATGAATGTGGAGTGAATGGAGCTAGGCAGGGCAGAGGGAGGTGACTTCAACAAGGAGAGTATACTGGGAGAGGCCAAAATAGAGGGCTGTGGTTCATTGGTCATGTACTACTTAAGAGTTAACTTGGGGAAGGGTGTGTGTATTTGTGGGGGTCCATGTATGTATGCATGTGTGTGTGTGTGTGTGTGTGTTTTTCCATGTCTGTATATGTGTATGTATGTATTTTTGACAGGATGTATGGGAAAGATACTTCATTTACTCATGATCTGGCAACTTGGCAACTTGAGCCTTGAGCCTGGCTGTGGATCCCAGTGCTCTTGGGGGTTTCCATTTCATTGTCCCTTAGGATCTAGTATGAGAGGGTTTCCAACCCTCATCTGGGAGATTTTCTCAGCCCAGTAAGATTCCAAAGGTATCGATGAGTAGAGGCTATCGGTGGCATGGAAGGACCTCCTAGAAGGTCCCACTTGTATAGACTCTAAGTGTGGGGTTAGATGACTGTCACAGCCTGGCCATGAGAAGGGCTCTGATCTGGAGGCTGGAAGGAGACCAAAAGGGAGAGACCTCAGGGTGGCTTCCTTAAGCTGGGCTTGTCGGAAGCAGCTTCTCCCCATCCTTTGTTCTTTCTTGTCTTGCCGTCCTATCCTGATGTGTCCCTCCCTCTGGACACCTTTGTCTATGTCTGGGAGTGGAGGTGACCATGAATGTTCCCCTTACCTCCTTCCCCTTCCTTCCCCCCTCCCCCTCCCTTTCCCTCCCTCCCCTACCGTTTCCCCCACAGCATCCAGCGTGTGGCAGTGTGGATCCTGGAGAAGTATTACCATGATTTCCCCGTCTACAACCCTGCCCTCCTCAACCTGCCCAAGTCCGTCCTGGCCAAGAAAGTGTCCGGCTTCAAGGTGTACTCCCTCGGAGAGGGTGAGCTGCCAGGATCTTCCACTTTTCTGCTCTTCCCTATCAGGGCTCCCTTTGCTCCTCCTCTCTTTTTTCCTTCTCTCTCTTCCTCTTTTATCCTCTCCCTCCACTTTTACTCCCTTTACTTCTCATTCCCTTTTGTACCGTCCTTCCCCTTGACTCCAGGTGGAGGGTCTCAGCCTTTGGACTCCTTCCTCTACTTCCCTCTCTTTTTCTCTACCTCCCCCACCCCTGCCCTCTCAGGTTTCCTCTCTTTGGCTGCTCTGTGTCTCCTCATCAGCCCTGGCCCTCTAAGCCCTTCAGCCAAATCTCACGGACCTCCTTGGGAGTCCTTGCCCTTCTTTGTTGCTGTTCCCCGGGTGCCCTCTCTAAAGGTGGCTGGGGACAGCGCCTCCTGAAGACTGTGAATGATCAGGCTGCTGTCCTAGGCCCCAGGTTTCCCCAGACACCTTCTTCCCATTCTGATCCCAACCTCTGCCTCCCTGCCCTCTCTCAGAGAACAGCACCAACAACTCCACTGGGCAGTCTCGGGCAGTGATTGCAGCAGCAGCTCGGCGGCGGGACAACAGCCACAATGAGTATTACTATGAGGAGGCGGAGCATGAACGGAGGGTGCGCAAACGTAGGGCCAGGTATGTTCTTCGGGGAAGAAGAGGGGGATGTGTGAGGGGAAAGGCGACTGGAATATGACAGGCTGAGATCACTTAGGAATTACCTTTATGACTTCCGAGAAGGCCTGTTTTGGACTTAGTTTCCTTCTTTGTAAAATGTGTAGGTTGGACTAGATGATCTTTAAGTCTCATTTTGTCCCTAAATTTTTTGATGATCACGACTGGGAGGTAGACCATGTCCATCTGGGAGATGAAGGTTGTGATGAGGCTTCGTGGTCTCTGAAAAGAGTAGGCCGCGGAAGAAGTTGCTCCTATTCATGGGGAAGAAAAATGGAGTTGATACCCAGAAAGAGGAAATAGGTAAAATCTGTGAGTTAGGAGTTGGGGCTAGACTAGAGCTAGGGACAAGAACTAGGGTCCCGCATCGCTGGCTTTGGCACTGATGGTGGCCCTCAAAGCCTTAGCTACCCTTTCTTGCTTGGCACTGTGCCAAGGCTCTCATTTGAGCCTCACAACAACCCTGGGGGGTAGTACTGTACCTATCCCTATTTTACATTTGATGAAACTGAGACAGAACAGAGGTTAAATGACTTACCTAGGGTCATACAGAGAGTAAGTATCTGAGGCTGGACTTGACTTGAGATCCCCTTATTTAGAGAGTTCTCCCTGGAAAGGATTGGGAGACACAAAATGATGCTTTTTTGCAGAGGTCTGGAGAGGCTTAGGCTTCATTTAATGATAGGAAGTAGAAGAGGCTTTGGGATGTAAATGGTCTCTGAACTGTCTCTCCCTTTCCCTCAACCAGACTGGTGGTAGCAGTGGAAGAGGCCTTCACACACATCAAAAGGCTACAAGAAGAGGAGCAAAAGAACCCGAGGGAGGTGATGGATCCAAGAGAGGCAGCCCAAGCCATTTTTGCCTCCATGGCACGAGCCATGCAGAAGTATCTCCGCACTACCAAGCAGCAGCCCTACCACACCATGGAGAGCATCCTGCAGCACCTGGAGTTCTGTATCACCCATGACATGACACCCAAGGTATGCTGTTTTGCCTCCCCATCCTAGTGAATAGAGGGCTGGCCTTGGAGTCAGGAAGACCTGGGTTGAAATCCTGCCTTAGGCACTTATTGGATATATGACTCTGGGCAAGTCATTTAAGTGACCCCTCTTTGGATTTCATTGCCCTCATTTAAAATAAGGGGGTCATACTGAATGGCCTCTTGCTATAGTCCTGTTCCCTTTCTCCCTTCCTCCCTAGATTCCTTTCTTCTTCTGCTTTTTCTTTCATCTTCTGTCTTCCTTCCATCTCTCATCTTTCTCCTGTCACTCCTTCCAGATAGAGTTTCTAGGGGCAGAGTGAACTTCTTTAGGCACAGGGTTGGGGGGAAGTCTGGCCTAATTCTTTCTCTCTCTCTCTCTTTTCCTCCTCACCTCCCCTCCCCTCCCCTCCCTTCCTTTCTCTCCCTCCCCCATTCTTCCTTTCTCTTCTTTAATTTCCTTCCTTCTTCCTCTCCCTCTCCCATTTCCCTCTCTCCATCTAGCTCTCTTTTCCTCTCCCAACCCTTTCTTCGCTATCTCTCTCTCTCCCTGTCTCTGTCTCTTTCTTCCTTTCCTTCCTCACCTCTGATGTTTACTACCTGTATGACCTGGAGAAAGTTATTGAACCTTCTTGGGCCACAGCCTCTAACTGTTACATGGGGGTGGTGGTGGCGATGGCCATATTCTGGCCCCTTCAACTCTAGAATTATGATCCTCCACCTAAGGGCAATTTTTCACTTTGACCTGTTGGTGTTTGCACATATGTGATCTGCTGTTGCCCCCTGTTGCTATTTGTTGGAATTGCTCTCCTTTTCAATTCTGTGGCCAGACATTTGGGGAGGTAGTAGAGCTACCCTGGATGACTGATGTTATTACATCATGGATTTAGAACTGGAAAGGGCCTTAGACATCCAGCACCATCATTTTACATATGTGGAAACTGAGGTCCAAAGAGAAATGACTTGTCTAGAGTATCTATGATCACACTATTTGAACTTTGGTAATAATAGCATATATATGTATATGGCTTATACATATATCTCAAGGCAACAAACATTTGTTAAGCACCTACTGTGTGCCAGGCACTGTGCTGAACATACAAAGGAAGGCAAATACATAGTTCCTGCTCTCAAGAAGCTCACATTCTAATAGGGGAGACAACATGCAAGCAGCTGTGCACAAACATACCTCTGAGATCAGCTCCAATTTAGGTGCTTAATAAATACTTTTTCCCTTCCCCCTATGCACATGTACACATATGTGTGTGTGTGTGTATATGTATGCACACATATGTATATATGTATTGATACACATACAGATCTGCCTTAAGGTTTATAAAATGCTTTTCTCACAGCAACCCTGTGAGAAACTGAGGCTCAGAGAGGGTAACTTGTCCAGGAATATGTTGCTAATAAGGGTCAGGACTGAGATTCAAATGTAGGTCCTTTGATTCCCTATTCAGTTTTCCCTCTGCTTTGCTATGCCTCTCTATGGACCCAGGTCTGGTCTTGACTATTGCAATTAGAAATGGAGGCAGGATGAGGATAAGAGGAGAGAAACAGATGGGATGGAGGTCCTTTTGGGGAGCCCTCTCTGCAGGGAGTGAAGGAGGGAGTGCAGTGAGTACAGTGAGGTGGAGGCAAACAAGCGCCATGTTGTGGCATGAGTCTTCTCTCTCCCTACCCCAGGCCTTTCTGGAGCGGTACCTGGCAGCTGGCCCCACCATCCAGTACCACAAGGAACGCTGGCTGGCTAAACAGTGGACACTGGTGAGCGAGGAGCCAGTGACCAACGGGCTCAAAGATGGCATTGTCTTCCTCCTCAAACGCCAGGACTTCAGCCTGGTGGTCAGCACCAAGAAGGTTCCATTCTTCAAGCTGTCTGAGGAGTTTGTGGACCCTAAATCACACAAGTTTGTCATGAGGTTGCAGTCTGAGACCTCTGTGTAACTGCAGCAGAAGGGGGTCAGGTGGGGGTGGGGTGGGGTGGGGGTGGGGCTATGGGAGGCTCCTGGGGACAGTGAGAGGGGGCTTGAAGCCCAGGCCTCAGCCAGTCCTGCTTCCTTCCTTTCTGCCTCCAACTCTGTTTTTTACTTGAATTACTAACTTACTCTCCAGTCCCACTCTATCTGCTCCCTCTCTTCCTTTCCCCTCCCCATGGGAATGGGGAAAGCCCACCCTGAGGGTGGGGGCAGCAAGTAGGGAGATACCTGTCCTGGTTTTCCCATTCCTCCCCACCTCAAGCCCTGCAGGAATAGGTTCCTCTCCTCTCTCCTCTCTTCTCCTTTCCCTTTCTCCATGAGAGTCTCTGCTGAAAGGGGGCATAGCCCTTCTGTCCCCTTCTCTTTCTTCTCCACCCCTCTCCCCCTTTCTCCATCTAGGTTATCGTAGCAGTTTCCTCCAGCAGCCTCCTGGAAGTGCTTCTCCCAAGGGGTGAAGTCATGATCCCAGCAAACCATGGTGCCAAATGATCCCAGGTCAGGGCTAGTCCTCTCTGGCATCCAGAGTGAGGTGAGGCTGTTCTTCCTGCCCATCTCACTAGGCCTATCTCAGGAACTCTGAGTTTTGGGGGCAACAGGACTCCTTGGTCTGTGGCCTTTTCAATTCCTGCACAAGCCACCAGGGTTAGGAGTCTCCCACAGAGATTTTTTTTTCTTGCTGCTGCTATAGCCTCTTTCCTATCTCCTGGTTATGCTCTTTCTTTTATATTCCCTTCTCCCCTTGAGCTCCTGCACACACACACACACACACACACACACACACACACACATAAACACTCTTCTGTCCCAGAAGGGAAGCTCATGTCCCCTTACCCTTGTCAGGGAAAATTCAAATTTTTCTTTCTGTTTCCTGATCTCTTCACTCAGATGGGATTGCAAGAACACTGGGGAATGTGGTCCCTTTGACCACTTCCCTGGGGGCATGGGAAACATTCCTCCTCTCCTCTCCTCTCTGTCCTTCTCATTTGCCTTTTTTTCCCTAACTCCCTCCCCTAACTCTTTGCTATGGGGTGGATTTTCTTCGTAGTAGGCCCGGAGGGAAAGGGAAAACCCATGGGAAGCATTGTGGTCCAATGGAAAGAGAGTGGGATTTGGAGCCAGAGGACCTGGATTTGAATCCCAGCTCTGTTACTCTCTCAGTTATCTCATCTATAAAATGACAGAGTTGGACCAGAATGCATCTCATAGCTCTAATATCTCTGATTCTGTGATACACAGAGTTTTGGGAAAGACCCCTGTGAAAGTCAGTGAACCCAGTCCCTTCTGTTCTTTTTACCTTGGTATAGGTCTTTCCATTGTCAAACAGGTGATGTGACTGAAAGGAATAAGGTGCAGAGCATCTCCTTTTTTCCTCTTATGACAACCCCCTCAGGCATTTCTTCCCTGGGCAGAAATACTACTTCTATATGTCGGGGAGGGCCCCCATTGCTCCTTCTCCCCCTTTTAAGTGAAGCTCTTTGCCTGAGAGACCTCATCACTTCAGTGATCTGGGGGCCCCAGATTATCTGATCTCTGCACTGGGGTCAAGGAGCCTGAGCCCCTGCCATCTGATGTCACACAGTCCCTTGCCCCACCTCGGCTTCCAAATGTTTCTGGCAAGCCTCAACACTTAAAGCAAATGTGAGCAAAATTCTCCTTCTTCCTATTTTCTGTATTTTCGATGTAAATTTGAGTCTGGGTACTTCCAAATACTGGTCTTTTAGGCAAGGGGAATGGTAATTTGAGGCATTAACACCTCCTGCCACTCCTAACTCCTATCCTTCCAGTCACATCCAATCTGGATATCAGTGTAGCTCCAATAGCTGGGATGGGGTCCACACCCAGGTTAGTGTGCCAGGGGTCCCACAGTGCCCTCATTTTGGTCCCTCTTCTTCCCTGCATCATTTATTGCTTTCTCTTTGTGTGCAATTGCCTGGGAAATTCAGAGTGGGCACTCTCTGGTTCATCCCCATGGAGACCTTTTACCTTTTAAATAGATACCCTGAAGGTGACTGGGTTCCAAAGCCTGCTAACCTTGCGAGAGGAGGCAGAGCCTTAGCCACTTATCCAACAGTCTTTCTGATTAGTGCCAACCTTGGACTTGTACCTCGAACCCTTCCATTCCCCTTTGGAAATCTTCAGGGAGGTATGTGGGTTCCCTCTCTCTAGGCACCAGTTATACCTGGTGGTCGCAACTTTGACTTTTCCAGGATTGCAAGTCTCTGGGTTAAGCCCCGGTAGTTTTGAGGCACAGCTAGAGGGTTGGGGTATAGGCACTTTTCTGGGCTTGTTTCTTTTTCTGTCTACAAAATTTAATGTGAGGGGGTCTCTCCTGGTCATATGTCTAAATCACTCTCTTTCCTAGAAAGGGGTCTTGGATGGATAGTGGGTTAACTGCCTTTGTGGAAGGAGTATTGGGAGCAGGATGGGACCTTTAGGTTGGAAGGGGGAAGATATTTGGCACCCTCATTGCTTTCCTTGATTATGGGCAACGGATGTTTCTTTTAAAGGACCTGCCATGTTTTTAATCACTGTGATTTTTTCATTCCTTTTTCTTTAAAAAAAAAAAAAGAACAAAAAACTAACAAAAAAAGCCACCCTAATTTTTTTTCCTATCTCTTAAGCACTAAGGGCTGTGATTGAGAATGGCAATGTTTTGGACTCTCTGTGTCACAACTGTGGTATCTTTTTGTTTTCTTTTTCTTTAAAAAAAATCAGGATGAATTGTGAAGTGTACGTATGTATGTTTCTTGTCTATCTCTCCTCTGTGGGAAGTAGTCTTGAGGCTGTGACCAGTAGTGGGATGTGAAATTAACACACTTTCTCTCTCTCTCTCTCTCTCTCTCTCTCTCTCTCTCTCTCTCACTCTCTCACTCTGTCTCTCTCTCACACTCACTGTCTTTCTCTCTCCTGTAATTCCCTTTCTCTTCCTTCTTATGGGGGCTTCTGTAGTCCTGCCATCTGGGGAGGTACAGGGTATGTCCTTCTTCTTCCATTATCTCCATCTGATCTTATCCTACCCATTAACTGTTCACTTTAGTTTTCTGGACATGCCTAACCCAGCCTTCCCACCCTAGGGTCACTGTGCCTCGGTCCTTCACCTACCTCACCATTCTGCCTCTGTCCTCATTGACCCCTCTCCACTCAGCTAACTTCTATGTCATCTGCCTTCATTTCCCCCTATTTCTTTCTTAGAGTGTCACCTTCCTCCTTGTCACCCTTCATCCTTGTCCTTAAATTCTTATCTGACATCCCCATTGGGACTCCTGGGCTGTCCCCTTTATGTTAGAAGAGATGAGGTGAAACAAATGAACCCTTAGAGACCCTCAGCTGGGCCATCTGTTTTTGCGGGCTTATGCTTTCTTCTCTGTTGGGCCCACATAGGTTCCCCCTGTCTGTATGGTGTCTTGTCCGTCAGTTTGTCTTCTTTCTCTTTCCTGTGCCCACGCCCTAGGGCAGTATCTGCTGATGGATTCAGTCCTGGTGTGGGACTGTCCCATTGCGTTCTCCTATGCGCAGAAGGGGGAGGCAGGGGGACTAACTAGGTCCCTTCCAAGTGAGATTGTAAATGTAGAATTTTCCATTCAATTCTAGAAGTTTTTTTTACAGAGCTGAGACCTTGTGCATGCATGTAGAAAATTGTAAAATGTAAAATTGTTTTTTTTAATATATAAAAAAGCTTGTTTTTACAGTTTGCAGTGAATTCTAAGCATTATGGCAAATTTAGGGATTTTTTTTTCTTAAAACATAGGAACTAAAACTGTACAAATTTTTTTTATATAAAATAAACACATTTGACTTTTTTGGGGTGGTATCTGATTGCTTTATTACTGGGATAAGGAAAGAGCTTCCATGAAGTCAGCCCTGGAAGGTCTGGATTTCTCACAGTTCTGCAGCTGGAAAAACCTGAGCAGTTGTTCAGATTATAAAAAAGGATCAGCAGGGGGCAATGTAAGCTTAGCTTAAGCTGCTAGTTTTTGAGGGTGAGATGGAAAGGAAATCTGGCAGTGGGTAGAAGGATTTGAAAGGAAATACAGGATGGGCTGTGCTGCTTTGAGGGTCCTAGCACGGAAGGAACCTTACAGACCAACTGGCCCAAACACCTCATTTTACAGAAATGGAATTGGAGGCTCAGAGAAGTTAAATAATTTGCCCAATGTCATGTAGGTGATAAGGTAACAGGATTAGAACCCAGGTCTTTTGACTCCAAATTCAGTGCTCTTGGGAAATGAGAATAGGGTCTTTTGTTTTTCTTTCTTTCTTTCTTTCTTTTTTTCTTTTTTTTTTTACTATTTGAAAATCTATGAAATTCAGGACTTTACTATTGATCAGAACCGTCAACAAAACCTTAAATTATGACTTTGATAAAAATGTAATCCTTTATCATTGGTTTGCACTAATCCTACTCAAGGAAGGGGGTAGGGGATGTTTTTTCTTGAAAACAGATACTCTAAAACATTCCTAGTTCTTATTGTGTAATTGGAGTGGGACTTTGTATGCTCAGCTTGGCATGTTCCTGGCTCATGAATCTCAGCAAGTAGGTCTCTTAAGAGATGAGTGGATGATGCCTGGAAAATCCCAACCAACTAAGAAACTGCATGGACATATTACACTGAAACCTGACTTTTTTCCTTATGGCTGCTCAAGTTTCATATATACTCTGTTTGCTTTCCTGGTTCTCAGTGTTGCCTTTCATTTCAGTGTCCCTGGCTTTTCCTTTTGTCCCTTCGATCCAGCTTACCTTTCAGCGTCTGTGCCGACTTTCTCTTTGGCTCTTGGTGTTTCTTGGTGTACGGTTTCAGAATTTTAGACTCTCAGTGTAGGGATGCACTTCAGAGGCTACTTAGTCCAACCTGTTCCCCAACAGGAATCCCCTCTACAATGTCCATGACAGATGGGTATAGTGATCCTCCATTTGAAGACATCCACTAATGGGTAAGCTCACCACTTCCCCAGGCAGCCCATTTCAATTTCTGATAGCTCTCATTGTTGAGGCACTTTTCTTTACATCAAACTGAAATTTATGTCTTTGTAACTTCTACCATTCTACCACCAGTAATCTGTCTTCCCTAAATCTTCTCTTTTTCAAGGCAAACATCCCAAGTTCTTTTAATTGCTCTTCATATAATCTTTCACCATCTTGTAATCTTTTTGGGGCCTGCTCTTATATGTAAGTCTAGAACAGGAGTGGTTTGTCCCATGTAAACTGGTCCCAGAGCCCAGAGACCTTCCTCAAGCACTAAGGGTCTCTCAAATAATCTCCTCCCTTCTCTTCTGGGGAGCATGGTATGGAAATTAGGAAAAAACCAGTTTGGACCCAGGCCTAGGTGGTCAGCATGCTGGCTTCTAAGTGACAGGGTTGTGCCCATACTTTTGGCAGAGAGTCTTGGTCTAGTCAGAGCCCAAGAGGTGGGATATTTGGCTCAAATCTCCATAAGAATCATTTGGAAGGAGGCATCTAAGTGGCTTCTCTAGCAGACCCAGAAGCCAAACTAGATAGACAATATCCATAATATCACCATCTCTTCTGTGTGAGACAGTAACTTATACTTCCTTCTGGAAGGTGGTTCTGGGCAGAATGCTAGGAAGTTTGAGAATAATTTGAGAATAATAGAGGTACATTTGAGAATAATAGAAGCACATGAATTTCATGAATTTCTCACCAATTCAACTAGCCTAGGAAAGTATGGAGAAACAAAACCATAACTAGGTTGGGGTGGCTGGGGCTTTGTCCTCCGGCATCAAATTTAAATGATGCTGATAACACTTGGAATGCTTCAGCAGGAAAGAAACAACAGAATTTAGTAACTACTTAGCAAGGATAATTAGTTAAAATAGGAAGCTACAAATGGTGGGCTCTGTCCAATCCCTAACCATCTTTCACTCATGCTGTGTAGCAGCCTCTGTCAGTGGTCTCGTGTCTCTGTTTTTTGTTCCTCCTTCATCTGCTTCATACATCTTGCCTAGGGCATGGCTTGTAGCGCTTACCTCAGGTGCAATAATCCTAGTTATGGCTATTAGTGGATTTGGAGTCAGAAGACTTGGTTTAAATCCTAGATCTACCATTTACTGCTTGCGTGAGAGTCGCTACTACTGCTCTGCGTCTGTTTGCTCATCTTTTTAAATGATGGGGTTGGACTAGAGAATCCTAAGGTCCCATTCAGCTCTAGATTCCATTCTAGGTAGCAAACATTGCTTTGCAAATAGGATAGGGCCTGCTTAGCCTTAGGGAAGGGTCCTGAGCAAGAATGGTGCCTAACAAGGAAGGTACACAGCCTGAGCAATCCATTCTCCAACCCACTATAGTTATCCCTTCCAGCTTTCCTCATCGTGGTTTCAATGTCATGTGGGTCAGCATTAGAGATTAAATGGGAATTTTTCGGAAGCTTTGCAGAAGCTGCAAACAACACACGAAGGCCAGCAGAAGACACAGAGCCTGTGACCAAATACTAACCCAAATTTTGCAATAAGGTATTGTAAACACTCCATAAAACAAAAAGAAAAAATTCGGACTTCTCCTCTGGTATGAAGGGAGGGCCAAAAAATTTTACATGGATTTTTCCAGATCACAAAGTTGCTGTGCCTTTCAACCCTGTAATGTGGAAAAGATAACTACTTAAAAAAAAGTTTTATTGATGTCTCTTGTCTTCACAGTATTATTTTCCTACCTTCTGTCAGATTGAACTCTCTTGTGCCAAAGGAAAATAGTTAAGCAAAAACACTTGATACTGAGACTAACAATGTATACAAAATTCTGTTCTAGTGGCCACCCACCTCTGCCACAAGGGGAAGAGGCTGGGAGCCAGGGACCCACCTTTTATCCCTTAAAGTCATATAATCAAAACTGGTTGACTTTTTGTCACTTTCTATTTTATTTAGTAGGTGTACTTTATAGAGTTAGCCGATGGCACTATGGATGAAGTGCCTGGCCTGGGGTCAGGAGGTTCTAAGTTCAAATATAGTTTCAGACACCTACAAGCTGTGTAACCCTTGGCAAGTCATTTAATCTGTCTGCCTCAGTTTCCTCAACTATAAAATGGGAATAATTTCTTACCTAGGTTTAATCACTGAATGAGTGTTGCCTCAGTCAAACTGAGACCTGGGAAAGACCTTAGCTTAAAAAGGCCAAAGTCTCCTACTGCATCCAGGGCCATCTCCAATTGTCCTGATCTCTATCTTGCCACTGATCCCAGATGGCTCCAGAGGAGAAGGTGAGGCTGGTGATCTATATTGTTAAGGAGATATGTGCAGCTGCTTTAGCTATTTTCAGGATTGGATTGCACAGTATAATGAATGTGCTCACACCAGATTAGAATCAGTATAACATTTATTCTGTACACAAGGACAATATGAAGCAGGATTAAAGAAATATAAGAATATACATATAAAGATAAAGCCTAGCAGAGTAATAGATACATTTACATACCTCACCAAATCAGGGGAACACCTACATCTGGGTCACGTGGTTGGGGAGTCCTGGTTCAGCCTCCAGAGTCCTGATTGGGAAAATGTCCTGGGCAGAGTGTCTTCCCCACAGGTGAACTCCAAAGAGTCGTCGGGGGAGGGGGGGTGTTCACCAGGTTATATCCAGTTTTAGACAAAAAAGGCATTGGGCCAATTAATTGGCTTGTTGCCAGAGCCTTATGTGACTTAGAATAACTCACTGCACTGGATGTGTTGCAGCTCTGGACCAGGCCAGAGTCCAAAGGAGCAAGACATCCGTGACCGATACAGCAAAATGTGTTCAAAAGGACACAGGATGGATTCCATTTGTTCCTAGAAGGGTGGCCAACATTTCCAGGAAGAGGAATCAGCCATGGGCAGGTTGAACTTTCAGTCCTGGGAACCAGGGCAAGGTGACTTTTTAATCCTGGGAACTCAGCCCCTGTTCCAAGGAGAAAGAACAACATATGTATTCATGTAGGCCTGTAAGTGTACAGAGAAGAACTGTAATATTTCATTAACCCTTCATGACCTTACACAGCCCTCTTACTAAAATCCAATTCCCTTGCATGTCATGGCATCGTCTCCCTGATGTCACGGTCCTCTTGGAGAACAAACAACAAACGACACAAACACCACCACCACCAACAGCCATGTAACACATGTCACTTAACCTTTCTTTGCCCCAGTTTCTTCAACTGAATAATGGAAATAATAATAGCACCTTCCTCTCAAGGTCATTGTGAGGATCAAATGAGAAAATATTTGTAAAAAGTGCTTAGCACAGTGCCTGGTGTTACAAAAATGCTTATTTTCTTCCCCCCCTTAATTATGCCACTGAAGTGTTTTATTTATACATCATCACCCTGCACTGATACTGTATGTCTGGAATAGTCTAATGCAGAGGTTCCCAAACTTATTTGGCCTACCACCCCCTTTTCAGAAAAAAAATACTCAGCACCTCCCTGGAAATCTCCTTTCTTTAACCCTTTAATGTTTTTTTTTTGAAATGACGCAAATTTCAAAAAATATTAAAAAACATTTATATGCATCTTAAATTTAGTAATTTATTGTAAATTTGTGGGTTTTTTTTTGCATTGACATTTTGATGACACAATATTGTGTCACGTAACCATATAGTATTGCATTGTAAACAAGTCATTACAAGCATATATTCCTGCCAGTGCATGCTGGACTTCCCCACAATGCCCGACGCAACACAGTTGCCTGCTGACACTTGCTTGTTAAGATCTATGGGCAGACTTGACCACTGATTGGTTGTAAATTGCATTTTGTATGTTTATTTGTAAAATGATGTCATAATTATGACTTTGACTCTTATACAACAGATGAAACATGCATGAACAGTTTTTCAAAATTTCCTTCTCTTCTTTCCTAATGTTTCCACTGCCCCCTTATTTTTATTCAACACCCCCTAATTGCACCTGAGACTACTACTGCCCCCCCGCCTTGATCATTCTAGCACCCCCCCAGGGAACAGTATCACCCAGTTTGGGAACCTATGGTCTAATCTGTCATCTGACAGATGGAAACATTGAAGCACACAAGAAAGTGATTTGTCCATGATTTACAGGAAATAAATGCATCTATACCAGCCACTGGGAAGTGTGGTTCTTAACCTTGTGGGGGAGAGAAGGGGGGTGGTCGTAGACCCTCCCTAGGGGTACATTGATAGATTTCTTAAAGGGGGGGTCCATGAACTTGGATGGGGAAAAATTTTTATTTTCACTAACTTCTAATTGAAATTTAATATTTCTTTCAATTTTGAATGTGGGTAACAAACCATTGTTTTGAGAAGGGGTCCATGATACACAAAAAGACATTTAACCCTGGGTATAGAGTAAAAAGAGAAGGGATCCAGGATAGGGCCTAGTAGGCTTGGAGATCTCGGTTCTCATCTTTGATTGGCCACTAACCCATTTTGTGACCTTGGGAAAATTGCTGATCATAAAAGAGCACCTGGGAATCAGAAGATTTGGATTTTAGTCTCAGCTCTGACTTGCTGTGGAATTTTGGGTAAATTTAACTTTTTCATACCTCATTTTTCTCATCTGTAAAAATGAGGGCATTTGACTAGATATCAATAAGGTCATTTCCACCTCCATCGTTGGGGTTGGCATTCACTGGCTATAGCTATCTTCAACTCTCACCATCATGCCACAGCAATCAGCAATCCAATCTAGCAAGCATTTATTAAGTGCCTAATGTGTGCAAGGTACTCTGCTCAATGTTGGTGGTATTCAAATACTTCAATGTTGGGGTTCTCAGTCAGGTATCTATGAGCCCCTGCTCAGCTGTGGATACATTTCAGGGCATCCATGGACTTGGGTGAGAAAATGTATATCTTTGTTTCCTCTAACTTCTTAGTGAAATTTAGCTTCTCCTTCGGTTCTGAATGTAGGTAACAAACATTATTTTGATTTGGGGGTCTATAGTTTCTCTCACACTCTTGAAGGGATCTGTGACACAAACAGTTAATGTTGATATAAGCGCCTTTGGCTTTGCAAAGTGCATGACAAATATCATCGCACTTGAATAACACAACAACCCTGAGAGGTCGATGCTATTATTATTATTCTCATTTTATACATGAGGAAACTGAGGCAGATGGCAATTCAATGACCCAAGATATGGGACTGGAGTCAGAAAGACCTGAGTTCAAATGCAGCTTCAGACACTAGCTTTAGGACCCCGGGGAAGTCACTTAATCTCTGTTTGCCTTAGTTTCCTCAACAGTAAAGTGGAGATATTAATAGCACCTATGTCTTAAGGTTTTTGTGGGGATTAGAGATAAAATTGATAAAGTGCCTAGCAAGAGTAGGCACCACAGAAATATTTATGCGCTTTTCCTCCCTTATAGCTAGGAAGAGTCTGAGACAAGATTTGAACTCGGGTATTCCTGACTCCAGACCCAGCACTCTTATCATCTATACCACCTGTCTATTTAAAAAAAGATTAAAAACCCCTGGTCTAGTGAAACAGTGATCTTGCCAATTTGGAAGTTTCTTCCAGTGGTGTAGACTGTTTACCCAGCTTGTGAACTTTTTATCAATGTTTTCCTATAACTTCTCCCTTGGGCATTTGTCCTGATGGATCGAGTACTCCATCCATCCACCTGTCATCTTTGCCATGTGAACAGCCCGTCTTCTTTTCTGATCATACGATATCTTGGAGATGTCTTTTATTCCTATTCTTCTTTAAAGTTCCTCATTGGTTATATATTAACTCATATAGACTCATATAACAACTTGTTTTTAATTCTTGGGAGACTATTATATTCAATATCTTGCTCCCATCTGGCAGCTGGGAATACAAAGACAAAATGAAAAAAAATAATTCCCTGCCCTGAAGGAACTTGCATTGTGCTGGGGAGGATAGGACATGCAAACAGTGGTGCAGATAGGTTGAAACCTATCCATCCTCACTTCATTGTGTGCAACTTTTGCTGTACCCTTTGATAAATCCTCTGTTGAGCAACAATTCAGTGTACTGGAGGGCTTCCAATATTCTGTGAGCACAAATACTGTCTAAATGTTAACCCCTCACATTCATTACATGAATGGCCTGCCACATTTTCTGACCATTTATTCTCTGGATGTTAATTGTCTATATCACTACTTGCATGCAAGGTATGACCATTAGTAATATGTTATTGTGTGCTGATTGTCCACCATATGTCTCTTCATTGTCCTTTGGGCCACCAACAATGTTGAGTCTTTGAATGTCGTAGTGTTCCATGATTCCCAGACGTAACAGACCACTAGGTGTTATGGTAGTTCAGTCATTTCAATTGTGTCTGACTCTTTGTGACTCCATTTGGTATTTTCTTGACAAAGATACTGGAGTGGTTTGCCATTTCCTTCTCCAGCTCTTTTTGTACATTAGAAAACTGAAGCAACCAGGGTTAAGTGACTTGCCCAGGGTCACACAGCTAGCTAGTAATGGTCTGAGGCCAGATAGGAACTCAGGTATTTCTGACTCCGGGCTTGGCGCCCTATCCACTGCGCCACCTTCTGACAGGTTTTCTTGCCAGAGACCATATAGGAATAATGAAAAATTCTGAACAATAATCTCTGTGAAACCTTTTCAGCTTGATGGGAACTATCAGAGTGAACGGTCTATTGGCATAGCAATGTGGTATAGTGCAAAGAACAACAGATTTGGAGCTAGAAGATCTGGTTTCACATCCCTCTTTTGCTATTACTTGTGTGTTCTTGGGTAAGTCAATTAACCTTTATCCCTCAGTAAATTTATTTATTTTTAAAATAAGTTTTTATTGATGACTTTTGCTTTTTACATCAACATAGTTTCCCTTAGTATCCCTTCCATCCCTTTTACAGAGAACCATCCCATATAACAAATAGTATTTTTTAAAAGATGAAGAAAAAGAGGGAAAAAAATCACCACAACCAATTAATACGTTGGAAAAGTCCCCAAACTGGTGCAATGTGCAGCACTTGTAGATCTACAACCTCCATGAAGGAGTGGGTTGAGGGTGTCCTCTAATATGTTTTTTCAAGCCATGCTTGTTAATAATTTTGCAATATTCACTTTTGATTGATGTGTGTGTGTGTATGTTTTGTTTCTTTCCATTTACATTATTATAGTCATTGTTTTCTTGGCTCTGTTTACTTCACTCTGCATCAGTTCATACAGATCTTTTCATGCTTCTCTATGGTCATAATTTATTACAGCATATGCATTACAACCTTGGTAAATTTAAATTTAAAATTGTTGTGGAGAAAAGAAGACTGAAAGATAGCATGGAGCCTTGGAAAGAGCACTGTAGTTATATTGATCTGGAAACCCAGCTTTGCCAGTTATTGGCTGTGTGAAACTTAGGCAAGTCATGAAGACTCTTTGAACCTCAGCTTCTTCGTCTATAAAATGAGGGGGTTGGACTAAATTGGAGCCTAAGATCTCTTTTAACTATGAATTTGTATCCTGTGGGGATCTCTATGCCACAATGAGGCATCAGAGGAAGACTATGAGGGAGAAAAGTTAACAGATATGGAAACAACTCAAGTAAAATTAAGTGCTGAGCTGCGTGTTGCTCACTGATGGAAGTTTGTAGGGAAGGGAGATCAATGTGGCTTGAAGTATTTGGAGACCACCTTATGGAAAAGATGGGACTTGAGGAGGTTTTGAAGGAAGAGTTATATTCAGGTAAGCAGAGGAAGAAAGGGGAGAAGGGATGGGACAGATAAACAAAGGAACAGAGCTGGGAATGAGCATGGTGTGTGTGTGTGTGTGTGTGTGTGTGTGTGTGTGTGTGTGTGTTGGAGGAAGTTTATGGGGGTGGTTAGCGAGAAGACCAGTTTGACTGATGAACCTGAAGCAAATGTATTACCTCTATGTTAGGCCAACCTAGAACTTATCTTTTTGAGTCTCAATTTCTTCTGCGAAAGGAGTAAGCAGAAACTATAGCTCCAGAATTTTGATAAAGAAAAAAGAAAATAATGAAGAGAAAAATTCTTTGAGAGCTTCAGAAAAAGGTGTGTGTGTGTGTGTGTGTGCATGTGTTAAAAATGGCTTGTAAGAGAGAGATAATAGGAAGGAAAAGGAGGAAGAAACAAAGGTAGATGCATAAAAGGCAAGGACGGTTGAAGAGGAACAACCAGCTGCTGGCAGCCAAAGCTCTCGGTCTGATCTTGTTGAAGCATTTCCAGATAATATAGCCAAGCCCTGAATCATGTCACTGTCACATTGGGAGATCCTGCTTTGATAATAGCTAGCATTTATAGTGCTTACAGGTTACCAAAATACTATACATGCTATCTCATTTGATCCCCTCAACAACCTATTGTCACCCCCAGTTTTAAAGATAAGGGAAATTGAGGCAGATAGAGTAAAAAACTCATCCAGTGTTACATAGCTATTAGTATCTGAAGTGGGATTTGACCCCAGTTCTACTGGACTCCAAATCTAGCACTCACCCATTGCACCACCTAGCTGTCTAGAGGGAGTTTTTTTTTTATCTTGAGTTGGTTAGGTGTCTGTCCCAACTTACCCTTGAAGACTTACTCTCCTTTCAAAACAGAAATGAGAGGTTAGCCTTAGATCCCACAAGTTTGATACACTGGTTGTGGCAAAGATACAACCTGCTAGCTTTCATTATTACTTACTACTGTAATACATTGCATGAAGTGTCTTTGATAGAAACTAGGGCACAGGACCTACCCCTTATGACATATGCTATGATGTCTGTGTGAGTGGAGGAAGTCCACAGCAAACCATGTGGCACTTGTCGGGGAGGGGACTGGTCTGGCACTTTCACTTGCTGCAACCATTAATGTATAGCTCTCATTCTTTACCCTACTCTTGCCTCATTACTTGCCACAGACTCATGTACCCCTTTCCATAGTGTTCAGGGTGACTTCTAGCCCCTTAAAACTATATGGAATAGCATTCTCATTGTTTCTTGATCCCCTTAAATACACAGTAGAGGGTTACAAGCACGCAGTCTTTTGTAGGTTCTCCCAAAACAGCAGTTGCATGTGAAGGATATCCTCCCATGGAAGGGGCAATGCCTTCCGGTCTCAGTTTTGCTTTGTCTCAGTTTGTTTTGTCCTAGTTTGCCTTCCTGTCTCAGTTTTGCAATGCCAAGCTCTTGACTATTTAGCCAATTGTCACACTGTTCCTTTGGTACCAACTTAGCTTCTTCTTGCAGGCATGGGCTATTTTCATTGTTTTATATGTAGGAGCAGAATTTAAACTGCAGGGATACTCCCAAATCAAGAGTTTGGGAGGATATGCTACTGAAAAGGTGTTTATCAGCCAGGAGGACAAAGGATCTGGTTTGTTCATGCCATTTGGAATAAAAGGAGTTCTGCATAGGAAATGGCCTTGGTGATTCCAGATCCATTTCACAGGTGAGAAAACTGTTGTCCACTGTTGCCAGAAATTAGCTGTTTCACATAGGAACTGGTGTCAGTGCAGGGAACTGTCCACTTCCGAAGCTCAGATCTAGGAATGGAGTTCTTAGCCTTTTTTCTATCATGGACCCTTCTGACGGTCTGATCTAGTCTATGGATCGCTTCTCAGAATAATGACTTTAAATGTATAAAATACAAGGGAAACCAATTATATTTAAATAGTCATCAAAATATATTTTTACAAATAGTTCACAGGTCATAGGTTAAGAGAATAGGGTTAGTTCCAAAGGAATATGAAAAACACTGGTGTAGTTACTATGGCAAATGAATCGATTGGAAAAGACATTTCTTTTGTTTTGTGAAAACAAATTTGCATTTAAATTTATACATATATACATACATATAAATATAAAACACAGAGACTTTTCTTCTTTTTTTCTGCTTTAAATTCTCTCCCTTTTCTGCCCAATGAGAAGGTTAAAAACAACAAAACCTATAACAAATATGTATAGTCATGCAAAAAATTTCCTCATTAGCTATGTTCCACCCCACCCCAAAAGCAAGAAAAAGGAAAAAATATGCTTCAGTCTCCACTCTGCATTCACCAGTTCTCTGTCTGAAGACTGATAGCATGTTTTATCATGAGCCCTTTGGAATTGTGGTGGGTCATTGTGTTGAACAGTTATTAAGGGAAAAGACATCTTTTGTATGAGCTCAAACTGCTGTGGTACGGTGAAAGGAGCTCAAGGTCTGGAGACTTTGCTTGGAATCTTGGCTTTGCCATATTCCTATACTGCAACCACGGACAAGCTATTTAATCTTTCTGAGTTTCAGTTATTTCACTTATAAAAGAAGATGTTCTGCCAGATGACCTCAGAGGTTCCTTCCAGCTCTATATCGATGATCCTGTGATTCTCCTTACGTTAGTACTCTACTTTCTACGTTGGCATAATGGACCCTTTGCCTCAAAAGGCCCACTAGTTGCTTTTGGTCCCTTATTCCTGGAACTTGGGCCAGTTCAAACTTTGCTTCCAAGATCCAGCTCTCCTGTGGGCTTCATGGCCCTCTCCAAGGATGGGTCTTTGTTTTCAGTCCTGGGAGAATTGCCACTGCCCTACCTTAGAGTTCGGTGGGGTTGAGGGGAAGATAGGGAAAACAGTACAATTGAAGCCCCAGAAGTTTGTGACTTACCTAAGGTCAGAGGGAAGCTAAGAGAACCGCAGTGTCTTGACGGCTAGCTAGTCCAATATTACAGTATACCACCTACCAGACAATGTGTTTAAGTAGCTTACATTCTGGAAGATCTTGAGATACAGGATATGTAGGGAGCTTTGTCTCAACATATGCTATCCTCCACTGAAATTGGAGTGCTCTGCTTTTATTGTGGTCATCTTTATTCCCTTGTGTTTTGTTTGTTTGTGACTCAGGTGAATTTGTTTGATTCTCTGTGTTCTAAGAGTTTCAAGGTGTGATACTTTGGTGGAGAAGGCAGCATGATGTAGTGGATGAAGCAATGGTCTGGAAGTCAGGGTGCCAGGGTTCTAGTCCCAGCTCTACCATAATCTCATTTCAAGAAATATTAAGCACCATTTACAAGGCACTGTGCTGCCAGGTTCTGAGGGATACAAAGACAAAAACAAAGGCAATCTTTGCCCTCAAGGAGCACCAGTTGTGGGCATATAGCCTCATCTCTCCTTGGCCTTAGTTTGGGCTGGATAAGATAACCCCTGAAGCCCCTTGAAACTCTAAAACTATAACCTGATGATTAAACATTTTATTATTGTAGGCTTCTTGAAGACAGGGGCTCTGTTGTTATATTGCCAGCACTGAGCACAGGGCCTTACATCATCTTAGTTCTTAAGAGTTTTTGCTTTAAATGAATGAATGAATTGTATGACCCACTCCTATCATACTCTGGAGGGATGTGGTCCTTAGGAGTTGAAGTAGAAATCACATCAGTTAGAGGAGGTGTGCCATGGAATGTACCCTTTGGGAACAGGCTAGGCTGGGATTCTAGCTGTCTTGGTATTGTGCTGATATGGCTACCAGAAAAGCTAATGGCATCATAAATTGCATTCAGAGGAGGCATAGAATCCAGAAAGAGGGAGGTGATGATTTAATCTAAATCAATCTAATACAGTATTTATTGAATGTCTATTATACACAAGGCACTGTGCCACCAGGTATCTGGGATACAAAAACATGAAAAACAGACCTTGTCCTCTAGGGAGCTGTAACAACAATGTTGCTAGCAGCTGCTGTAGGGGTGTAGGACCCAACAAGACCAGCAACAAGAGCTGCCAGTGCAGGTTCTTTGATCTGCTTTACCAAGGGGTTAATAACCTCACTTTAATCACACATACAAATATTATTCACTTAGGTCAGTAGGAAAAGCCAGCAACCTGAGCTTCAGAGCAAATACAGACAAATTACAAACATACATTATGAACAGACCAAATACAAACCAACATCTGGGTTAGCAAAGCTGGGGGGCAGTTACAATGGCTTGCCCGGAGTCATGGGCCACTCTTCCAGTGAGTGAGAAACCCAAAAGTCAAACACCAATGTTGAATCTTATAAACCTGTCTCAGGGCCCTGGGGCACTTGATTACCTCGGTGCTGAGAAGCGCTCAAACAAAGAACAGCGAAAAATCCCATTTTGCTGGCCATTACATTCAAAAGGCAAGACTTGTCAAAGGTACTTAATCACCTCAGCATTCTGAAGGAGAAGACTACAAAAAGTCCTGCCCTGATTACCATTACATTGTCTTAGGGCTGAGAGCACTCCAAGAGGAAAAGATCCCATTTTACCTGCCCCATTCAAATAAAGGCCAGAATCATTAAAGGCTCTTAAGAGAAGAAAAGCAAAAAGTCCCATCTTAATTACTGATACAGGAGCTTACATTTGACTGGGCAAGTTTATATTCACTCTGTGGTTCTGGTCAGATCACATCTAGAATATTGTATCTAGTACCAGATGAACACCTTATCCACCTTCTGGGGCTGCTAGGTGGTCCAGTGGACAGAGCACCAGCCCTGGAGTCAGGAGGACCTGAGTTCAAATGTGACCTCAGACACTTATTAGCTGTGTGACCCTGGGCAAGTCGCTTAACCCATTGCCTCAGAACAAAACAAAAACAACCCTTGTCTGAAAATAACAATGTGGTAGGTAGGTACATCTGCATTCAGACTTCATCAGTTCTTTCATTAAAAGTCCTGGGTCATTGTATTGCTCAGAATAGCTAAATCATTCACAATTGATCATTGTGCAGTATTACTGTTACTGTGTACAATGTTGTGGTTCTGCTTAATTCACTTTGTATCAGTTCATATATATATATCTTCCCTGGTTTTTCTGAAAGCATACTGCTCATCATTTCTTATAGCACAATAGTATTCCATCATAGCCATTTCCCAATTGATGACCATCCCCTTAATTTCCAATTCTTTGCCACCACAAAAAGAGCTGCTATAAATATTCCTGTATATATAGATCCTTTTCCTTTTCCTGTGATCTCTTGGGGATACAGACCTACTAGCGGTATTGCTGGGTCAAAGGATATGCACAAGTTATATCCATTTGGGCATACTTCCAAATAGATCTCCAAAATGGTTGGATCAGTTCACAACTCCACTAACAATTTATGGTTGTTGTTGAGGCATTTCAGTCATGTCTGACTCTCCGTGATGTCATTTTGGGGTTTTCTTCACAAAGACACTGGAGTGGCTTGCCATTTCCTTTTCGAGCTCATTTTACAGATAAGAAAACTGAGGCAAACTTATGCTTATGTTATTTTTGGAAACTCTGCTGCCTTCTCTGAAGTCACAAGGACCAGCCACTTTGTGAGTCTGGTAGTACTTTCTTACCAGCAGGAGAATGGGCTAGTGCAGGGAGGGTTGGAGCTATTTTGACATAGCATAAGCCACTGCAGATGGGGCTTGGACTGGGTGGAGTCCAGTGTGGAGTGCAAGCTTTGATCTGCAGTTTCAGCTCCAGTGCTCCAGCATCAGACATAAGATGAACATCTGGTGCGTGGGTGTCCTTGGGTCCCTCCACCCTGCCTCTCACAAACTGCTGTAGAGTTTTCTGGCCACAGTCCATCCTGTCTCCCTATCTGACCCCTCCTACTTCCTGTTTGGTTTATTGAACATACATTTTTAAATGAGTTAACCTCAAACAGGAAAAAAAATGTGCTTACACTTCAAAGTCATGTAAGCAGGACTAAGAACTATGCGTAGAAATGCAAAGAGGCAAATTTAAGCTTGATCAGAAAACGCTTCCTACCCAAGAATGGGCTGCCTCAAGAGACCATTAGGGGGTCTTTGAGCTGAGGATGTATGACTACGTTGGGGATTTATTTTCGGAAAAGGGGTTGACCTAGATGACTGCCCAGGTCCCTTCCAACTCTGAGATGCTGTAATTCTACATTTCTGGACCTACCTACCTTACCTTTCTGAGCAGCCTGAGGAAGGGAGGGATATGTTCAGGCTCCAGTCCTTCCACTTACTGAGAGCTGCTTCTTGGATTTCCATCCATCTCTGATGATCATTCTTCACTAATCACCAGCCTGGCCCATCTTGAACTGTGGTTCTAGCCTTGTAGAGTAGTAGAGCCAGATGAGGGGCCTCGGGGTTGTTTAGTCCAATACCTTCATTTTTCAAGGTGAGGAAAGTAGGGCCCAGAGAGATTCTTATCCGAAAGCCACACGTCACAAGCTTGGAATGCACATCTTCCTCATCCCTACCTTCCAGAATCCTTTTCTTTTTCCAGGTTCAGAGTGGGAACCAACTCCTCAGTGAGGTCTTTCTCCTCTGTGAGATCCATTTAGTTGTTAGTATTGTCTACCGCACCGCGCCCGCCCCCCCCCCCCCCCCAAGTTATTTTGTATTTATTTATCTGTGTATGTATTGAAGTCTCCTTTGAGGCTGCTAGATGGCAAAGTGGATAGAATGCTGGACCTGGAGTCAAGAAGACCTGAATTCAAATCCAGCCTCAGATATTTCCCACCTGTATAACCCCAGGCAAGTCAATTAAGCTCTGTCTCATTTTCTTCAACTGTAAAATGAGGATAATGATAACACCTTGCAGGGTTGTTGTGAAGATGGGAATGAGATGATACTTGTAAAGCATCTGGCATATAGTAGGTGCTCAATAAATGCTTATTTCCTTTCTTCCCTAATGGAATGTAATCTTTTGACAGAATTATTGTTTCTTTTTTTGTCCTTGTGTCTCTAGCACCTAGCAGAGAATTCTGTACATATTAGATGATTCTACGGGCAACTGTAATTGTCCACCTCATGGGATAGATAGGATCAAGAAATACTAGATGAACTGAATTAAATTAAATAGCAGCAAAGCTAAAGCTAGATACGAGGTCTAATGACTCCCAGTCCAGTGCTATTTCGGTGAGTCTCTTTTCTTGATATTTTCTTGTCTCTGTCTTGTGCTCTGAAGTCCTAGAATCTCAGTTCTACCCTGGGAAATGGGAGCGAGAAAGAGTCTGACCCCAAATTCCTTCGTGAACCTCAGCAGGACAAAGTGTTTTGGCCATACCTGGACTCTTGTTGAAAGGTGATGGTTTAGCCAATCTACCTTGAAGCCATATCTAATATCATCATGATATCAGATTTCTTTTGTGAGCTAGGGTCTTAGTTGATAGCTTGAGTGGATAATTGCAAAAACATTTTATATTCCCATGGCATTTTGTGATTTATTAAAAAGTGCTTTCATATTTATTATCTCATTCGATCCACTCAACACACCATAAGGTTAGGAAGGACAAATGTTATTATTCCCTCTTGATAGATGAGGAAATGGAAGCATAGAGTAGTGAAGCAACTTATTTAAGGTCATACAGTTGTACAGAACAGGGGTGTGTTGGAATCAGCTCTGACTCTTGAGAGCTGATTGTTAAATTTTCAGTGTGAGCATTTATACCTGGGAAAGCAACAGCTCAGGGCTTGATTTATCATTTTGTTGTTGATCTACATTTAAGAAAGTGATAAAAATGTTAATAATAATTCAGATTGAAATTAAAACTATATCATGGGTAATTTTTTTTTAATCAAAGGGCCAATTGTTAAACCTTTACCAGCACACTCCTATTTATACAAGGACCTTGGCTTCCTGTTTCCCACCTCTGTTCTTTTTCAAATTCTGCCCCAACACTATAACTAGTTGTGCCACCATGGTAAGCACTTCACCTTTCTGGGCCTCAGTTTCCTTATTTGTGAAATGGGGAGAAGAATACTTTTAGTATGTATCTCATAGCATTATTTTAAGGACAAAATGATATTGTTGGGGAAGATGCTTGGTAAAACTTAAAATCAGATTTTTTTTATCATTTCATTTTCATCTTCATATATTATTATTATTAATTGGATTTAAAAATTTGTGTTACCTCCATGCTGTATGGCTGCTACTTATTGTTATTATTGTATACTATATCCATATCTGAGAACGAAGCAATTGCTTTTAATTATCTCTATAAAACTTTCTTCTACCTCTTCTGGAAACACAGAACCTCAGAGTCAGAAGGGATTTTGGATTCCCATCTGGTCTACCTCGTAACTGATCAGGAATTCCCTCTATCACATCTCTGGCAAAGGTCGCTCTTATCCTCCTCTTGAACACCTCCAAGAATGGGGAACCTCCTACCTCCAGAGGCAGTCCATTTCACTTTTAAACAATGCTGATTGGTAGAAGGTTTTTCCTTACTGTGGGTTGGATTCTGCCTCTTTTTAACTTTTACCCAATGCTCCTAGTTATGAGGGTCAAGCAGGACAATCCTTGGTCTTCCACATGACAGCCCTTCAAATACCTGAGGACATATATCAAGTCCCCTCTAAGACTTCTCTAGTTTACAATCACCAGCTGTTTCAATCAAACCTCCTAAGGCATGGATGTATTTATTAGTATATATACTAATAACTGTTGAATGGATTTATGAAAACATCGACAGATAATCAGTGCTAATTGACTGCTGGGGTAGCACAGTAGACAGGAAATCTGCCTGGGAGTCAGGACAATCTGAATTCAAGGACAGCCTCTGACACTTACTGGCTGTGTTGCCCTGGGCAGATGATCAAACCTCTCACTGACCCAGGAAACTCTCTTAAGACTTATTTGCAGAGCAGGAGTTCATCTGTATTGGCAGAGGGAATTTTTCCACTAGGAATTCCCTATATTAGTGATATCACAGGTCCAGACCAAAAAAAGAAAATGATTTCATATATTCCTCTGGGGAATTCAATCAAGAAATAAAAATAAATACTGTATTCATGCCCTACTCTTTCTGTAAATTCTGAATTTCCCTTGAGATTTGTCATTTCCCCAAAGGCAAGGGACCATGTTTCCTTTCTATCTGCCTTTCCCACTGACCACTCAAGCTTCCACTCCAGTGCTTTGTACGTTAATAAAGCCCACAGACTGACTGGAAGCAGTGGCGGGGTGGGGGTGGGGGTTTGGGGAAGGGAGTGAGTGAGTGAGAGAGAGAGAGAGAGAGAGAGAGAGAGAGAGAGAGAGAGACAGACAGACAGAGACAGAGAGACAGAGAGATAGAGACAGAGAGACAGAGAGATAGAGACAGAGATAGACACAGACACAGAGACAGACACAGAGAGACAGAGACAGAGAAAGTTGTGAATAAAGAGTTGTGGGGTAGCAGTGAGAGCCCTGGTATAGGAATTCAGTTGACTTGGGTTCTAGTCGAACCCTGTCACTAACCAGCCATGTGACCTTGGGCAAGCTGCTAAAACAATAACATCTCACATTTATATAGTGCTTTAAGATTTACAGGATGCTCTCCATGCCACCCCCCACCCAAACAATGCTATGAGGTAGGTGATGCAAGTGTCACCCCCATTTTCTAGGGAACTTTAAGCTCAAAGAGGTTATATATTGTGAATTACTTAAAATCGCACACAGGTAGAAGTATCAGAACTGAGATTGAAATCCAGATCTCTTAGATCCAAGACTAGTACCCATTCTACTGTTCCCTAACTGCCCAGGCTTCCCTTTATTAATCTGTAAAATGAGATTTGGTTAGAATCAGGGATTTTTAATTTTTTTGTGTTATGGAATCCTCTGTGCGTGTGTGCGTGTGTGTGTGTGTGTGTGTGTGTGTGTGTAGGTGACGAAGCCTATGGACTCGGAACAATGTTTTTAAATTCATAAGACAAAAATTAAAAAGGAAACTAATTATGTAGAAAAACAGTTACCAAAATGTAAAACAAAATAAGTTCACAGACATCAGATAAGAACTTTTGACCTAGATGTTCTCTAAACTCCCATCCAGATCTGACCAAACTATAATTCTACCTCAAACACCTTCCTGTGTGACTTGGAGAGATGTTCTCACTGAGCTCCTCCCTCCAATGATATTTTACACTATATTGTCTTGGACCAGGGAGGTGATAGTCCTGTTGTGATCTGTGCTGGTCTGAACACATCTGTGTTAATGTGTTCAGTTCTGGGCCCAGAGAAATGAGTCAAGGACCAGAGAAATGAATCTTTTAATAGTAATTTCTCCCACTTAGATCGCAATCCCTTCTACCTTTAGTAGACTGTTTTGTAAATTGCTCTGCTCAAATAAATTATATGGTGGTCAACTTTCTGGTAATGGGTATCTCTGATCAGTCCAGACTGCTCATCATAGGATCATAGGTATAGAGTTGGAAGGGACCCTAGAGTTCACTACTTCGACCCTCTCATTTAAAGAGGAGAAAACTAAATCACAAAAAGTATGAGTGACTTGGCCAAGGTCTCGCTGATGGTAAGTGGCAAAACCAGGAAACAAATTCAGCTCATCTGAGTGCAGATGAAATATTCTTTCCACTACAAAGGAGTCACATTTGTTACATGCCTATTATGTGCCAGGTACTGGTTTTCACAACCATTTAATCCTTGTAACAACCCTGTTATTAGCCTTATTTCATGGTTGAGGAAACTGAGGCAAATAGTGGTTAAGTGAGTTGCCCAGGGTTACATAGCTCAGAAGTATCTGAGGCTTGCTTTGAACTTGGGTCTTCCTGACTCTAGCCCAGTACACTACCTACACACAAGTTCTCCAGGCTGATATTTTTCAGCTGGTCAGGATTTATGAGAGCATGCACGCCGCTAGCATAGACCTTGGGAGCTCAGGATTATTTCCGTATCATCACGAGGCTTGAAGAACAAGGAAGGAAGAATGTACATTGAAGAGTAAGGAAGAATGTGCATTGTGATCGTTGCAATTAAGTGCCCAAGACTGTGTGTCCATTCCGCCTTTAACATAGCTCCAGTCACAGGGCCAAGGAACAACAAGCCCCATCCTCTCACTCTTCAGCTATTGCTTACTCTGTCTCCTGAAGCAGTGTGAGGGAGTCCCCTTGTCCCCATGCCCCAGGGAAGTCCCTTCCCATCCCATCAGTGTCTATTTTGGAGGGCTCTGACCAAGAGCAGAGAATTGTTGTTGGTAAGGAAAGTACCCTAGAAGCAGCATGGTTTATAGGAAAGCATCCCAGGAAAGAGAAAGCCTGGGTTCTTAGAGTTCTACTATTAGCCCATTAGGTGACCTTGGGCTTCTCTGGCCTTCCTCATCAGAAAAAAAGAGGAGAATCAGAAGTTTGTTGCCTGCCTCATGGGGCTGTTGTGAGGCTAAAATGAAAAAAAAGTGTTTCAAAAATGGTTAATCACTTTACAAATGTCAGCTATAATATATTCAGAATTTTGATCCCTAAAAACTTAAAAACAATGTTTTCAAATGATGTTACCATACTAAATACTCGTACTCTCTAAACGAGGTGGAAAAGTTTTTTTTTTAAAAATAGACACTGAACAGAAAAAAAATCAAATCAAAACCATGTGATAATGTGCATATCTTCCCCATCATCCTCTCTGCTGCTAGAATTGTCCCTCAGATGTTTTCAGTGAACCTACGGAAGTTGAACTGACATCCTCCATGGCTGTAATTTTATCCACCTCAGCAACAGTCTCTAGAACATTACATTTAAAAGAATAATCACAGGGTAGCAATCTTTCCCAGTACTGTTTCCAAGTTTCATAGAAAAAGATGAAAATGAGATAAAATAATGGTGGTGATAACCAAAATGATAAATGAGAAACAGTATCCCTTCCCATAGTAACCACAGAGTGCCCAAACATCAGGCCTCTTGCTGTCAGGATCATATCTGTCAGGAAAGATTTAGATGACAGCTGATTGCATGACATGGGAGACACTGGCACAGGACTATTCAGCATAGTGTGTCCTCATCAAAGAAGGTGCTGTGCTCTATGCAGCAAAGCAGAATTGAAGTAGCTCAAAAGAAACTCAAGATGCAAAAATTTAGAGGATCCACCCCAAATATTCACACGGACTATTTGTGCCTGACCTGTGGTAGAGCATTCTGAGCTCATATTGGTCTGATCAGCCATAGTTGGACACACTGTAACTAGACTCTGACATAGTGATGTCATTTTGGTCTTCTTTGAGAATGAAGGACAGCAACCAATCAACCAACTGACTGGGAGTACATATTCTGCATGGGTTCTTTATCCTGAGTATGCTTCATTCCCTGCCATCTTGGGGTGAGGCCAAGGAACTGGCCACAAGTTCAAGTTTGGTGAGGCTCTTAGGGACCATATCTCAGGTATTTATGTAGCTAGGCACCAGATCTAATCTCCTTTTCACCTTTACCTCGTGACCCAGTGTTTTTAGAGAAAACAGGATGATGCTGCTATCCCAACACAATCACCACCCTCCATCATCATAGTACAGTTGTGTGCTTTGTGTACACACCAGTGATTCCAAATAAACACCATGTATGTGTTTATCCTAGATTCTTCCTTTTTTCTACAGCTAGCGAACTCTTCCTCTTCTCCTAATCCCTGTGATTCAGAGTCACCATCTGCTATGTGGAAAACCCTCTCTCCCAAAGCCTAATGCCAGTTCCTCAATCATTCATCTGAACCCTGTCTCTACCCAGTCTCTGTCCTCCTCTCTCCTTCTTTTCCAATGTACTTTCTAGAGCTCTCTTTCCTTTGTTAAACACAAAACAACACTTTATCCTGATTTCTTTTTACTCTCTTTTTATCCTCTTCCACTCATGGAAACTGTCCCTCCTCAGGGGAAAAACCCCTGCTTGTCTGGCCATGTCTTTTTCAATAATGAGTATTCTGGGAAAGATTATATTTCCTTACTGTTCTCTGCCATTTCCAGACCCTCCCTTTACTGCTGTCCCTAAGCAGCCTCTTCTCTTTTGAGATTCACTCCATCCATTTATATCATCTTATCTAGATTCTTTTTGCAGTTATCCTTGAGATTGAGAACAGTTTTCTTTTTCTTTTTGCCTTTGTATACCCCCTATACCACCTTTTCTCCTTCTTAGCAGAAAACTTGCCTCCTCCTTTGCAGAGAAATTGAGTGCAACTCTTACGTGCTTTCTCTTCTTCCCTTCTCCATGCCCCCAACCTTTTTTGTTATCCCCTTTCCCCTTCTCCTTTGATCCAGGCTTGGAGGAAGAGGAGGCACTTCTAGTTAAGGCCAACCTTGAAACTATCCTTGATTCTTCCATCCTGCTCTCTCAAAAATCCAATGATCCATCAAGTTTCATCAATTCTACTTCTCATTGAATCTTTTGAATCTGTCCCTTTTTCTCCATTCATATGGCCACAACCCTAGTTCAAGGACTTTGTCACTACTCTATCATAATAGCCTCCTGATTGGTCTCCCTTCTTCTAGTATCTCACCTCTCCAGTCCTTCTTTCATACTAATGTTTCAGCCAAATAATCTTCATAAGCCTCATGTCTGACAATATGACATTCAAAGACTTCCATAGTCTGGCTCCAATCTACTTCTCCAGATTTTTTTCATTCTATATTCTAGCCCAGGGGTGGGAAGCCTGCAGCTTCAAGGCCACATGTAACCCTCTAGGTCCTCAAATGTGGCCCTTTGACTGAATCCAAACCTCACAGAACAAATCCCCTTAATATAAAAGGATATGTTCTGTAAAACTTGGACTTAGTCAAAAGGCCACATCCAAGGACCTAGAAGGTCACATGTGGCCTTGAGGCCACAGGTTCCCCACTCCTGTAACTGGATTATTAGCTTTTCCTTGAACTTCTATATCTTTTTTCTTCACTTTCACACAAACCATCCTGTGTGATTCTCAGACTTCCACACTCTTCATCTTCTAAACCAGTCCACTTGGAATCCCAGGACCTCAGGGTTGCAAAGCTCCTAAGGAACCATCTTGTCCAACCTGCCCTTGAACAAAAATCTTTACACATCTGTTGAGTGATCATTCAACCTTTGCTTCCAGATCTCTAGTGAGTAGGAACCCACTCCCTCAAAAGGCATCTCATTCCATTTCTGTATTGTTTTATTAGGTAGATTTTTCTTATATCACACCTTAATTTTTCTCTTTACAATGTCTAACCATTGTTCCTAGTTTGGGCCTCTGGGGCTAAAGAGAAAAAGTCCTTTTTTCTTAAAGGAAGAATATAAAGCTATTTATTGACAATCATTCACCAGTATTTACAATAAAGTAAACAATATACAGTTGTATGACATTCCAATGACTATAAAGTTTTTTTCCTGACTCCTGTGGAGCCAAGTGACCCAAATACTAAAAAGGCTGGCCTTAGGTTTTGGAGGGATGGATTGGGATAAAGAAGGAAAAACATGCACATCAAGAGTATAGAAGACTCCATAACATGGGTATGTTTGCTTCCCATTTATGGCCGTAGTTCAGAAAACACAACCCCTCCAAATGTCTGTCTTTAGGAGAACAAGTCTAATCCCCTTTCCATGTAACAGAATGTAAGTACTTGGAATGCTAGATTTAGAGCTGGAAGGGAATGTAGAGATCATCTAGACCAACCCCCTCATTTTATAGAGCAGGCAGTTGAAGCTCAGAGACATCAAGTGACTTGCCA
The DNA here is from genome assembly GCF_011100635.1 of Trichosurus vulpecula. Lineage (NCBI taxonomy): Eukaryota > Metazoa > Chordata > Mammalia > Diprotodontia > Phalangeridae > Trichosurus > Trichosurus vulpecula. The sequence goes on along the minus strand of NC_050576.1, from coordinate 155,999,721 downwards.
GTGTCAAGCAGAAAGACAGCTATTGTGCTCCTTTGAATTTGTCTTTTCTCCAGGCTAAATATCTCTAGTTCCTTCATCTGGATTCCCAAATGGTATGATCTTGAACCACATTGATTGCCTTTCTCTGAATACTTTCTAGCTTATCAATGTCCTTCCTAAGATGTGGTATCCAGAAATGAAAACTATGCCCCAAATGCAGTCAAGCTAGGGTAGATCATAACTATCTGACCATAACCTCCTATGATTGAATCTCTCCTCATGCCTTAACTCTCTTAAACTCATTCTTTACCCTCACCATAACCTCTAATTTCTCCTCAGGAATCTGCTGCTCTAACTTCATTTTCTTCCCTTCCCAATCTTGGCTCTATAGTTAATCAATTCAACACTGTCCACCACACTGTCTTTTACCTTTTTATTGTAAGAGAAATTTACTTTTATATTTCTGAAAAAGTATAAATAACAAAAACAAACAGTATCTTACTGTAGATTATAGTCAAGTGTTTAGTCAAAATGAAAAGAATTGTGCCTAGAGGACATTATATGCAACATTAACATGAATGAAGTGTTACTTTATGAAATGTGAAGAGTTTGTACTTTTCTCTACTTGGTAAGATAAGTTGAGCTTACTAATATGCTGAAAGGCAAACAGGGTTAAGTGACTTGCCCAGGGTCACACAGCTACTCAGTGCGAGGCCAGATTTGAACTCAAGGAAGATGGGTCTTCCTGATTCCAAGCCCAGAGCTCTAATACACTGTGCTACCTAGTTGCCTGGAGCTGCTGATTAAATGGTACCCAATGAACCGTTCAACTCCCATCTTAGAATTTTGACATTTAAAACTGAAATGTCACTGTAAGAAACAGTTTATAAAACTGAAAACAAACCTTTAAATGAACTAATCCATATTCCAGCAAAAAACCTGCTGCAAGATCAATGACTAACTTGGGGAAGAAATGTTTATGTAAAATGTATTATGTTGAGACACTATCAAAATACAGAAACAAATCTGAAAAGAGATCTAAAAATCTTTTAGAATAAAAAAGTCTCTGCAGCTTTCAAAATTAATGCGTAAAGGGAGCCTAACTTTATAGCATTGTTTAACAGACAAGGTACAAAGATGGATATGGCCCTGAAGGCACAAAGAGGGATTTTGAATTCCTTGCTCCTACACTATAAAAATTCCTTACTTCTATACCATAAAAGGATTTTCTTTCTTGAAGCAGGGCATTGGCTGGAATTTCTCCCCCATTTCCCAAAATGATTCTGCTAATAGTATGCACACATTTTCCCAAGTTATTCTACATAAATCCTTGAAAATTGGACATTCTTAGAATCTAACAACTGTAAGTTAAACCTTGTTCCTATATGAAAAGTTCTTTCTTGTCGCTAAAGAGAGGTCTAATCCTATTTATTCTCTTTTAGGAATTTTAAGGCATTGCCACCAGACTATTTCCAGTTTAGATGAAAAAATACCTTGGGAGAATCCGATTTAACCAATTAATCACTTCCTGTGGGAGAATAAACTCGATATTCTGTCCACTACTGATTCTGCAGAGTGCTGGCAAGATATGGTATGATATTTCTAATACTCCTGTAACTTTGAAAAACTTCAGATTAAATTCATCTTTAAAACAGGTTTCATTACCCAATACCATTCTCAAATTGGACAAGTTAGTTTGTATCCATCTTTGATTTATGCCTTTCCTCTAATCCCTTCCTGCTTAGTTTTTCTCTAAGACCAGGTCACCTTCTTCATTTGGTTTAGATCCTTCTACAACTTGGCTTTCAATTTCAGATGGGAATTTTTCTTTCTTTTTCATTTTCTACTTGCATCTCAGAAAGTGGGCTCTTCTTTTGACTACGCTGTACTCCCTCCCATGGATCATCGTCATAATTTTTTTCTTCTTCTTTGTCATATTGATGTGAGATTCTCCTTATCTCTATTCCTCCCCCTTTCCTATTTCTTACTTGTGAAGTCTGGGCAGGGTTTTCCTGACACCTTTTACCAGTCCTAACCACTTTCCTGAAAGTTGTATTTTCTGAACAACATGTATTCATTCACAACACTCATGCAGCAGATAGCTTTAATCATTTCTATCACAATAACGTACTGGGAATTATTATGGCATTTTCAGGATGGAGGCAGCCCGCTATTCCTGCTGGTTCTTTAATGCCATCTTCTCTACTGATATGACTATTTTTTCATGCTTCATAAATAATCTGGAATGCCCCTTTGTTTGATTCTTTAAACCAAGGTTTCAGTACATTTTTTCATATCCTCTAAGAAGTTTTAAATGTGCCAGATAATGGCAATATGAGCAGAGTAACCTCAGTTTTCTTCTTAGTTGTACCAGTATCCTTTAGGAAAAGACATACTGGTTTCTCAGGTTCTATGTCAAGCATTCTAATGAGCACATTATTTCCTCCACATTCCCCTGAGTGGAATTGTCTTCATCTCAGTTCTGTGGATGCCTGAATCTCACTGACTTCTTTGTTCAAGGAGGCTTCTGTGTCATCTTCCTTTTTCCCCTTACTTCTAGGTAGTTGCTTATTCCTGTTTCTAAATTTCTTCATCCCGTACAGGTCATCCTCATACTTTGGAAGTAGGCATCCTCCACACTCTTGTGTTCCTTCATGTTTCAGGTAATAAATGAAGATGCCGCACAGCCTGGGTTCCTGCTGCCTAGGGCTCCACCCCAGTGCAGGGCCCTCAGTCTGCATGTACTGGACTTCTATCTTTGTTTTGTTCTGCTAGCTTGTGGGGGCTGCTCCTTAACTGTCACCCTCTAAAGCAGGGCTGTCTAAAATATGCCCTGCGGGCCATATGCAATAACCCACGACGCGATTTTATGCAGCTTGCCTGTGGGTTTTAATTTTCACGAGCGAAATAATAATTTGCATGGGATGCATATTGGATTTTTTAATTCCATCACTAATAAATAATCTCATTGATGTTAATTTTCTTTGGTGTTTTTAAGCAGTATTACGGACAGAACATATTGCACGGAATTTTCAATCGATCTGTGGGATGCGTTCTGTTTGTACGATGCAGAGTAGTACTGTTGTGTTATCGCTTTGTTGTTTTGTGTTTGCTTTCGCACTTCCCTCACTTTCTATTAGTATATTTTTTATTCTGGGTGCAGCCCTCGAATAATCATTTATTTTAGCGCGGCCTTAAGATAAGCTAAGGTTGGACAGCTCTGCTCTAAAGGAAAAGAGGGTTTTAGAGTGGGAAAGATTCAGGTTGAGAAAGGGGCAAAAGAGCATCCTCTACTTCATCCTCTCACCCTCACACCATTCACGCTCAAATTTGGTGAATTTGTGTTACTAGGCTAACTCTGTATTACTCCCAACATCTGCTTCCATTATTCCTTTATGGTAGTTATTCAGTCATTTTAGTCATGCCTGACCCTATTTGAGGTTTTCTTGGCAAAGATACTGCAGTGGTTTGCCATTTCCTTCTCCAGCTCACTTTACAGATAAGGAAACTAAAGCAAACAGGGTTAAGTGACTTGCCCAGGGTCACACAGCTCTCTCTTGCTAATTAAAAGAGTTGGAAAACCATCCTTGTGAGCCAACTGAGTTGACCATACATTGGTATAATCTAATTTGAAACAGGCAGTACTCAACTTTGAGACAATTCTTTTACTCTTTTACAAATGATTCTCTCTCTCACTTTCTGAGGCAGCTACTACAAACCTCTCAATAATGTTCCCTCTATTTTTTTTCTTTTTTATAGCTGCATGGACCTGCTACTGCTCTGACCAGAAAATTTTTATATGACCTGATGAATTGCAGCACTTTAGAAGCTTTTTTAAAAAAATAATATACATAATACAAATATTTCTGATGAAAATTGAAAATCTATATACTTTTAATTTTATTTATTAATGAATGGTACCATAAAGCTTAGTACAATTTTTTATCAGAATGTTTACTCCATTAGTTACTATTTATGTGGTTGTTTTTTTTTTCTTTCATGATGGTTAGTCATGACGCCTTCTTATGGGGCTTTGGGTCTATCTCATATAACTTCAGATTTTTGCCTCTAGATGACTCTAGTAAAACAATTGTTCCAGCCAATCAAGGCTTTCCCATTCATTTGAAAATGGAAAGGCTATTTGATGCCCACTGGCAAGATAAGATCACATAACCTGACTGGACCAAATAGGAGTTTATAAGTCATTTAATATGGATATTCCTTCCTCTGGGAAAGGAAAGCACAAACATATCCAAATTGGATGGTCTTTTTTCATCCCTCACCCTTTCTGACCTTACTGAAGCATTTGTCACCATTGGCTACTTCCTTTTCTTGGATACTCTCTCTTCTCTGGGTTTTCATGTTTGTGCCCTCTATTGTTTATCCTTCCCTGTGTCTGATTGCTCCTTCTTGGTCTCCTTTGCTGGCTCTTCATCCATATCACATTTTCGAACTGTGGTTGTACCTCCAAACTCTGTCCTGTCTTTTCTCTCTTTATTCTTTCTTCTGGTGACCTTATCAACTTCCATGTGTTTAATGATCATCTCCGTGAAGATGATTCCCAGATCTATATATCTACTCCCAGCCTTTCTCCTGAGTGCCAGTTTCACATCACTCTCTATTGTACATTTCAAACTGTACATTCCATAGACATTTCAAACACAACTCGTCCAAAATAGAACTTATGTTCTTATCCCTTAAATCCCTGTTGCTGTCAGGGGTACAACTATCCTTGCAGGCTTCCACAACCACAAACTTGGTATTATTCTTGACTCCTCATTCTGTCTCACATTGCATATTTAATCAGTTGCCAAATCTTACCTCTACAAGGCTTTTCACGTTTATTTCTTTCTCTCTATTCACATGCCACTGATTTAATTCAGGCCCTCAGCACCTCTCACTTGGACTATTATAGTATCGTATTTTTAATTGGTCTCCCTGCTTCCAATCTCTCCTCACTCCAATTCTCCTAGGCAGTCACCAAAGTTATTTTCTTTAGGCATGGGTCTGACCATTTCCCTCCCCTACTCAATAAACTCCCTTGGCTCCCTTTTGCTTCTAGGATAAATTGTAAACTACTCTCGTTGACTTTTAAAGTTCTTCTCAGCTTGTCCTCAACTTACCTTTTCAATCTTGTTATATATTATTTTCTTCCCAAATTCTGTGGGAGTTCTGTGGTCTAACCAAACTAACCTTGCTGTTGTTTCTTACACAGAACATTACATCTCCTGTCTCAGCGTCTTTGTATTGAATGTTCCCCATGTCTGGAATGCACTCCCTTCTTACCTTCTCTTTGCAGAATCCCTTATTTCTTCCAAGACTCAACTCAAGGACTACTTTCTGTTTGAGGACCTTATATTAGGAAGGCAGAATTTATGATTTCAAAGAGAATCTCATATGTGCCTAAAAGGTCCGGAACCGCAGGATATAAGGAATTCTCTAGGCAGAAGGCAGGAGAACTAAAGCATGTATTTACACTCCACAGTAACAATCCCACAAACCAGCGTCCCCATTTTGATATTTTCATCAAAAGCTTCCAGGCCCAATAAGTCCGCCTCACAAGAGTAACCAGGAGGCCACAGAGAAGCGAGATGGTATAAGGCAAAATCGTATACATGCTTCTCCTCTACGGTAAGAAGATTACCCACTAGCCTCCAGTCAGCTCTGCTACCGGCAGCTCAGCTTTGGCTGTAGGCGTCTCTGGCTCCAACCGGAAAGGAAAGGAGGATCTTCAAGCTGTCCTCTTCCCCTCTTATAGAGTTTTTGACATCATCAAGTGCCGCCTGAACGACCAGGGCCGATTGGTTCTTGACTTGGCCCCTCCCCCAGTGTAGACCACGTTAACACACCTCCCCTCAGCCAGCGCCACGACTCATCACACAGGAAGCTCTGGTCCTGCCCCGAAAGAGCAAGCCCCAGTGTCCAGGGAAGCTCAACGAGGCGAGCTGAGTCATTCAAAGAAAACAAAATCCATTCTGGCTACACTCCACCCCTCACAATGTTCTAGAATGCACAATCCAATCATAATTCAAATTAAATTATATATCCTAGAACATTGTGATCCAATTATGCAGGAAACTAAAACATATCATTCACAATAAAGCAAAACATATCATTCAGTGACATTCCCAAATATTGGTTTATGATTCAAATATGATCCACCCCTAGATCCCAGCCAGATAATCTCTTCAATCAATCATCCCAAAATAATTATTAATAATTCAAATGTCCACCCCTAGATCTTTGTATCCATTACATAGGATCAATAATATCATAACAATAAAACAATATAGAAAGGATAACACAAAATAAGTACACAGAACACTATCATCATCCCCCCCTCAAACAATTGGGGCTCAAAATCTTGGGGTAAGGGGTGAAGGTCTCATTTTCCATAGCTTCTTCTTGCTGAAATTGGATGTAGAGGTGTCCCTGCCCCAAAGAGTCCCATTCCAGAGTTCAGTTCTTTAGCGAGCTGGCAGGAATTCAAAGAATGCTACGTGCTTAGGCAGCCACCGGAAACTGCAGGGTGCTTAAACCTGCAGGAGACAGAACTAGTGACAAGGTTAACTAAAACAGAGAACAAAAAGAGTAGGCAAGTATGGGCTATTATCCTTCAAATAAAATCATCTCCAGTTTAGTTGAAATTTCAGTTATGCAGAGATCCAATATCAGAGCCAAACTCAGATGGGAAATGTTTCTTTTTAAACGGAACACAATGAGGAAACTAAGCCAAGAAGATCCCACCCTAGATGGAGACCAGGATTGTCCTCCCAGCCTTTCCCCAGATGTACAAGGGAAACCAGGAGGATCCCATCCTAGATAGACTAGGATTGTCCTCCCAGCCTTTCCTCAGATGCACAAGGGAAACCAGGAGGATCCCATCCTAGATAGACTAGGATTGTCCTCCCAGCCTTTCCCCAGATGTACAGGCTTTCATCCGTTAATCACACAAAGTCACCTTCCCTCTGAGTGGCTTGTGTCAATTACCAGCATCAGCCATACCTGTGGGGTCCGTGAATCTAATATTATAGCCCTATTCACGGTAAAATATATGGTTCAGGGGTATGATTTGGTAATTATCTTCCCCTGAATAGACAACTGTTACAGTGTTGTTCTTCCCATGGGCTATGACTTCTGCAGCCTTTGGAATATCATCTGGCTTCCGTTTTACCCATACCTTAGCTCCCAACTTTATTCTATCAATGGAGCAAGCCCCTTTTGCCCCTCTAGTAGTTATTCTGGGAGGAGGGTCAGTTTTCACAAAGGGTATTTTTTCACAGGGGATAATAATCACTTGAACTATCCTATCATTCCTACCAAATTGTACAGGTTTTTCACCCAAATTCTGGAGTGTCACAACAATTTCTTTTTGATAATTCGAATCTATCACTCCAGCCAATACATGTACTCCTTGAGCTGCTAATCCTGGTTTAGGTAATATCCGTCCAAAATGATTCTTGGGGATTCTCATAATACTCCAGTAGGGGTTTTTCTTATCTCTTTCCTATTCAACCTAAAATTCTCTATACAATGTAAATCATATCCTGCCGAACCAGGTGTTCCTGGACATGGTAGGGGGACATCTTCCCTCACAGTCCAAAATTCAATATTTTGGATCTCACGTGTTTGCTGTTCTCTAATCTGCAAATTTGGGGTCATCATTCTGGCTAGAGGTGTACTCCCCCCTAAGGGCCTATTATTCAAATTACGTAAGGTAATAGACAAATTATCCTTCCAATGTAGATATGAATTATTAGAGCTTAATTTTCTCAGCTGTTCTTTCAACAATCCATTCATTCTTTCAATCAGCCCAGATGCTTGTGGGTAATATGGAATATGATATATCCATTCTATATTATTCAACACACAATATCTTTTCACTTCTTTGCCCTTGAAATGTGACCCATTGTCACTTTGAATCTGCATTGGGGTTCCATAGTATAAACTTACAATATCTAGGGTTTTACAGGTGTTTTTCTGAGTTGCATCCTTATAAGGACAAGCCACTAGGACACCTGAATAGGTGTCAACACACGTACATACATATTTACATCCTTTATCCTGGGGTAGTGGGCCAATATAATCTATCTGCCAAATTTGGGCTGGAACTTTTCCCCTTGCTATTTCTCCAGTTACTATCCTAGGAAGAGTTCGTTCTTTTTCTAATTGGCATATACAACACCCCTCTGTTATTTGTTTTAACAACACATGAGAGATACTGATACCTTGATCCTGTGCCCATCGGTGGGTGGCCTGGACCCCTAAATGGCCGGAGGTCTGGTGGACCCATCTCGCTAAGGCTAAGTCATCAGTTGGAGTTGGAGTAGGGACAATACATTCAGTGGCAATCTTTGCTAGTCGATCCGCGTGTGCATTGTTTCTCACGCTCTGGTGTGGTCAGGGTCGCGTGAGCATCAACATGAAAAACTGACAAATCCGTAACCAAAGACATGTCCCATATATTTTCCCATAACTCTTTACCCCAAGCTTGTTTGCCATGAATCTCCCAATTCTGATTCCTCCATATAGGCATCCAAGTAGCTAATCCATTAGCTACCGCCCATGAATCAGTAAATATATGACACTGTCCTCCCTTCTCCATTCTGATGGCCTGATGTACTGCCATCAGTTCAGCATATTGGCTACTTCCCCCTATCCTAGAACTTTCCAGAGTTCGCCTAGTACAGGGGTTATAGGCTACTGCTTTCCAATGTCTCTTCTGTCCTAAATATTTTGCTGTCCCGTCAGTAAACCAAGCATGTTTCTTCTGTTCTACATTTAGTCCATCATGCCCATTATTCCATTTCACTAAGGATGGCACCATCTGTTGCTTAGATTCAAGGGGTTTTTCATTTCTCTCAGTGCCAATGTTCGCCACCGATTCATGTAAAGCAGAAACTCCACTTTTTCCTGCTCTGGACCTATTCTGAATATACCACTTCCATTTGATTATGCTTGCCTCTTGTGCATGTCCAATTCTGTGAGAAGCTGGGGTACTCATTACCCAAGTCATAATTGGAATTACAGGCCTTAATATGACTTCGTGACCCAGGGTTAGTTGCTCAGTTTCTACTAAAGCCCAATATGCAGCTAACAGCTGCTTCTCAAAAGGTGTATACTGCACTCCAGATGAGGGCAGTTTCCTTGACCAAAAGCCTAAAGGTACACTTCGGCTCTGTTGTTTTTGCCACAGACTCCAGTTTGCATAGTCATCTTGTACAGTCACTTGTAACTCCACTGGCCCATTTTGCATAGGCCATAAGTCCAGGGCTAATTGTATAGCAGCCTTTGCTTCCTCAAAAGCTCTACTTTGTTCAAGGCCCCAATCGAATTCATATTTCTTTCTGGTGACTTTATACAAGGGTTTTAAAATTTGTCCCAAATGTGGGATGTGGTGTCTCCAATAACCAAATAGCCCTATGAACTTTTGGGCCTCTTTCTTATTAGTAGGGGTGGGAAAATCCTGAATTTTTTGTCGAGCTTATGGGATAATTTCTCGCAGTCTTCTATTCCACTGTATCCCCAAGAATTTTACAGTTTGAGCTGGCCCTTGAACCTTTGCGGGGTTGATTTCCCATCCTTTGCTTTTCATATGGTCAATTAATAATGCTAAACTCTCCTCCACTTCTTTTATATTCTTTCCCTGTATCATGATGTCATCTATGTAATGTGTAAGCTGTACACCAGGTAGCTTTAATTCATCCAAATGCTCAGCTACAATCCTGTGGCAAATAGTTGGGCTATGAATATATCCTTATGGCAGGCATGTAAATGTATACTGTCGGCCTTGCCAAGTAAAAGCAAACTGGTTCCATTGCTTGGGGTCTATTGGGATCGTAAAGAAGGCATTGGCCAAATCAATAACTGCATACCAAGTCCCTTCATGTTTTTGTATTCTCTCTATTAAAGTAACCGTGTCTGGAACAGCAGCATACAAGGGAGGAGTCACTTTGTTCAGCTGTCTATAATCTACTGTCATCCTCCATGTCCCATCTGACTTTCGGACTGGCCAGACAGGGTTGTTCCATTGAGTAGTTGTAGGGACTAACACTCCTGCCTCAACACATTCTCTTATAGTGTTGGCAATTTCATCTTGCCCACCTGGCACACGATATTGCCTCAAAGTAATTACTTCAGAAGGTTCGGGCAAAGTGGTTGGATCCATCTTGATTTTCCCCACTAAGACTGCATTAATGCCTATTTTCCTCACAGCAAATTGGTATTTCCCTTCAGGTAAATTTAAGGTCATACCCTTCAAAATGTCTATTCCAATGATGTATTCGGGAATAGGCACAATAACCACACTATATTCTTTCTTGGGCAACTGTCCAATTTTCAACATCAATTTAACTTGTCTGGCTGATATTTCAGTCCCTCCTAGTCCTGTGATGGTAATAGGAGTTCCATGGCTGAATTTGTCTGGATTCCCATAGATAAGGGTGGCCTCGGCCCCAGTGTCTATTAATGCCCTAGTTACTGTACTTGACCCGTTTTTCCAATATATGGTCAAGTTAATGTGAGGTCTGCAATCCAGCTTACGTATTTCCCTAATTTGGGCTGGGGCCTGGCCTGTTTCCTAGTATTCCCTGGCATGTGATTCACTCGGGTATGAAGGTTCAACATCTGTAGCATTTGCAGGAGCAGTTCTGATTTCCCTATCTCTCCTGTTATCGAGTCCTTTATCTCGGTACATCCTGTACAATTCATTGGTTGGAATGCCATCTATCATTTCAAAACCTACCCCTGCTCTCAATAGAGCAGTGAACATTTCTTTTCTTGTCACTCCATTTTGGCACCAAGTTTGCTGGCTATTCACCCTTCTCCCTCGAGGAGATCTATCCCTTCCCCAGTCTCCTAAGTCATGTAACTGTAAAATCTTATTTATCACCTCTGTAAGATGGCTCCCTACTTCCCCAAGTAACAGATTCAAAATTAGTTGTTTATAAACAGGGGGAGCTGTCCTAATTATTAAATTCCTATGAGGGATTCCTATGGGATCATTGTAATATTTGTCTGTAAATAGCAGTCTTCATTACCTCCTCCTTTAGTCTCATGATACAATCTTTAAGTGAATACCAGGGTCTGTGCTCAGTGGGCCACATAGAATCATTAGTATATCTCTTATTGCATCCCGCAGCAGCTAATGCCAACAGAGTAGTCCTGCTAGCATCATCTCCTTGCTGATGATGTTCCCTAAAAGCTTGCTGAACTAGAGGATTGTGGCTGATACCTATGAATCTCATACAGTCCCTCTTATCTACTAATATTCCACCGGCCCCTTGATCACTGAGCCTTACCATCCAAGATATTAATGGTTCTCCTACTCTTTGGCTGAATCTGCTCAAAATATCTGTGACCTCTTGTGGTGAGAAATCTTCCTGAAATTCCCTCGTAACTAAATTGCCACCTCGGGTTTCTGTCTTCCTCCTCTCTACGGGACGAATGCTTGTCTGAGTATTTAACCATCTCCCATTCTCTGTGCGAGGGATGTCCTGAACCCTAGTAGCATTTTCTCTCTCAGCCCCTAACATTGTCTCATTTTCCCCCCACTTTCTTCCCCTGCCACCATGGCAAGGACAAAGCAGGCAGTCAGGCTTGGTCTGGGCTGAGTTGGGATGCACTCTTGGCTTATTTGGCCTCCTGTTGCTCCTAGCCACATTAATAGAAAAGTTCTCATCTGAGTCAGTGGGTTCTTGAGCAGCAATTTGTTCTCCTGCTATCTGAGATTCCCCTTCTTGCTGTGGGGTAGGAGTGCCCCCATCTCTTTCACTTAATCTCAATCTTTCATATACTAGCCGGTAGGCTGATAACACTATCCAGCTTTGCCTAGATAGTGATGCCCCTGACTGAGTCCCAACCTCTTGTAAACACCTTTCCAAATCCTTAGGATCTCCTCTCTGTAGCCTTGGTTCCCAGTTTTCACAGGGTCCGGCTTTTTTAGCCAATTCCTTTGCTAAGGAGGAATAAAATGGATCCTCCCACCCTGGGATATTCATCTCTTCCTCTGAAGTTCTTCTGCTTCTGAATAGAGATCTTATATCTAGCGATCCCATCCACCTCATCGCCAAATATATTAGGAAGGCAGAATTTATGATTTCAAAGAGAATCTCATGTGTGCCTAAAAGGTCCGGAACCGCAGGATATAAGGAATTCTCTAGGCAGAAGGCAGGAGAACTAAAGCATGTATTTACACTCCACAATAACAAGCCCACAAACCAGCATCCCCATTTTGATATTTTCATCAAAAGCTTCCAGGCCCAATAAGTCCGCCTCACAAGAGTAACCAGGAGGCCACAGAGAAGCGAGATGGTATAAGGCAAAATTGTATACATGCTTCCCCTCTACGGTAAGAAGATTACCCACTAGCCTCCAGTCAGCTCTGCTACCGGCAGCTCAGCTTTGGCTGTAGGCGTCTCTGGCTCCAACCGGAAAAGGAAAGGAGGATCTTCAAGCTGTCCTCTCCCCTCTTATAGAGTTTTTGACATCATCAAGCGCCGCCTGAACGACCAGGGCCGATTGGTTCTTGACTTGGCCCCTCCCCCAGCGTAGACCACGTTAACACACCTCCCCTCAGCCAGCGCCATGACTCATCACACAGGAAGCTCTGGTCCTGCCCCGGAAGAGCAAGCCCCAGTGTCCAGGGAAGCTCAACGAGGTGAGCTGAGTCATTCAAAGAAAACAAAGTCCATTCTGGCTACAGACCTACAGGGCCACATGCGTCCTTGAGGCTGCAGGTTCCCCACCCCCGTGCTAGTGCTTTCCCTCCTTAAATTGTTTTGTATTTATTCTGAATATATGTGTATATGTATATGTTGTTTTCCCCAATAGAATGTAGGATACTTGAGAGAAGAGACTGCCCCATTTTTTTGTGTGTATTTCAACACTTAACAGAGCCTGGCATATGGTAAATACTTAATAAATATTTATTAATCAATTAAGTAGAATGGGTCTATTACCTTTTTAAATTTGGACAATCTTTTCTCCCTCCCCCTCTCCTCTGCTTTAGGGCTTAAAATGTCCATTTCCTTGTTCTCTCTAGGGCCTTGCTTCACTTGCCACTGCTGGTTCCTGGCTTCTTTTCATCAACTTGTATATCTGCTAGTTCAGAGTTCCCCATCCTCTTTCTAAGGATTAATAATGTCTTTGATTTCCCTCAAAGTCTCATGTTCACTAAGGGTGGAGAATGACCAGGAAGTTACTGGGGATGGCAGTGTGCTGGGGGAATCCCCATGAGCCTTAGAGAACGTGGTGTGTAGGTGGCACCCTACTGGGAAGTCCACCTTTTAAGATATGCTGAGCTAATATGATTGATGGCTAAGCTGGGGAAGCCCTGACTTAGTATTGTAAAAATCCCTTAAGATCTGATGTGGTATTCCAGGTAGCACAAAAAACTTTAGCTCGCTTGTTGCTGCTACCTCTCCGTTCTTCCACACAAAGGGTCATTCGAGTATAGACATCTCCCAGGCAAGGACTGAATCAGAGTTAGTTAGGTTCTTCCCAGGGGGATAGATTTGTTGTCTGTCTTGACTTACCTTTTCTGACTGGGTTTCTGATTTAAAATGCTCATTCCGCTACTCTCTTTTTGGATCTCAGTTTCCCTTGCCCTCTATCCCCTTAGATGATGAAGCTTAGTGTAGTACTGTCATGGTTACCAGAAAAACAGGCAAGTAACATCAGTTTGATTTGTGGTTTGTGCATTTCTTGGCTCATAGCAAACACAATAGATGCTTTTTTAATTGAATTGAATTATGAAGAAGTCACACAGTACTTTATTTGAGCTTCCCAACAACCTTATGAGGTAGATAGATGAAGTATTATTCTGCTCATTTTATAAATGAGGGAATTGAAACAGATATTTAAGTTCGTGGTAGAGCCAGGTTTTGAACCCACTGATGTCGAGATTTATCCATGTAGTCCCACCCTTTATCTGCATTTCCAGTTACCTCTTGGGCATCTCCGCTTGGATGCTATGCCAGAACCTCAAATTAAATATGTCCAAAGTTGAAACATTATTTTTTGCTTTAGATCTGGCCCCTCCTTCCAACTTTTCTGTTTCTACTGATGTCACCAGCATTCACCAAGTCAACCAGGCTTAGAACATTGTGGTTATTCCTCTTCCCTATTCCCTAGCATCCACTCTTATTGAATCCTTCCTCATCTTTGGCCTGACCTACTATAGTATCCTTTTAATGGGTTTCCCCATCTCCAATCTCTCCTTTGCCATTCTACTGTCTGTTTTTTTTTTGTTTTTGTTTTTGCAGGGGGGAAGGCAGGGCAATTAGGGTTAAGTGACTTACCCAAGGTCACATAGCTAGTAAATGTGTCAAGTGTCTGAGGCCAGATTTGAACTCAGGTCCTCCTGACTTCAGGGCTGGTGCTCTACTCACTGTGCCACCTAGTTGCCCCCTGCTGTTCTACTGTCAAAGTAATCTTCTTGAATCACAAGTCTGATCACTTTATTTCTTCTGCCCAATACTCTTCAATCATTTCCCATTGTCTATGGTATAAATACAAATTCCATGCCCTGACATTCTAAGCTCTAACAAATTTGGCTCCAGCCTATTTCTCCAACCTCATTTCAAGGTTCTTTCCTTCACACAGCCAAACTACTTCCTTTCAATTTTCTCCACTTCAGCCAAATTACTTATTGTTTCCCAATCTTATTCTGTCACCAGCACATGACATCTTACAGTCCTAGAATGGATCCTTCCAAGTCCTTCTATTGACATCCTCTCCCTTTTCCAAGAACCATTTCTTCCGTGAGACCCTACCTGATTTCCAGTACTCGGCTCCTTCAAGACTCTCTATTTGATCTTTTAAAATGTACTTATGAATTTTCTGGCTTAAATCACAGTATAATAATAGTAATAGCAACAGCAACAACAAGCATTTTTATGATGCTTTAAAGTTTGCAAAGTGCGTTAGGTGATCAACTGCGAATGGCTTAGTTATTCTCAGCAATACGATGATCCAAGACAACTCTGAAGGACTTACAATGAAAAATGCTATCCCTCCCTAGTGAAAGAACTCATGGAGTTTGAATACAGGTCAAAGCATACTTTTTAAAACCTTATTTTTCTTGGATTTTTATGTTGGTCTGTTTTCTTTTACAACACAACTAATATGGAAATATGTTTTGTATGACTACACATGCGTAACCTATATGGAATTGCTTGCCTTCTCAATGAAGGGAGTGATAAGGGAGAGAGAGAAGTTGGAATTCAATTTTAAAAATGAATGTTGAAAATTGTTTTTATGCGTAATTCAGGAAAAAGACAATACTAAATGAAAAAAAAGAACGAAGTGCTTTACAAGCATGATTGTATTCTCCCTACAGCCCTGGCAGGTAAGTTCCATCATTATCCCCATTTTACAGTTGAGGAAACTGAGTCAGAGGTTCAGTGACTTGCCTATGGTGGCACAGTTAGTAAGCTTCTGAAGCAGAATTTGAACTCAGGCTTTCCTAATTCCAAGTTGTGCAGTCTATCCATTGCGTCACCTGGCTGTAGGTGTATATTTGTATATACCCTATTCCTTAAATAGTTTTGAATCCAGGGACATATTATTCTTTAATTTGGTGTCCTTTTTCATTTCTTATATTGTTGTTCCTATCGCAGTCCCTTGCACATTTTAGGTACTTAAATATTTGTTAAATAGAGATGAGAGAGGTAAGGTGCAGGACTGGTGTCACATAACTCTTTAGCATCAGAATGAGGATTAGGACCTGTGTTTTATAATTTCTAGTCACCTGCATTCTCATTAGACCAATTGAAGTTGATTCCTGTATAATAATGGTTAGGATCAATTTTGAAAAATTTTGTATAAGTTGCTACCCGCTAATTAAGGAGAAATCATAGAGATCTATGGCTATTGCTTTAGCTTTACTCCAAAGTTCACCTATGTGGGACTCTTTCTTTTTCCTCCTGAGAGGTAACATGAGTACTGGAAACAGCACTGACTTTGGAGTGAGAAAGCCTGGATGTTAAGGATGGCTTCTATGAAGATGGAGGAGTGAGAGATCTTAGGAGAGAGATCCTCAATGACCCCCTCATAATTGCAGCTGAATTGTCCTCAAAGAAGCAAAACTGCTAGAACCTTCAAAGAAAATCATTTTTAGAAACATTAAAAAATGAATGAACAAAGGAGGCGTGCCTATACAATAAAAATGTCCCAGGGTATTAAAGGAAACTAGAAATTCTATAAGAGAAATATATTCAAGCAACACCAAGAACAAAATCCCTCAAGGCACACAATATTATGGATAATAAGCACACTGAAGGAATTGAAAATAGCAAAAACATCCCAAAATAAAGTAAAGAGGGAGTTAAGTGTAACTTCAGGACACCATGACGATGAAACTCAATAGTTAGGAAACATCTATAGAAACTATTAAAATAGTTATTCAATGAATGATTTCATTGGATGACAACATGAAAGAAGGACAACAGAAAAGGGAGAAAAATAAGCCCTGGAAACTAAACAACTGGAAAAAAATTTGGGAAATGTATATAGAAAATGATGAACCTGGAAGACAGAGAAAGGAGAGAAAATTTAGGGACTATTTGGCTTCTCTGAAACTGTGAAGAAGAGATTCTGACTTGCATTTCCTGGAAGTCCTACAGGATAATTGTTTAGAAATGTTGAAAAACAAAGACATTGCAAATCAATGACGGGTGGAATAGTACTAGTAAAATAAAGAATTTCCTTTTTTTTTTTAAAAGAAAAAAAGACCTGAATTAAATACCAGCTCAGCTGCTTAGTGATTAAGTGACCTCAGGCAAGTCACTTAATCTTTCTAGGCTTGTTTCCTTATTTATAAAAAGTGAGGGAGCTGGACAAAGGAGTCTAGGGCCATTCCAGCGCTAAATCTATGATCCAGCAACCATAGATTTTATTGTACCCTCACATGTCTGGCACACAGTAGGTACCTAATCAATATTTATTGACTGGTTAACTGTGATTCTTGACCACTTAATCTCTCTGGACTTCAATTTCTTCATCTGTAAAATGAAGGTGTTCAACAACCCCAAGGACATTCCTAAATCTCAATTCATCTTGGATTATAATGGATATAATATACATGATATTAAAAGAGGTGTAGCTTCTAGGATGTAGGAGGTGATGGTTCCATTGTACCTCATCCTTGTCAAACCTCATCTGGAATATTTTGTTCAGTTCTAGGAGTCACAACTTAAGAAGGACACTGATAATTTGGAGAGTATGGAGGGAAGGATACTAGGAGGGTAAATGAAGATGGCCTTGATTCTGTGCTATGTGAGGATCAGCTGAAAGAGAAGGGAAAGTTTAGCCAGGAGGAGAGAAGACTGGAGAGAGGGGAGGTCATATCTATTTTCAAGTATTTGTAGGAGTGTCATGCTGAAGACTGATTAGACATTTAACTACTGGGGTAGAATGAGGAATTATGGGTGGAAGTTTCAAATAGGACCAATTAAGTCTTATTATTAGGGAAAAAACTTTCTAATATTTAAGGCTGCCCACCAATGAAATGGGCTGCCTTCAGAGCTGATAGTTTCTCTCATCAGGGGCTGCATGACCACTTGTAGGATATGTTACTGTGGGAATGTCTTTTGTATGTGGATTCGGACTAGATGCCTGCTAAGGATATTCTCAACTCTCAAAGTGCATGATTCTGTGACCCTCTCTGGGCCTCTTCGAGTTTGTAAGATGGGGACAAAAGTACTTGTTCTAGTACCTACCTCACAGGCTGATTGTGAGGGAAATGCTCTATAAGTCATAGATATGGCTTATTATGTAAGATGGGGAATTAGGAGAGCCCTGTTTCAGTCTAAGACTGACTCACAGTTGTTATTCTGGCTGATCTTTTTTAATTTCTCTGTACCTCAATTTTCCCTTTTATAAACTGGGGGCTAATAAGAATGTCCTTTTTCCTCTCTACCACCATTTCCACAGAGCTGTGAAGATGATCAGATAACAGAGGGAGGAAGAAGGCAGTTTGAGCTCTTTAAAAGAGAGACCACATAAAAGAAGGTGTTATCATCAGTAACAGGTCTTAGAGTGTTATTTGGGTTTCAGTTTCTGGAATGGGGTAAACAAGGCTAAACAATTTTCTGGTTGGGTTTTTTTGGTCCTCTGGATCGTAAACCCTGTAACTGTGACATTAAAAACAAACAAACCCAAACTATTCTTTGAACCCCCTGGCACCTTGCACAGTACTTAGTAAATGTTTATTATTGTTACTGTTTTTTTAAATTCCCTTTCAAGGGAATGGTTTGTTTTGTTGATCTCTGACAACACAAGCTCACAGGACTCTGCCTTATGATCTGCGGGCCTGCTGATGCTCATAGCTCTGATATAACCGTCTTTCAGGCAATCACTCAAGACCAAAACTTTCTTCTTTCCTTTCTTCCTGCCTTTCCCTCCCCCATGATAATTTAAACTGGTCATATCTAAACTTCACAGGAGGGTAAACAAATGAAAAAAATAAATTTCCAACCAGGGCTAGAGTCGGGCTTGCTAGGTCAGGGCTGGCATTGGGATCATGTTTAGCTTGTGCGTTGAGCACAGTTTGGAGATAAATAATGTTTGAGCAGATGGGTCATTGCTGGGAAGTTAAAATGTGCACCATATATGGAGGTACTTCCACTCCTCCCCCACCACTGCTTTCTACCTCAAAGCATTTGAGAGTCCCCAGTGAAACCACTGAGCCTTCTGTGCAGTGGAGATTGTGACTCGGTGGTAGACCAAGATGTTCCATTCTCATAGACTAAAAACTGGAAAGCATGACTATGAGAATGGAGGGGAAAAAAGAGGGAGGGAGACAACGGTGACTCACAAAAAGAGAGCAGGGAGCTCTCTCCTTCCCTCCTCTTTCTAAGGGGCTACTTTCCACCCTGCTCATCCTTGACATTTCAAATTCTCCTCTCCAACAACTCATGGTCTCCCTTTTGTGAGAAGAGCTTATTTTTTCCCTTGCACTGGGGGAGGGGGGAGATTTTCTCTAGCCTTGTCTTTTCCTTTACTCTGACCAATTCTCTTTCCCTTCCCAGCTGTCCATTTTGAGGGAATTTCCAGTAGTTGAGGGGAACTTGGTACACACCCAGACATCCTAAAGTCATATGCGTTATCAGCCTCAGTCAGCAAAGAATCAGGAAGCAAGGAAAAAACAGTTGAACTAGAAAAAGGGTAGTCACAAAACCCTTCTACTAAAATTCTTACATTGAGTCCTCAGGCTGACATTCAGCATTTACAATTCTAATTAACACGTAATTCTGACAGCCCCAGTTTTCTGATTTATCAAATCATAACAGATTATTAGAAGCCAATCAGAAGAAAGGCAGAAGGATGCAGGCCCTAAAACTGATATTGTGACCAGTGAAAATTACCTGACAGGTAGGGAGGAGTATGATAAAAAGTCCTTGGGAAGAAGGAATGGGCGTATATAAGTGATCTCTAAAGTCTCTTCCAACTCTAGTTTCTTCAATGTAATAAAATATTTTAATAAAAAAATTTGGAAAAGTTTAGCCCTCTGAAAGGGTAAGTTCCAGTTATCTTGAAAATTCTTAGAAGGCACATTTCCTTCCACCTCCCCCTTGTCACCCTAAATGAGGAGTTAGTGGGTTTATTTTGCACTTTGGATAAAAAAGCAGCAGCTTCCATTCTAAATTTGGTTCCTTGCGTTGATGGACATTTCCTTCTGACTTCTGATGTGACTTGAGACTCAACACATCTGAAATAGAACTTAATATCTTTGTCGCCCAAACAACCTTCTCCTCCTCCCAACCATTTCCTTATTTCTACCAATAGTATCATAATTTTCCTAATCACCTTAGCTTGCAGCTTTTGAGTCACTGATGATTCCCCTAGTCCTTGGCCCCAAATCACCAAGCCCCCTGATTTTCTAAAGTCTCCTTTTCTATTTAAAATATGGACCATCTTCATCATCTCATGCTTGGATGAATAATTCTAACAGGTTTCATAGAGAACTCCAGACTCTAAATTTTCTATATTCCCAATCCATTACGTACTTCCATCTCCTCAAATTAATTTTCCTAAGACATTACTTTGATAATTCAATTCAACTCAACAAACACCTTGTATGCAGAATGGAATCCTGAGCTGGGCTGTAAAGACACAAAATTTGGATAAGACATAGTCCTTATTTTCATAGAGTTTACAGTTTTATTGACAGTCCTCAAACCCATCAGTGAGTTAGGGGGATGTCTACCCCAAGCATGTGAAGATTTCCTCTCCAGTAGAATGGGCGGATAAGAACAATTTGTTCCAAAGGCCATGAAGTTGGCTGAAGCAGGTGCTGTGGAGAGCTTAGAGCTTGTTCGGCCATTGAAGATGCCAGCATTATCTACTGAATTCCAGGCCATCACTAATCTTCTTGACTATCCAGTCTTGCCATTGGATTTTTTTTCTTTTTAAATTTTATTTATTTATTTTTAGTTTTCCACATTCACTTCCACAAGATTTTGAATTCTAAGTTTTCTCCCCATATCCCCCTTCGCCTACTCCAGGATAGTGCATAATTTGATATATTGCCATTGGATTTTGATGACTATGAGGCTGTTGACTTTGTACAACTCTGCCTCACTTAAACCCACACAAGTCAAAGCATTATCCTGTGATGTCATTGGTCCTCTTCAAAATGAAGGACAAACAACAACACAGACTCATGGGGGAGGGGTGGTAAGACACAAATGCTAACAATTATAATACATTACATGACAGGGGCATTAGAAAGGTACAGAACAAAGTTCTATATGAAATATGAAAGAGAAGATCATTATGGATCAACAGGATTGGTGAGAGAATACTGGAAGGAGTGGTATTTGAGTTAGACCATGAGGGATAGTTAAGAATTCAGCCGGCAAAGGGTAGAAAGGAGGGAGGGCATTTCAGATATAGAGAATTGCATGACTGAAGGTGTAAAAGTAGAAAAGCATAGTGCATGGCAGGGGGAGGGCAGAGAGAGAAGGCAAGGGATAGAAAATAGTCCAATTTGACTGGACTATAGAGTATTTGGTATAGAGTAATATAGAATTAGTTTGGAGAGGTAAAGTAGTCCCAGACTGTAGCGAGCCTGGAATGTTAGGCAAAGGATTTTGAACTCTAATGGGCAGGTAATAAGGAGCCAGGGACAATTTCTGAGCAGAGCAACAATGTGATTATGTATAAGGAAGATTACTTTAGCAGCTACCTGAAGGATTACTTAGAGCAGGGTTTCTTAATTTGGGGTCTGTGAACTTATTTTCAAAATATTATGAAAACTATATTTCAATAAAATTGGTTTTCATTATAATGGTACATATTTTATTTTATGCATAAGACTATTATTCTGAGAAGGGCTCCGTAGGCTTTACTAGACCTCTAAAGGGATCCATTACACAAAAAAAGGTTAAGAAGGAAGAGGGAATGGCTATGGGAAGAGCTTTTAGTAAGCTATGCAAAAATATAGGAAGGTAATAGGTAATAAGAGTCTGCATAATGGTGATGGTGGTAGGAACAGAGAGAAAGAGATGATTGTGAGAGTTGTTTTAGAGATGGAATCAACATAAATTAGTGACAATTTGGACATGTACGGGACAGGGGAGTTAAGGGTCTAAGACAGCAAAGTTTCAAACATGGGAGACAAGGTGAATGGTGGCATCATTGACAATAATAGTGAAATCAGGGAGAGGAGTAGGTTTTGGGGGGAAGAAAATAAGCTTCATTTTGGACAGAATTAGAGGTGCTGATGGGACATCCAGGTAAAGATATTCTGTTGCCACCTCAGAAGAAGGGTCAGACAGGAGATTTGGTAGTCATTTATATAATGGTGAGTATCTACTGGATAATGAATGAATGAAAAAAACATTTATTAAGTCCTTATGATGTGCAAAGCACAGATCTAAAGGAACTCAAAGCTATTTCAAATTATTTTATTTATTTCATTAAATATTTGCCAATGACATGTAAAAAACCTTTAACAATCATTAAAAAAATTTGAGTTCTAAATTTTCTCTCTCTCCACTCCCCTTCTTGAGATGGTGAGCAATTTGATATTGATTATACACGTGAAGTCATATAAAAGATATGTCCGTATTAGCCATGTTGTAAAAGAATACACAAACAAAATAAAATAATAAGCACAAAGAAAATAAAATTTAAAAAGTATACTTCAATGTGCATTCAGAGTTCATCAATTCCAGGAGCTCACATTCTGATGGGGGAGACCATACATATGGAAGGTTTTACCTGTGTCAGATGGAAAAGTCCTATGGTCTTTGGAGGGCCTTAGCGGAAAAGCAAGTAATAAAGTAACATCTGTTTCTAATGTTGAACCATTTGACGATACCAAGGACTTGGGTACCCAGAATTTTCTTGTCTGGGTCTTCAGTAGCTGTGGCTGTAGCACCTGGCAAAGCAGGTGCCAGGCTGCATCTCCACAGGGTCTGCTTTCCAGGATGACAGCTCAGGGCACTAGGCTGGAAGCATTGCTGTTTCTAAGACTCTTGGACTCCTGGGTTGTTTCCACTGGGGTCTGAAGGGGGATGATGGTCAAGGAAGTGGCAGTGGTTTGACTTGCCTGGCACATGCTGCCTCCTATATCTCTTCCAGGGTACCCTGCTGCCTCAGTTAGGCTAGGCTGCCTTGCCCTATGTGTGGCAGTTCAGGGGGCTGTCTGGCCTCTTCTCCGTAGGAGTTGTTTCTCCAGAGGGTGACTTTAAGGGGGTAGGCTGGAAGCAGGACTGATGGCCTGGGGGGCATCTTCACTCTTAGGGCTCCTGTGTCTATCTTCCCATTGGTAGCAGTTGGTCATAGGGGCTGGTCTGGAAGCTGGTCCAGTGGTTTGGGGGCACTACTATTTCCACGGCTCTTGGGTTCAGGGTCCTGAGTTGTCTCCACTGGGTTTGAGATGAGATGGTGGTGAAGGTGGTGATGGTGATGGTGGCTTGATTTTCCTGGCACATACTGCCTCCTTTCTCTCCCTTGTGGTGCCCTGCTACTTCAGCTAGGCTGGCTTGCCTAAAAAATAAAAAAAATAAAGCCCAAACTCCTTAGCTTATCCCTGAAGGCCTTTTATAAATTGGTCTCAACCTTTTTCTATTGAATTTCTCACTATTTCCTTTGTGAACCTCCTACTTCAGTCAGACTATCATGTTATTGTCCCTAACACAGCATGCTCACCCTTGCTCCAGTTTCCCATGCCTGTCACCTCCTTTTGGTTTATCCCAAGCCCACCCCCATTTCAAGGTCCAATTGAAAGCTCTACTTCCTCTGTGGTTTCCCCTGACCTTTTCAGCCCATACTGACCTTCCTCTTCTCCAAAGTCCCAGTGGACTGATTGTCTCTACTACTCGAGAATTATTTAACTTTTTATGGTGTACTCTGTCTTCCTCCACTAGACTGAAAGTGCTTTGAGGACAGGGTCTGTATCTTCTCAGACTCTCTCACAGGCTGTTGACTGAATGTTTATTGTTTGACTGATTAACTTTGATCAGTTTTCTCTATGCTTTATACAATCTGTACTTCCCACAGAGTTAAGAAAGCAGAAGATGGAAGGTGGTGTTCTAGGATCAGGGGTTGGTACAAAAACATGACAAAAGCTTGAAGGGGAGAGGTAGCCCACAGTGATAGTAAGGGCTTTCTTAAGGTTATTGACTACAGAGTCCAAATCTGAGAAAACATAAAATGGGCTGCCATTTTTGTCTTTGTATTTCCCACATCTAATAGGCTGGCACATAGTATGTGCTTAATAAATACTTGTTGAATGAATAAGTTGGTCAGGGGTGACAATTGTAGCTGGAATGGGGCTAACAGCTTGCATGAATCAAGAAGTTCTGATTAGGTATAAAGTTGTTTCAGTGGATAGAGATAAAAAAGGGGAATCTCAAGCTTGAGATAAAATATCTGATTATATAGCACTTTGTAGTTCACAAAATGTTTTTCATTTTTGGCAGGGGCGATCAGGAGAATTCCTTGATCTGATGAACTCCCATAATGGAGTTCCCATGGATTTGGGCATGCATGTAGGCTCTTGCTGCTTTATAGATCAGTTGCTATTGTTAGGGTTGGAGTGGGGGAGAGGGAAAGAAATCCCCTCCTCTTGCTGGAAGTCCAAAGGAGAGCTAGTGTTGACTATGTCCTGACAAATGGGTTACCTCAAAAGAGGCCAGAAAGGAAGAGAAAGGAAATAAGCATTTCTAGAGCCCTCTTATGTGCTAGGCACTGTGCTAAGTGCTTTTGCAAACATGATCATATTTGAGCCTCACAACAACTTTACTAAAAGCAGTCTTTCCTCATTCCTTACAGCCCACAGAAAGGGTGGCTTTTCTTGGCTCAGTAGATAATCCTCTAGGAACAGCCCATAGTCAAAGGGATACAACTAACCATGAACCTCTGGTCATGCATATCCTTTAGTTGGGGTTGAGAGCATACATACCCAGCTCTGTGGGAGATGCCGCAGTCTAGCAGATCAAGGGCTTCCCATTGATTATTACATTATACATAAACTACCTCATTTTATCCTCCCACCACCCTGTGAAGTAGGGGAGACATTTATTTTTATCCCCCATTTTACAGACAAGGAAACAGAGGTGTGAAGAGACTTGCCTATGATCGCAGAGGTATTACGTATCAGAGGTAGGTGCTGAATTCAAGTCTTTTCCAACTTCTTGATCCATTTACCTTTCCAGTGTTACCTTGATGAAGTCTAACAACACAAACGTGAGGAGAAATGCATGACTGATGTGATGAGGAGGAGGCCTTTACAATTATGAAGGCCAAGGGAATGTGAGGCCAGAGTGTGCAAAGACTCACTGATAGGATGTCAAAGTCTCTGAAGGGGATGCCTTGATATGAAGAGAAGAAGCAGAATGCATGTCAGGTTCTGTAGTCACTAAGCAAGGTGGGAATGGGTTCTAGGAACCTTAGTCAACAGAAGCAACTGGAAAAGAATAGTGGATTTCAAAGAATGAGAAGAAGGAAGGCAGTCCATTGATGACCCAGAACTGGCACTGCTCAGGGAGGAGAAGACTGGTCCTCCTACTGGATGGGTAGGAGTGAGAGATGGCAAGGCATCTAAGTGAGAGTGCGTGGTGAGGATAAGAGGATTGGGATGCTGAAATCCCCAGTAGCCTGAAGTCTCCATGGAAGAATGATGATTTCTGGGCCCCCTGCTTCCATGGACTTCTCAATGGGGGAACAGCTTCCAGTTCTTCTGAATCCTGTATCTCTTGCTCCCCATAAGTTAATTTCACAAAGAAAAGTTATTCTACAAGTCATGTTTCTGAAATATATCTTGGCCTGGCATTGAGGAGATGCTACTTGACTTAGTTTCTGGGTGTGAAGACAATTCTTTGGCAGCAGAACCTAGATATCATGGTTTATTTCTGAAGAGTGGGTGAGGATAATATCCGATGTCCAGAATTTGCGTTTACTTGGCAAGAAGAGTTGCTGACCTTCCTGTCAAATGGAGGATGACCTTTCCCATGGGAAAGTCTGCCATCCTTTCGTTGCTGGAGTGGAAAGGCAGAGGGAAGCAGATATCATAGGATAATAGGATTAGGCACTGGAAGGAACCTCAGATCATCCAATCTACCCCCTTGTTTTATAGACGAAGACACTGATGTCTGGAGAAATGAAGCAACACTCTTCTCTGGTTCCTTAAGTGTGTTTGTTGTAAGCAGATGTTTCAGGAAGTGTGGCTGCTTTCTGTTGGAAGGAAGAGGAAGACACATGGAATATTAATGGAGAGCAGGAGCAATGTAGTTCTGACCCCACTTGGCCAGTCATAGCAAGAGAAATGTAGAACCAGGATAGATGGCATAGACAAGTGGAATGTATAGCTGAAGAAATAAAAGATATCAGCCAGGAAATGTATGATTGGAAAATGAGATTAGCTAGTCATGGAGCCAAAATGGGAGAGGTCAGATAGCAATCGGATGGACAGTAGTCTGGAAACTCAGGGACTTCTGTTGATTTTAGTTATTATATTGACATCCCTAAGTGTGTTCTGGTGAAGTTAATGAATCTCTTCTGAACATTCATTTCAGTTTTTGAAGACCATTTTGGTTACTGACTAAATTGCTTTTTCAGTTCTTCTATGAATAAATTCCAAGAAGACAAATCTGAGGCAGGAGAACTGTGGGCTTCTTAAGAGCTCAGAACAATGACACATGCACTTTCCTTCAGTGTCACAGACTGTCATCGATCCCATTTTATTGATGGAGAAGCTAAAACTAGAGAGGGGAAATGATTTATCCAACACCATATAATGAAATGGTGGTTGGTTGAAGAGTCAATTCTCTCCACTAAATTCTCCAGATAACACTGAGGGTGAGGAAGAAAAGGTTTCTTTTTGTTTTGCTTTTGATTGGGGGATTTTTACAAAACTTTCCATCTTTCTCTGCAATATGACTGGTAATGTTGCAGCACCTATAGTTTCTTAACCTTCTTTTCCGACACTGATCCCTGTGATGACCCTGGGGACAGTTTCCCTAAGCTCACATAGAACAAATTTCATAATATTCTCTAGGTGCAATCAGAAGCTCTTCCCACAAGATGATATAAACATAGGTCCTATGTAGTCTATTCAGTCTACACAGCATTTAACCTAGAAGGTGGAAATCTGTAGACAACTGCTACACTTCATAATAAGCATTATAGACAAGGCAGCTAGTATAATGGAAAAGCACCAAACTTTGAGTCTGAAGACTTGGATTCTAATTTTGACCCAGTCACATTATCTATTTGACTTTAGGCACATCATTTGCCCCAAGTGTCAGTTTTCTCATCCATAAAATGTAGATAATTTTTGTACTACTGGCTCCACGAAGTGAATGTAGAGCAGCAAAAATAAAGGGGTAAAGCAGTTGTCTTCCTAAGACAACTTGAGAAAACCTCAGGAAAGACAGGACCTCCAGGGCCTGAGTGAAGTGTAGACATCTACAGGCCCATGCTAACTCAATAAACAGCAGGCCTTGGGGCAGCTCTGTCAGGAAGCAGACTAGGCCTCAAGAAATTTCACCTCAACGTTCATCTCACTCAAAGCCTCAAGAAATTATTTCAAAGTCTCAGGAACTTTCACCTCACAAATGTTCATCTAAGCAACAGCAGACAGCAAAGTGGAGGAGGATTAAAGGACTCCCTGCTATTTCTGGAAGCCAATCCTATTGATACTGACCAGAAGTGATCCCCAGCTGTGGCTGTGGGTAGAGAGGAGTGAGCACATGACCAGTGAGTGCAGTTGAGTACTGGGGATAGAATTCAGAAAATAATAGTAAGGAGGACCTGAGGCCTAGGGCAACATGATCTACAACTCAGAATTAAAACTTGATTATAATAATAAGCTGCTAAAAATAAAATAAAACAAAATAAAAATGAGTAGCCAAAGGAAAAAGACCCCGACCACAGAAAGCTACTTTGGTGGTGTAAAGAAAGATCTGGGTTCATTATCAGAGTAAGATAATGAGGTTAAAAAAAGCCACTCCTACCCCAAAGAGTGACATCAAATGGTCACAAGCTCAAAAAGAGTTCTTGGAAGATTTTAAAAAGGAGTTCAAAAATCAAAAAAGAAAGATTGAAGAAAAATTAGGAAAAAAATAAAAACAATCCAAGAAAATTATGAAAAGAAAGTTAACCAATTGGAAAAAAGAGGTTCAAAATCTTAAAGAAGAAAATAACTTCTTTGAAACTAGAATTGGACAAGAGGAATTGAATGATGTTATAAGACATCAAGAAATAATAAAACTAGAAAAATAGAAGAGAATCTGAAACATCTCATTAGAAAAATAACTGATCTGGAGAACAGATCAAGGAGAGACAATATAAGAATTGTCAGGCTACCTGAAAGTTATGACAAAAAAAGAATCTGGTTACAACATTGCAAGAAATTTTTAAAGAAAATTGACCTTAAGTTCTAGAACAAGAAGATAAAGTAGAAAAAGATAAAAATCTACCATTCACCATCTGAGAGAGATCCCAGAAGGAAAACTTACAGGAATGTCATAGCCAAGTTTCAAAACTCGCAGGTTAAGGAGAAAATATTACAAGCAAAAAGAAAACAAACACAATTTTAATACTGCAGAAATAGAGTCAGGATTTCACAAGACCTAGCAGCTTTTACTTTAAAAGACTGTAGGCCTTGGAACATTTTATTTCAAAGAGCAAAAGAGCTGAGTTTGCATCCAAGAACAACTTCTCCAGCAAAGTTGAGTATAATCCTGAATGAAAAAAAAATGAGCATTTGGCAAACTGAAAGACTTTTCAGGTATTTGTAACAAAAAGACCAGAACTCAATGGAGAATTTGATATAAAAGATCCAGAAGAAATGTAAAGGAAACATTAAAGACACTCATTAAGGTCAAACCATTTACTTATTACATATATGAAAATGTTATCAGTATTTTTAAAACTGTCATTATTACTAAGATAGTTTGCAAGAAAGATTGGGGCTGAGTTGTATATGATGAGGTGATTCTAAAAAACAAAATTGCATAGGAAAAGGTAAAAGGGAGCAATGAAATACAGAAGAAGCAGGTGGGGGTAAAATGCTGAAACCGTACTGGTAATGTTGAAGCCTTACTCTCATCTGGGTTAAGAGGAAACAATGTGTACATCCGGAAGGGTGTAGAAGTCTTTTGAACACATAGAGAGGTGAGAAAACTGGGGGACAGGGTGGGGGAGGGACTTTTAGAGGTGCGTGTATTGAGATTTGGGAGAATGGGTGGAAAGGATGGGGAGACTTTTGTAGAGGTGTTTGGATTGAGTTGGGGCAGGGAGAGGGAATGGGGGAGTCTTGGAGGGATGGGTGAAGTGGGGGGGGGTGTGAGGGTGGGGAGAGAAGATAAGATAACAGGGATAGGGTAAAAATTAGAATCTGAGAAAGAAAATAGTAAAAATAAGATGGAAGGAAATTCACGAATAGTAATTATAACTGAGTGTGAACGGGATATTTATAGCAGCTGTCTTTGGAAACTGCGGGGATCCCCAACAATTGCGGAATGGCTGAACAAGTTGTAGTGTGTGGTTGTGATGGATACTAGTGTGCTATAAGAAATGATGAGCTCAATGATCTTAGAAAGGCATGGAAAGACTTGCAGGAAATGATGAAGAGTGAAGCGAGCAGAACCAAGAGGACATTGTATATAGTAACAGCAACATCGTTCTAAGAATGACTTGAGTGACTAAGTCATTTTGACTATTATGAATACACACATTAAAAATAAAGGACACATGAAGAAAGATACTATTCATATCCGGAGGAAAAACCAAGTAGAAGTCTATATATTGAATGATTTTGCATATATATGTGTGTGCATATATACATATATGTATATGCGTGTATATATACATACATATACTTGTATATATTTATATATATATATACATATGCTTATTTGTGTCTGATGGTAGCCATCTCTAGGGCAGGGGGTGGGGAGGGAAGAAAAAAAGAAATTTACACGATAACTTTGTTTTATATTTGGAGGGAACAGCAAGTTGTACAATGTAGATTTGCAGTTTCATGTGTAGTCATGTCTTTTATTGTACTGCGTTATGGAAACACTTATTTTGTTCCATGGATTGGAAATAAAATAAATAAAAAAATAGATAATACTTCAATGTCACCAATATCATCATTGTGGGTCCTTCCTTCAAAGGGGGAAAACACAAGTCATCCATATCACATTCTGTTTTATATCCTCCCATAAATCTTCTGTATAAGATACATTCAATGTATTGGAGGTCTTCCTCTGGGTCCTGCAACACTCCATGGCAGTACTCAGGGTATCTTTATGATAGTTCCTGCTCTTGTTATATGACCAGTAGACTTCATTTTCTGATCATATGTTTCCTGGGTGATACCTGTTACACATCTTGCATTCATCATTGTTGGCACTATTCTTCAGCTATTAGATTGTATAGTGGATAGGACATTGGACTAGGTATTAGAAAGACCCGAGTTCAAATCCAACCTCATATACTAGCTGCATGATCCTGGGCAAAATACTTAGGTTCCTTCAGCCTCAGTTTCCTCATATATAAAATGGGAATAATACTAGCAACTACCTCTCAGTTGTGGTGAAGATAAATTGAGATAATATTAGCAAAGTGATTTGCAAACCTTTAAGTTCTATATAAATGTTAGCTCTTATTGGCTAGGGGCAGCTAGGTGGTGCAGTTGATAGAGAGCTGGGCCCGGAATCAGGAAGCCCTGAGTTCCAACCAGGCCTCAGACATTTAAGAACTGTGTGATCCTGGGTAAGTCACTTAACACTGTTTGCCTCAGTTTCCTCATCTGTAAAATGAGCTTGAGAAGGAAATGGCAAACCACTCCAGTATGTTTGCCAAGAAAATCCTAAATGGGATCACAAAAAGTCAGACAAATAACAACAAATTCTCTGCTAGTTATTATTATTTATACCCATCATAGATTTTCTATTGACTTCCGTCCCCTGTCATTTTGGTATTTGGAGACTGTGGTATTCCTTGGGGATGAGTGAGCGAGGTTATTTAGCCACATTTCTACTGACTCATAGACTACGTTCATTTCCCTGTAAATGTTCCTTCTCAACCCTGGGAAGTAATATCAAAGGATTTATAATTCTCTGTATTCTCTTTATACCTAGAACATTATAGCTTGAAGATTTCCCAACCACTCTGCTCACTTTATTTCTAGTTCACTGTCCTGCTCCACCTCCCCACCAGCTGCCTTGCCTCTGTGTGAGTACTCTCCTCCCCTCTCTTATTGCCTACACCTTCAGTTTTCCAGAGTCTCTTCATATTATGGCTTCTCCTATTAGAACACAAATTCCTTGATAGCAGGGATCATCTTGTTTTCTTGTTATTGTAACCCTAGCACTTAGTACAGTGCCTAACTCATAGTGAAGGCTTAATAAATGCTCTCTCTGTCTCTGTCTCTGTCTCTCTGTGTCTGTCTCTCTCTCTCTCTCTCTCTCTCTCTCTCTCTCTCTCTCTCTCTCTCTCTCTGTCTCTCTCTCTCTCTCTGTCTCTCTCTCTCTGTCTCTGTCTCTCTCTGTCTCTCTTTCTCTCTCTCTCTCTCTCCCTCCCCCCTTCTTTCCTCCCTCCTTTCTCTCTTCCTCTCTCTGTTGTGTCCCTCTCTGTCTGACTTCCTCTGTCTCTGCTTGCCTGCCTGCCTCTCTGTCTGGCTTGTCTATGAAGAGGTCTAGAATACCTCTTCATCTTCTGTGAGGATGTTTCTGTGCTCAGTTCTCTACTCGAGTAACTGTATTTCCAATAGGTATACCTTCACTGGGTATACTTACAAGGTCTGAGTGGCAGATAACTACTATAATGTTTATAAAGACAAAATAAACTTTCAAAACCAACTTTCCTAGCCCAGAAAAAAAGGCTTCAGGCTTCCATTAAGGAACTCTGGGGGAGAAAAAAGATAATAGGATTACCACTGTAGGTTCTGTAATTGGAGATAGGGAGAAAGTTCATCAACACACTTATAAACTCATAATCCTTTTTCTTAGTCAGCCTTGCTCTCAGTCCAGGTTCCTTTCCTGTGTTGGTCAGCTCTGCTTGTGCTTCTGCTCTTCCACCCCCCCATGGCTTCTTGCATAGGCCCATTAGGCTACTTGACCTATTAGGAGCTAGGTTCCTCATCAGCAATTCTTCTGGACTTAGTGAACTGACTTTTAAAAGTCTTCCTAAAGCATGATCTTTAATTTTGTTTTGAATTGTTTACTCCGAATTTGATGGATGCACATGCAGACATACACTAAGAGAGAATACATTTCTATATACTAAATAGAATGGAAAAGAGGATTATGTGTGCAATAGTGAATCTTTATTACATCTGGATTGATTAAAAATATTTGTAAGAAATTCAACATGTTGCCTTTAAAGATGTCCTGCTTGTCTCTGTTTCCCTCTGAAATTCTATTCTCTTCTGTGTTTTTAAAAATGCTTCAGTGACACTTTTATTTCTTTTCTTTCCTTCTCTTTTTGTATGTCAACACTATGACCCACTCCCCTCACCATTAAGTCTCTGCCACCCTCCAAATGTAAAGAGAAAAACAAATCCTTGTGACAAAGAAGCATATAGTCACACAAAACAATGGGACTACATAATCCCAAAGCTCAATTCAACTTGCTTCCCACTTATACCCAGAGCTTTCCCTCAAAGACCTTTGTTCTCAAAAATCAAGTATGAATAGCTGCAAAGAACTATGGATGCAAACTTAGAGGAGCCCTGTATCTTCCCTCTCTTGACACAAGTGACTGCTTGTAAAATAGCTTCCATTTCAGTGCAAAATGAGCAGTCATCTCCATTCCTCTTCTATTACCATTCCTTGGTTTCTCAAAACATAAAATGAGAAGCTCTTCTCTTTTAAGGACTATGACAGATTAGAAACCTCTGCTCTATCTTCTAGGTCAACTTCAATGTGGATTGAATCTTTTCCACTTTTTCTCCATTATTTGTTTTCAGAACTCATTTGGTTGACAGAGGAATGCTATTAACTACCAGTTATCTCCCTGTCATAGCTTGTAAAGTTTCTTTACCTGACCCTCCTCCAAATTATATGAGAATAACACCTCAGAGAGTGTCTAGTGTATACCTCTTTAGGTGATTGGATGGTAGAGTAGATTGTGATGGAATCCTTTTTGTCTGGAATGTTAGGACTTCTGGTCTTTTTCTGTAAAAAAAAATGCCTGTTTAGATCATAAGGAATAAGATGACAATGACATTTATGTATAGATTCAAGACCCTAGGTGGGTGGTATGACAAAAGTGGGGAATAGCTGGAGTCAGTGGGAGGTGTCATGTTCCAGACCCTAGTCTGTGTGACCTAATAGGGCCCCAAATTTCTTGAGTTTTAAATATTGTAAGCCCTTGGAGGATCAGGAATGGGGAAGAAAATGAAATGCCTCCAATAAATAGGTCATGATGGATTAGTAAAAGGATGAACAGCAGAGAATAAGGCGTATGTGCTAGGAAATTCCATTAGTTCCTTATCCCCTATGATCCAGGATCCTACTTGTTGGGGTTTTCATCCACCTCTTCAGATGAAGGTGTGTATATAACAATCCTTTGTTTACTTGGTATATTCTCCTTGAAAGATGTAACCTCCTCGAAGGCAAGGGCTATTTCTCCACTTTTCTTTGTTATGCGGGTACCTTATGGATAGTAGGTCCTTCATATTGTAGGTTTAGATTGGATTTTACCTTTTCCAGTTTCTGTATCTAGTAGGCCCTTTAATGCATAACTGGTATATTGTGGATAGGTGAATGAATAAATGAATACATACTACGTGAAATCAGCATGTGTAGAACATGAGGAAGGACAAGAAGCTGAATGGGCCCTCATAAACGTATCTACCCTTGGGCTTTCTTTCCCTTCCTAAGTACTGGGTAGTCCTTCCTTTTCCCTAGGCTAGTTCAGTGCCTAGGATCAAATTGCCTCAGTAGGTGGTGAATTCCCTATCATTTGATTCTTCAACATTTCTATCAAGGTGAAATCTGTTTAAAATGAATATAATTTTAGAGAGGCAGCTATGGTGGCCATGGTGTTTGATACAACTGGGTTAAATCCTGCCTCCCCCTAATTGGTGATCTTGGGAAAGTTACACCTTTCTGGGCCTTGGGCATCTGTTTAAGACTTATATACTAAATTATAGAAGGCTAGGTAGAAGGAATTTACACACTGAAGAAATAATAGTTCCTTGATGAACATCATTCAAACTCCTTGATTGGGAAGAAATATCACTGTTGAGTAATATGAGTTAGGGGTCTGTATGCAAGGGCATGCTCTTTCTAAGTCCCCACATTCTCCTCTCTAAGGATACCTTTCAACTACTCTGTATGTGGTTTGTATAAACCTGTTTATTTATACGTTGTTCCCTCCGTTAGAATATAAGCTCCCTGAGGGATGTTTTTGCCTTTCTTTTTATCCATGGCACTTAGCACAAGCCCTGGCATATGTTATTGTTGTTTGGTTGTGTCTGACTTTTCACGTCCCCATTAGGGGTTTTTCTTGGCAAAGATACTGGCGTGGTTTGCCATGTCCTTCTCCAGTTCATTTTTACAGATGAGGAAACTGAGGCAAACAGGGTTAAGTGACTTGCCCAGGGTCACACAGATAGTGTGTGAGGCCAGATTTGAGCTCATCCTTCTTGATTTCTAGCTCAGTGCTCTATCCACTGTGACACCTAGCTGCCCTGGCATGTAGTAATTGCTTAGTAAATGCTTGTTGAACCACAAAATAATCTTAAATGAATGTCACCAAGATATAAAGAACAAGCTGGGGTCCAAGGAAGAGACTTGGACTGCCCCACTATCCTTCACTTCATATACAGAAGGGTGTATGTGTGTGTGTGTGTGTATCTGTGTGTGTGTGTGTGTGTGAGGGCAGCCTATTGGTGTGGAATATTGTATATGTCAAAACTTTTTTGGTATATTGAGTGGTCTTGTTGAAGATTTTTCTTTTATTTTAACTTAAATTCTTGTTATAAGGGATATCTCTTAGAGGGGAGAAAAGTATGGAGGGGACAATCTAGGCAATGTAAAATAAAAATATTTCAATACAAATTTATTTTTTAAATTATTCTTGGAGCCCATTTTACTTAGGCATATTGTATTCATTCATCCATTCATCAGGCATTTATTAAATGTATACTACAAGCATTCACGAGTACCTCAGGTCTTTTTAGCTGGAGGTAGTACCTGCTTTTCACTTTCCGGAAACGTCCCTGGAATTCTAGATATCTGGTCCCTGATAGGTTCTGGAAAGAATTTCTGGTCCAGGGTGATCATACCCTAGAGGTAACTGTCTGCAAGTCACAGTAGAGGGGCCATAGCTACTTAGTTCCAACTTCTGTCTAAGATAGTATATATGTATACATATATGTACACATGTATATATGTAGACATATATGCACACACACATATATGTATGTATGTATGTCTGTATGTATGCATGCATGTATGTATGTATTACTGGCAACAAGAGGCCGCAGAATACTCCATTTCCATATAATCCCTACTGAACAGAACCCTCTAAACTTTCTGGTTGGCACTTATTGTTTGGGTTGCTGAGTATCAGTTCCTTAATTTCCTCATCTATAAATTGAGGGGGTAGGATTAGATGGTTTCTAAGGTCCCTTCCAGCTCTAATCCTATGATTCTATGATCCTTAAGCATTTCTGCTTTCTTGGGGAAAGGGAAAAAAATGTGAAATAATCTGTATTGGTGATTTCCTTTCTTTCTCTTCATGAGCAGGGGCAAGCTGTTGATTTTACAGTTAAAAAAAGGGACTTGGAGATTCAGAATTTCTAGTTACTGGCACCACAGAAAGAAAAATGACAGTCTTTTTCAAAGGGGGTAGAGGAGGAGAAGCTTGGACAGTTTCTACATCTTCCAGGAAATGATTGGAAGCTGGCTTTGAAGGGTTACAAAGATATTTAGGGACTGAGGGTCTCTTGCAGGTACTTAATAAATGAGGATAGAGCATACATGATACAAGGCCAAGGCCATCTGCTTGCAGTGGGGGCTCTAGGCTGTTAGGGTTAGCAGTATTTTTTCTCTTTCTCTTCCTCATATTGGCTCAGAGCTCCCCTATCTTATCTATGTAAAACCTTCAAATGATTTGGAGAATAAATAGCCCCCTGCCTTTGAACTGATCATAAACTCTGGATCTTTTGTTTTCTCTCAAAAGCCATTCAGTTTGATTTGGAGTAGGTTGTAAACTCCTTGGAGCTTGTTTTTTTTTTTGTTTGTTTTTTTTGTATTTGGATTCCTAGACTAGTTCAGTGCCTAGGACCAACTTGCCTCAAGAGGTGAATTCCCTGTCATTGGATTCTTCAAAAGTAGGATGGATGAACATTTGCTGGGGATGTTTTTGAGGGTTTTAAAAATCCAACCTGTATTTGAATAACGCGTCCCACCCCCAGCATCCCCAGTGTATATCTGAAGACCTCCTATAGTAGAGAAATCACATACTATGCATGTAATTCTGTGCTTGGCAGTTAGGTAGCACAGTGGATAGAGCACTTGCCCTGGAGTCAGGAGGACCTGAGTTCGAATCCAGCCTCAGGCACTTCGTAGCTGTGGAGCCTGGGTAAGTCACTTAACCCTGATTACCTCAGTTTCCTCATCTCTAAAATGATTTGGAGCAGGAAATGGCAAACCACTCCAGTATGTTTGCCAAGAGAACCCCAAATGGGGTCATGGAGAGACAGACACAACTGAACAACAACAACGTTAATTTGAATAGAAGAAGTCATTGAGTATGTGTTATGTGTACTTAGCACTGTGCCAGCTCTCCTGGGAGACAAAAGAACCATAGATTCATGGAATGTCAAAGCTGGAAAGAACCTCAGAGAGCATAGAATCTTAGGTTCATCAATCTAGAGGCCCTGGAGGGACCTCAGAGGCCAACTTCTACAAGCTCTTCATTTTGTAGGAAGAAATGGAGACCTAAAGAGGTTAAATGACTTGCCCACAGTCACATAGCTAGTAAGTGGCAGGGTATGGACTTGAAGGAGAAGATAATATCTCTGCCCTCATTGCAGTGGGAGAAGAGACTAGTGCTTATGCAGCAGCCAGGAAATCCCAGAAGGAAGCATATGATTATGTGTAAAACTATCTGGTACAAATTAGAAACTCTATGGGAAGTCTGAGGAGGGGTCAGGGTAGGCTGTGATACTCTCACGTGACTTTGCAGTTTGACGCGCATGGTCTAGGAGCCCTTGGATAATGCTCTCCCTGCTTTGTTTCTCTTGTGAGTTGGCTAGATTAATGATATGGTTTTGGAGGACCTGAGTTCAAATCTGCCCTCAGATACTTGCTAGCTGTATGACCCTGGGCAAGTCACTTAACCCTGTTTGCCCCAGTTTCCTCATTTGTAAAATGAGCTGGAGAAGGAAATGGCAAACCACTCCCATACCTTTACCAAGAAAGCCCCAAGGCTGGTCACAGAGAGTTGGACACAACTGAAATGATTGAACGACAAGAGGTGTCAGTTGAATGGCTGAAAGGACTTACCCCGTATGGATGACTGACTTGTGCATACACTGTGGTCCCATCAGTGGTAGCCTCTGTTGACACAAAGGGCAGGATCAGCAGCATAGAGACTTCCTGATCCCACCAACCAAAAGTCCTACACAGCCTTGAAGACTTCCTGCCCAAAGAACATTGGGTCCAGAGTCAAGAGAAACTTGGATTCAAATCCTGGCTCTGACATGATGCTGGGCAAGTCATTTAACTTCTCTATGCCTCAGTTTCCCCATAAGTGAAATAGATGATAATGATACTTGTACTACTTATCTCATAGATCTATTGTCAGGAAAATACTTTGTAAACCTTTAGGTGCTATATGCATGTATTACGCCATATGTATTATACCAGTTTGATAAGGGGAAGGTAGGTGGCATAGTAGATAGAGTGCCAGCCCTGGGGTCAGGAGGACTCTTCTTCCTGAGTTTGAATCTGGCCTCAGACAGTTACTAGCTATGTGACCCCGGGCAAGTCACTTCACCCTGTTTGCCTCAGTTTCCTCATCTGTAAAATGAACTGGAGAAGGAAATGGAAAACCACTCTAGTGTCTTTGCTAAGAAAACCCCAAATGAAGTCAAGAAGAATCAGACATGACTGAAACAACTGAACAATAAGAACAAAATTTTGATAAATATGCCATCTATAGCTTCACTAAAATTATTGATAAAAATGTTGAAGAGAACATAGCCAAGGACAGAATCTTGGCATGCGTGTCTCATTTAACTTCTGTTGATCTCTTAAGGTGCCATCATTCAATTAGCTGCAAACCCACACAAATGTTTTATCATCCAGTCTATATTTCTCCATTTTACATTCAAGGATTTTGTGAGAGACTGTCAAAAGGCAGAAATCCAGATACATTTTTCCTTTCTCTAAATTTTCATTCCTTTTTAGTTGTGAGGGCTAGACATAGATATTTGAGACCCTGAGCTGAGAATGACGCATTCTGAGTACAATGGGATAGGGCCCTGTGGTTCTCATGTGATGTATTTCTCCTGACATAACCCAGAATAATTTCCACACTATTACACTGATTCACGGGCAGCCCGTGAGTTGTGTCACTATCATTTTCCAAACTCTCCTCAAGTGATTCTCCTGTGTGACTTGGGGCAGTTACTAGCTCTCTGCCCTCCAGGATAGGGGCCTGGTGGCATGGTGAGTGGACACCAGGTGGAACTCTTTTCGTTCTATTGTAAGCATTAGGAGACAGGGTCTATGCTTATTGACTATATTCAAATCAGAGGCTGAATGTTCCCCTCTAGATTTCCACCCCTTATTCTCCGCCTTCTCTTTCCAAGAGCTGGTGCATTCATTGAATCTCAGAGTGGGAAGGAACTTTAGAGGTCACAACATCATAGATTTTGAGCTGGAAGGGACGTTAGGGACCATCAAGGCTAACCCCCTCATTTTACAGATGAGACAACTAAAGCACAGAGAGGTTGATTTTTTTCCGGGGTCAAAGAACTAGTGTTTAAGGTAAGATTTGTACCTGTCTGACTCCACATCCGGGTCCTTGTCTACTACAATGCAGATCATTTAGTCCTACTTATACCGGAATAAAAAAGTCCTTTATAGCATCTCCAACAAGTGGTCCTCAGCCTGTACTTGAAGATTTTGAATGATAGCAAATTCATCGCCTCTTGAGGCAGCCGATTTCAATTTTGGGCAGCTTTCTTCCTCTGTTTGAGGTTCTAAAATGCATGGTGAGTCCTTTTGTGATAGGTTGTGATCCTGGAACAGCTACATCCCTCAGTTTACTTCTGAGGTGGGAATGGAGTCATTGCATAGCAGTCCAAGGATTGCTGCTCCAGAAATGCAAGGATAATGTGTTCTCAGAGTACTGATATCCTGGACCTTCTTTCTGTGTTGAGTCATTGGAGGGGTGGGAGAAGAAGAGTATAAAGCATCCCCCCAGCATTCCTGTTACAGGCTGGCTATTCCATCAGTGATCACTGGTCAGCTAATGACATTTTACTGACAAATTAAAACTATTGCAATGTCAGAGAATGGCAGAGTTTGAAGGAACTTTTCTTAGAGCCTTAAATTTTGTCATCAGCAGAGTAGAACAGGATAAATCTGCTCCCACTCGGGAGTATGTGACTAAAGAGAGACCATCGCATTTTTTGTGGGGGGGAGAGATCCAGATGTGGATGGAACTCCCAGTGTGGAATCTCTCTTTATCAGTGCAAATCAGTAACCAGACTGTATTTTATACCCTTAGTTGTCTGAAGACACAGAGAATTATTTGCCCATGGTTGCTGGATTGGTAAGAGAGGAATGACTTAAAACTATGTCTTCTTGACAGCAAAAATCTGTCCCTTGCCATCAGTAATACTGTCTAATAGTACCATGGTACCATGATCTCATGTCCCCCTGCCTACAAAGTACCTCCTTCTGCTTCTTTCATTCCCTTTCTCCACTGTGCAGCAACCCAGGAGTTCCTCTTAACGGTATCAATCCAGGTAACTCAGAATCTGGAAACTTACCCTGTTGCTGAACATGGTTTGGAGAGCATTGGATGAAACCTGAAAAGATAAACTCAGCAATTGAAAAAGGTGATAGCAATTGAGAGAGAAGCCATTACTCCTCCTCTTCCCATTCCAATATTTCCTGAAGAGGGTGGGGAGGAAGGCAGGGGTGGAAAGGTGGGACAGATTATGCTGGACAATAAAGTCCCATGTGTAATGAAGAGTCTGTCCAAGTGAAAGAAAGGAGGATGTTTCCAGGGACAGGGCTCCAGTTTTCAATAGACTATCACCACACAAGGTCATTATGTGTCCCAGAAACCATCTGAACAGAATAGTCAACTTATAGATTTACTGTGACCCATTAAGAGTGATGTGTGGGGCCAGAGGTCCCAATATTGTTCCCCAAATCAGAGTGATGGGCTTCACCAGAGCAGAAAGGTTTGGGGATAATGAGAACAGGAATGTATAGCTAGCATACATATCACTGCAATCCTGAAGTATTAGGGGAAACCAATTAGTAACTTAGGTTACAGAAACTTCTCTTTCAAGGAAATCTCACCTTGTCTTTTTTTCTTCCAAAAAACACTCCCAATCACAATGGCTACACACAGCACAACCGCAACTACAATTCCTATGATCAGCTTAACATAATTCCTAGATGATGCTCCTTGAGGATTTGGAAAGGAAAAGATAACATGAGTGGTGCTGGGGACACTGAACCAGCATCCCTGCCTCTGGAATTTCCTCCCTCTTAATCTGGCCATCCTGATGACCTGGGCAGGATACAATGGGATGAGTAGAAACTACATCTCAGGAAGGGTAACCTGGTGGTCCCTGGGCAGAGCTGGGAGAAGAGTTGGCTTT
This sequence comes from Trichosurus vulpecula, assembly GCF_011100635.1. NCBI lineage: Eukaryota > Metazoa > Chordata > Mammalia > Diprotodontia > Phalangeridae > Trichosurus > Trichosurus vulpecula. Next base: position 155,959,415 of record NC_050576.1, on the reverse strand, counting down.
GAGTTTTGTGTGTTGAAAAGATATGGGGTTGTGGAGTTTGAGGGAGGGATATTAGGGGTAGGGTTTGAAAGTTCTGGAGACAGAAGCTCAGAGCCCCAGGATGTTTTTGGTCTTAGAAGTTCTGTTGGGTTCTGGGCCCATGGAATTCTGGTAAGCAGTATGAGGCAGTAGAAAGAATATTAGGTTTAGAGTTAGGAGACTTGAATGCAAAGCCTAATCTTCCACTTTCATGTATATGACCCCAGGCAAATCAAATCATTTAACTTTTCTGGGTTTTGGTTTGCTCAACTGTAGAAAGAACTGTGTGTGTGTGTGTGTGTGTGTGTGTGTGTGTGTATGAAACACACACACACACACACAGATAGAGAGAGAAAGAGAGAGAGAGAGAGAGAGAGAGGGGTGGGGGGGAGGTTTGAAATTGAACTAGATATCTCTAAGGTCCTTTCTGTCGCTAAATTTTATGATGCTATGAAAGGCACTTTTTTGGATGACAGAATTGGGAAGGAGGTCAAGCTGTTTACTGGAGCTGTTAAGGGCTTCTCCTGAGATTCCTGGAGAGACAGGAAGGGTTACCTGTACAGAGCCCTGCAGAAGGTATTGGCTGGGACCTCTGACTGCTGACAGGATTTGTGACTCTGCAGATATAGTTCGGCTCACTTTCCCCAGGTCTCCAGGAAACTGTGAGGTTGGGTCCCTCATAGGCGATGACTTCCTCTCTACCTTCCAGGGATATCCAGTTGTAAGTCACATTTTTCCCTTCCTTTTCCATGGAGCACAGCAGAATGACATTACAGGTACCATTCTCAGACTCTGTAAAGTTTGCTGTGACTTGGGGTGTGCTCAGTTCCTCTGAGTGGGAGAAAAGACGTGAAATTGAGGAAAAATAGCTTAGCTCTGTGTAATAAACAGTTCCACTGCTTTGCATAAGTATTCTTACTCATTCCTTTGGTGTAAGCTGCTACCTGTGGAGGCTCTATGAATGCCTATATATGGTAAAGTAGGTTTAGGAATTCATAATCACGGGGCCTGAGAGTTTGCTGCTACCAATGTCTTACCAAGGAGTGGTATTGGCAGAGGGACCTAGAGGTAGGACTAGAGTAACTAGAGGAAAAAAGGCAGAAGGAGGATGAAGAGGAAGGTTGAGGATAGGATAGTTTGAAGTGAAAGTGGAGACTTCTACAGAGACTAGGCTTGGAGATTAGGGAGGGTCATCACTAGGAAATTTTGCATTTGGGGTGGCACCGCAAACCGTGGTCAGAGCTAGCAGCATGGAAGGTGACCTCGGCTGGAAAGGGTGGGGGTGGGGAGGAGTCAGAAACTATTAAGAGGAGGAAATGGAGTGGGAGAGTGGGGAGGAAAGAAATCTTGGATACCACAAGGGGAGGCTCCTTTTGCCCTCCACCAAGGAAGCAGATCATTTGGTAATTTATTTTAACCAATCATCTGAAAAACTGTGAATGTCAGTTAGTTCCCCCTCCCTCCCCTCCAAAAAAGCCCTCACCCAAACATTTTTTCCCCCATCATTTTTAGATATGCTGTACTAGTTAATGCTACATAGTTAAACCCCTCCCCCTCAACTCATAGCAGAAAAACAGTTAAACAAAAGTGACCACCTCCAATAATTCTTTTTTTCTTTTGGAGAGGGGAGGCCAGGCAATTGGGGTTAAGTGATTCGCCCAAGGTCAAACAGCTAGTAAGTGTCAAGTGTCTGAGGTCGGATTTGAATTCAGGTCTTCCTGACTCCAGGGCCGGTGCTCTATTCACTGCACCACCTGGATGCCCCCACCTCCAATAATTCTGCAATATTCCATTCTCATAGTGCTCTTATTGTAGGCTGAGAGAAAGGAGTTTTGGTTTATTATCTGTTCTCTAGGTATTGGTCTTCACAATTAAACAGTTTGCCCCCACCCTGTCCCTTCAGTGTTCTCTTTTGTTAACATTATTGCAGTTGTGTATTTGTTATTTTTGTATATTGTTATATTTCTTTCATTATTCCCCTTAAGTGGCCCTTCTTTCAAGCTGCCTTATTTCTATGCCCCACTCTCCTTCAGTTCACCCAGGCTTTAACATTTGTGCTCACTTTTAACACTTCCCTCTCTCTTCCCTTCCAAATACATTTTTGACCTTAGTCTCCTACCTTCTACTCTGTTACTAACATATTTCAGTCCCTTTTCACCTCTTTCCTGGACTGTTATAATAACCTCCTAACTGCCTCTAGTCTCTCCTTTTTACAATCCATTTTCTTCCACACAGCTGTTCAGATAATCTTAAAGCATAAATCTAGCCATGAACTTCTCTGCTCAAGAATCTTTAGTAATTTTCTATTGCTTTGAGGATGAAACATACTGTACTCACCTTTGAACTTAAAGTCCTTCCTGGTCTGGCTCTAACCATCCTTTCCAACCTTATTTTACCTTACACCCCTTCACATACTCCACCTTTTAGCCAAACTGTCCTATTTTCTATACCTTGAACTTGACATTCTGTCTTCCATTTTGTGCCTTTTCACAGACTAGCCATCATATTTAGAATACGCTCCCTCCTCATCTCTTCCTCTTTGAACCTTTAGCTTCCTTGAAAGCTGAGCTTGATCTACCACTTCCTAGAGGAAGTCTTTCCTGATTCTCCTAGTTATTAGGACTCTTTTAATCCTCAAATTATGTTATATTTATACTATTCTGTTAATGTGTTGTATTCGCCCAGCAGAATATAAGCTCTTTGAGGATCAGGGTTATTTTTCACAATCGCATTTGTACTTTCAGTGCCTTCCAATAACCTAATAAATGCTTGCTAGATTCAATTACGTGAAATAATGACTATTAGATCCAGCTTATTATTAAGCACAATCAATCATGCAACAAGCATCTATTAAATGTCTATTATGTGCTTCCTAAAGCACAGGTCTGACCATGCCATTCCTCTAGTCAACAAACTCCATTGGTTCCCTATTACCACCAGGATCAAATATACAATTCTCTGTTTGGCTTTCAAAACCCTTTGTAACCTGATAATAAATGACCTATAATTCCTTCTGTAATGTTAATGGGATATGAAAATCTTCCCCACTCATTAATGGACCTCACGTGGAACCCATTAAGGGAAGATTGCTTAGGGGAAGCTTGCTCGTAGGAAGGCTTCCACACCTTTTGGTACTAAGTTGCTTAGGCACTGAGTCATGAGGGTTGTGATGCCTTCTGGCTCTGAGAAGTGTACATATACTCTGAGTTGGTATTTGCTTTGCTTATGAGAAGAATCTTGTGATTGATTCCCTGGTCCAGACTCTGAGTAGCTGTATGTTCAGAACTCTCCGACTACTCAGATGTAAAGGTTTTCTTGATCCAGTGGTGTATGTGAAGTGTACAGCAATATTGCTTTGGTTCAGGTAGTTAAGAGCCCTGTTTGTTGGTCTTTATGCTAATTTCTCTGCTTGTATTTTTTCTGCTTGTACTTTCTCTGACATTCAGGATGCTGACTCTTCCTCTGAACTAGTGAATGTAATTAAAAGTAGGATTGTTAACCCCTTTAAAAGCTATCTTTCCTAGTAAAGCAGATCAAAGGGCCTGTGCTAACAGCCATCCTGGGTGTACCAGTGTGGTTGCCTCTAGACCTTCCTACCTTTCTGGTCTTCTTATACCTTACTCCTTTCTATGTACTAGTAATCTAGTGACCCTAGCCTTCTCCATGGGCCTTGAACAAAATACATCTTCTGACTCTGGGCATTTTCATTGACTGTCCCTCATGCCTGGAATTCTCTTTCTCCTCATCTCTACCTCTTGGCTTCCTTCAAGACTTACTTAGCTTAGCTGAAGTCTCACCTTCTGGAAATCTCTCCCAGTCTCTCTTAATCTTAGTGCTTTCCCTCTGAAATTATATTCATTTTATCCTATGTGTGTATATATATATATATATCTTGTTTGTACGTAGTTTTTGCATGTTGCCTCCCCCTCATTAAGAGCAAGAACTATTTTTTGCCTTTCTTTGTATCCTACCATTTAGCATAATGCCTGATATATAAATGCTTGTGGGCTGACTTGACTTTCTAGTGCTAGGAATACAAAGATACACAGGAAATACAACACTTAGTGTATATGGCTTTCATTAGATATTAGCCAGAACATGCTTTAAAATGAATAATTTAAATAGAAAAAGGTCTTAACTGAGCTATTATAAACTTAGGAAATGTCTAAGTCTGACTTCACTTTGATGAAGCTGTCATGGCTAACAAAAAAGGGATTTTTAAAAGGTATATTAATTTAAAAATAGAAGAGTCAAAGAAGGGAAAGAGGTTCTTATCAGGGCATATGAGGTGATGATAATGGATGAAAAAGAGAGAAGATAGATCTATTTGAGAACTATTCTTCCCATTGGAAAGAACAAAAATGATGGCTATCGGAGACTTGAAAGTCAAGATCAGGGGATAAACATTAAGAGAGCACCTAGCTTCTCTTAATACATATGTTCAAATCATTAGGACCAGAGGAACTACATGCCAGCATCTTGAAATAAGAGAGGGTTATGTTATCAAAGCCAATGTTAACCACCTTTGATAGTAGAAGGGTCACAGTACTGTAGATGGAAAAAGTTGCCTCAATCTTCAAAAAATGAAAAAAAAGGGGACCAGAATGCAGGCAGCAAACTGCAGACCAGAAAACTTGACTTCCATTTCTAAAAAATATTCTAGAATGTGTTAATAAAAGGGATGGTTAGTGAATATGTAGAAAATAAAGTAGTGGTCACAGGGAGACAGCATGGCTTCATCAAGAACATAATTGCTTAATTTCTTTTTTTGACAGAGTTGATTATGAGAATACTGTAACATTCTATTAGCTAATCCTAACCAGATTCATTAACCCTAACATCATTTGCATTAGCAAGGACACCTTGCTAGGTGTCTAGATTTCAGCAAAATTTCTACCAAGTCTCTTATACTAACTTATGGAAAAAGATGGATTGATGTAGGGAACACTTAGGTGGATTTGGGACTTGTTGGATGACTGGAAGCAAATAGTAATTATTAATGTTTTGTCATGAGCTTGGCAAGAGTTTATCAGCGGAAGGTCCAAGGTGTTTACCTTAGACTGTTTAACATTTATATCAATTACTTGGATAAGGGAATAACCATCTTAGTAAATCTGCAAATGTGACATTGTAAGTCCAACACTCTATACTATAATACAATCCTCTGGAAGGATATTAATCTTGAAGGATAGGGTATCCAGAAAAGTAAAACCACAGCTCATGTTGAAGACCTCAACATCTTGTCATATAAGGATTAACTGAAGGAATTGGGGTTATTTAGGCTGAGGAAGAGAAGACTTAGGGGCATCGTGATAACTATCTTGAAGTATTCGATGGACTGTTACTTGAAGAGGGATTATATTTATTCTGCTTGGCTACAAAGGACAGAACTAGGAAAAGTGGGTGGAAGTTGAAGAGAGTCAGACTTAAGGTCTTGAAAGACTTCTTAACAGTTAGAGACATCTGAAAGTTCAATGGATTGCCTCAGATGGTAGTGGATCTTCTCTCACTAGAAGTGTTCTAGTGAGGATGATATGACAACTTGTGTATTTTTTAAAAGGGATTTTTGTTCATCATCATATCATCATCACCACCACCATTATCTTCATAATAGCTAGCATTTCTATAGTGCTTTAAGGTTTGAAAAACATTTTAAAAATTATTTCCTAAATTTTAACAACAAAATAATTTCCTAAATTTTATCCTAACAACAACTCTGGAATGGAGGTACTATTATCATTATTCCCATTTTACAAATGAGAAAATGGAGACAGACAAAAGTTAGATGATTTCCAAGGGTCACACAATCAGTAAATTTCTAAGGCCGTATTTGGACTCAAGTCCACTTGACTCCAGGTTCAGCGATCTATCCGCTGCACTACCTAGAGCAGGGATGGGGAACCTGTGGCCTTCTAAATCCTTAAGTGTGGCCTTTTGACTGAATCCAAAGTCTACAGAACAAAGTATACATTGTATAACAGGTGCCGATCTGCACTGGTACAGAGTTTCCTCACAAGGATTTCCTTATACCAGTGAAATTACAAATCTAACTAAAAATTAAAAGTTTATACATAGTTAAGCTTGTGACTTACCATAAATGTGTAGGAGGTACTCTTGGATTAAGGTTTCAGGCAAGCCTGTACTCTTTATGGTTATTTGCGCTTTGTAGCAATTTTCATCTTCTGTTGTCAAGTTTTTGATTTGCAAAGAGTAGTTTGACTCGTTGAGGATTTTCAGTCGATTATGGTAGTTATAATCAGTAATTGTTATATGGGGGGGTTGTCCGTTTAAATCGACAGTGGCAAGAGAGTTGCGAGAAAGCCAGGCAATAGTTAGAATCTTGTCTGGTGGGATCTTCGAGGGGAGAATGACTGACTTCCCCACAGTTCCTATCACCAGCAATGGGACTTTGTTGTCTGTGGAGGCGGCTTCTTCTGCAGACAGACACAGTAGAGAAAGTGCAATGGCGGTCTACTTTTCCCTCTCCCATCCCCTTTTCCATTTCCCTCTAAACACTATAGCTTATGGAAGTGACAGTCAGAAATAGGTCAGAGTTTAGGTTTTGCTTTGATGCCAACAGTCGTAGAAATCCCCATCTCCACTTTAAATAAATAGAGGCCCCCGGCCCAGATTCTTACTTGGCTCATTTGTTTTTGTCTCAGTTTCCTTTCCTCCTTTCATCTACAATCCCCATTCATTTAATTTTTAAAAAGAATACCTAGAATTTACGTAATACCTTAAGGTTTGCACAGCACTTTACATATGGTATACCATTTGATTTTCCTAAGCTAGGGAGGTAGATGTTGTTAGTATCCCCATTTTATCAATGAGAAAACTGAAGCAGAGAGAAGGCAAGTGGCTTGCCCAGAATGACACAGTAGTTAAGTGTCTGAGGCAGGATTTGAACCCAGATCTTCCCAGCCAAGTCCAGAGCTCTTTGTACCAGGCCGCTTAGATGACTTATTGCATCTTGTCCATCCCTTTTTTGATTCTCTAGGAATGAGGTGATATTGAGGTGATACTACCCACTTGGTAGCAGTCTCATGGCCCAGAGATAACTACTGCTTCAATTCAATTTAATAACAATTTATTGAGCATCTACTATGTGCCCAGCCTTATGCTGGAGGCTGTGGGGAGTCGAGAAGACAAAACCCTTAGGCCTCAAACTGAAGCTAGAATAACAAACATAAAACAAATAGAAAACAATTCCAAGGCAATAATCTCAGTCAGTATGTTATAATATGATAGAAACAGAATTACTGATGGAATTTAAAGTAAAACAAAGTTTATTGTGGGCTGTGATTAGTCACAGAAGACTTCATGGAGGAGATGAATCTTGCTCTGGCCTAAAGGAAAATGAAGAATTCGTGCTGGGCAAGAGCAAAGAGGAGGGAATTCACCATGATCCTCTATTCCTCCAACTACTTGGTATTTTAAAGTCGGGCTTTTTCACCCAAGTACCTTAAGACAGGCACTCTGGACTGGATGTAACTGAGGTCGTGGAAAGCCCAGAGGTGAAACCTGAAGTCTAAGCTATGGTAAGATTGTAGAGTGTAATTTGGAGGAAGTTTTTTTTTCTTTCACAAAATGCTCTGTAGCTATTATTTCATTCATTCATACCCCAGGTTTCTGTAATTCCTAGTAGTTAGATGCTTTTTCCTTCATCTCTATACTTTTAATCTGCTAACTCACATTCTCTGGTTGGTAGAAGCTGGATGGACTTGTTACCAGAAGAATTTGGGTAGAGACCAAGATAATTGAATCAGAGGGTCATAGATTAAAAATGGGAAGGGTACTTGGAGACTGAACCCTCTCATTTTGTAAAAGAAGAAATGGATACCTAGATAGTTTAGAAAGCTAGCCAATAACTATTAAGCACCTGCTATGTTCCAGGAACTTTGTTAAGCACCGGGGATAAAAAGAAAGGCAAAAGACCGTCCCTGTCCTCAAGGAGCTCACAGGGAGACAACATGCAAACAACTATGTGCAAATACAAGAGAGAATAGAAATCCTCTATAAAGGGAAGGCACTAAATTAAGGGGAATTTACAAAGGCTTCCAGAAGGTGGTATGTTAGCTGAGGACTTAAAGGAATCCAGGGAAGCCAGGAGGTGGAGATGAGTGGAAAGTCAGTCAGTGAAGATACCTGCTGTCAGGAGAAAGGGTATCTTGTCTGAGGAGTAGCAAAGAGGCCAGAGTTAAGTGACTTGCTCAGGATCATACAAGTAGTAAAAAACAAGGAATAAGAAAGAGAAGCAGGATTAAATCACAGGTCTTCTGATACCATATACAGCAATATATGTTGCACTGACAAGGTCTCTAGGCCTGACTCGATCCAATACACTTTGAGGATTCCTCCTGGAGAGTTTTATTTGGCACCCAGAAATTTCCCAAGAGTGGCCTATTCTTAGCTCAGTATTTTCGGGGCATTAATTTTCATCCTTAGGTTGGCATGCAAAGAAAAGCAGGTGGGAAGTCTGTGAGTCCCCCGTATATTCTAGTCCTGTGCCCCAGACTTCCAATGTAGAAATCTACCTTTTTGCCCACCCCAGCAACATGAGACTCACAGAACCCTCCAAAGCAAGAAAGCTTCTCCAATATAAAAGGTTTTTTTTTCATATTGGTAAAGCTATGTTTTGGGAGGGGAGAGGGTAAAAAAGACCAAAAATGACTAATAACCAAGCAGCTCCAATTTACACAGTGTTTTGGATGAAAACCTCCATATTCATTATCTCATGTCATCCATCCATCCATCCATCCATCCATCCATCCATCCATCCATCCATTCTTTTACTCACACACTGAGAAGTAACGTGGAATAGTCTATGGAGAGCCAGTCTTGAAGCTAGGAAGAACTGAGTTTGCCATTCTTCAGCACACACTGGTTGTGCTCTTCTGGGCAAGTCATTCACCTTTTTTAGTTGGCAACCTTATTGACAACTCTATAAAACCATAAATTGAAGAGAAGGTGCCTATCTGCCTTGGTATAGGGAGTTTCCTTGTCTAGCAGTTGCCTATGTCATAGAAATAAAAAATCCAGTCCCTGTCCTGGATTCTAGTCATTCATTTTCTACTATACATAAGGCACTGAGATAGGTACAAACATAAAAGATAATGCCTCTGCCATTGAGTAGCTTACAATCAAGGTGATAACATACAGACATGGAAAAATATAGTACAAATAGCATACAAATCTATAGTAGGAGGAGGACAAAGGGCTTTAAGAACAGCTGAGGGAGTAGTCACATTAAGCTAGGGGAATCAGAGAAGGCTTTGCAGAAGAAATGACATTTGAGTTGGGCTTTGAAGGACAAGTAGAGTCAGACCTTCCAGGCATGGGGAACAGTGCGAGCAGAAGTAAAGAGGAAAGATAGCATATGATGAATAATTGGAGGAGAAGAAAGCCCTATAACTGAGGGAATCAAGGGAGGTTTCACAGAGGCGGCAGTAGCTGAGTTAATCTTTGAAGGAAGATAAAGAGATCAAATGAGGAAGAAGTATATTCCAGACATGTGATACACTCTATGAGAGTGCGCAGAAGCTGGAAGAGGAATGTTTAGGGAGGATCCAATAGTTCAGTTTGGCTAGAATATAAATTTTGTGAGAGTAATGTGAAATAAGTTTGAACAGGTATGTTGAAGCTAGATTGTGCAAGACCTTGAATACCTAGCTAAGAAACATTTTATTTTAGAGGAAAAAGGAAGTCAGTGAAGATCTTTGATCAAGGCTATGATGTAGTCAGACAAGTCTTAGGAATATTACTTTGAGAGCTGTGTGAAAAATCAACAATATAATATGTAGCAAATGGTTGGTATATCTCCCAGGACAGAGGGGAATCAGAGGTATTTTGAGATTGCATAGGTGACTGGGAGAATAATGAAGCCATTGACAGAGATGAAGACCTCAGGATAAGCAGCAGGTTTAGAGGGGCAGATCATGGGTTCATTTTCAAACTTGTTGAACTTGAGGTACCAATGTGACATATACATGTGGACATGTCCAGGAGGCAATTTGAAATTTAGGGGAGTTCAGGTGAAGGATCAGGGTTAGAGAGGTAGACTAAGAAAACTTCACCGTTGAGGTGATGTCGAAATTTGGGAGTGGATGAGATCACCAAGGGAGAGGGTGTAGGATAGAGAGATAGTAGGAAAATTGGGAAGTCAAGAGAATAGAGAATATCTAGGTTGAGTATGTGATCAGCCTCATTGAATATAGCAGATTGGTCTCGGAGGATGGCAACTATGGACAAACTGACTTTGATGATAAAGTAAAATGTCAGGGATAGACATGGATCAAACCAGATCCTTTCCTCTTCCTTTTAGAATTTTAATTTTTTTTGGTTGCTCTTTGTCTCCTCACATGATAGTAGTGCTCAAAGATCCCCCAGTATAGATTTGGGAATGGGTTCAATAGACAGTACCTTGTATCCTCCACTAAATGAAATGCTGGAAAATCTAAGCAAAATCATGAAGTGGCAAAACTTGATAACATATGTCAGAAAGAGAACTTTTTATCTAAAAGGTAGAGGCTAAGAAGGCATTTTTATGTATAAAATTTATGTATAAATTATGTAAAATTGTTTAATCTGCTGGCTTCCTACCAACTGAGTGTACATGTTGTGCTTCACTAGAATTTGGTTGATCCTGGAGCTGGGAACACCACTGACTGGATAAGAATATCTTTCATACAAGGAAGCTCTGAGGAAACCAGCATCTGTGTACTTAGCCCCACAACCATGGCCTGGTCATTAGTGATTTCAAATATCCTCAGTAAATTAGGTTCCAGATATGTAGGTTTTACATGTGGGTTGTCTTTTCTGTCACATTTAGAATGCATTTGCTACTACATGGTAAGATATAGACAGGACAGACTCTTCATTTCTCCAGTTTCTGAAAGTTAATTCCTCCAACTTCCAATGCCAAGAAATAGTCATCTAGCTTTTGCTTCAAGATTTCTAATAAGGGGGAACCTACTGTCTCCTTATATCCAGCTCAAATTGGTCTCTTTGAAACTTCTACCCATTGCTTCCAAATCTGACCTCTTGGGCCAATACTCTAATCCTTCCACCAAATAACAATCTTCAAGTAAGAACCAAATCCATCGAGCACGTCTTCTCTTCCATAGGTTAAACATCTTCATTTCTGTCAACCAATTCTCATATAGCATCTTCTGAGAGTACGGCAATGGGAATTGGGGAGGTATTTATGGAGACAGGTGAAATTTTGGAAATGGCATAGTAGGTACTGTAAAATGGAGTTGATAGATAAAAGGCTTGTCAAGAAACAGTAAAAGCTCAGCCGAAGCTATGCCGCATATATCTGTAATGGTGAGAATTAGCTTAGCATTGTGATTTTCTTTAGCAATGCTCTGGGACCAGAAACAAAGAAAGCAAATTGTGGCTTGTGGTCCAGGGCTGAACATCAGCAGTTGAAACAACATAATGTAGGAGGAGGTGGAAGTAACATTGTCTTTGAAATAGTTAACCATGGGCTACAGATTGTATAGGGAGATGTGAGAAACCAGAACTAGAGGTTATGGGTGGAAAGAATAAGGATGGTAGGCTCCAACAAAAATGAAGTGCAGGCCTACAGGAGAATTGAAAGGAAGGGGATAAGAGAAGGGGAAGGAGTGATAGAAGGGAGGACAAATTGGGGGAAGGAGTAATCAGAATGCATGCCACGTTGGGGTGGGAGGAGGGGAGAGATGGGGAGAAAATTTGGAACTCAAAATTTTGTGGAAGTGAATGTTGAAAACTAAAAATAGATAAATTAATTTTAAAAAATGAAGAGTGGGTCAGAAGGACTGGGAGGGGACCAGGACAAGAGAATGATGAAATGAGGAGATTTGTGTTATGCTTTATATGTGCTCATTACAGCAACTTTGTAGGCAGGGCAAACACCACTGTCCCCAAACCAGAGATCCATTGATAGTCTCCTTGAAATCTTTTGGTCTAATCTTTAGGCATAATCTCACCACTCTCCAGATATAGAGCAATCATGTGCCTTTTGGATCACTGTACCCTCACACAGGCAGGAGCTGAAGGAAGTTAAAACACATCTACTGCGGTAGATCAGGGCTGCTTTGGAGCTGACCAGTAGCCTATTACCTTAAGAGATGACTACTGTATTGTATTGTATTCTATTCTTATTTTATACAACACATTTATTAAATGCCTTCTATGTGCAAGGTGCTAAGAATACAGAAACAAAAAATGACAGCACTTTGCTCAAAGACCTTATAGTCTAATGGGAGAGTACATATATAAACAGATAAACATGATACTATGTAGAGGAAAGATCCAGAAAAAAATGCTCTAAGAAAATTGGAGGAGGGAGGGAACCCATCCAATTGGGCAGAATCAAGGATAGCAGTATTCTAAGCATCTAATTAGCCAAGTAAAAACCACCCTAACTCCCAGCGTATCTGCTCTGAACTTCCTCTTAAGCTTGGTCTGCCCTACTGATCCCTCTGATGGGTTTATCTTGTTTAAAAAACACACACACACAAAACCAAAAAACAAAACAGAGAGACAAATGAATTAAAATGGCAAGAAGGAAGACCCTGACAGCCTAGGTTGGTTCAGGCAGAGTTAGATGAGGGGAAAACCTCAAGTTGCCAGTTTGAAATCACAAAGCCTCAAGGTTACATCTACAAGTCAGTTGAGAAGCTGAGCTTCTGGTTTAAGCCTGTCAGAGCCAATTGTCTCTGGAGAGCTGATGGGACATCTCAGAATCACTGAATCTCAAGGTTGATAGAGAACTCAGGAGCCATGTAATCCAGTTTCAACCTGAATAGAGTTCTCCCACAGCATACCTGATGAGTTGTCTTTCAGCCTTCTCTTAAAGACCTTCAGCAGGAGCTCACTACCATCAGAGGCAGTTCATTCCACTTGTAGATAGCTCTAAATTGTCAAGAAAGTTTTCCTTACATCAAGTCTCCTTTTTCCTCATTGCAACTTCTACACATTCCTCCTAGTCCTGCCCTCTGTGGCCAGGCCAAATAAGTCAGTCTAATCCCTCTTCTAGGGGACAGCTCTTAAAATCAACCTAGGGTGAGATGCTAGAAAAATTGTTTTCTAGAACTTGTAGGATGTGACCTGGTAAAGATAGACCAACTTGTTGCTTACAGGGTTTCAGAAGGGAATGTTGCTCCAGGAGGTCCAAGAAAGTGACTTAAATTAGGGAGGTGCCTAGACATCTGACCTTGATGAGTATCCTTGATTCCTGCAACTATTGCAGGGGTTGATCAGTGAAAATATTTGGAGGTAGGGGATGGGCAGTTCTACAGGGAGGTGGTGGGGAGTGGGTAAACTTTGCTCTCTAGACAGAGTCTGCCTCAAGAGACATAGCCTCTCTTAAACCTTTACTTTCTCCAATCTGCTCCTTTCCTTATTTTCCCTTAACTCACTTCTAAAGTCTTTGTGGTCTGGCTTCTGATCTCATCACTAACCTCTCTCAGGCTTCTTCTTCTTCTTTTTTTTTTTTTTGGAGGGAGGAAGGCAGGGCAATTGAGGTTAAGTGACTTGCCCAAGGTCACACAGCTAGTAAGTGTGTCAAGTGTCTGAAGCTGGATTTGAACTCAGGTCCTCCTGACTCCAGGGCTAGTATTCTACTCACTGTGCCACCTAGCTACCCCACTAACCTCTCTCCAAAGTTCTTGGTGACCTCTGCCATATCTAGTGACCTTTTCCCAATCTTCATTCTTCTTTACCTTCCTGCAGCCTTTGGCACTGTTGATTACCCTCTTCTCTTGGATAATCTCTCCTTTGTAGGTTTTTGTGACAATGTTCTCTTCAGGTTCTCCTCCTACCTGTCTGACCACTTATTCTCAGTCTCCTTTCCCGTATTTTCATCAAGGTCAAATCATGGGTGTTCCTCTAAGGCTCTGTCCTGAGCCCTATTCCCTATCTACAGAGTGTTCCTAAAGTCTGGACACATAGGCAATTGACGGCAATGTGGACTTACTGCATTGAGTTCACGTGAATCTTGCAAAGTGCATCAACCATCACAAATGATGGAAATCATATTAAAGATATTATTTATTAATATTCCAATTAAATAAAAATTTCATTCATTTCATTTCTTGAAAATACGCATTTTTGCTTATGTGTCCAGACTTTAGGAACACCCTGTATACTATCTTGCTTGTTGATCTTATCAACTATTATTGGTTCAATTGCCATTTTTATGCAAATGATTCTTATTTCTACATATCCAGACCTAACTTCTTTCCTGACTTCCAGTTTTGCATCACCACCTACTTTTTGCACATCTCAAACTATATGCTCCATAGATATCTCAAAATTCAGCAAGTCCATGGAATATTCACCCCATTTTAAAAATGAGAAGCTGTATAATGTAGTGGGAAAAGCATTGGACACAATCAGAACTAAAAATATATGGAAAAATTAGCAGGCAGAATATCAAAGGACACCCTGATGAGAAAAGCTGATGAAAGTGGTCTTGCACTTTCTGACTTGAAAATATTACAAAACATTTATCATGCTGGTACTAGGGGAAAAACAAACCTACCTGGTACTATACAAAAAATAGAGAAATAGTTCAATGGAATAGATGAGAAAAAGAAGGGAATAAGCATTTATCAAGTACCAATTCTATGCTAGGAACTTTATAGCCAAGTAAATGTATGCAAAAGATTCATGTTTGAGAAATCTATACAAGAAGATAGTGGAGTAGAGAAGCACTCAGCCAAATTCTTCTAACATCCCCTTCCAAACAACTTCAAAATAACATCTGAAATCAAATTCTGGAGTGGCAGAGCCAACAAAAGGTCAGAGAGAGACATTCTTCCAGCCCAAGAAAACATAAGAAGTTGGAAAAAGAGATCTGTGACATTGGGGAAAACACTGGGCCAGGGTCCACATGGATGAAATATGGGTGGTAGGACTGAGTGGTAGTGACAGAAGCAGCAGCAGCTTCAGGGGCTCTCAAGATAGAGATGGTAAGGGAACCTGGCAACTGATCAGAAAGAGATTGTGAGGCACCCCTTTACTAGCACTAGACTCAGGACCAAAGGCCGTCTGGCAACTCCATTGTCTATACCCATTTCTGTGTCATGGTTCAAGGGCAAAGAACACTCCCAATCAAGAGGAAATGGAAACTGTGAGGGGCAGTATTGATTGCAATCCCAAAGGATCAGGGCCCTTTCAGGGTAAGGACCAGAGAGCAGAACAGGAGAGTACAAAAAAGCCTGAAGCTTGAGAACGAGCTCCTACTCCATCCCCCCCCTCCCGCCCCATGCTGGGAACAGAGCTCAACGTTAACATAATGTCAAATCAAGAAATGGGTTGGAAAAATGAGCACACATACATACATACACACATACGTACATACACATATACATACATATATACATATGTATACATATATATGTGCAACAGATAGACAGTCTACCAAGTATGTCCTTAAAACCATTCTAGATTAATAGGAACATCCAGCACTTATGCTTAGCTAGCACAGCTTTTAAGAACCCAGCATTATGTTCATTCCATGATGAAATTGGTGTGACTGGGGGGACACTGATTCTATTCCCCAGGCACCCATAGCTGGCGTATTCTCTGATTGGGTGGGAGGTGGGTAGACTCCCCCTGTTCTGAGGTTGTAGCAGAAGTATGGCAATTCAAACTAATCCTGTTTTAAATTCTTGAATCCCTTGCACATTTGTCCTATTGCCACTCATCTTTTTCACTCTTTCAATCTCAAATTACTCTTACCATTGACCTCAACCACTCTTTTGTTTACATGCTTCTGGATGTTACTCTGCTTGAAGAAATTATACTACCATTTCTCGAATCCATGCCCTCCTATCTCCTCTGGGACAGCTTGTTCCTCTGATCAGCCTCTCTTACTAGTTACTCTTTCCTGATTGACTCTCTTCATAGCACCTATTCCAAATCTTCTCTTTTGAGACCATCTAAATCACCATCTTCTCTAATCCCTCTCAGCAGAATACCCAGCTTAAATTTCACTGAAAAAAATGGAGGATTATATTTCTTTTAAATTGTGTATTTCAAATCCCCTCAGCATCCCCCCCCCCAATTATCTCCTTCTTTGTTCCAGTCTTGGAAGTTCTTGGGGAGGAGAAAGTGAGGCTGGTGACTTTGCACAGCCCTCCCTTGCTCAACTCCAATTCAATTGCAAGTCATAGCATTATCTTCCTGATGTCATGGTTCCTTGTGAGAACAAAGTACAAAACACAACTACAAGAGGTTCTTGTTGATATCAACTGCTGTACTTGTGCCCTTGATTTCATCACCTATCATCCCCTCTAGCAGCTTGTACCTTTGATCATCCCCTCTTGTTCCCTAATTTTCAAACTCTTTATTCACTGGTTCCTTCCCTAATGCCTCCAAATATGCTTAGAATTCCACTTCCTTCCAGGAAAACTCCTAGGAAAACTGTCTGTACCAAGGGTTCTTAATAGTGTATGTGTGTGTGTGTGTGTGTGTGTGTGTGTGTGTGTGTGTGTATGTGTGTGTGATGGACTCCTAGGGCAGTCTGGTGGAGTCTGTATATTGCTTCCCAGAAAAAAAATGTTTTAAATGCCTAAAATAAAATATGTAGAATCAATTATGTTGAAACACAATTATTAAAATATATTTAAAAAAACTAGTTCACATAGTAAGAACCTCTAACATATTCTATTGCTTCCATTTTCTCGCCTTCCAGTAACTTCTCCACCCCTGTGTTCTATCTTTCGTCCCCATTACTCAGTGGAAGTGCTCTCTGAAAGGTCACCAATGACCCCTTTTTGCTAAATCTAGTGAGCTTTTCTCAGTCCCTGCCTTTTTTGATTTCTTTTTGGCATTTGTTACTGTGGATCACCACCTTCTTCTAGACATTTGTTCCTTCCTGGGTTTTCATGATGCTACTTTGTAGCATCAATCCCACTATTTGTATCTGATCTCCATGAGTAGGTAAACCTTAGTGTTATGTACTAAGAACTCTCTTTTTCTCTCTCTCTATTCTATTCTTTCTCTTCATAATATCTTCAACTCTAACACACTCGATTACTTTCTCTGTTCAAAATGACTCTCATGACCACATATACAGCCCTCATCTCTCTCCTGGGTTCCAGCTTAGCACCACCAACTGCTTGCTTTATGTCCCATGTGCATCTAGACTTCACTGTATCCCAAATAGAACTCATTATCCTTGCTCTCATCACTCCTCCCACCTTACAAGTTCCCAATTTCTGTTGAAAGCACCACTGCTCTTTCAGTTGCCCAAGTTGCAACCTACAAGTCATCCTTTCTTTACTCAGTACCTGTCACTGAGTTTTAAGGATTAAGCTTAATTTAAGTATTAAGTATCTAAGTATTCACCACTTAATAATTACTTCTTGGTTGTTTGTTTGATCCTGGCTTCTTCACTCTCTCTTGCCACCACATGCCGTCACCCTATATCCAGTCAGGTGCCAAATCAGTTCCACCGCCTTGATACATCTTGTATTCTTCCCCTTCTTTCTGCTCATATCACCGCCACCCTACCCATAGCCCTCATTGTCCCTTGTCTAGAGTCCCAGGGGTGGGGAACCTGTAGCCTCAAGGCCACATGTGGCCTTCTAGGTCCCTGGGTTTGGCTTTTTGACTGAGTCCAAGTTTTACAGAACAAATCCTTTTATTAAGGGGATTTGTTCTGTGAAGTTTGGATTCAGTCAAAGGGCTACACTTGAGGACCTAGAGGGCCACATGTGGCCTCGAGGCTGCAGGTTCCCCAGACCTCATCAACTATTGCAATAACCTTTCGTTTGGTCTGCCTGCTGCCCGTCTTATTCCTTCTCCAATCTATCTTTCAAACTGATATTCCTCAAACATTGATATATTCTATATTCTAGCCAAACTAACCTGCTTGTTGTTCCCCCCAAATGATACTCAGTCTCCTATTTCTGCGAAATTGCATGGTCTACCCCTGATGGACATTTCTGGCACTTCATGCCTGATTCATGGAACCTCTAACTCTTCAAAGCTCAGCTCCAGTGTTCCCTCTTTCTTACATGAGATCTCCCCTGGTTCCCCAGCTGTTAGTATTCCCTCCTCCATTCAATCCCTATATTTTGGAAGATATAATAGCTATCATTTGTATAGACTCCAGGTGAAGCCTTCTATCCCCTATGTAACCCAGCTTCCATGGATTTACTTATTGGTGAACATCTTGTTTTCCTCTAGTAAGCTCCCTGAGGGCAAGTATTGTCTCACTTTTGTGTTTGTATGCCCTGTGCTTCTCAGAGGTCCTGAAACATAGTAGGAACAAAACAAATGTTTCTTGATGGATTAATAGCAACTATCTAAGCAGCTAGATGGTTTGGTGGTTAGGGGGCTGCTCCTGAATTCAGGAAGACCTGAGTTCAAATCCAGTCTCAAACACTAGCTGTAGCATCACCTGGGCAAATAATTGAAGCTCTTTTTGCTTTAATCCACTGGAGAATGAAATGGCAAACCACTCTAGTATCTTTGCTAGGAAAACTCCATGGACAGGATGGTCCATGGGGTTGCAAAGAGTCAGACATGACTGAACAACTGAACAACAAAAATCAGCCCCTACAAACTTTAGAAACTGAAGAGGTCCCAGGGGGCCAAACTATTTATGAAAAGAATAGTAGTGGGTGGGTAGCTGAACATCAGCCACTTATGTAGCTTTGGTCTACCAGACAAAATGAAAAAAGCAGGAAAGAATTAGTTAAAAGCCAAAGCAAGGAAGCTATCTCAGGTTGCCTGGTATCCTCTCTTCATACTTCTGTTTTTTAAAGCTAGCATTTATATAGATATCACTTTTAGGTTCACAAAGTGTTTTACAAATATCATCTAAGCTGATTCTCACAACAATACTGGGAGGTAGGTATTATTATTGTCCTCTTTTTGCAGTTGAGGAAACTGAGTCAGACAGAGGTTAAGTGACTCGTCCAGGATCACATAACTAGTAAGTGGCCAAGGCTGAATTTGAACCTAGGTCTTCTCTCTAGGTCTGTTGACCAGTACCCACTAAGCCATGTAGTTCCCCTATATTCCCCAAACTCTTAGCATTGCCTTAATTGGGGAGCCAGAGATCTGAAACAGCTTTGTGACAGAGTGAGTTTCTATCACTCAAGGACCAGCCTAGATAAGTTTAGAGGAACCCTACATTAGGTTGGCTACAGGATGATTAACTTTTGGGCCTCAACAACTTCTGAAGAAGCTACTAAGTTACAGCAGTTAACAAGGTTCTATGAAATACCTTCTGTGTGCCAAGAATGGGGAATACAAAGACAAAACTGAAAGAATAGAGAGGTTTTGTTCTATATTGGGAGAGGTCAAAGGAAATCATAAGTTGCTGAAGTAAGAAATCTACATTTACAATTAATGAACTTGATGGAAGCCTTTTCTGCCAACTTTGCCCCTGGAGCTAGAATTTCTAGGTCTCAGTGTTTACCTAGCATATCCATATTACTAGTGTGGCATGTTCAGAGACAACCAGACTCATTCACCCTAAGCAGCTGCTCCTCATAGGACTTTGGGTCCCATGGATTCCAGCTTCCTCTTCCCAGCAAGATAGGCACAATTAAAATAACTAACCTTGATCCCATCTTAGTGATCTTCTCTTATAGCCAAGGCTGAGAGGAGACAGCACCAAGTAAGGGTCATAGCTCCTTGACCACTCCAGTGATCAGAACAGGGCAAACTGCCTCTACAAAGCCATTGGTGGGGAGCTTCCCCATCCCAAGGGGAGAATTCAGCCTCCAAAAATATTCCAATTGGCACTTACCTATTTGTAAACAGATGATGACTATGAGCCATTGCAGTAGATGTGTCATGATCCTGAGCCTCAGCCGGAGCCCCTGCCTGAACCCTCAGTGAAGCTCCTATTTTGAAATGAATAGGAAGTAGTGTCTTAGTTTACATTTCCTGTAGTATCTGCATTTGTAGAGGCGGAGAGATTTAAAGTTTATTAGGAGGAAGAGGCCCTTACACCCTATGCCAATTTCCCAACAAGAGTTTATTAAACACTCTAACAGGGACTATGCTAAGCTCTGGGATACAAGGAAAGGCAAAATATGGTCCCCGCTCCTGAGGAGTTCACAGTCTAATGGGTGGGGGTGTGTGAAAGCATAAAAACAACTTCATACATACCAAATATAGAGAGAGAGTCTTGGAGGGAAAGCACTAGCAATTGGGGGGAACCTGGAAAGGTCTTTTATAGAAGGTAAGATTTAAGATCTTGAAGGAAGTCCTGGAAAATAAGAGATGGAGGTGAGCAAGGAGTGCATTCAAGGCAGGAGCAGCAGCTAGTGAAAATGACCAGAGCCTGAGAAATCATGCCTGGGAGTCATGTGTGAGGAGCCTCAGTTGGGCCAGTGTTGGAACATAGAATATCTGGAGGAAAGTAATGTGTAAGAAAACTGGAAAGGCAGGGAGGGGCAAGGTTGTGAGTGGCTTTAAATGCTAAACTATATTTTATCATGGAGGTAATAGGAAGCCATTGGAATTTATTGAATAGGACCACAACATGATTAGATTAGCATCAGGAAGATCACTTTCACAGGAAGTAGATGATGAGCTGAAGTGGGGGGAGACTTGAGGAAGGAAGACCAATCAGAAACCTATTTCAATAATCTAAGCATAAAGTGATAAGGACCTCCATCAGGGTGGTAGTTGTGTGAGTGAACACAAGGGGATGTACATGAATGATGTCATGAAGATAGAAATGACAAGGCTTGGCAACAGATTGTATATGTGGAATGAGTCAATAAGTCAGTCTATAAACATTTATTATTTGCCTATTGTGTGCCAGGAACTATGCTAAGAACTGAGGATACAAAGAAAGGTAAAAGACATCTTTGCTCCCAAGAAGCTCTCAGTCTAATGGGGGAGGTGATATGTAGATGATATAATGAAGGTAAACTAAATTACAAACAAGTTATAGACAGGATAAATTAGAGATAATCAACAGAGGGAAGAATTGAGAGGGATGATGAAAGGCTTCTTGTAGAAGGTGAGATTTTAGCTGGGACTTAAAGGAATCCAGGAAAGCCATAAGGCATAGATGAGGATGGAGAGCATTCTAGGTAGAGGGGACTGCCAGGTAAAATGCCTGAAGACAAGACATGGCGTCTCCTATTTGAGGGACCACTGGATTGGAGTGGGGGGAGTGTAAAATGTAAGAACACTGGGAAGGTAGGGGTGTGGGGAGGCAGGTGATGAAGGGCTTTGAATGCCAAATGGGAGGTGATAGGGAATCACTGGGGAGAGGGAGAGAGAAAGAAAGTGAGTGAGTGAGTGAGAGAGAGAGAGAGAGAGAGACAGAGAGAGACAGAGACAGAGAGACAGAGAGAGACAGAGACAGAGAGACAGAGAGAGACAGAGACAGAGAGACAGAGAGAGAGAGAGAGAGAGAGACAGAGAGAGACAGAGAGAAAGAGGGGGAGAGAGAGAGAGAGAGCATATGTATATATGACACGGTTAGATCTACTCTTTAGGAAGATTACTTTGACAGCTGAGTGGAGGATGGACTGGATTGGGGAGAAACTTGTGGCATGCAGAGCAACCAGCATGCTATTGCAATAATCCAAGCATGAATCCAAGACAATTCCAAAAGACTCATGATGAAAAATGCCATCCACATCCAGAGAAAGAACTGATGGAGGTTGAATGCAGATGGAAGCATACTATTTTCACTTTCTTTGTTTTTTTTCATGGTTTTTTCCTTTTGTTCTTTTTCTTCTTTTACAATATGACTGATGTGGGAAATATGTTTAACATGATTGCATATGTATAACCTACATCACATTGCTTGCCATCTTGTGGAGGGGGAAGGGAGGGAGGGAGAAAAATTTGGAACTCAAAATCTTAGAAAAATGAATGTTGAAAACTATCTTTACATGTAATTGGAAAAAATAAAATACTACTTACATGAAAAATAGTCCAAGCATGAGGTGATGAGGGCCTACACCAGGGTGGTGGCAATGTCAGAGGAGAGAAGGGGACATATTCAAGAGATGTTATGAAGGTTAAATCAACAGACTTGGTAACATACTGGATACGGGGATGAGAATGAGGAGTTGAGAATAACACCCAGACTTCTATCTTGGTTAACTTGGAAGATGGTGGTGTCCTCAATAGTAATAGGGAAATTAGGAAGAAGGAAGAGTTTGGAGGGAAAGATGAGTTTAGCTTTGGACATGTTGACTTTAAGATGTCTATGGGACATCCTGTCTAACATGTCTAATGGCAGTCGGTGATGTGAAACTTGAGGTCAGCAGAGAGGTTTGGGCTGCATAAGTAATTCTGAAAATCATCTGTATAGAGATGATAATTGAACCTAGCATACTTCATGAGATCACCAAGTAAGATAGTATAGAAGAAGGCCAAAAGACAGAGTTGGTGAAGGAAGACTGGAGGTTGAGAGAGAGGTTAAGGCTAGATCTATAGATCTAGGAATCATTTCCATACATATGATCATTGAAGCCATAGAAGCTGATGAGATTGCCAAGCCCAGCATGGAGCCTTGGGGAGCCCTTATGAATTGTGGGCCTGACCTTAATGAAGGAAAGGAGACTGAGAATGGGTGGTCAAAGAGGAAGGAGAAAAAACAGGAGAGAACCGTGTAACAGAAACCCATAAAGGGAAGACTATCCAGGAGAAGAAGGTGATCAACAGTACCAAGGGCTGCAGAAGGGTCAAGAAGGATGAATATTGAGAAAATACAATTAAAGTGGGCAATTAAGAGATTATTGCTAACTTTGGAGGGAGTAATGTCAGTTAATGATGAGGATGGAAACCAGATTCCAGAGGGTTTAAAATTTAGTGAGAGGATCAATGAAGACATCTTTCTCAAGAAGTTTAGCCCAGGGGAAGCTAGGTGGCAGTGGATAGAGCACAGGCCCTGGAATCAGGAAGACCTGAGTTCAAATCTAGCCTCAGGCACTTACTGGCTGTGTGCCCTTGGGCAAGTCACTTATAACCCTATTGCCTCAAAAAAAAAAGTTTGGCCCAAAAGAGTAACACTGGAACAACATATAGATAGAGAAGAATCTCTAGGCAGGGTGGGGCTGTTAAAGTTAACTAACATTTAGATAGTACATTAAAACTTATGAAGAACACAACAGAATCATCTTATTTGATCCTTACAACAGCTCTTTGAGGTCGATACTACCATTTCCATTTTACAGGTGAATAGAAGAAGGCTCAATGAGATTGACCGACTTGCCCATGATCATCACGTAGTAAATATTAGAGGTAGTATTCAAATCTAGATCTCTTCTGAATCCAAGCTTGATGCTCCTATTACATATATTTCCTATGGCCCACTGCTTTGGATACAAGCCAGTCCTTTACCTGGGAACTGAGGGGCTTGCTTAGAATGATAGAAAAAAGCAAGTGGGATGGTCTCTGCAGGGTCATCCTTACCTGTTGAGAGAGCAGGCTGCTAGCAATGATGTAATTTCAGGGACACAGAGGGACTCTTAAATGTGCTACAACTTGTCTCCTGGTATTCAAAATTCTTTTACTTCAGGACAAAGACAACAAAGATTTAAATTTTTTAAAATGGAATCAATATCCTATTAAAGCGAGTTCTATTTATATTGGTTAGACCAATGCTCTCCTTTCAAATGACCTGTTTTAGTGTGTAAATTTTATAAAAGGAGTCAAAATGGGAGGGATTCAAAACCTGTCAGAAGGAAATTCAGGAATTGCCATGAAAGTTAACATGGTCTGGAATCAGGTGATCTAGTTTATTCATTTGAAAAGTAGCACCCTGGAGTTGTGCCATATTCAGAGACCAGTGGCAAGGTGTCTCAGATTACAGTTATTGCAAAATTTCTCACAAATGGTTATAAGTTCAAGAAGGAGGTTAACTCTGGCCGTGAATTTTCAATAACTCCTATTACATAATATTTATAGTACTATATAATCATTCTTATGCCTTTGTATTAATTATAATAATACCTAATTGTATTAACCACAATGTCATATTGTTTTTTGGCACCATTGTGATACCAATACTTGTTGAAATGTTGTGAATTCAAAAATATTTTTCTTGTTATTATTGATGTCCTTTTTCAAACCTGACTTTCATTTCTGAATATATTGCCTCCTTCCCCTACCCAGTGAATATAACCTTGTAACAGATATTTTCAAAAGAAAGAGTAAAAAGTAGTTTAACATGATTAACACATTAACCGTATCTATATGTGATAGTGTATGTGATAGTTAATTATATCAATAACTGGTAATATTATTATCCTCTGTTAAAAAAAAGAATAGCTTAGATGAAGGAGACATTGGAGTAGCATTATATTTCCAGTGAAGAAATTCATGAACTGAACTAGAGAAACATTATGCAAAACTTTCGGGTAAGGATTAATGGAAGGAGAAATGAAAGGCATGTTGTGGTGGGAGTATGCTACTCTTCACTTGGCCAGAAGGAAGAAATGGATAATGAATTTAGGAACCAGAGCACACTTGGCATAGGAGCCTGACGTAGTTGTGATTAGTTGTGATAGGAAACTGTAATTATCTGGATATTTGCAGGAACTATTTAGCTATAAAAGCCAGGAAGAAAAAAATAAAATGGATAGTGTGGTGAGACTATGCAATTTTACTTTGAAAAGAATGAGGAAATGGATATTGAGTTTAGGAAACAAATCACAGACCTGGCACTGGAGCATGACATACTTGTGATAGGACGTTTTAGTTACCTATACAATCTGCAGAAGTTCATTAATTATAAAAGCCAGGGCAGTTGAAAAGATGCTTACCAGCCTAAAAAATAATATCATTCCTCAAAGTGTGGAGGAAATAGCATGCTAATCTGCCCGTGATTCTAATAAATAATGTAGCTGAAAGAGAAATGTTGGGAATTTTGAAAGGAAGTAACCATTCCAGTTTGAGTTTGTGAGAAATGGAGAAGAGAAAGTAGGGCACAGTTACATCCTAGATTTTAAGAGAGTGGATTTCAAAGAGACCATAGTATTAGAGATCTAGACCCTCACTTGGCCGGATTTCAAATGCTGGTTCCCTTGCTATCTCCCTGAGTGCTCTCTCATTCTCCACACGAATTGTTTGTGGCTCAGAACTCACCATTTCAGAAAATCATATTTAGTCCAGGGCTTCTTCATATCCCATACCATGCTGAAATCTTGAATCCAGGCCTATAACCCACTTCTCTGCATTGTTGGACACCCTGATACTCCCTTCAGGATCTGTACTTGGAGACATCCTCTCTTGTTCCAGATTTATAAGTAACTCTGGAAATCTATATCTAGTCATGGCAAGAATAATGGCTCTGAAATTCAAGGTCTAGGACAAAGGAAGCTTTATTTAAAAATATTTTAAACATTCTTTTCTTTTTAAATTTTGAATTACAGATTCTCTCCCTCCTTTCTACCCCTCCCCCACTCACTGAAAAGGTAAACAATATATCAATTACACATGTGAAATCCTGCAAAGCATATTTCCAAATTAACCATATCACAAAAAGCCAAGAACATAAATAGAGAAAATTATACTTCAATTTGTACTCAGAGTTAATCAGTTCGCTCTCTGGAAGTGGATAGAATTTTTTTTTTCCTCATGAGTCCTTTGGAATGGTTTTGGATCATGTATTGATCAGAGTAGCCAGCTTTCACAGTTGATCATCATTATAATATTGCTGTTACTGTGCAAAATGATTGCCCAGGTCTTCTTGCTTCACTTAGCAAGGAATGTAAACAGTTTAACTTTATTGAGTCCCTTATGATTATGCTTTCATGTTTACCTTTTTATGTTTTTCTTGAGTCTCATTTAAATCTCAAATTTTTTATTTAGCTCTGATTTTTTCATCAGGAATGCTTGGAAGTCTTCTATTTTATTAAATATACATTTTTTCTCCTGAAGATTATGCTTAGTTTTACTGGGTAAGTTATTTGTGGTTGTGATCCTAGCTCCTTTGCCTTTCAGAATATTATATTCTAAGTCCTTCACTCCTTTAATGTGGAAGCTGCTAAATCTTGTGTGATCCTGACTGTGGCTCCATGATATTTGAGTTGTTTCTTTCTCGCTATTTGCAACATATTCTCCCTTACCTGGGAACTCTGGAATTTGGCCATAATATTTCTGGGAGTTTTCATTTTGAAATTTCTTTCAGGAGGTGATTGGTAGATTCTTTCAATTTCTATTTTACCCTCTGGATTTAAGATATCAGGGAAATTTTTCTTGGCAATTTCTTGTAATATGATATCTAGACTCCTTTTTTTTGATGATAGTTTTCAGGTAGTCCAATAATTCTTAAATTATCTTCTTTTGATCTGTTATCCAGGTCAGTTGTTTCTCCAATGAGATATTATATATTTTCTTCTATTCTTTCATTCTTCTGACTTTGTTTTATTGTTTCTTGATGTCTCGTGGAGACATTAGCTTCTGCTTGCCCAATTCTAATTTTTAAGGCATTATTTTCTTCAGTGAATTTTTATGTCTCTTTCACCATCAGACCAATTCTGTATTTTAAGGTATTATTTTCTTTAGCATATTTTTTGCCTCTTGCCAAGCTTTTAATTCTCTTTTAATAGTTTTCTTGGATAACTCATTTCTTTTCCCAATTTTTTCTCTACCACTCTTTTTTTTACTCTTCAAAAAAAATTTCCATTCATTCATTCATTTATTTGTTTAATATTTTAGTTTTCAACAGTGATTTCCACAAGATTTTGAGTTACAAATTTTCTCCCCACTTCTACCGTCCCACCCACTCCTAGATGGCATACATTCTGATTGCCCTGCTCCCCAGTCAGCCCTCCCTTCTGTCACCCTACTCCTCACCCCATCCCCTTTCCCCTTGCTTACTTGTAGGGCAGGATAGATTTCTATGCCCCCTTCCCTATATATCCTATTCCTCAGTTGCATGCAAAAACAACTTTTTCTTTTGAGTATCTAATTTTAAGACTTTAAGTTCCAAATTCTCTCCCCTCTTCCCTTCCCACCCACCCTCCCTAAGAAGGTAAGAAATTCAACATAGGCCACACATGCATCATTATGTAAAACACTTCCACAATACTCATGTTGTGAAAGACTAACTATATTTCCCTCCATCCTATCCTATCCCCCTTTATCCAATTTTCTCCCTTGACCCTGTCCCTTTTCAAAAGTGGTTGCTTTTGATTACCTCCTCCCCCATTGGCCCTTCCTTCTATCATACCCCCCTTTTATCCCCTTCTCCCTACTTTCCTGTGGGGTAAGATATCCAATTGAGTGCGTATGTTATTCCCTCCTCAATTCAAATCTGATGAGACAAGATTCACTCATTCCCTCTCTTCTCTTCCAACAGAACTGCTTTTTCTTGCCACTTTTATGCGAGATAATTTACCCCATTCCACCTCTCCTTTTCTTCCTCTTTCAATATGCTCCTCTCTCATCCCTTAATTTAATTTTTTTTAGATATCATCCCTTCATATTCAACTCACCCTGTGCCCTCTGTCTATATATATGTATATTCCCTTCAACTACCCTAATACTGAGAAAGGTCTCATGAGTTACAAATATCATCTTTCCATGTACAAATGTAAACAAAACAGTTCAACTTTAGTAAGTCCCTTATGATTTCTCTTTCTTGTTTACCTTTTCACACTTCTCTTGATTCTTGTGTTTGAAAGTCAAACTTTCTATTCAGCTCTGGTGTTTTCACTGAGAAAGCTTGAAAGTCCTCTATTTTATTAGAAATCCATATTTTGCCTTGGAGCATCATACTCAATTTTGCAGGGTAGGTGATTCTTGGTTTTAATCCTATTAATAATCCTATAATTAAACCTCCAGAATATCATATTCCAAGCCCTTCGATCCCTTAATTTAGAAGCAGCTAGATCTTGTGTTATCCTGACTGTGTTTCCACAATATTCAAATTGTTTCTTTCTAGCTGCTTGCAGTATTTTCTCCTTGATCTGGGAGCTTTGGAATTTGGTGACAATATTCCTAGGAGTTTTCTTTTTGGGATCTTTTTCAAGAGGTGATCGGTGGATTCTTTCAATTTCTATTTTACCCTCTAGCTCTAGAATATCAGGGAAGTGTTCCCTGATAATTTCTTGAAAGATGATGTCTAGGCTCCTTTTTTGATCATGGCTTTCAGGTAGTCCAATAATTTTTAAATTATCTCTCCTGGATCTATTTACCAGGACAGTGGTTTTTCCAATGAGATATTTCACATCGTCTTCCGTTTTTTCATTCCTTTGGTTGTGTTTTATAGTATCTTGATTTCTCACAAAGTCACTAGCTTCTACTGGCTCCAATCTAATTTTTAAGGTGGTCTTTTGGACCTCCTTTTCCATTTGGCTAATTCTTCCTTTCAATGCATTCTTCTCCTCATTGGCTTTTTGGAGCTCTTTTGCCATTTGAGTTAGTCTATTTTTTAAGGTGTTATTTTCTTCAGTATTTTTTGGGGTCTCCTTTAGCAAGTTGTTGACTTGTTTTTCATGGTTTTCTTGCATCTCTCTCATCTCTATTCCCAATTTTTCCTTTACTTCTCTAACTTGCTTTTCCAAATCCTTTTTGAGCTCTTCCATGGCCTGAGACCAATTCATATTTTTCTCGGAGACTTTTGATGCAGGCTCTTTGACTTTGTTGATTTCTTCTGGCTGTATGTTTTGATCTTCTTTGTCACCAAAAAAAAAAAAAGATTTTAGAGTCTGAGTCTGAGTCTGCTTTCTTTTTCCACTGCTTGGCCATATTCCCAGCCAACTACTTGACCTTTGAGCTTTTTGTCAGGGTGTGACTGCTTGTAGAGTAGAGAGTGCTTTGTTCCAAGCTTTAGGGGCTTAGCAGCTGTTTTCAGAGCTACTTCTACTCCACTGTCACAGCAAGCTCTGCCACAGCAGTGCTCCTCCTCCCCCAAGAACCACCAACCAGGATTGTGACCCAGATCCAAGCAGGGCAAAGCAAGCCCTGCACTCCTGCTGTGGTCTGCCACTTGGTTCCTCCCACTGTGTGAGCCAGGGACTTGGGAAGCAGCTGACGCTGGAGCTCCACTACTGCACCACTATACTAGAAAGGCAGAATTTATGATTTCAAAGAGAATCTCATATGTGCCTAAAAGGTCCAGAACCGCAGGATATAAGGAATTCTCTAGGCAGAAGGCAGGAGAACTAAAGCATGTATTTACACTCCACAGTAACAAGCCCACAAACCAGAATCCCCATTTTGATATTTTCATCAAAAGCTTCCAGGCCCAATAAGTCCGCCTCACAAGGGTAACCAGGAGGCCACAGAGAAGCGAGATGGTATAAGGCAAAATCATATACATGCTTCCCCTCTACGGTAAGAAGATTACCCACTAGCCTCCAGTCAGCTCTGCTACCGGCAGCTCAGCTTCGGCTGTAGGCGTCTCTGGCTCCAACTGGAAAAGGAAGAGAGGATCTTCAAGCTGTCCTCGCCCCTCTTATAGAGTTTTTGGCATCATCAAGCGCCGCCTGAACGACCAGGGCCGATTGGTTCTTGACTTGGCCCCTCCCCCTAGCGTAGACCAGGTTAACACACCTCCCCTCAGCCAACCCCATGACTCATCACACAGGAAGTTCTCTGATTCCTGGCATGGTCGCTGGGCTTCCTGCCCTGGAAGAGCAAGCCCCAGTGTCCAGGGAAGCTCAATGAGGTAAGCTGAGTCATTCAAAGAAAACAAAGTCCATTCTGGTTACACTCCACCCCTCACAATGTTCTAGGATGCACAATCCAATCATAATTCAAATTAAATTATATATCCTAGAACATCCAAATTATGCAGGGAACTAAAACATATCATTCACAGTAAAGCAAAACATATCATTCAGTGACATTCCCAAATATTGGTTTACGATTCAAATGTGATCCACCCCTAGATCCCAGCCAGATAATCTCTTCAATCAATCATCCCAAAATAATTATTAATAATTCAAATGTCCACCACTAGATCTTTGTATCCATTACATAGGATCAATAATATCATAACAATAAAACAATATAGCAGGGATAACACAAAGTAAGTACACAGAACACTATCGTTATTCCCCCCCTCAAACAATTGGGGCTCAAAATCTTGGGGTAAGGGGTGAAGGTCTCATTTTCCATAGCTTCTTCTTGCTGAAATTGGATGTAGAGGTGTCCC
Organism: Trichosurus vulpecula; assembly: GCF_011100635.1. Classification (NCBI taxonomy): domain Eukaryota; kingdom Metazoa; phylum Chordata; class Mammalia; order Diprotodontia; family Phalangeridae; genus Trichosurus; species Trichosurus vulpecula. The sequence continues at coordinate 155,929,303 of NC_050576.1, read as the reverse complement.
TGCCCCAAAGAGTCCCATTCCAGAGTTCAGTTCTTTAGCGAGCTGGCAGGAATTCCAAGGATGCTACATGCTTAGGCAGTCACCGGAAACTGCAGGGTGCTTAAACCTGCAGGAGACAGAACTAGCGACAAGGTTAACTAAAACAGAGAACAAAAAGAGTAGGCAAGTATGGGCTATTATCCTTCAAATAAAATCATCTCCAGTTTAGTTGAAATTTCAGTTATGCAGAGATCCAATATCAGAGCCAAACTCAGATGGGAAATGTTTCTTTTTAAACAGAACACAATGAGGAAACTAAGCCAAGGGGATCTCACCCTAGATGGAGACCAGGATTGTCCTCCCAGCCTTTCCCCAGATGTACAAGGGAAACCAGGAGGATCCCATCCTAGATAGACTATTTTTGTCCTCCCAGCCTTTCCCCAGATGTACAAGGGAAACCAGGAGGATCCCATGCTAGATAGACTAGGATTGTCCTCCCAGCCTTTCCCCAGATGTACAAGCTTTCATCCGTTAATCGCACAAAGTCACCTTCCCTCTGAGTGGCTTGTGTCAATTACCAGCATCAGCCATACCTGTGGGGTCTGTGAATCTAATATTATAGCCCTATTCACGGTAAAATATATGGATCAGGGGTACGATTTGGTAATTATCTTCCCCTGAATAGACAACTGTTACAGTGTTGTTCTTCCCATGGGCTATGACTTCTGCAGCCTTTGGAATATCATCTGGCTTCCGTTTTACCCATACCTTAGCTCCCAACTTTATTCTATCAATGGAGCAAGCCCCTTTTGCCCCTCTAGTAGTTATTCTGGGAGGAGGGTCAGTTTTCACAAAGGGTATTTTTTCACAAGGGATAATAATCACTTGAACTATCCTATCATTCCTACCAAATTGTACAGGTTTTTCACCCAAATTCTGGAGTGTCACAACAATTTCTTTTTGATAATTCGAATCTATCACTCCAGCCAATACATGTACTCCTTGAGCTGCTAATCCTGGTTTAGGTAATATCCATCCAAAATGATTCTTGGGGATTCTCATACATACTCCAGTAGGGGTTTTTCTTATCTCTTTCCTATTCAACCTAAAATTCTCTATACAATGTAAATCATATCCTGCCAAACCAGGTGTTCCTGGACATGGTAGGGGGACATCTTCCCTCACAGTCCAAAATTCAATATTTTGGATCTCACGTGTTTGCTGTTCTCTAATCTGCAAATTTGGGGTCATCATTCTGGCTAGAGGTGTACTTCTCCCTAAGGGCCTATTGTTCAAATTACGTAAGGCAATAGACAAATTATCCTTCCAATGTCAATATGAATTATTAGAGCTTAATTTTCTCAGCTGTTCTTTCAATAATCCATTCATTCTTTCAATCAGCCCAGATGCTTGTGGGTAATATGGAATATGATATATCCATTCTATATTATTCAACATACAATATCTTTTCACTTCTTTGCCCTTGAAATGTGACCCATTGTCACTTTGAATCTGCATTGGGGTTCCATAGTATAAACTTACAATATCTAGGGTTTTACAGGTGTTTTTCTGAGTTGCGTCCTTATAAGGACAAGCCACTAGGACACCTGAATAGGTGTCAACACACGTACATACATATTTACATCCTTTATCCTGGGGTAGTGGGCCAACATAATCTATCTGCCAAATTTGGGCTGGAACTTTTCCCCTTGCTATTTCTCCAGTTACTATCCTAGGAAGAGTTCGTTCTTTTTCTAATTGGCATATACAACACTCCTCTGTTATTTGTTTTAACAACGCATGAGAGATACTGATACCTCAATCCTGTGCCCATTGGTGGGTGGCCTGGACCCCTAAATGGCCAGCGGTCTGGTGGACCCATCTTGCTAAGGCTGAGTCATCAGTTGGAGTTGGAGTAGGGACAATACATTCAGTGGCAATCTTTGCTAGTCGATCCGTGTGTGCATTGTACTCATGCTCTGGTGTGGTCAGGGTTGTGTGAGCATCAACATGAAAAACTGACAAATCCGTAACCAAAGACATGTCCCATATATTTTCCCATAACTCTTTACCCCAAGCTTGTTTGCCATGAATCTCCCAATTCTGATTCCTCCATATAGGCATCCAAGTAGCTAATCCATTATCTACCGCCCATGAATCAGTAAATATATGACACTGTCCTCCCTTCTCCATTCTGATGGCCTGATATACTGCCATCAGTTCAGCATATTGGCTACTTCCCCCTATCTCAGAACTTTCCAGAGTTCGCCTAGTACAGGGGTTATAGGCTACTGCTTTCCAATGTCTCTTCTGTCCCAAATATTTTGCTGTCCCGTCAGTAAACCAAGCATGTTTCTTCTGTTCTACATTTAGTCCATCATACCCATTATTCCATTTCACTAAGGATGGCACCATCTGTTGCTTAGATTCAAGGGGTTTTTCATTTCTCTCAGTGCCAATGTTCGCCACCGATTCATGTAAAGCAGAAACTCCACTTTTGCCTGCTCTGGACCTATTCTGAATATACCACTTCCATTTGATTATGCTTGCCTCTTGTGCATGTCCAATTCTGTGAGAAGCTGGGGTACTCATTACCCAAGTCATAATTGGAATTCCAGGCCTTAATATGACTTCGTGACCCAGGGTTAGTTGCTCAGTTTCTACTAAAGCCCAATATGCAGCTAACAGCTGCTTCTCAAAAGGTGTATACTGCACTCCAGATGAGGGCAGTTTCCTTGACCAAAAACCTAAAGGTACACTTCGGCTCTGTTGTTTTTGCCACAGACTCCAATTTGCATAGTCATCTTGTACAGTCACTTGTAACTCCACTGGCCCATTTTGCATAGGCCATAAGTCCAGAGCTAATTGTATAGCAGCCTTTGCTTCCTCAAAAGCTCTACTTTGTTCAAGGCCCCAATCGAATTCATATTTCTTTCTGGTGACTTTATACAAGGGTTTTAAAATTTGTCCCAAATGTGGGATGTGGTGTCTCCAATAACCAAATAGCCCTATGAACTTTTGGGCCTCTTTCCTATTAGTAGGGGTGGGAAAATCCTGAATTTTTTGTCAAGCTTGTGGGATAATTTCTTGCAGTCCTCTATTCCACTGTATCCCCAAGAATTTTACAGTTTGAGCTGGCCCTTGAACCTTTGTGGGGTTGATTTCCCATCCTTTGCTTTTCATATGGTCAATTAATAATGCTAAACTCTCCTCCACTTCTTTTATATTCTTTCCCTGTATCATGATGTCATCTATGTAATGTGTAAGCTGTACACCAGGTAGCTTTAATTCATCCAAATGCTCAGCTACAATCCTGTGGCAAATAGTTGGGCTATGAATATATCCTTGTGGCAGGCGTGTAAATGTATACTGTCGGCCTTGCCAAGTAAAAGCAAACTGGTTCCATTGCTTGGGGTCTATTGGGATCGTAAAGAAGGCATTGGCCAAATCAATAACTGCATACCAAGTCCCTTCATGTTTTTGTATTCTCTCTATTAAAGTAACCGTGTCTGGAACAGCAGCATACAAAGGAGGAGTCACTTTGTTCAGCTGTCTATAATCTACTGTCATCCTCCATGTCCCATCTGACTTTCGGACTGGCCAGACAGGATTGTTCCATTGAGTAGTTATAGGGACTAACACTCCTGCCTCAACACATTCTCTTATAGTGTTGGCAATTTCATCTTGCCCACCTGGCACACGATATTGCCTCAAAGTAATTACTTCAGAAGGTTTGGGCAAAGTGATTGGATCCATCTTGATTTTCCCCACTAAGACTGCATTAATGCCTATTTTCCTCACAGCAAATTGGTATTTCCCTTCAGGTAAATTTAAGGTCATACCCTTCAAAATGTCTATTCCAATGATGTATTCAGGAATAGGCACAATAACCACACTATATTCTTTCTTGGGCAACTGTCCAATTTTCAACATCAATTTAACTTGTCTGGCTATTATTTCAGTCCCTCCTAGTCCTGTGATAGTAATAGGAGTTCCATGGCTGAATTTGTCTGGATTCCCATAGATAAGGGTGGCCTCGGCCCCAGTGTCTATTAACGCCCTAGTTACTGTACTTGACCCATTTTTCCAATATATGGTCAAGTTAATGTGAGGTCTACAATCCAGCTTACGTATTTCCTTAGATTGGGCTGGGGCCTGGCCTGTTTCCTAGTATTCCCTAGCATGTGATTCACTTGGGTATGAAGGTTCAACGTCTGTAGCATTTGCAGGAGCAGTTCTTATTTCCCTATCTCTCCTGTTATCGAGTCCTTTATCTCGGTACATCCTGTACAATTCATTGGTTGGAATGCCATCTATCATTTCAAAACCTACCCCTGCTCTCAATAGAGCAGTGAACATTTCTTTTCTTGTCACTCCATTTTGGCGCCAAGTTTGCTGGCTATTCACCCTTCTCTCTCGAGGAGATCTATCCCTTCCCCAGTCTCCTAAGTCATGTAACTGTAAAATCTTATTTATCACCTCTGTAAGATGGCTCCCTACTTCCCCAAGTAACAGATTCAAAATTAGTTGTTTATAAACAGGGGGAGCTGTCCTAATTATTAAATTCCTATGAGGGATTCCTGTGGGATCATTGTAATATTTGTCTGCAGTTCCTGTCATAATAGCAATCTTCATTACCTCCTCCTTTAGTCTCATGATACAATCTTTAAGTGAATACCAGGGTCTGTGCTCAGTGGGCCACATAGAATCATTAGTATATCTCTTATTGCATCCCGCAGCAGCTAATGCCAACAGAGTAGTCCTGCTAGCATCATCTCCTTGCTGATGATGTTCCCTAAAAGCTTGCTGAACTAGAGGATCGTGGCTGATACCTATGAATCTCATATAGTCCCTCTTATCTACTAATATTCCACTGGCCCCTTGATCACTGAGCCTTACCATCCAAGATATTAATGGTTCTCCTACTCTTTGGCTGAATCTACTCAAAATATCTGTGACCTCTTGTGGTGAGAAAACTTCCTGAAATTCCCTCGTAACTAAATTGCCACCTCGGGTTTCTGTCCTCCTCCTCTCTACGGGACAAACACTTGTCTGAGTATTTGACCATCTCCCATTCTCCGTGTGAGGGATGTTCTGAACCCTAGTGGCGTTTTCTGTCTCAGCCCCTAACATTGTCTCATTTTCCCCCCACTCGCTTCCCCTGCCACCATGGCAAGAACAAAGCAGGCAGTCAGGCTTGGTCTGGGCTGAGTTGGGATGCACTCTTGGCTTATTTGGCCTCCTGTTGCTCCTAGCCACATTAATAGAAAAGTTCTCATCTGAGTCAGTGGGTTCTTGAGCAGCAATTCTCCTGCTATCTGAGATTCCCCTTCTTGCTGTGGGGTAGGAGTGCCCCCATCTCTTTCACTTAATCTCAATCTTTCATATACTAGCCAGTAGGCTGATAACACTATCCAGCTTTGCCTAGATAGTGATGCCCATGACGGAGTCCCAACCTCTTGTAAACACCTTTCCAAATCCTTAGGATCTCCTCTCTGTAGACTTGGTTCCCAGTTTTCACAGGGTCCGGCTTTTTTAGCCAATTCCTTTGCTAAGGACGAATAAAATGGATCCTCCCACCCTGGGATATTCATCTCTTCCTCTGGAGTTCTTCTGCTTCTGAATAGAGAGCCTATATCTAGCGATCCCATCCACCTCGTCGCCAAATATATTAGGAAGGTAGAATTTATGATTTCAAAGAGAATCTCATATGTGCCTAAAAGGTCCAGAACCGCAGGATATAAGGAATTCTCTAGGCAGAAGGCAGGAGAACTAAAGCATGTATTTACACTCCACAGTAACAAGCCCACAAACCAGCATCCCCATTTTGATATTTTCATCAAAAGCTTCCAGGCCCAATAAGTTCACCTCACAAGGGTAACCAGGAGGCCACAGAGAAGTGAGATGGTATAAGGCAAAATCGTATACATGCTTCCCCTCTACGGTAAGAAGATTACCCACTAGCCTCCAGTCAGCTCTGCTACCAGCAGCTCAGCTTCGGCTGTAGGCGTCTCTGGCTCCAACCGGAAAATGAATAGAGGATCTTCAAGCTGTCCTTTCCCCTCTTATAGAGTTTTTGACATCATCAAGCGCCGCCTGAACGACCAGGGCCGATTGGTTCTTGACTTGGCCCCTCCCCCTAGTGTAGACCCGGTTAACACACCTCCCCTCAGCCAGCCGCATGACTCATCACACAGGAAGTTCTCTGATTCCTGGCATGGTTGCTGGGCTTCCTGCCCCGGAACAGCAAGCCCCAGTGTCCAGGGAAGCTCAATGAGGTAAGCTGAGTCATTCAAAGAAAACAAAGTCCATTCTGGTTACAACCACCTCCTCCACCCCCAGGGCTGGTGGCTGGACAGCTCTCTAACCAGATCTAGCCATTTTCCCACTAACTTGCTCCCTGGTCTTTAGCGTTTGTGGATTGAGAAGCCCGGTAACTGCCACAGCTCAATGCTTCGTGGCCCTAAGGCCTGCTCCAGGCTGACTCCTGCTCTGGTCTGTCCTGGCTCAGCCCATGCTGGGCTGTGCTCTGTTCCCAGCACCATGCGATAGACCCTTCCCAGTGACCATCTGGGCTCTCTTGGGCTGGAGACCTGCTTCCCTCTGCTATTTCGTGTGTTCCACAGCCCTAGAATTTGTTCAGAGCCATTTTTTACAGGTGTTTGGAGGGATTTGGGGGAGAGCTTAAGCAAGTCCCTGCTTTCCAGTTGCCATCTTGGCTCTGCCCCGTTTTCTACCACTCTTATCTCTTTCTTTAACTCTTCTGAGAATTCTTGCTGGCCGTGTGTCCAGTTGGCATTTTTCTTTGAGCTTTTGCTTATAGCTGCTTCCACATTAAAGTCTTCTTCTAAGCTTATGCCTTGGTTTCTTGCCACCATAGTAGAGTTTTCTGGTCAAATTCTTTTTTTGTTGTTTGCTAATTTTTATCGCTTATTTCTTGATTTGGAACCTTGTGTTAAAGTTAGGCTCTGCTCACCTGGGGATGGAGAGGCTTTAGGTTTTTTGTGCTGCTATTTTCAGAGACAATTTTGGGAGCCTGCAAGTTTTTGGTGCTTACAAAAGTGCTGTTATCCTGGGAGAGGTTTGGTTACTGCTCTCCTGGTCTATATTCTGGTCATTAACCAGGATGGGCCTGTAAGGTTAATAGGGAATAAGATCTTCCCCACCCATCAATAGGCCTCATGTGGAGCCCATTAAAGGAAGCTTGCTTGCTTGTAGGAAGGCTTATACACCTTTTGTTCATTTCTAATTAGGCACTGAGCCTGTTAGCTGAAAGAGTATATATTCTGAGAGGTGAGCTTTTGCTTTGGGGACTTGCTTAAGAGAAGATATTGTGATTCTCTGGTTGAGACTCTGAGTGGCTGGATGTTCAGACCTCCCTGACTCCTCAGAGGTAAAGGCTCTCTTGATTCAGTGGTGGATGTAAAGTTTTAATTCAGGCAGTAGAGCCCTGTCTAGTGGTCTTTATTTATCTTCTCTGTATTTTTTTCTGTTTAATTAAAGGAGATTGTTGACCCATGAAATAGCTGTCTTTTCTAGTAAAGCAGATAAAATAACTTGCACTAGCAGCCGTCCTAGGTATGCCAATGTGGTTGCTGTTACGGGCCCCTGCTCCCCTGCAGTGACAAGTACTACTGCTCCTCTTGGCCCTGTAACTTTGACCAAGGGCCCTGCTCCCTTGTTATCAACTACTAGCACCCCCTCTCTGCCCTGGAACTGTGACCCAGAACTGTATATAAGAAATAGAGTTATCAATTAGTGCCAGCTGCACCTAGTGTCAGCAAAGGGTCTCCTGTAATCTCTTTCTGACCAGTTGGCTGTTACCCTTACCATCTCTGGGCTGAGAACTCCTGAAGCTGTTGCTGTTGCTACTTCAGTCACAGCTGCTTCCATGACACTGCTGGTGCTCCTGCCCTGCTTGGGGTCTGCATTCAATCTGATGTTTCACATATTTCCTACAGATTGCCTAAGTTTCTTAATCTAGAAAAAATGTCTCCTTCTGATATTTTGTTGGTTCTGCCACCCCAAAATTTGATTTGAGAACTCTGAGGTATCACCTCACACCTATCAAGTTGTTTAATATGACAGAAAGGGAAAACAATTAATATTGGAGAGGATATGGGAAAATTGGGGCACTAATGCACCGTTAGTGGAATTGTGAGCTGATCCAACCATTCTGGAGAGCAATTTGGAACTATGCTCAAAGAGCTATAAAGCTGTGCATACCCCTTGAATGAGTGATACCGCTACTAGGTCTGTATCCCAAAGACAGTATAAAAAAGAGAAAAGGACCTCCATGTACAAAAATATTTATATCAGCTCTTTTTATGGTGGCATAGAATTGAAAATTGAGGGGCTCTCCATCAATTGGGGCATGGCTAATCAAATATGGTATATGAATGTAATGGAATACTACTGTGCTATAACAAATAATGAGCTAGCAGATTTTAGAAGTATCTGGAAAGATATATATATATATATATATATATATATATATATATATATATATGCATATATAAACATATGCAAAGTGAAGTGAGAAGGACCAGGACAACATTATACATAGTGATAGTAATGTGCAATGATCAATTATGTTTGACTTATTTTTTCTCAGCAATACAATGATCCAACACAAGTCCAAAAGATTCATGATGGAAAATGCTACCCACATCTAGAGAAAGAACTGATGGAGTCTGAATATAGATTGAAGCATCCTATTTTCACTTTCTTTAATTTTTTGTGCTTTTTCTTTTTTTCTGTTTCCTCTTTCACAATATGACTAATATGGAAATGTGTTTTACTTGACTGCATATATATAACCTATAACAAATTGCTTACTGTTTTAAAAAAGGGAGATGGTAGGGGCAGCTAGGTGGTACAGTGAGTAGAGCACTGGCCCTGGAGTCAAGAGGACCTGAGTCAAATCTGGCCTCAGACACTTGACACACTTACTAGCTATGTGACCTTGGGCAAGTCACTTAACCCCAATTGTCCTACCTTCTCCCCTCCAAAAAAAAAAAAAACCCAAAAAAGGGGAGGGGAGAGGGGAGGGAGCAAAGGAGAAAGATTCAGAACTCAAAATTTTATAAAAACTATGAATGTTAAAAATTATCTTTACATGCAATTAGAAAATATAGTACTATTTAAAAGAAAAAAACCAAAATTCAATTTGAGGAATTATTATATAGTTCTTTAGAGGGAAATATTGGGAGAGTTCAGCTGGGTCCCTGCCTATATTCCACCATCTTGGCTCTGCCTCCCAAAGGAAGTTTTATTAAAAACATAAAGTTAAAGGAGGACTCAGATGAAGGAATCTCCCCACATTAAACACATAGTGGGCCTTTATACTCTAGAAAGTATAATTTGTTTCTTTCTACAGTTGGCTTTGTAAACAGGAACTTCCTTACCTGCAATTTTTCTTGATCATGAACAAGAGATAGGGCAGTGTAACCTCAGATTCAGAGAACTGAAGTTATTACTTTTTTTGTGCATGCCTAAAATGGAGACAGGATCTAAGAAGGACTAATGAATATAAAGAAAAGGAGATCCATGTTTGGACCTTCCTGCTCCCACTGTAAAAACCTTAGTAACTTTACTCAGTGATATTCATATCTGATGGCTCTGTAAACAGAGCACTCAGAGTCCTTTGAGTAGTAATTATGGGCAACAACTCAGTAGTGTCGGCTTCTGGAATGGCAAAAAGCCATTCACTCACTCAGAGACTTCTGGAACAAGTAAAAAGACTAAAATAACAATGAATGTGAAGATTAACACCTAGATGAAGTTGTAGAATCAGGACATTACATATGTGAAGTCATGCAAAATATATTTCCATATTAGCCATGTTGCCAAAAATTCAACAAACAAGAAAAAAAGTGAAAAAAATGCTTCAGTTTGGACTCAGAGTTCATTAGATATCTCTCTGGAGGTGGAGAGTGTTTGGATTGGACCACAATAATTTTTAAGAATACAAAGGTGTAAAAAAAGAGCATATAGGTGACCTAAGGCCAAAAAGTCTGAAAACTGCTGCTACAGAGAGCTTTCATTTCATTTTCATTTTATAACTCTTGCTTCAATCTGCCTGGAATTCCAATAGAGTTTGTAAAAAAAAAAAAACCAAAAAACAAAAAACTGTGGTTTTCTTTGAAGCTGTGCTTGTAGATGATGTGAAATTATGTCAACGAGTTTGTGTCTTGAGCATTCTTGGCTTCAAAGTATTTCATTATCATCAGTGTTTTCTTCTGTTCACTCATTTTTTTTGGCCTTACTTCATGTTTTGAGACTTTCTGTCAGGACCAGGCTTTGTTCACATTCAGAAGGAATCATGGTGTCTCTTTTGGTCTTTATCTACATCATCTTTGTTCTGTGTAATGAGTAGTGAGTTTTTCAAGGACCTCAGAAATGGTCTTGATTAGCAAGCTGCACTGTGGGCTGATTTTATGAGGCACTCTGGGCAGAGATCCAGGGCATACTCTAATCATTGTCATTCCTTTCCAAACCTTTCAGGCTCCTGAGCTGCTAAATTTTAATAATGCTGATTAAACTTAAAATGGTGCCATGTGTCCATCTTTGCTGGTTGTTAAACATTTGCCCCAACCTGGTTATTAAACATTTACCAACACCCTCTTGCCTAAAGGTGAAATGAGTTGCTAAAGCTTAAAAGGTAGTAAATGTAAAAGCAAAAATACAATCAATCATTCAATAAACATTTATTAGGTGCCTACTACTGTGCTAGGTGCTGAGGATGCATAACCAAAACAAAGAAATGAAACAATTTCTACTCCCGAGGAGCTTATATTCTACTGCAACACAGATTACCTTGACCCTCACTGCCTGAAGTCCAGGTAAATTACATTTTACTCTTCTCCCAGACTTCCCTAGTACACTCGAGGGAGTTTAGGTTATATGTCTAGCAAAGCTCTCTGCCATTGTCTCTAGCCCTCACTGATGATGTTCCCTCAAGTGGGGGGGGGTAGTCTCCTGCATCCAGTTCCATTTAACCACTAATAATCATATGAGTTTTTAAAAAGGAATATTTTCTTCAAAATGTATAATCACAAATATGCAGCCATTCCCCCATCACTTAGGAGGTGTAATCCCTGCTCCCCCCTCCTTTGCGCCACCTCAAATTCTGAGGAAGGAAAGGGGATTAGGTTCATGGTTTATTTTGGTTCCTATATAGTCTCAATTCCAAGTCCAAAACCTTCTTTGGGTTTAAGTCCCAGGAACTCTGGCTTCTCAGGTGTCCCTTGTTGGGCTGGCTAGCAGCAGTGCTCTCCCTGGAATCTTGATTTCAGAGTTACCATGGTTCTAACTTTCAAGTAGTGAGGATCATTGCTAGAACCTAAAACTGAGGACAAAAAAACAACCCCCTCTCAAATAAAACAACTGCCCCCTTCTCCCAACCCCATGCCTATTTCTCTGGACCATGGTTAAAAAAGAAAAGAGAGTCCTTCCCTTTTGACTAGTTCGGTTCATGGCACCTGTGCACCTTTTGAATGCGGCAGCAGGAAAGAGAGTGACTGTTTCAGTATGCTCAGTTTTAAAGATTCAGCCAAACAAATGAGGCTACCCCCACCCCTGTGGTTTGGTAGGGAGCTAAGGAAGCCTTAGTGTTAGGTGACCTAAGCAAATTAAGGAAAGCCCTGTTCAACTACAATACTCAGATTTCCTAACTCCAATGGGGGGTGGGGCGAGGAGGGGGTTGGGGGGGTGTAGTTACCACTACACCATGGTCCAATCAAACAAAGTTTACTGATCCAGTGTGCATGCTCAGTTAGCTTACAACATTTGTGCCCCAGAGTTCAGTGACCCACAGAGCAGATTGTTGAGGCAAGTGGAATCACCTGGTATGAGACAGCTTCACAAAAGGCATTTTATTTATCTGTGTGAAGCGATTGGGGTTAAGTGACTTTCTCAGGGGTCACGGAGGTAGTAAGTGTCTGAGATCCAATTTGAACTCTGGTCCTCCTGACTCCAGGGCTGGTGCTCTATCCACCATCCTGCTGCCCCTACAAAAGACATTTTTAATAAAAATTAAAGAACTATTTTAAGGATGGGTTTATGCTGTGTTTGATATGAAAGTTTTATTTGATTTGAATTTTGGCTGGTATTTTGTTTGTCTTCAGTTGCTGTACTTGCAGGTGGCTTTTATTTTTAGGGTGGGGTTAGCTTAGAGAAGTTTGACAACATCAAGAATATCTTGGTTAGAGGATTCTGGGAAGATGGTGGAGTAGGTCAGGAAACTTTTGGCTCTCCAAATTTCCTCTATAAAAAAAGACAGAACATCCCCTCAGAGCAGCAGAAATAAATGCAGAGTAAAGGAGTGGTCTTCTCAAATTGTCTTAGGAGAACAGGGGAGAAGGTTTGGCTTGAGTAAAGTGCAAACACTTCTAGGCTGGCTCTATAGAATCAACAAAAAACAAACCCTGGGAGCACCTGGATGGAGAGGAAGCCTCAGCCTTAGAAACTTTCATTTTTTTGAAGACAGTGTGTGTGTATATATGTGTGTGTGTTTGTGTATGTGTGTGTGTGTGTGTGTGTGTGTGTGTGTGTGTGTGTGTGTGTGTGTGGTGGGGGGGGCGGGGAGAGGGGGGAGGGTCTGATGGCTGAGTAGGAGTAGATTGAAGGACTATCCACTGTCGAGGGACACTAAGCACAGATATGCTGCCCAGAGGAGTTCTGGGCTGTGGCTGTGGGATGAAGGAGCTAGCAAACACCTAGTGAGTGCAGTAGCAGAGGGGTGGGGACCCTACTCTCTGTGGGTACTTGCAGGAGAGCAGAGTCCCTGGTTTCAGTTCTGGGGCAGAGAGGACAGCTGCAGTTTGCAGCCACCAAAAGACTGCAGGAAGCAAGATCATTTGCAAGACAGTGTGGCTGGGGGCCCTAGTCATAGCCCAGAAGTGGAGAGGAGAGCCTAAGGTTGGGCCCCAAGACAGACCTCAGAAAATTCAATAACCTCAGACACAGTAAGAAGGACCTGAGGCTTGGGACGTCATTCCCCATACCTCAGGACTACAGCTTGATTACACTAATAGCTGCTAAGAACAAAAACAAAAACCCCAATAAATAAATAAAAATGAGTAAGCAAAGGAGAAAGAACCCAACCTTGGAGGGTTATTATGAGAATAGAGAAGACCATTCATCACCTAAGAGATCTCAGGAGGGAAACTTATAGGAATATCAGAGTCAAGTTTCAAAGCTCCTACGTTAAGGAGAGAATATTGGAAGCAACAAGAAAAAAAAACACTTGAAATGTTGTGGAACTACAATAAGGATTACACAAGACTTAGCAGCTATTATTTTGAAGGACAGCAAGTCTTGGAATACTATATTTCATAGAGCAAAAGAGCCAGGGTTATGACCAATGGTAACTTACACAGTAAAGTTAAGTATAATCCTGAATAAAAAAAAGGGTATTTAACAAACTCCAAGAATTTCAGGTTTTTGTGACAAAACTCCTAGAACTTAAGGAAAATTTTGATCTATAATATCCTGGAGAAATATAAGGTAAATATTAAAGATCAATTATAAGGGACTCAGTAAGGTCAAATTGTTTACTTTGTATATGTGAAAATATTAGTGGTACTCTTATGATTGTCATCATTATTTGGGTGTTTTAAAAGAAAGAAGTGAGCTGAGCTGAGCATGATGGGGTGATTCTAAGAAAATAAAACTATAGGGAGTGATAAAAAGGAGTAAAGGAAAACTGATACAGAAGAAGCCAGTAGGGGGAGGGTGGGTGGTTTTGGAACACTACTCTCATTGGGAATGGGTTAAAGAGGGAACAACATATATATATCTAGAGGGCTATAAAAGTTGTCTAAATTCAGAAAGAGATAAGAGGCAAAGAGGATAGGGTGGGGGGAGAGGATAAGGGAGGGACTCTTAGAGGGGTGAGTAGGTTAAGGAATAGGAGGGCAAGTCAGTGGGTAGAAGTAAAGCAGAGGAGTGAGGAGGGATAGGGTAAATAGGCTGAGAAGGATAGTGATGAAAAATAGGAAGGAGGAAAAAATACACAACAAGTAGTTGTAGCTTAGAATTGTGAATGGGATGAATTTACCCATAAAATGGAAATGGATAGTGGATTAAAAATTTGAATTCAACAATATCTTGCTTTCAGGAAACATTATAAAAATGAGATATAGACACAAAGATAAGAAGCAGGAGTAGAATTTAGTATGTAAAAAAGAAGCAGGGATAGTAATCATGATCTCAGACAAAGGTAAAGTTAAAATAGATTTAATCAAAAGTGAAAAATAAAAAAAACCTACACTATGTGTCAGCAGTATTATTCATTTTTTTGGACCATCTGAAACACCTAGACAGTATAAAATACCTGAGCACATGTTTGCCAAAACAGATACAGGAACTATATGAACATAAAGATGAAATACTTTTTATATAAATAAACTCAGATCTAAATAACTGAAGTAATATTTATTGTTCATGAGTAGGTAAAGCCAATAGAATTTAAGAAAATGAAAATTTTACCTAACTAATCTATTTATTGAATGCCATGCCAATTAAATTACTAAAAATTATTTTACTGAGTTAGAAAAAATAATAACAAAGTTCATTTGGAACAAAAGGTCAGGAACTTCACAGAAACGAGGGAAAAAATATAAAGGAAGTAGATTCAACAGTATCAGACCTCCAACTATATTATGAGGTGAGAGCATTGTTTAAGTGTAAAAAGAATACTTTCAATTATTTTAAATTAAAATTTTCTTGTATGAATAAAACCTATGTAGCCAGGAATAGAAGAAATGCAGAAAATTGGGGAAAAAACTTTCACAGACAATCTCTCAGATAGATGCGATTGGGTTGGAATATCGCTGTGGTGTGGGAAACGCTGAGCTGGTTTATTTAGAAAAACATGGAAAGAGACTTGGGCTTATGAATGAAGATGCTATTCACCTTCAGAGAAACAGATGATAGGAGGAAACAAACATAGCACAGTCTTACAAATATGTGTGTGATTGTATATGTATATATATATGTGTGTGTGTATGTTTATAGATACCTATATGTTTGTATATATATTCATACTTAATTGTAGTCTTCTTTAGGGTGGTGGGGGTAAGGAGAGGAAAAAAATAAAATAAAAAGTGCATAGCAGAGAACCAAAGAAAACCAGCAAGGAAGCAAAGAAAAGCTAGGTAGCTTTGAAAACAACGTGTAGTATTTATTATATAGATTTTCTTGAAATAGAAATTTATTGTTTCATATTGAATCCTCTCTTATTGTCTGCAATGTACATAGCAATGTTTTCTTTTCTCATTTTGTATTTAAGTTTAAAATTTAAAGTTTACCAAAAAAAGCATATAATAGATTCAATGTTATTTTCAAAAAAAAATAAATATCTTGGTGGTGTTGTGGAAAGCACTGACTTTGGAGTCAGAAGCATACATTTCACAGTCAATCCCCTGCCCTATAAACTCTAGTGATTCCCTATTACCTCCAGGATCAAATAAAAATACCTCCGTTTGTTATTTAAAATCCTTTATAAACTGGCCACAACCTACCTTTCTAGCCTAATTGCACATTACTTCCCTCCATACACATTGTGGTCCAGTCAAATTAATCTTTTTACTTTTCTTCATACATGACCCTGCATCACTTTCCTCAGAGTTTTTGTACTGACTATTCCCCGTGCCTGGAGTGGACCTCATTCTTACCTTTGTCTCTCAGAATCTCTTTTTTTTTCCACTCAGGTTGAATGCTACCTCCTACTTGAAGCCTTTCCTGATTACTCCAGTTGCTAGTGCCTTCCCCTATAAATCTTCTTGTATCTATTATATCATATATACATATATAGTATTTTATAACAATTATATATACATATATCTACAATACACACATATCAATCAGACAATGAACATTTATTAACCACCTACTGTGTGCCAGGCACTGTGCCAAATGTTGGGAAAACAAAACGAGGCAAAAGACTATGCCTGTTGTCCTCAAGGACTTTGCAATCTAATGGGGAGACAACATGCAAACAAATAAAGCTATACACAGGATAAACATGAGATAACTAACAGAAGGAAGGCACTGGAATTAAGAGGGGTTGGAGAAGGCTTCCTATAGAAGGCAGGACTTTAGGTGGGACTTAAAAGAAGCCAGGGAGGTCAGTAGTCAGAGCTGAGGAGAGAGAGCATTCCAGGAATGGGAAACAGCTAGAGAATATGCCCTGGTCAGAGAGTTAGTGTCTTATTTGAGTAATCAAGGTCAATGTCACTGGATTGAGGAGAAAGTGTTGAGGAGAAAGGTGTCTAAGAAGACTGGAAAGGTAGGAGGGGGCTAGATTATAAAGGGCTTTGAATGCCAAGAAGAACATTTTATGTGATCCTCGAGGCAACAAGGAGCCACTTCAATTTATTGAGTAGGGGGAATGATATGGTTAGACCTACACCATAGGAAAGTCACTTTAGTGATTGATGGAATGCAGGATGGATTGTAGTGAGGAGAGACTTGAGGCAGGAGCATCTATAATTAGGCTGTTCCAATAATCCGTATGATCAGGTGATGATGGCCTGAGCTAGAGTGCTGGTAGTGTCAGAGGATAGAAGGGGGTACATATAAGAGATGTTGTAAAGCTGAAATATAGGTGTTAGTTATTATTCTACTTACATATGTGCATATGGTCTCCTTTGGCTACTTGAGGATATAGACAGCTTTCATTTCTGTCTTTTTATACCCATTGCCAGTATATTATCTGACATATAGTAAGGACTTAGTAAAAGCTTTTCAATTAAATTGAATATTAACATTGCATCTCTGATACCTATTACTGATGTGACCCTGAACAAATCACAGTCACCCAGGCTTCAGTTTTCATATATTTAAGATAAAAGAGTTGAATGAAATGTCTTCTAAGGTTTCTTTCAGCCACATACCAATGAGCCCATGTTAAATGCTAATTTCTTACATGTTCTAGTAATAACTAGGACTAACAGGTCCCTCCACATTTGTGATGATAATAGTATTTTTCTAGTGTGATAGAGACAACCAGCTTGGAGTTTGAAGACCTGAGTTCTAGTTTCAGCTTTGAAATTTACTGATCAATCCTTTGTGTAAATCATTTCAGAAGGAAACGAGCATTTATTAAGTGCCTACTACGTGTCAGGCACTGGGATAAATACTTTCCAAATAATATCTTATTTAATCCTCACAGCAATGCTGTGAAACAGGAGTAGAGGGACAGCATGAGCAAAGAAAGAGATGAGAAAAATCTAGTTTAGTTAAGAGCTGAGTCTTAGGAGAAGACTAATAAAAAGGTACTATTCTTTATTCTAAGTTGGAACCACATTGTATCTGACCTCAAAATGGCACTGTGAATATTAGTAATTAGTGAATAAATATACTGTTATTTAAATATAGACTTTCATGATCAGATGTTTCATCTCACCTTTGTTTTGGAGAGAACTGGGTTTAAGTGCCTAGGATCACACAGCCAAGTAAGCGTCTGAGGCTGGATTTGATCGCCTGACTCCAGGGCTAGTGCTCTATCCACTGCACCACCCAGCTGCCCCATCTCACCTTTCTCAATTATCCATAACTCTTGATAGCCTATCTGGGGACCCTAATAGCATATGCCACACAACCACCTGGTGGCAGCTCCTAGAATTGCAGGTATTACAAATTGGTCCACCTAGACTTTCTGATCCAACCCTCTGAATTGAGGATAGCTGTCATACATAATTTCACTTCCTTCCTTCTCCATGTCATCTTAGCAGTACAGCAGACTCCTGGCCTTTGTTACTTGAGTCCTCACTTTCTTTTGCAATTATGGTCATCAGCATGCAACTGTTCTCTGTTCTCGACCCCATAATGGCCGATACTCAACCTGTTGTATTGATGTCCTCCTCATGACAGCGACACATATTCACACCGATAATTTTGAGCAAGTGAGGATAATGAAATATCAACACAAATGCCATATCCTGAGAAGTAGGCAATGTAAGTACCCTTATTTTTGTTTTGCAAATGAGGGAAATGAGACTCAAAGCAACAGTTAGGTGGCATAGTGAATATAGCATTAAGCCTGGAGTCAGGGAGAGATGAATTCAAATCCTACTTCCAACACTTAACCACTGTTTGCCTCAGTTTCCTCAACTGTAAAAGGGAATAATAATAGCACCTATCTCCCAAGATTGTTATGAGGATCGAATGAGATAATATTTGTAAAGCGCTTAGCACAGTGCCAGGCACAGGGTAGGCACTATACAAATGCTATTTATTATTAACTACTGAGGCAGCAAAATTCACATTTGGAGAGCTTTAATTGTTAATAGTTTTTCCCCACCATTAAGCCTAAAATTTCCTCCTGGCACCCCATTCCTCCTGATTCCATTCTATGGGACCAAACAGAACAAGTATAATATTTCCTCCATGTGATAGCCTTCCAAATATGTGACTATAGCTTCCATGTCTCCCTTGAGTATTCTCTTTTCCAGGCTAAACATACCCAGTTCATTCAGCTGGTCCTTGTATGACAAGAACTCAGTACACTTTACTGCCTTGGTTGTCCTCCTTGCAACATTCTCCAGTTTATCAATGTCCTTAAGTCATAGCGCCCAGAACTGAATACAGTATTCTATATTAGGTCTGACAAAGACAAAGTTCAGTGGAACTATCACTTCCCTATTCTTGCATACTATGCTTCTCTTGATGCAATCCACAATTGCATTAACTTTTTGGGCTGACATATTACATTGCTGATTCATATTGATCTTGCAATCCTTTAAAACCCCACAGATCCTTTTCAGACAAACTGCTATCTCATTGTGATTAACCCATCTTGGATTTGTAAAGTTGATATTTTGCACCCAAGTCAAGGATTTTATATTTATCTCTATCAAATATGATCTTATAAATATTCAACCCAAATATCTTTCCCTGTCAAGATCCTTTTGGATCTTTCTGCTATCTACTGACATTGGTTGTGGTTTGTCCTTCATTCTCAGGGAGGACCATGACATCAAGGAGATGATGACTTGCCTTGCAATTGACTTTGATTTGGGTGAGGGAGGGCTGTGCAAGGTCACCAGCCTCACTTTCTCCTCCAGAGCCATCTGGATTCAGTGGCCAGATATTGATCAGGATAACTGGAGATGGTCCAGGATGCAGTTGGAAACCTTGGCCATTTTAAGGTAAAGTCTTTTCAGGTTCTCGCTTTGAGTGAGGCAACACCCCTTGAGTGAATAGGCCTCTTTAAGAATTGATGTATTTAGCAATCCCTTCTGACTTTGTGTCATCTGCAAATTTGATGAGCCTACTATCTATAGGTTTATCCAAGTCAATGACAAAAATGTTAAACAGCCTAGGACTCAAGATCATATCACCGGAGTGACTCACTGGAGATTTCTTGCTAAGTTGACATTGACAGGCTTTAATGACCATGCATTAAGTCTGGCTATTCGATCAATTCTGAATCCTCTAGTTATATCATCCGGTCCAAATCTCTCCATCTTTTTCTTTTGAAGAATATAAAATACTTTGCCAGATTCTTTTGTAGGTAAACTCTAGATGTAAGTAGCCTATGTCTATACCAGCCTCACCCTCCATATCTACTAATTTGGTAACTCAGAAAAGGAAATGAGATTAGCATGGCTCGTTCTTGATAAAGCCACACTGGTTCTGGGTAATCACCACTTCCCCTTCTAAAAGTATGCCAACCATCCCTTTAGTCATCTATTTCAGAAATTTTCCAGGAATCAATGTTAATTTACAAGGTGGTGTTCTGTTAGAGTTATCGGCCATCATGGCAAGATTTGTAAGTTAGTTTGGAACCTGTGGATCTATGAACAGCCGTTTCCTAGGAGGATAGAGTATCCCTGTTGGCCATCAGAAGGTGCTGTGCCTGAAAACACCCAGGCTACATTCTTCTGTCAAGTTCACTTGGGGATAACATTGTTAAAGCAGCTTTGGTGAACTCTTCCCTTGAAGTCTGGGTCCCAATTTAATCCAGGGGATCAAATGGAATGTTCCTCAAAGTAGTAAAATATTAGATTAGACTATGAATTCCTTGAGTACAGATACTGTCTTTTACCTTTCTTTGTACCCCCAGAGCTTAGTACAGTACTTGGCACATAGTAGGTGCTTAATAAATGCTTATCCACTGACAAATCTATTTATCTAGTGCAGAGCTTTTATCCCACAGTTTGTTCTGTTCCTTCAGTTTACTTTCCCACTGTGTCTGCTGGTTCAAAAACATCATGCTGTGATCACACAGAGTGTTGTACATAGAATAAAGTGAAAGAGAAACTAGGCCAAACATTCTACGTAGAGATAGTCACCACCAAACATCTCTCAGACCTCCTCCTGACCTCTTACCAGCTCTTTCAGTGAAGAGAAGAAGAATCCTGACCAATTACATCTGAAACTTGTGAAAAAGAATGAATAGTAGGGGTATGTACTCCCTCTCTCAAACTCAGGGACTAAAGATGGGAATTGGGGAAGATAGAGAGAGCCTTCTATTTTCTATCTCAGTCATGGACTAAATGTGAATAAAAGAAGATTCCGAGATCACAAGATGAATGAAATTCATTGTAATTGCTGATCTTAGCAACTCTGGATCATAGGTAGAGAGCTTGAAGGGACCTCTCCCTCTCCTATATCCAGTCAATTATCAAGTGCTGTCATTTCTACCATTACAATATCTCCCATTTGTACCCCCTTCTTTCCTCTCCCCATTTCTTACTGGGATGCACTCTGGACTTTTCTATCATGCCCCAGAAACCCCTTCATCCTAGAAGATCCCTTCAGCCCTAGAATTCACAGTCCAGACATACCTTTGCCCCTGTAGTCTCTCTCTTTGACTGGATTACATTTAAAGAAGGTATTAAGGCCAATCATTTCTTCTTTTCTCACCAGGCTGCATTTTGGGTTTCTCCAATATTAGATACCTTCCCTCCCACCTTTCCGCTTCCTTTTATGTGTTCTCTTCCCCATCAGAATGCAAGATCATTGAGGACAGGGATTGTTTTTCTTTTTATTTGTATTCATATTCCAAGGACTTAGCACAGTGCCTGTGCCTTACTAAGTAAACACTTAACAAATACTGGTTGACTGATTGACCAGTTCTGATGCTGTCACCAACCTGGTGTAGGTCCTCATCACTTCACACCTGTCAATAGCCTGTTGGTTGATGTCCCTTCCTCATCTCTCCTCACTGTAATCTATCCTCCTGTTGGCTATCAAATTGATTTTTCCCAAAATGCAGGCCTTACTATATCAATTCCACCTCCTACCCCTTGTTCAATAAACTCCAATTGCACCTGATTGCCTCCAAGATCAACTATAAAATCCTCTGTTTGGCTTTTAAAGCCATTTATAATCTGACCCATTCCTACTATACTTTACTTGCCTCCACGTACTTTGCAATACAGGGACACTAGCCTTGCTGCTGTTCTTTGCACTCCATCTCCAGACTGAGGATGCTCCCTGGTTGTCCCTCATGTTTGGGAAACTCTTTCTCCTCAACTCTGCTTCTGTTGCCCTGGCTTCCGTCAAGTCCTACATCACCACACAGCCCATACATGGAACCAGAAGTTAGAGCAAATGGAGAAGTTTTGAATGCTGTGGCTAAGTTCACTTACCCTGGTAGTGTACTCTCCAGGGATGTATGCATTGATAATGAGGTTGATGCACGCATTGCCAGAGCTAGTTCAGTGTTTGGGAGACTCTGAAGGAAAGTATGGGAGAGAAGAGGTATTAGACTGACTACCAAACTGAAGGTCTACAGAGCTGTGGTGCTGACCTCATTGTTGTATGCCTGTGAAACCCGGACAGTTTATCAGCACCATGTCAGGAAACTGAAATGCTTCCATTTGAGTTGTCTTAGGAAGATTCTGAAGATCACCTGGCAGGATAAGGTACCAGATACTGAGGTCCTTACTGGAACTAAACTGCCAAGCATTAAAGCTCTGCTTCAGAGAGCACAAGTCTGGTGGGCTGGCCATGTTGTCTGAATACAAAATGTATGCTTGCCAAAAAGACTATTTTATGAGAACTCACACAGGGCAAGCGTTCACGTGGTG
Source organism: Trichosurus vulpecula (assembly GCF_011100635.1). NCBI lineage: Eukaryota > Metazoa > Chordata > Mammalia > Diprotodontia > Phalangeridae > Trichosurus > Trichosurus vulpecula. The sequence goes on along the minus strand of NC_050576.1, from coordinate 155,907,278 downwards.
GTGAGAAGAAGCGATGCAAGGATACTTTCAAGGTCTCTCTTAAGAACTTTGGAATTGATTGTATGACATGGGAGACACTGGCACAGGATCGCTCAGCATGGCATGCCCACATCAGAGAAAGTGCTGTGAGCAAAGGAGAATTGAAACAGCTCAAAGGAAACACAGGATGTGCAGATTTAGAGAATCCACCCCAAATGTTCACATGGACTATTTGTGCCAAGCTCATATTGGTCTGATCAGCCACAGTTGGACACATTAAAACTTGACTCTAGCATAGTGATGTCATTTTGGTCCTCTTTGAGAATGAAAGACAACCAGTTAAAGTCACACCTGTAGCCGTAGCGTGTCCCAGCTGCAGCATGCACAGTGGCCACGCCCTGGTAAAACCACCTGGCAGATGGGCCAAACCAGGTTGAGGTTAACCCACAGGCCTCAAATGAGTTGGTAAGTTAGGGGAATGCCCACCCCAAGCACGTGAAGACTTCCCCCTGGGCAGAATGGAGGATGAGAGCAATTTGTTCCATGGCCATGAAGGCACCTGAAGTCTGACATCAAAGACACCAAGGTCATCCACTGCAACCTCGGCCATCACAGTTGTCCTGACTTTTGTCTTGCTACTGCACTTTGATGACTCTGGAACAGAGCGTGAGTCTGATGACTTTGTGCAATCTGCCTCACTTAAATCCAGTTCATGAGCAAGTTAAGATATCACTCTGTGATGTCATTGGTCCTCAAAAAATGAAGGACACACAATGACAACAACAACAATGACGATGACAAAGTGCCACCTTCTATAACAAGCCTTTCCAAATTCTCCTTAATCATAATATCTCTCCTCTGAGGCCAACCCCAGTTTACTCTGCTTATGTCTTATTTGTACTTGTTTGTCTCTTCCATTAGACAGTGAGCTCCTTGAGAGGAGGAACTGGTTTTTCATCTTTTGTTTTTTCCTTTCTGTGTATCTCCAGTGCTTAGCATGGTGTCTGGAACATACTAGAAGTTTAACAAATGTTTTTTGCTGACTGACTGACCAGTTATATGATTGTAGGCATGTCATCACACCTCTCCCTATTTACTCCTCTGCAAAATGAGGGGTTTAGATTTACTGGCCTCTTAAGGTCCTTTTCCCTCTAAATCTATGATCCCATTATAGGAAATCCTCAAACACCAGTACACATAAAGCTATTCATGACCCTGTCCTTTCATATAGTCTGTTGCCAACCCTACCTCTTACGGTCTATTGCCAACTCCTATCCCGCTGTTTCCCTCCCTCCCTCTTACCCCAACCCTTTTCTCTAGCTCTGCTTTTACTAGAGCAAGTGGAAGGGAATAGAGACCCAGGTCAGGACTCTTAATGAGAGGCGAGAGGGGCTAATCTAATCACTCACATCACTATTCACTCTCTTTAAATGACCTTATTTTCTTCCATGCTCAGGGGTAAAATAATAGTTCAAATAGACAATAGGGCAATGAGGGAGACCTTGGTTATATAATATTCTCTGGATTTAGGTCAGGGATTCTTAACATGGGGTTCACAGAATAGAGGTCCAGGGAGAAATTTCAAAGGAGTGTGAATTTAGAGGGCAAAATAATTACATTTTTATTTCCACAGTTTTGTTTCTCTTTGTAATTCCTTGTAGATGCTACAAAACTGCCAAAGATGTCCATCATGAATAAAAGTATTAAGGACCAGAAGAGGAAACTGAGGCCCAGAAAGGGAAATAAATTTGCTGAGGTCACAGATGAAGGCTTATTCACCACAGTGCAGTGGGAAGAATTCTGACCTTGCCCTGCTGAGTCCGGAGTCACACACAGCAGTGGAGCCCAAATCCTGCCTATGGCACTATCTGTGAGAATTTGAGTGAGTCACTGCAGAGAAGGGGAAGGGAAAAGAATAAATATTTAGATAGCACCTACTGTGCGCTAGGTACTGCACTAAACACTTTCGCAAATATTAGCTCATTTGATCCTTGCAACATCCCTGTGAGGTAGGGTTCTTGTTATTCCCATTTGAAAGTTGAGAAAAATGAGAAAAACAGAGTGATTAGCCCAGGGTGACGCAACTAAGCAACCAGCAATTTGAACTCAAGTCTTCCTGACTCCATGACTGGTGCTCTATCCACTTCTGTCGGTCTAGGCTTCTTGATCTATAAAATGGGAGCGGTTGGAGTAGGTGATTTTGAAACTTGTTTCTAGTTCTACCTGTATGAGCCTACAAATCCTTAACGAAATTGATACAGAGCTGATGTGGAGTCAAATGGAGCCCAAATCTCCTAGATTCATATTGTTCAAGCTAGAAAAGACCTCACAGACTTCCTTGCCTGATACTAATTTTATTTTGTTTTTATATGAAATGGATGTTTATTATCTAGAGTTTTTAAAAAGTGTATATCAACCAAACAAGAAATAGAGAAGTTCTGATCACTGCATAAAAAATAGGTAATTTTGATTGTGTTCAGTCGTGTCTGACCATTCATGACCCCATTTGGGGTTTTCTTGGCAAACATACTGGAGTGGTTTATCATGTTCTTTTCTAGTTCATTTAACAGATGAAGAAACTGAGACACACATGGTTAAGCGACTTGCCCAGGGGCACACAGCTAAGAAGTGTCTGAAGTCAAATTTGAACTCAGGTCCTTCAGAGTTCAGGTTCAGCACTCTATCTACTGTGCTACCTAGTTGCCCCCTACTTTTAAATGCATTAAATTAAAAAGATTTTGCACAAAACAAATGTAGCCAAGATTATGAGGAAAGCAAAAAATTGGGAAAGAAAACATTTTTACAGCAAATTTCTCTGATAAAGGCCTCATTTCTCAAATATATAGAGAAGTGAAGCAAATTTATAAAAATATGAGTCATTTCCCATTGTTAAATGATTAAAGAAGATGGACAGGCAGGTTTTAGAAGAAATCAAAGCTATTGATAGCCATAAAAATGCTCTCAATCACTATTGATAAGAAAAATGAAAATAAAAACAACTCTGATGTACCCCCTCATACATATCAGACTGGCTAATATGACAGAAAAGGAAAATGACAAATGTTGGAGGGGATGTGGAAACATTGGGACACAAGTGCACTGTTGGTGGAGTTGAGAACTGATCCAATCGTTCTGGAAAGCAATTGGGAACCATGACCCTAGAAATACTAGTCTATATCCCAAAGAGATCAAAGAAAAAGAAAAGGATCTATATGTATAAAAATATTTATAGCGAACCTTTTTGTGGTGGCAAAAAATTGGGAATTGAAGGGATGCCCCTAATTGGGGAAAGGACGAGCAAATTGTGGTTGTGATAATTGTGATGACATACTATTGTACTATAAGAAATGGGAGCCATGTGGTTTCAGAAAATACTGGGAAGACTTATACAAACTGATGCAAAATGAAGTGAGCAGAACCAGAAGAACAATGTGGATGGTAATGGCAATATTATACGATGATCAACTATGAACGACTTAGCTATTCTGATAAATACAATGATTCAAGACAATTTGAAAGGACTTATGGTGAAAAATGCTATTCACCTCCAGGGAAAGAACCGACGGAGTCTGAACACAGATTGAAACATAAGTTTTTCACTTTAGTTTTCTTGCTTTTTTTCCCCCAACATGTCTAATATGGAAATATGTTTTGCATGATTTTACATATATAATTGATATTCCATTTCTTGCTTTCACAATGGGTGGGATAAAAATGGGAAGGAGGGAGAGAATTTGGAACTCAAAATTAAAAAAAAAAGAAAGTAAAAAATAAATAAATAGTAAAATTAAAATAAAAATATCAAACAACATAATATGTAACAAAATCATCCTGTTTGTCCATGTTTCTTTATGAACATCCTTCTGCTCTTTTCTGTGTATTTTAAAAATGTTTTGTTACTGGTCTTTTCTCCTCCTCCTCTTCCTCCTCCTTCCTTTTTTTTTTTTGCATCACTATCACTAGGTCACTAGGCCAGAATGGCCCAGATGCTAGGACCAAGTACAGAGGAACCCCTTTTGTTCTAACCTTCCTACCAATGACCTCTTCATCTTTCCCTCTCCTGGCTGGATGCTGATGACCCAATCCCACCGCTGCAAGACTAAGAGTTCTCACTCCACTATAAACCCCCTGAACCTCCAGGCCTTTCCACTCCCATAATATGGCTAATCCTACTATTTAGATGATCAGGGAGTCACCAAGTACAGTCTTTCTGATTAGATAGGGGGTCTTAGGGTCTTCTTAATCTTCCTGCAGCTGCACCCTTAGCTGTCCTGTCCTCTTGGCAGCTGTCCTATCTGCAACCCCTTATCCCCTTCTGATCCCAATTAGAATTTGATCCCTTTGAAAACAAGGAAAACAATCTTTTGTTTGTAAGCCCAGTGTTTAACACAGTTTTTGGCGTATATTAAGCACTTAATAAATGCTCATACATTCATACCTGCCAATTCTTTTCCTTTCTGGAGACCAAATGAGTGGTGAGGGAGGAAGGCTCCATGGCTTGCCCTTGGTTCCTGAGCTTCCCTATAGCTTTAATGCTTCCTCTCCCAGGCAGAAGAGGTTGTGAGGCCCAAGTATTGAAGGGCTTCCATTGTTGGCAGTGAGGGGATTAGCTCACTGAGGCACAGCCTGGGTCAGAACTGGGTCTCCCTTCCCCATCTCTATATAAAGCCAGGCCAGAGTTCAGGCTACATTCTCCAAGGATCAAAAATCCCCTGTCCTTTGCTTCTGAAAGCCAGAGCTGGAGGCACATCTCTCCTCTGGTTGGAGTAAGATGTCTTCTCCTGCTTCTTCTCCCAGAATCCTCTTGACTCTTTCACCCCATAAGTCTTCATCTTCACTTTCTTCCTTTGAAGGGTATCAATACAGTCATTGGCTCTTTACATTTTTATATCCACAAACAAATTTCCCACCCTTTAATAATCCCTGTGCTGGAAACAAAGTTCTAGTTTTCTAATGTCTTATAACTTTGCCAGGGATCCATAAAGACATCAAGCCTTATGTTACCAACCAACAGCTTACAATCCCCTGAAAGGGAAACATATTCTGGTGAGTTCCATTTTCACCCCAGAAACCCATATAGGCATATTACCCTATGATACCCCCCCCCAATATGACTGATACTGAGATTCTCCCAGAAAGAGAAATGTGCTTGGATTTGCTGTGAGGGACAACCTCATTAGTCCTTCACTATTTAAGTAACTGAGTAGAGGGTGAAGTTCAGGTCTTTTGTTCCCATGTATTTTGGTCTATTCCCTTTGTCTAGCTTGGAGAATTACATCTGTGAGTTTTTTTTTATTTAAGAGGATGATACTGCCCAGGAGCTCTCCCCCTTCTCCCCCACCTCTTCTCTCTAGAACACTGGATTCCAGGATGCTCTTCTTTCCACTCTGCAACCATTCTTCCTTCTTTCTCTGAGAGGGCTGCATCTCATAATTTTCCAACCTGAGGTTGCTCGATATGTAAGCCCAAGGCTGTACCTGCCTAGAAATGTCCCTTTTCTCTTTAGGGGAAAGGGAAGGGAATAAGTGTTTATATAGTGCCTGCTGTGTGCCAGGCATTGTACTAAGTGTTTTACAAACATCATCTCATTTGATAATATCTCCTCACAATAACCTTAGGAGGGAGGCGTAATTATCCCCGTTTTACAGTTGAGAAAACTGAGGTAGACAGAGGCTAAGAAACTAGCCCAGGGTTACACAGCTAGAGCAAGTGTCTGAGGCAGAATTTGAACTCAAGTCTTCTTGACTCCAAGCTCATGGCTCTATTCACTATGCAGCTTGGCTGCTCCTTTAGAAGTCTGTGTCCCTGAACTTGGTGTGTAAGAATTTCCCTTCTGGTTCACGTAGGTGGTAGCACATGCAACTTCTTTGTGTTTCTTATCCAAGGCAGCCTCTAGCTCTTGAGTGGCTATAGGCTCCATTTCCCCTTCTCTTTCATCTACAGGACTCAGGTCCACTCTTTGCTCTGTTGCTCTCAGAATCACTATGAAAAGGAGAAAAAAGACTAAAAGGGCAAACAGATCCACCTATTCATCCCCAATGGATGAGATAAAGTCAAAGTCCCAAATAAAGACCTCAAGTTCACAAAGTTGTTTGGGAAGCTTCCCGAGCAATTCTTTACAATGTAAAGGGTTTTGGTTTTTGAAATACTGAAGTCATATCCTGATATTCTTACCTTCCCTACTAAAACAAAACAAAATGGACAGACAAAAATTTCCTCCTTTAAAAAGGAAAAAAAATTAGTAAAACTCATTGGCATAATTGATTGATAGCATATGCAAGGTTTCACACCCATAGTTGGCCACTTTTTGGGGGATTACTTCAACTTTTGTCCTGTGCAATCAAGATTCATCATTGCTTTTAATCTGAGTCTAGTTGCTTTTTATTGTTTTTTTTTTCATTGACAATGCTGTCAATATCAGTGTATTATTCCCTTTACTATGCACTGTAGTTCTGTAGTATTTAATTTCTGTTGTCTTTGTCCCCCGAGAACTCTGTGGCTGTGGGATGGCTTTCATGTCTCCAGGAAAGGGCTGAAAAGCCTATTTTAATTGTGGAAGCTTCTTAACTTATGCTTGGCTAACTCCTATTACCCTGAGAGCCCCAGTGATTCCAAATCTTGTTTCTATTCTCACAAATATTCCTCACAATATGAAAGCAAATTCTGTTATTGTCTTGTGTGCTGCTGCTGCTGCTGCTGCTGTATGTGTGTGTGTGTGTGTGTGTGTGTGTGTGTGTGTGTGTGTGTGTGTGCCCATGTGTTGAACTTTAGGTAGACCCCAAATCACAGAACCTTTACTTAGAAGGATCAGCAATACACTTGGATTAGGCTGCCTCAGGGTCATGGTGAATCTCCCACTCTATTCACAGAAGCTTTTGTCAAGGACCTACAAGATATGCAGCCACCCAGGGATCTGCCCTAATTCACTATATTGATGACTTACTGCTTGCTTCCCTCTTACAAGGAGCCCGTGAGGAAGAGAATATTTTCTTCCTATGCTGTCTCTATGAAAAGGGTCATAGAACCTCCCCTTTAAAGTTATAGTTTGCCCCTCCCATAGTGTGGTATCAGACCCAGGTGTTAGGTCCTTGACAAATGATAGGATGTAGGCAAGAGAAACGATTACTAAATAACAAATTCTTGGGGAGATCTCTGACCTTGTTCAAAAATTTACCCCACCTAGACCATCTTATCTAGGTGGAGTTGTTGCCCCACCCAACCAGGAAAACCTTACAAAGAGATTCTAGTACTGTGCAATCCTGCCCTTTGTATTTTAGTCAGCCAGGTCTGAGTAGAAGTGGACCCCCTTTTGTCTAGATTGCCCTACGTTGGGGTAGTCTGGATTAGAGATAAATTTCTTTGTCTGTGATCAGTCACCTCTCTCAGCCCCTCATTGGAATAAGCCCACTTCTCATTATAATATTTATTTTTCTCATTAATTGTTAACCAATCAGAGTTGATTACTACCCTCAGGAACACCCACACTTCCAAGGGTGTTAAGTGGATTCCAAGAGAGGTCTTTGGCATTCGAGAGTGCCACTGACCCCTTTTATTAATTATCTACTAGCATAATTAATAAAATAATTAATTACCCAGAAATTTTGTCTCTTGAACTTTTTATATGTCACACAGGGTATCCTTCAAGTGCCATTACCAAAAACAAAGCACCAGATACATGTCCTGTTGGGGACTGTGGGATACTGCTGCCACTGGATTCCAGCACTAAGGAAACTCACCAAGCAACTAGTTGCTTATGTGGTTAAAGAGGCCCTGAGTCCTTCACACCCTCAGAGACCTTGAAGGAAATGGTTAAGCAAGTGAAGTGGGTGATAGCCTCCCCACAATCTCTGGGACTGCCTGCTTATGACAACCCTCTTTTCCTTTTTGTACATGAACAGAGAAGAATTGCACTGGAAGTTCTCACCTAGAGGGGCTCCATCATAGGGCCCTTAGTTACTACTGTTGCCGACTTGATCCTGTTATGCAAGGTGCTGTGGGGTGCCTTGGGCTCTCATGACCGCTGTTGAGCTCCAAAAAGGACCCAACCCCTCATTCTGGCCAGGCATTGGCTGTCTATACACCTTATAGTATTGCTGCCATTTTACTCCAATCTAAGGCTCAAGTTTTTTAGTGGTTGCATGTGAGGTAAACCTTTTGTCTGATCCTAACCTTTCCCTGTAGCACTATAATATCTGAAAGCCAGCCACTCTTCTTCTTGAAAAGACCATGAAGTGCCACATGACTGCCTTGAGGTAACTGAAGCTACAGAGAGACCACAGCCTGACCCCTCAGATGTTCCTTTGGAGAAATATGATCTTACATTGTTCACAGATGGCTTCTCCTTTTATGAAAATGGGGTATGAGTGACTATGGGAGTGATTGTGTCTCCCCCCACCCAAGTTGTTGAGTGGGAAACTATACTGCGTAATGCATTGGAGGCACAGGGAGTTGAGTTGGTGGTGTTGACCAAGGCATACTGGCTGACCCTGGGACTCTAAGTGGACATTTACACTGATTCCAAATATACCTTTGGGGTCTGCAACACCACTGGTGTCTTGTGGAAACAGCATAGCTTCATCCCTGCAAATGGTAAATCAATAGCTCATGCCTCACTTATTGATCAATTCCTTTAAGCTATCTTGCTCCCAGAGGCCATCTCTGTGATGCATTTCCTGGCCCATACCAGAGGGTGGTCATTTTTGCAAGTTGGCAACTGTTTGTAGATGAGATGGCCAAATGGGCTGCAGCCCTCAAGAGCTGCCAAAAATACTGTCTGTTAAGCTGTCTGTATGCTGTCTGCTAGTACACCAAATGGCTATTCTTTCTTAGCCATGGAGGCTGAAATCAACATCTTGGTGACCAGACCTAAAATCATTCTACAAGACAGAATGTGGGTTGTGCCAGGTGGGAGCCTGATTGTGCCTAAATGATTAGTGCACCTCCTGTGTCAGCAACTCCATGTCCTGGGACATATGGGAACCCAGGCTCTTTTACTGCAAGTTTGCTGATCATGGTTTGAGCCTGGTGTTGATGCAGAGGCCCATCGTATGATCTCTAGCTGCCTTTCTTGTCAACCATTCAACTCCTTGAGGAAAAAAACCATGACAAAAGGGGGAGAAAGTGGGTGACCCTACCATTTAAACACCTGCAGACTAACTTTATTGAATTGCCAGTCTATAGGTTACAAATATGTGTTGCTATGCAGAGAACAATTGAGCCATTGAATAGAGACATTTCCGGTGACAACATGCTGCGGCAAAGACAGTATCAAGGTGTCTGATCCAGGACGTAATACTAAGATCTGGTCTTGACTCAGACCAGGGGCCACACTTTACTGCAGAAATAACTAAGCAACTCTCCAAATGATTTGGGAACCTGCATACTCCTTATCATTCACACAATCATCAGGGGAAGTTGAATGGTTAAATAGGGAAGGTAAGACCCTTTTGGAAACTTATGCCAGGAAACACAGTTAAAATGTTTTCAGGTACTTCCCTTGTATTGTTCTGGTAGGTAGGATTATGGATTGTCACCTTTTGAAATTCTGTTCAGTAGATGACCTCCTACTACTTGGAGGCTGGACCCTCAGAGCCTGAGGCTGGCCACAGGTAATGAAAGACTGATAAGATATGTGATCTCAGTCCAGTTCACAGATCTGGAAGGAGGCCTTGATGATGAGCCTTGACATCTATTTTGCCTTTGGAAAAGCAGATGTATTCATTTGAGTGAAGAGACAATGTGTGAATCCACAACATCAGGAAGACATCTACTCTCCAGCCCTCTTGGAATGGGCCTTTCCAGATCCTGCTGACCACACATACCGCCATCAAGGGTGCCAAGGGGATAACCTGGATACATCACTACCATCTGAAGCCTGCTGTGATTGACCTCAACCTAACAGAAGAAGCAACCTCTGATCAGCCCCTGGACCCAGTTAAACTGGGAAGAAACCCCAACAACAATCAGTGGTCCTTGGTCACCTGTGTGTTTGATTCTGATAATTAGGACCTAATACGTCATCTGCAATCTACCATGTATTTGTTTTCCTCACTTTATGCCATGCTTTGTGCCCTAGCAGATGGGGGAGCAGGATACTCAACACTTACGTATGTGTAATCCAAAAATGCCAGCCATGACTTTAACTGGACCAGCTGCTGGATACATGCACATGTCCCCTTGGCCTTGAGGGAAGGGATACCCCTCTTGGGCATGGGGTCAGATTGAGCGGGAGATAATTCTTGTGAGGACTTCACAGAGAGAGAAAATATAAGAATTATTTGGCTTTCTGATCTCTCATGGCTGGAATATGTTTGTGGATCTTTTCAGGTGTTTTGTGATGGGGATTGTATGTTGCTCATGTTTACAGTGTCTCCCCCAGTGTAAGGCACTACTCTCAAGGCCTACCCTGTATTACAGGCAGCCCAGATTAAGATGATGCAGTTAAAGACAGAGGAATGATGTAGGTCCAATTATAGTGCTGCATCACCAATCAACATACTTCTGCTCTTATATAGAAGTTGTTTACTCCAGTCTATAAAAACCAGCTCAGTTCGTAATGGGTCTGGCTGCACTCTAACTGCTTGCTGCCTTGGTGTGCTAATAAAATACTTTCTCCTTCTTTTCCTGAGTTTGCCTCATTGACCAGTATGAGGCCTGAACCAATATTTCTTTTAACAGGCTGAAGTCTTCCTGCCATCAAACGTCCACTCCTGGGAAGAGAATAAGCTTCTCTGTCTCTAGATCACAGCCTCATTGGCAGAGGTCCCAAGAAGTTTGGTAGAAGATGAGTAAGAATTTTCCATCTGTACAGGAGGAGAGGACAAAAGGCATGTTAATATTAAGCTGGAGTCAGGGAACTACAAAATCATAGAAAGCAGGCAAGAGCTGGCCAGGTATCAGTTTTAGTCTTAGGGTGTTTCTCCCTCCAAAAAAGGGACCTAATATCCTATCCTAAGATAATGAAGATTTGCAAGTCCCCTTCTGGATCCCATAGGACTTGGCTAGTCAAGGCCCCTAAAGGGACTGCTAGGGATTATTCCTTAAAACAGAACAGAAGGAGAAAGATGGGGGAGGTGGAGAGTAGTAGGTGATCTTGCACCTGAGATGAAGTGCCAGGTTCGAGGTTCCTGCATTCCCAGTCTCTCCTATTGCCACTATCTTGAGACGAAGGGAGAGGGGAGGGAATTCTCTTTGCCCTCCTCTTATAATTTCAAGTGTGATGCCATTGGGAGACCTTCAAGTGAGCAGTAGCAGCAGCAACACACTCACACTGGTCATTTAGTGGGTAACAAAACTATAAGCATAATTGATAACTGTGTACCACGCACCAGTGGTGGGATTCAGCCTGTACACACTGGTTCAGCAGAACAGATACCTAATTTTACATTGGGTTCGATGAACCAGTTGTTAAAATGGCACTTATAATTAGGATTCTCTCTAAGGCAGGCACCTGAGCAGCCGCCCAATGTGGAAATCACAAATTTGTGTTCCTTACTCATTTTTAAAATTCATCTGTGCAACAGTATTTTCTAAGCACCCATAGTAATGTTCATTCCATCCATAGGTGAAAAAAATTGAAGGGAACTATGCTTGTAATATTCATTTATTCATTTCTCAAAACTCATTATATCTTTGATGAAATACTACATTTTAATTCTCTCATTTTTGTTACTTCAGTAAACAAACATATAACATAAAGAGAAAAAGTGCCAAACAACCAGGGGGTGACAAGCTGTCATTTGTTTCTGCTTTGTGTTATGCTCCAAATTCCCCTGAGATATTATGAGTGCACTGGTGTTCCCTGACTGGTGAAACCAATAGGAAGTTGGGACATAATGAACCAATAGAAATACAGATTTCAAGGGTTATCTTATGGCCCATTTCGGAAGCCATGAAAGTAGAAGGAAAAAAAAGAGTTAGAATAGGTAGAATGAGTTTTGTTTCTGCATATGTTCCAATATTGGCAGCTGTGGTCATGTGGCTGCCTTTGTTCCATAAGGATACATTTTGGTCAGGTATTATTTAATATTTTTTCATTAATATTTTAAAACTCTTTCTTATAATCTAGTTTTGTGTACCTCTTTTATTGTTCTTATTTCAGTATTAAATGCATGAAATATTAAACTACCTTTTGGCATATCTTTTCATATACTTAAAATGGTCTTTAGGGCAGAGAACTGGTTGTTAATTTATTTGACTCCCACCACTGCCATGAAACTATGCTAAATGCTAGGAATACAAAGAAAGGAAAAAAACAATCCCTATTCTCTAGGATCTTACAATCTAAAGTAGGGGAGGACAACTTGCAAATAACTGTGTACAAATAAGACATGGACAACATAAGTGGGAGGTAATTTCAGAGGGAAGGCACTAGTGTTAAGAAAGAATGGGAAAAACTACTTGTAAAAGTGAGTTTTAGCAGAGACTTGAAGGAAGCCAGGAGGTAGAGATGAGGTGGGAGAATATTCCACATGTAGAGGACAGCCTGTGACAATCCATGAATTCAGGAAATGGAATGTTGTATGAGGGAGGTCAGTGTCACTGGATTGTAAAGTACAATGGAGGAAAATAAGATCTAAGACCAGAAAGGTAGGAAAGGACAAGCTTATGAAGGTCTTTAAAAGCCAGATTTTATATTGAGCCACTTGTGTTTATTGAATAGGGAAATGACATAAGATTCCACCACATGTAAGATTCTACCACATGTGACAATAGGGAACAGAATCTCAGGTATGGATGTGTAGCTAGCTGGGCGTGGGTGTGTGTTTGTGGAGTTTTATGTGTCTAGAGAGTTTCTTGTCAAAGGCTACTGAAGCAACTTTTAGAGCAGGGAAGAAGTCACAGTTGCATTCAAGATCTGGCCTATGGGTACTAAACTGGAGTTGCCCCTAGGGACACACAGAGAGTATGCAGGTGGAACCACGACAGTCCTCTTGTGTGATGAAGACCCCAGACAGAAGGACCTTAGAACCCTCTGGGCCAACCTGAGAGGAGGCAAGAAATCCAAAATGAAATCAAACTGGAAAGATAGTTACCTTTTTGGGCTTTTGCACTGTGTAATAAATTGTATTTAAGGCTTCTTCTTCCTTCTGAGGTTTGGAGACAATTACCTGTAAAATATTATCATGAGTCCCAGTCCTCAGGGTAACCCGAAACACCAGCCCATACTTTTCCCTTATCTCTTTCCTTGGCCCTTCCCAGGCCTCACTATGATCAAAAAGACCCTCCAGACCTCAAATCAAGGCTCAGTTCTACCCAATGCATGGCCTCAGTGCAGGGGCAAGGTTTGGAGCACCGGGAAGGGCAGGATTTTTTATTCCATATAAAAGAGCCAATACATGGTCAAACCCTCTAGCTCACATCCTTCTCATCCTGGTCCCCAACAGAGAGAGATCAAGCCAAGCTTACCTTGGGCACGCTAATTTCATCATAGACTCGGTTCTCTGCAGGTGGCAGAAAGTCCTTTGGAGTCCTGATCTGGGAAGTGAGTTGTGAATCAGCACCTACAATATAACAAATTCACAGATTCATAGCATGTTAGAGCCTGGTAGGTAGGAACCTTAGAGATAGTCCAATGTCCCCTCACTTTCTACAGGTTGGGGAATGGATGCCCAGTAAAGGAAGATGATTTCTCCAAGGAAGAGGGTTGAGTTTCCCAGTGAGTAAGAGCATACTGAGCAGTGAGTCTGATTGGATTAAGCCATTTCCCACACTCTTACGCTAATAGAGGGAACCCTGACACTCACAAAAGAGATGAAGCTAGGGGATAGAGGAACTCTATCTACAACTCTGGGAGCTATAGAGATTTTAATGGGTACCCCAGAGTGACCTCTTGTTTTAGGAGGAGCACAGAATCATTGGGGTGAGTGTGGGACTATAATTTTCTGACCTTTATCACCAATAAAGTCAGACACTTAGCCGATAGTCCCCCCAGTGGTCAAATTAATAACACTTTTATTTACTGAAATAATACTTAAAAAGTATTTTATTACTAATAGTCTTATGACTTAGGCAGTGTATTAATGTCCACATTTTAGAGATGAGAAAACTGAGGTCTAGAGAAGTACTATAACTTGCCTATGGTCAGTTATTAAATGCCAGAGCTGGAGTTCAAACCCAGGATTCTTGACTCCAAGTCCAGAAATCCTTCCACTATAGTATACCATACTACATTGACATTTGTGAATCTTTTTTCGTGTTGTTGTTTTGTTGATTTCTGGTGTCCAACTTGGTGTAACCCATTTGGAGTTTACCTAGCAAAGATACTGGAGTCATTTGCCATTTCCTTCTCCAGCTCATTTAACAGATGAGGAAATTGAGGCAAACAGAGTCAAGTGACTTGCCCAGGTTCACACAGTTAGTAAGTATTTGAGGCCACATTTAAACTCAGGTCCTCCTAGCTCCAGGACTAGCGCTTTATCTACTGTACCACCTAGCTGTCCTCTTTTTTCTTGGGGCAGGTCATAGGGGATATTTTCAGAGTTGATTTTGATTAGAGTTGGTAGCACTATAGGGTCTTAATAATCAAAATATCCTCACCACATCCCTGTTAGGCAGGTTGTACTAGTATTATTATCCTTATTTCATGTAGAAGAAATCTGAGGCTAGAGGTCAACACAGGGAAGCAAATCTGACCTAAGGGTCTGTCCTCTGACATAAAGGATTTGGTTCAATATTTTCTGGAGTGGGGGTCATTTCTCTACCTGATAATATATATATATATATATATATATATATATATATATACATATATATATATATATATATCTTGTTTTGCCCCCATCCCCTTTCCCCTAGGAATATCATAATTTGGCTCATCACCCTCAAAAACCTTCAGCCCCACTGCCTGTACCAGGCTAAATACAAACATTAAACATAGAAAAGATTTAAGTCACATAGGAAGACTGTAAACATTTATATTTGAATTCTTAGCACTAAAATTGGTAAGAATTTTTTCAGGAAGTTCTATTTTTCTGTCTAGAAGTTTGGCCACAGTCCTTGAAAGCTTGTAGCACTAGTCCATGAAGACTTTTTTCTTTTGTGACATAATTTTGGGTCACAAGATTGGATAATAACAATAACATTAATAAAGCACCTACTATGTGCCAGGCACTGTGCTGAGTGCTCTATAATTATTATCTCATTCAATCCTCACAGCAATCCTGGGAGTTAGGTGCTATTATTTCCCTACTTTATGGAGGAGGAAACTGAGGCAGAGATGTTAAGTGACTTGCCCAGGATGACACAGCTAGTAAGCATCTGAGGCTGGATTTGAACTCAACCTTTCTTGACCCCAAGCCCTGTGCTCTAACCCAGGCCCCCGAGGTCCTCCAATGTGGCACTTTGACTGAATCCAAACTTTACAGAACAGAAATTTGGATTCCTCGAGGGCCACGCAAGGCCTTGAGGCTGCAGGTTCCCCACCCCTGCTTCTAACCATTGCATCACCTAGCTGCCCACCTAACTAATCAGTGCTTCAAAAAAAATCATAGAATGTTGGAGTTTGGAAAGGACCTCAGAGGCCATCTAGCTTAGTCCATGTCTGAACAAGCTGATCATCTGAAATCTCATCATCTTGGCAATTGATTGACTCAGCATCCATACTTAACTCTTCCTTGGGACTGAAGTTGCCTCTCCCTTCTTATTGGAGCGCTGGGGGTGAGGTAGAGCAATAAATGATTTCCAAAGCTAACCCTTTTTAGAAAGGGCTCAGAATTTTCTAGCTAACTTCCTTTCCCATCAGCTGCTCTGCTTGGTCTTGACTCCATGAATATCATGTACATCATCATGTTACTCTATCAGGCTCCTGGAATCTCTCTCCTTTTCAGTTTCCTTTTATGTATTATCTTTCCCCATTAGATTATAAACTCCCTAAGGGCAGGAACTTTCTTTTCTTATTTGTATCCCCAGTGCCTGTGGACAGCTAGGTGGGCACAGTGGAGAGAGCACCAGGCTTGGAATCAGAAAGACTCATCTTCTTAAGTTCAAATACGGCCTCAGGCACTTACCAGCCGTATAATGCTGGGAAAGTCACTTAACCCTGTTTGCCTCAGTTTCCTCATCTGTAAAACGAGCTGGAGAAGAAAATGGCAAACCATTCCTGTGTCTTTGCCAAGAAAACCCCAAATGGGGTCAGAGAGTCATTCATGGCTGAATAACAACACCACACCCAGAGAGGACCCCACTCCCTTCCCACCAACACTTAAATAATTGAAGCTAAAGATTAACATTCTAAGGATATAATACTAACATCATACTGGCTTTCTAAATCTAAGCCAGTGAGCTGACACTTAGATAATATCTTATCATTTCCAGTGTCCTCAGACAGATAAGAATGTTGCTAGACGTTGCAAACCCATATCTGAGTTGCATCTCTCTATCTCTCTCCTTGCATGAAACAGTTACCTTGTACTGAGTAACAATTTGTGACACAACTTTCTTCACTTGGCTTCATACGACAGATTGGTTGGAAATTGCTTGTCAAGAGAACCCATTTGGCCGATTGTGAAAATGTCAGTCAACTCATTTTCCCCTGATGTGAGTAACAGCAATGAAATTTCTTCCTGATCTTTACCTTAACTTGTGCTGGGAGTTGTAGGTTCTTCCTGTGACATTAGTAAATTCTTTCCAGCTCAGTGTCAATGTATGTGATAATGTAAAATGAGATAAACTGAGATAAAATGAGATATTCTTATTAGAAAGGCCGTGGAAAGGAAAGGGAAATGTGGGAGGGCATGATTCCCCAGAGCCCTAGGGACTTCCCTGCGTTCTCCCTCTCAAGGAGACCAAAATCTAAACCAAAGAAGAAGAGAATACATTTCTTCCTACCTCCCCAGAACCCCATACCTTCTGTTTTCTTGCGTTGTAGATAAAACAATATCCCAGCTGAAGTTACTATTACAAGGAGAGGCACCAGTATAAACCAGAGTGAACTAGAGGACCTTCCTGAAAGGAGAAGAAGAAACAAATGGCAGGGGAAGTTCCATAATGATGATGATGACGATGATGATTATCATCATCATCAAACAAAATAAAACAAAGCTAGACTTCTCACTGAACAGTCCCAGGTGGTGAGTGGGCTCACTTGAATCCAGGTTCTTTGCCAAGATCATGACCTACCCTAAGGTCCAGGAAAGATCCACCCCAGGGAGATTGGGAATGTAGTCTGTTATAGACATTGGGATTTTCCTCTCCTGGGAATCTAAATTACGAAAATCTTCATCTTTATTCATAATTCTAGTCATGTCATTCCCTTGTTCAAAAATCTTCAGTGGCTCCCTATTACCTGCTAAGTAAAATTCCTTTATCTGGCATTCAATATCCTCTACCACTTGCCCCAGCTCTCTATTTTGCAAGATTTACCTCATATTCCTCCCCTCTGTGTATTCTATGTATGTGTTTCAGGGTCAAAGGTTGAATCTACTAAAATGTCTTTTTTCCGTTTCTTACTCCTTTGTCCCCATCCACCTCAGCAATATCCCCCCTGAATTCCTTTATTGCTTTGACTTTGTCTTTTGTTAAGGCCCCTGGAATCTCTGTTGTTATTAAACTTCTCTTATTAGACCTCTTCCTCTTATACTCCTTTCATTTTTTTCTTCACTCATCAAGTCATCTGGGTGGCAGAGTGGATAGAGTGCTAAGCCTGGGAGTCAAGAAGACCTGAGTTCAATATGGCCTCAGATACATACTAATTGTGTACTAGTATTAGTCACTTTATCTTTCTTTGCCTGTTTCTTCAGCTTTAAA
This sequence comes from Trichosurus vulpecula, assembly GCF_011100635.1. Classification (NCBI taxonomy): domain Eukaryota; kingdom Metazoa; phylum Chordata; class Mammalia; order Diprotodontia; family Phalangeridae; genus Trichosurus; species Trichosurus vulpecula. The sequence goes on along the minus strand of NC_050576.1, from coordinate 155,889,554 downwards.
TGTGGATAATAATAGCATCTACCTTCCAGGGTTATGAGGATTAAAGAAGGTATTTTTAAGATGCTTGGTACAGTGCCCAGTAGAGAGCAGAAATTTCCCTTCCCTTTGTAGAAACCTGGCTCCAAGAAACTGCTGCATTCCTGGTCACCCTTTTAGGTACTTAGACATTGTCCTTCATTCAATTCAATTCAACCAGCGTTGATCACGTACTTACCCTGTTAACTTTATGCCAGGCTCTGGGCCAGGTGCTAGGGATACAAAGTGCTGAAACATTCTGTTCCCAAAGAATATACATTCTACTGGGGGAAACAACATGTGCATGTACAATAATTTCAGAGTGTAACCCATGCCAGAACTATGTTCTCTGAACTCACACAGGATGAGTTCGACCTTGGTGCTATCCTAAAAAGACTATCTTTCTTGTACTATTTATGCCCTTACCCTGAGTTTACTCAGAAGAGTCTCAAAATATAGCTTGTGTAGTAATATAGGACATAAATATAGATACTAAGTAGAGTTGTATAGCTTCTCATATCAGAGAAGCAGCATGATGTAGTCGATAAAGAGCCACTGTTGAAGATATGAAGACCTGTGTTTAAGTCCTTTATTTGACATGTAGTAATTTATATATATTGTTTCCCCATTAGAATATGAATTGCTTAAGGTCAGAAACTAATTTTCCTCTTTTTGTTTGTATCCCCAGTACTTAGCACAGTGCTCAACATGTAGTATGTGCTTAATAAACGTTTGATGATTGATTGATTGGCTGTATGATCTGCCACAAGTCACTTAAGTCACTTGTTTTTTCAGTGTTCTAGGCAATTCTCTAAAACTCTAAGTTTCAGAGAAGGTTCCAACCTGCATTGATAGAGGAAGGATTACTCACCTGGTACTCCTTTGTACCTACGCGATGTGCCCTATCTCTATAGATCACATTTAGGTTTCTTTATATGTGGGTAACAGGGTCCCCAGTTCACGTATGAGTGCAGAAGATAACAAGTAGTGTCGGATATTTGTTGTTCATTTTGTTTGGTCTTGTCCCACTATATGTGATGGGGTTTTCTTGGAAAAGATAGTGGAGTAGTTTGCCATCTCCTTCTGCAACATATGCCCTATTTTACAGATGAGAAACTGGGGCAAATAGGTGTTAAGTGATTTGCCCAGTGTCACACAGCTAGTAAGTATCTGAGGCCAGATTTGAACTCAGATCTTACTGGCTTCAAGCCCAATGCTCTATCCACTATGCCACCTAGCTGCCCCAGTTTTGAGGAGACTTAATTTCACCCTACAGAAAATGCAGAAGGAACAAAGGACTCATAGGAACCCGTAAACAAATGCAGAAAACATTATGATAGCTCATAAGCAATCAATATAATTTTCCACAGTGAGTCCCACTTTTTAACCTGAGTCCTAAGGTTCATTTAATCTGGAACTACTTTATGGCTTGTACTCGTCTCAAAAGGGAACAGAAAACAAGAAAAGGAGGAGTTTGCATGCTCCTTGCTTCTCAGAGCCATTTTCGCAGCTTCTTTCTTCTTTCATTACTCAGCAACCTTTCCATTCAGCGTCATTCAATCTGGATATTTCACCATATCTGGATCCTGGTTGCTGTTATCTAATGGCCACCAAGACATTTTTCATCATCATTCAAGGAGTTACCAGCTCTCTTCACTTATACTTGGAGACTTCAACACCATATTCATATCACCTCAAACAGATGGGCATCCCAGTTCCTTGACCTCCTCATCTTCTATGATCTGCCCCTTTATTGTATCTCAACTACTCATTCCTTGATGTCCTCATCACTTATAGATGCTCTGTCTTCATGACCCAGAGTACCGAAATTCTCTCATCAGTTCTTATCCTTCCATTTCTCCTTCTCCTTCATTCATTTTACAAGTGCTATTTATCCTTATTGGGGACTCCTGTCATTTTGCCTGTCCTTGATTTACTAGTCTGTCACTCTTACTCTTTCCAAATTTTCCTACCTTCACAACCTTGACCATATGATGAATCTTCGAAAACCCACAGTGTTCCTTATTGTTTAATCCTGTGCTACCTTATCTTATTTACCACTTATGCCTTTCCAAAACTTGACCCTCAGTTAATTCCATCATCTGCTTTGTGCCTCCCCCTCCCCCACTCTTAGTGCTGCTAAATATTACTGGAAGAAGTCACACAGCTGTGCTGACTGGGTGCACTACAAATTTATGTTATCAAAGCTCAATTGGGCCTTTACTGTTGATCACCAAGCTTTTTACTCTTATCTTAGTGAATCTCTATTTAATTCCCCACCAAGTTGTTCCAAACCATTTTTCTCCTCAATCCACCTAAATGACTCTTCTTTGCCCACTCCCAGGAAAGGTCTTTGCCTCATACTTTACTGAAAAATAGGGGCTATCTGTAATGAGTTTCCTCTTCTCCTAACTCTACACCTCAATACACTCAACATCATTACCCATTCTCTCCTCTTTTGTTCAATATTAGAGTATGTCTTGGTTAACCTGGCTACTTGGGTTCTTAAGCTTTTCCCTACTGGTCTCTTTCAGGAGTTTGCACAACATCACCTTTTCTCTTTCTCTCTTTTTTTTTTGAGTGGGGAAGGGAAGGCAATTGGAGTTAAGTGACTTGTCCAAGGTCACACAGCTAGTAAATGTGACAAGTGTCTGAGGCCAGATTTGAACTCAGGGCCTCTTGACTCCAGGGCCGGTGTTCTACTCACTGTGCCACCTGGCTTCCCCCTTTCCTCTTTTTCTATTCTTCTGTCTGTGATTCTTTTCTTGCTGCCGATAAACTTATGCAGCTCTTCCCAATTCAACCCTGCCATCCCCTCTAGCTATCATCCTAAATTTTTACTCCCCTTTACAACCTAAAAAAAGCATTCTCTGTTTCTACTTACTCACCAGTTATTCAATATAAATGCTTGCAGTCTCGTTTCTGACTCAAACACTCAGCTAAGACTGCTCCCTCCAAGATTACCAATGACCTCTTAGTTTCTAAACAAAATGGATTTTTTTCAGTCTTCATTATCTTTGATCTCTCTGCAATATTTGACACTGTTGAGCGTCCTTTCTTCCTAGGTTCTCTCTCCTACTTGAGTTTCACTGGTTCCCCCACCCCACAAATTTTCCTCTTCTCTGCATGACTATTTTTCATTGTCCATGTTCCATCCCCTAAGCATGGATGTACTCCGGGGTTCAGACACAGGTTCCATTATCTTTCCCTTATGTCATCTCTCTCTTGGTGATATCAGCTTCCATGAGTCCAATTATAATTTTTATGCAGACGACATTCAAATATCTGTTTCTAGTCTTCATCTCTTACCCAAATTCTAGACCCATATCATAAACTGCTGCTGAATATCACAGGGATTACCCCTAGGCAGATCTAATTCAACACTTCCCAAACACAAATTCTTATGATTATCTTTAAACCCACCCAACATCCTGACATCTCTGTTTTTGTCAAGGGCACCATCAATCTGACAGTCACCAAGGTTTCTAAATTCAGAGGAATCTTTGCCTCATTATTCTCCCTCATTTCCCAAATCCACTCATTTGAAAAGTCTTATAGAGTCTACCTTCACATCACTCATATTTTTCTTCTTTTTTGGACTCCAATGGCCACCCTCCCCGTTCAGAATCTTATCGCCTCTTACCTGGGTTTTTGTAAGGGATTTTATAATCGTCTCCCTCCTTCCAATCTCTCTCCTTTCCACTCCGTCCTAAACACAGTCAACAAAGTGATATTTCTATAACCTGGCTCTGACCATGTCACACCACCCTCACCCCATTCAGTGGCTCTAAGTACATTCTCTCCAGGACAAAATGCAGAATCGTTAGTCTGGCATTTAAAGTCCTTCATGATTTGACTTCAGTTTGCCTCTCCAGACTTATATCACTGCCTCTACTGTATAATGTATATATGTATAATGTATACATGTATAATACTGAAACTACACTTCAGCCCCAAATCTTCTTGATTTGGTTTCCCCAAACTTGAGATTCCCATCTTTGTGCGTTTGTACAAGTTGTCCCCTATGCTTGGGATACTGTCCCTTTTCACCTCCCCCTCTTGGATTTTCTAGTTTCCTTGAAGGCTCACATTGGTTGCCATTGCCCATGGGAGTCCTTTCATAACCCCTGATCCTCCCACTTGTTAATGCTCCCTCCCTACCATTGCCTTACACTTACCTTTCTATATTTTCTATTTACTTATTAGCATGTGTTTTATCTCCCCCAAAGGAAGTAAACCTCTTGAGGCCAGGAACAATGTTTCTTTCTCTTTGTATGTGCTTAGCACAGTGACTTACTTATTGTATGCACTTAAAATATGCTTCTTGGTTAATTACTCATTATGAGATTTGAGCAAGTCAGTTAGCCTTAATTTCCTAAGTCTTTATCCTCTAGTGTTGTGGGGATCAAATGTGACAACATATGCAAAGTATTTTGCAATCTTTAAAGCACTATAATAAAATCAGCTCTATAATAAATTTATCTCTTATTTGCATACTTTAAAGGCTAGTTCAAATTCTGTCTCCTGCATGAAGTCTTCCCCAACCCATCTATAAAAAGTAACCTTCCCACTCAGACTTCAGGGAGCACTTTGTTTTATACCTCTTCAATGTACTTGTCATAAATTATCATTATAGTTACATATATTAGAATAACCTCTACTAGATTACAAGTTTCATGAGGGTCAGGGTCTGTGTCTTCTTTCTCTCAGCACATAGCACAACACAGTCCATAGTAGGTTTTAATAAATTTGTTGAATTAAAGCGAACTGAAGGGTGCTTGTGACCTTGATTGGTTTTGATTTCTATCCTCACGGCCCGTGTAAAGACCAGAACTTCTGCGGCCCACTTCCTACAGCTGCTCAGGGTGTTTCCTGAGGCTTTTGGGAAGAAGACGATTACCTGCACAGGGTTGTTGAAGAAGTATAGATTGAGAGTTGTTGCTGACAGGGTTTATGGCTGTGCATGTGTAATTTATATGAGAGTCCTCAGGTTTTTGGAAGATGAAAAGCCTAGATTTCCCATCAGATTCAACAGCTTGTTCTCCCAGAGGAGTCCACTGGTACTTCACAGCTTCTCCTCCCTCCTCCATGAAGCATGTCAGAGTGATGTTACAGGTGTTGTTCTGAGAGGCTACAAGATCAGAAGTAATTTTTGGTGGTGCCAGTCGTCCTATAGGATGGAACAATATGAGGCATAAGAATGAGTGTATAATGAAGCCACCTTCTTTATAAACTTTGTTAATTTTTCCAATTTTGAACTCCCTAGAATCAGTTTTGAGAAACATTCTTGCTAAAGTGACCTATATACAAGGCAAGCAGATGAAGACTTTGGAGTCATTTTCGTCAAAGTGGGAATGAATGAGGTTGCCAAGTGGGAAAAGTATAAGGACAGAAGAGAACCAAGGACAGAACTTTGAAGAACACCCATATTAAAAGAAGAATTAAAGGAGAGTCCTGAAGGGGATAGAAAAGGAGCATTTAGGGAAATAAGAGGAAAACTGAGAAAGTATGCTGTTTTTTAAATCAAGGGAAGAGAAAGTATCAAGTAAGAGGAAATTTTAGGATCATAGAAATGATCAACAGCATTATATGTTGCAGAGGGTTCGAGGATGAAGAAGATTAAAAAAAAAACAACCCATGGAATCTGGCATTTATAAGGTCATTGAAAACTTTAGAGAGGACAGTTTCCATAGAGTCATTGGAATTTGAGCTAGTTTTTAAATGGTTGAGAAGGTGAGTACTATGGAGGAAGAGCCATTGGGTATAGACAGCATTTTTCAGGAGTTTAGCAGCAGATGGTAGGAAACTAATTGGATGGTAGCTGGATGAATGACAAAGGTTAAGGAAAGGTTTTTTTTAAAGGATCAAGGAGACTTGAGAATGTTCGTAGGCAAACGGGAAAGAGCCAATAGTGAGAGAGAAAGGGCAAAATCTGGACTGGCCTGCAGACAAAACCTATGTCTTTTCTAACCCTCTTTTCCCTAGACTCTCTAGAGTCAAGTTCTCTTACTGATAGCCACTGAATGGTCCAGGAAACACTTGATTGAAAACTTCAGCATTCTTTTGAAGAATAAGTTGGGAAATAACCCAGTGGAACAAGACAGAACTAAATCAGGAAATTCCATTTCTTTTCTAGTTTTGCCACTATGTATATGACCTTAGGCAAATCACCTCACTTCTCTGGGCCTCAGTTTCCTTGGATGAAAAATGAGGGGTTGGACTAGAGGGCCTCTTTGGTCTCTCTCAGCCCAAATATTCTATGAGTCCACAACTATAGTCTTACTGTAGACATGCAGGGTATAGTTCTTGGTGAGGGTGATGCTGGTGGTAGTTGTAGGGGTCTGAAGATTTATGTCAGCTCTGTAGGGTCCAGCATCCTCCATCTTCAGTGGGCTAATCTTCAAGTTGTATGTCTCAGGTGGGATACTCAGTCGTCCCTTATAATTTTGATGGGTTGTAATGATGTTGAATGATGTTCCTTCTGGTTGCACAAAAGCAACTGATGTACGGGAAAACCAGTTTATGTTCTCAAGTTTATATGTAGTTGGTATTTCTACGAGTAGGGTAGCTGACTCTCCCAGAATCCCTGTCACCATTATTGGGGCATCATTCTCTCTGGAAGCTCTTGGCTCTGTGGAAGCAAAAGGAAAACTGTACTAGCAATTATACTTGATTCCCAACACATAGCAATCCCTTAGCACCATAGCCTATGATTTGGGATAAGTCCTGTAAACACCATTATAAATGTAGATGGGGGACCTTGGAAGACAGTGAGTCCCCCAATCACTGGAGGTCTTCAGATAGAGATTTGATGACAACTTTTGGATCAAGTTGTACCGGAAATTTGTTTGGGTATAGGTTTTATTGTACGAACTCTGATATTATATGGTTCTTCTTAGTACAACCTCATTTAATTCCTTGAGGAGGATTCCTTGTGAAATCATACTCTAAACTCCCTTCACCTAGGAATACTTTCAGTGTAAGGGATTATAAGGATTTTCTCTGTGAAAATTTGTATGATATCAATGTATCAAATACAGTGCATATTTGTTGGTGTAGGAATTCCTTCTATCAACTCAGACACAGGCCATCTATAATTGAATAGACAAATCCTAGAGAATGGTTGAGATTCAGAATCATCAAGTGTATTGTCCAGTTTAGTATAGGTAGTAAGCATCAGAGGTGGACTTGGAATTTCCGTTTTCCTGATCCCACTTCTAGTACTCTCTCTTTATATCTGTCATAAAAATTTGGGGGTTACTGTTTACTTTATAGACAGAGTCACAATTGAATTCATCTAACTGCCTGGCTATCTGAGACAGTAGGCCTATCTCAGGATTTTGGGCTTGTGTCCCCATCAGTTTTGAGAAGCACAAAGAGTGGAATGAAGAGAGATTCTGGAGCCAGAGGACTTAAGTTCAAATTCTGCTTCTGAAACCTACTGCCTCTATGACATTGAGGAAGTCCCTTAACCTCCCAGAGCTGAAGTTTCCTCATTTATAAAATGAGGGGCTGTGTTAAAATTGTTTCCTGTTCTGTCTACCCTGCCCATCCCCCCTTTTTAGCCAGTACTGTAATATTACAGGTAGTATACATTGACAGTAGTAGGAAGTAAGATTGCAAAAGGGAAACTAGAAGACACAGGCTGTCCCATTAATTAAGGGGCGATAACAGTTCCTTGCAAACTGTCTCATAAATTAGGGGAGCATAGGAACCACTGGAACTTGTCTCATAATTTAACTAAGGCCACATCCTGAGACTATGAGCTAAAGTAGGGGAAGCTAGCAAGGTCTTACTGTAAGGGGCCCTTGGTTCTACTAACTTATCATCTGTAAGCCTCAGATAAGCTCCAAATATGTATAGTAAAGTCAGCACAACACCGGCAAAGTGTTAGGCCAATGAACTAATCCTAAAGTGTTGCTGATAACTTTGAGGCGATATGTATATGTTGATGGACTAACTCTAAGGTGACGTGGATAAGAGTTAATCCATCTTCCACCACCAAAATCCTATTAAAATGAAACCACAAACTTCTCCATCTGCTATGGGTCTGTGTCACCTTAGTGCTTCCAACTCTGACATGTGATTGTGTAACTGACTCTTTATACCTCTCCTCCTCATCATTTTCTTCCCCACATTGCCTACTTCCCTCCACCACATCATACCTCATCCCTATACTATCTGTCTCTACTTTCTGTGTTGTTTCCTTCTGTTCTCTCTGTGCCTTATTAAAGTATGATTGAAGCATTACTTCCTGCTTGTTGTCATTGTGGTCTTTCCTTGTGAGTATCCAAACAAACAAACAAACAAAAACCTAACCAGATGTGCCTGCCCTAACCTTGACCCAGAGGGACCCCCTAACAGTCCCATTCCCTTGCTCATAAATTGGGAATACCAGTACTTAAATTGTAAGCTATTCACAGCTGCCCCTACCTGAAAGAGCTAGGTGCAATAAATTCATGGGTAGAAAGTAAGGGGGGTGGCTGAACCTCATGTTCTCTTCCAGGAGATTCCCCCCTTTTATCTGGGTCATAATAAATCAATTTAATAATTCCATAAGTTAATTGGTAATTCAGGGGCTTTTAGTAGATGGCCTCTGAGATCCTTTCTAGCTCTAGTGCTATGTTCTTATAAATACTTAACCTTCTAGTTTTTAAAATTATGAGACAGGTAGCCTGACACAATGGAGAGAAGGCTAGCTATGGGGTCAGGAGAACCTGGATTCCCATTCTTCCTCTGATACTTCATGTATGATCCTGGGTAAGCCACTTAAACACCCTGTGCCTCATACAACTCACTTAGATTTTAATTCACAGAACAATTGCTTGCATGCATTGGTTGACAGTTTCCTTACTGGGAATTCCCTGCATGGATAAAGTAATGTTTCTGCACAAAAAATTATAAAAATTCAACTTACATATAATTTGTTTCATGGAATATAACTATTATGTAACATGAAGTTCAACTGTGTCTTTGTTCTTACAGGCTAAAGATTGAGAGCTAATAGGAGTTTGAGATAAAGGAGGAGGGCTTCCAACGTTTAGTCAAATTTCTGCTCAACTAGGACCTTGACAAAATATTGCAAGGAGTACTTTGGTGTAAAAGAGAGAATAAGGGCAAGACAAATCCAAGAGAATGATTTTGGAAATTGTTTATTTCTAGTAAAGACTCCTTTTTTATGGGAAGAAAGAAACAGATTGCTCTCAAAGCAAGTTATTAGGCCAAGAAATTATTTGACCAAGAAATTAGTGACTCTACTCTCAACTTTCTGTGACTTTTCCATCCTCTTGGTGGAGTTTCAACTTTCATCTCTGACTCAGAGACCTCATATTCTCACCTATTATCATGCTCTCTCGCTTGAAAGTCTTATGAAACCCTACTTTGCTCAGATCTCATTTACATGAAAGTAAAAAAGACTGATAGAGTTTAATGTATTAACTTTCCTAGGGGCTTTTCAGCTTCAGCAGGGATCAAAACCTTACTCAAAACCTGACTCACAAATGGTGAAATGGAAGACATTTCATTGGGAAGAGTGGCATTTTGGGGAGCTAAGGGGCCTTTCTAGTGGTCCTGAATTCACATCCTGCGGATAACAGCTTGTTCCATGCATCTGTTATGTTGGCCTTGTGCTGCAGGAACCAATGAGGATATAAAGATCCTAAGGGTCCCTGGAATACTCTATTCCTTCAGCTTCAACATTTACTAAGCACCTACAGCATTCACAATGCTACATTAGTGCTGAGGGAGATACAAAGTTTAGATGAAACAGAATTCCTGCCCTCATAGAGCCCCCTCATAGGGGGCTAAAAAAGCTGTGCAGATAATTCTCATTCATAATGATCCATGAAAAATGCATAAGAGAGTTACAAAGAAAGTGTTATGTGAAGTCTTGAAGTACTGAGGAGTGGAGTGGGGAAGACTCCTTACAGGGAATATATATCAAGAAAGGTTTTGTGGAGGAGATTACATTTAATGGTAGGATTTCAACAGAAGAGGATTTGAAGGAATAGAAAATTATGTGAAGAAAGTTATTGAGATGGCAAAGTATGGGATCTATGTGGACAACATCAAACAGTCTATTTTTGCTGGAATTTATATTATGTAGAGGGGAATGATATGAAATGACTGGACATATAGAGTGGTACCAAGCTATGGATGTCTTAAATGCCAGGCAGAGAAGATGGACCTTTACTTTGTAGGCAATAGGGAGCCACTGTAGATTTTGCAGCAGAGGAATGCCTAGATTTATTCAGAAGGAAATTTAATCTGGCAGTGGCATGAAGGAAGAGAAGAGATAGGAGTCTACAAAGCCTGTCTGGAGTCTAACTAGTTTTCCCTAGATTCAGCTAACTCCTTCCTTTCCTGCCTTCTTTAAGCCTCGCTTTAAGTTTCCATTTGCAGCTCACAGCCACCTCAGGCCTAGCACTGACAATCGGCCTTATTATCTAGGGATCTTCCAGATGAGGGATCCCCTGGTGATGTACTCTACCTCAGGAGGCTGGAAAGTGACAAATAAGAACACTCAAAAAAAAAGCTGAGAAGACCAGGATCCTCCCTGGGGAGCTGAACTTTGGGTAGAATTATAGTGTTCACTTTTCTTATACTATTTTTTATTCAAGAGCTCTGCCTCTGGTTGACTGAGAAAACCTGGGATAACTTCTGAATTTCTGAACTTCCATTGCAGTGAGTCAGTGAGTCAGCAAACATACTAAATGCTTATACTATATTAAGTACTTACACTGTGGGGATGCAAAGAAAGGCAACCATAGTTCCCATTTGTTTAGCTTTAATCTTTCCAAAGCACTTTCCCTACAATAACTCTGTAAAGGAGGCAGTGTAAGTGTTATTAGCCCCATTTGACAGATTAGCAATTTGAGCCTCAAGGAGCTTGCCCAAGATCGCACAACAAAACGAGTAAGTGACGAAATCAGGATTCATAGGATTATAGATTGAGAGCTGAAAACCAGGAGCCTTAGAGATCACGTCATCCCAACACTTTAAATCCAGTGTTCTTTCTATTATGCCAGGTCACATTATCTTCTTCTGGGGGATCCTCATGCCCATCATTGTGATATTGTGATGTCTCTTGTCTGATCCCTATATTTCCTCACATAAATCTTATAGACAAGACAAAAAAGGAGTGTGTGTGTGTGTGTGTGTGTGTGTGTATCTGTGTGCATCAATTTCAGCCATGCATAACAGGTATCCTAGTATCCATCCAAAACTCCACTGGACAAGATTATTGGATGATTCCCATTCATATTCCATGACAATAATTACTCTCAATTAGTATTGTACCTTGATTTTTATAGCATATCACAATTAATATTTCATTCTAATGTTTCTGCAGCACAGAATTATTATTCTACAGTAGCACATTGCCATAGCATAAAAATGGACATTTCATTCCAGTATTACTGTGTTGTTTCCATATGTTCATAGCAAATCAGTATTTTAAACTGCATGTCCAAAAATGAATCCAACTCAATTTCTTTATCTCATTCAGGCCAGTAATGGCTTTTGATTTACTTTTCTCTTCTTTCCACACTTTCATTAACATTTGGTAAAGGGCAAGCTAAATTCGAAAGGACAATGAAGCAGAAAATCCCAACAAGATGCCACAAGATGGCACCCAGTATTCCAAGGCAGCTAGGTGAATAATGGAAAGAAAAATGGGCCTGGAGTCAGGAAGACTTGAATTCAAATCTAGCTTCAGACTTACTACTAGCTGTGTGACCTGGACAAACCTCTGACTGTCTCAGTTTTCTCAACTGTAAAATGGGGATAATTATACTGCTTACCTCCCAGGCTTGTTGTGAGGATAAAATAAGATAATATTTGTGGAATACTCAGTGCAGTGCCTGGTACATAGTGGATATTCAACAAATGCATGCTTCCTTTCTTTCTTTTAGGACTTCCCAATTATCTCCCATGGGGAGGCAGTCATAATTTTGGAGGAGCTCAGGTTCATAGATTGAACCAAGTAAAAGGAGAAATTCACCTGGGGCAATACTTGTAGGATCTTCAGAATTAATGCCATCCCTACACAGGTATCCTGACTTGTTTGGGCCTGCATCTCACTGGCCAAGCAAAGAGAAGTGATTCCAAGACTGAGACTCAAAGCATCTAAAAGGGAATGGTGGCCCTCGTATTGGTGATTCAGAGGAGATGGTACCACAGCTCCCTGATTTTGTAGATCTGGAGAACAGGGGGACAAAAAACATGCTGTGGCCAGTCAGTATAAAGAGCCCAGATATCTTTATTTGGGCAGTTTGGTAGGTAAAAGGAGTCTGTTGGAATCTAGATCCTTAAGGACTCTTATGTGAAGTTATATGGCTCAAGTTCTTACCTACTAGAGGGATTTGAGATGATAGAACTTAAGATAAGGGAAAGGAGAAGCTCGGCTCATCTAGGCATTGTAAGTCCAGGATTGTTTCTCTTCATATTATTTGTTTAACTGGTACCATCATTAAGGGTGCCAGATGACATTGACGCTGGTATGTAGGTGGCTTTCTTTGTCCACAATCATGAACTAGAATAAGAGGGTTTCATATTTCCAGAGGTGGTAGACTCCAGAGAGGAAAGGAGAGAAATTAAAACACTAAGTATGGAAGGGGCTCTTTCTAAGGAGTAGAGGTATATAAGGATCTCCATGGTTTTAGTGTTACAGAATAACTGCAATATGTCATAGTATTTTAGAATAAGTTCAGGGAGTGGGCCTATAGCTGAAAAACCATAGAATTAAGCTGATAAAGGCATATGGATGAAGATGAGCTGGTGAATCAAATACACTTCATTGGATTGTGCACCTTTAAAACTTGGAATGGAACTGTGGGTTCATGAGATTTGTTGTCTCCAGGACTTCCAAGGACATAGATTGGAAATTTCAAGGGAAAGCTCTCAATAGTCACATGCATTTGGTTTTCCCATTATTCTTGGTGTGGGTCATAATATAAAGGTAGTATGAGTGAAGCCTCTGGGGTCCCACAATCATGGTGGTAGAGACTTCCAACACTCATCAGACCTGTGAGTCTTGTAGGATCATTGATAGTATTCTATTGGAAATAAGATAAAACACATGGAAATCTCAATAAGTCAGCATGCAGGAAATGGAGAATAATATGAGAAAGGTGAAGGACACATAACTAGAAACTTCCAGGATCCTAATGGATAGGATGAGAACAGCAGATCACGAAAGTCAGACCTCTAGACTTGGGTGATATTTAAAATGTTTGTAGGAAGATAGGATCCCTGCTTCTTCCTTTATTGCACCTCATTGACCCATAACTCCAAAGAATATGAGCAGCATGTTTAATGCCCCTCATTGGTACATTAAAAGAAACATTAAGGATATATAGGACCTACAACACAAGTTGCAAAGCCCCAATGTATCCACCTACTACTATGTATTAAAACAGGTAGGTGGCCTAGTGCACAGAGTGCTGAACCTAGAATCAGAAAAACTTGAGTTCAAATCCAGTCTCAGTTACTTAGTAGCTGCATGACCCACATCACTAAACCTATATCTCACTATCCTTGCCTAAAAAGTGGATAATAATAGCATCTACCTCTCAGGGTTGTTGTGAAGATCAAATAAGACAATATTTGTCAAGCACTTTTTATACTTTAAATAACTCTATAAATATTAGTTATTATTAATTATCTGTATGGGCCATGAGGAAAGGGACAGGGAGCAACAAAGGATCACCTGTTGTCTACTCACTAGTCAATAAACATTTATTAACCACTTGCTGTATGCCAGACATTGTGCTCTATTTTGGGGATACAAAGAAAGGAAAGAAGACCATGCTTCCCCACCAGGAGCTCACAATCTAATGGAGACAACATGCCAAAACTACATACAAATGAAATATATGCAGTATAAGTAAGAAATAATAAGCAGAAGGGAGGCATTAAAATTAAAGAGCATTTGGAACAGGCTTCTTGTAGAAGGTGCGATTTTAGTTGGGACTTGAAAGAAACAAGAGAAGTTAAGAGGCAACGATGAAGAGAGAGAGCATTACAAGTATGGAGGTTAACCAAGGGGAAATTCACAGAACTGGGAAGTGGAGTATCTTGTGCAAGGATGCCAGTTGATCTGGTTGAGAAGACTGGCTGAAACTTTTAGTATTCTTCATCTAACTTCTATTCTTGCCCTGTGGCTGCTGTATCCTAGGCTGACACTCCAGAGGTATTGGATACTATCACCCTGTCCCTCCACAGAATGTGCCTCTTCTTGAAAGCAAAGACTGTTGATCTGTTCAAAGACCCACTATCTGGTCTGTACTAAGATGGCCAATTTGCTAGGCAATCAGGGCCTTGAGTGAGCAATTGTTTAGAATGGTTAAACTTGACCAAGGTTTGTGGAACCTTAAAGGACTCCTGCTCTGATCCTTGGTGCTAGGCATTAGGACGCATATTGTTAGTCCCTGGACCTGGAAGCCCCAAACAAAAAGCATGAGAGGTGTTGAAAACCCAGCAGGATGTGACCTCACAACCAGTAGACACCTCAAAGATTTCTACCAAGAAGGATTTCTCCCCACATGAGCCCTTCTCATAGCTCCACTCATAAGTTGCTTGAGTCTTGACTTTTTCAGCATTATTATCTGTATTACTAATGGTATCCTTGGTGATTCAGCCTCTCTATTGCAAAATTTCTTGGACTCCACTGCCAGGAAAGGCATGATGTCTAACCTATAGCAGTGATCCAGCGATAACTTATTATCACTCTCAAGGCTGATCAGATCCCTTCCCTGCATATAGGAAGCTAAGTGGCACAGTGTAAAAAAGGGATAATAATGGCATCTACTTAACAAGGGCAGCTAGGTGGTACAGTGGATAGAATGCCAGAGTCAGCAAGCCTCATTTTCCTGAGTTCAAATCTGACTTCAGACCCTTACTAGATGTCAGACCCTGGGCAAGTCACTTAACCCTGTTTGCTTCAGTTTCCTTACCTATAAAACAAGGAGGAGAAGGAAATGGCAAATAATTCCAGTATCTCTGTTAAGAAAACCCCAAATGGAGTCACAGAGATCCAGACATGACTGAAACAACTTGAACAACAACTTCACAAGGCTGTTGTGGAGATCAAATCAAATGAGATAATATATGCAAAGAACTTGGCAAAACTGTATGTTGGCTATTATAATGAGGAGGGTGTCAGTGTGAACTCTGTGACTCTTCCCTCCCAAGAATAGAACTTACTTAGGAAAGGACAAAGGCTGTGGTCTCCTAAACAGCTCCAATCCTTTTGAATTAGGCCATTGTGAAGCCCACATAGCCAAAACTCATTTCCTTTTTTTTTTGGCCTTTGAATCCCCAACACCTGTTTGAAAAATTGAGTAGAATTTTATTAGCCCTTGGTTCTCCCAAAGACTCATCCTAACATCTTTGCCCCTACACTGTGTAGCTTTGGGATCAGGAGATGGGGAGGATGTGAGATTAACAGGTTGCCTGGTAGACCTCTGTGTCGCTAGTCATTCTGGCCCCCTCCTTGAAAATGCTGGGAGGATGTGTGTGTGTGTGTGTGTGTGTGTGTGTGTGTGTGTGTGTGTGACTCATCTGATAAAGTTGTGACCTGCTTTTGTGATAGGGCAGCAGGAACAGCAGCTGAGATAGTGTATTTCTGTTCTCTGAAGTCTCCATTATCACCTACATCTTGGGGGCCTCAGCAAAAACTGAGAACAATTTAGCCAGGAAGTGTTGCAGGTTTCTCTTTGAGTGGGAGGGGTGTGGGTGGAGGCGAGGAGGAGGGCAGGGCAGTGGCAGCACTGAAGTGGTCAGGAGAGGAGGGGATTGAAAAACACTTGTTGCTGTGTCTGCTACTGTGGCTCCAAGCTATGGCTGTGACTGCCTCTGTAGGTTATTGAAACGATATGGTCATAAACATTCACTAATTTTCTACAGTGTTTGTAGAACACCATACTAGGCACTTTGATAGACCCAAAGTTTAGGTATAAATAGAGATGGGATTATTAGGGTCACTTTGTATTCAGGTGCTCCTAGGAGATTTCTGGGTAGAAATAACAAAGCAGAATGGAATAAGTACCAGTTTTGGACTGAGGAAAGCTGGGCTCCAACATCTCAACAGTTCCTGCCTTCACAGGGCTCATAGGGTTTCAGGGGAGAGGAATGGTTAGAAACAAATTAAGATAACTATAATACATGGTGTTACATGATAAAAACACTAGAGAGAGGCAAAATAAAGTACTTGGGGAAGGGGGGTCTAGGGATTAGGTTATTACTGACCAGTGGGATCAAGGAAAACCTTAGAGTATTTTAGTTGGACTTTAAAGGATGGGCTAGAGTTTGGCTGATGAAGAGGGGGAGACAAGATAATTTAGGCATTGGGAACAACCCGAGGAAAGGCCAAGGAAAGCTGGAGAGTTTAGGGCTCACTTTGGGCAGGGGGGATGTTTTGTTATCTTCCAGACTACAGTGGGTGGTTAGTGCCATTTGACACATATTACCAGGGCTATTCTTGGCCTCCTATTTGGGATGGTTTTAGGGACTACAGACCTCCACTAAAACATGGACACGGGAACACTTTGAAAGTTGTCTCTTCATTCTGTACTTTCCCTGCTAAACTCTTCTCACAAGTGGATAAATTGGTTTCAAGTACTTCTTGGGCATTCTGTTTGGAGAAGGGACTATGTCAACAGCCAAGGACTCCAGATCAGTGTGCCAACCAATAAGTAAATACTGATTGATTGAGGTACTGTTAAGGTACTAAGTTCCAGGCAGACCACAGTAGCATGGTCCCTGTCCTTGAGGAGTTGAGAATCTAACTCAGGGTTTCTTAGCCTGAGATCCATGAACTTGACTTAAAAAGTTTTGATAACTATATTTCAACATAATCGGCTTCCTTTGTAATCCTATGTAATTTACTGAATGCACTTAAAAATATCATTCTGAGGAGTCCATTCTGAGACTACCAAAGAGATCTACGACACAAGAAATATTAAGAACTTCTAGTCTAGGCAGAGATGATCCGGAGACACAGAAGGGCACAATAAAACACTTTAATACTCCCAAAGAGTTCGGACATTACGCACCACATCACTTCTAAGAGGAAGGGAGCAATCCCTGTAGAGTGGGGCAGTCAAGGAATACTTCAAGAAGGAAGTTGAAGTTAAGTTGGACCTTATAGTATAGGCAGGACTTGGAAAAGCTGAGAGGATGAGGTTAATCATTGGAACAAATTAGGTACACACCATACAGAAGCAAACAAACACAGCGGCATAGTGTTTGACAGACCTCAATATCCCATTTCCTGGGGGGAAGGACTCCCTCTCTGATTAAGAAAAAAAAACTGCTGGGAAAACTGGACAGAATTCTGGCAGAAATTAGGTTTAAACAAATACCATATACTATATACCGAGATAAACTCTAAATGAATACATGACCTAGATATAAAAAGTCACGTTGTAAACGAATTAAAGGAAGAAGTGAGAAATTACCTTTTGAATTTATAGATGCGGAAAGGGTTCACGATTAAACAAGTGATAGAGATGATCACACAAGATAAAATGGACAATTTGGGACAATGGACAATAAAATTATGGACAGTGATTATTCAAAATTAAAGAGACTTTGCACAAACAAATCCAATGTAGTAAAGATCTGAAGATAAACCGGTAAAAGGGGAAAAATCTTTGTGGCAAGTTTCCGATAAAAGCATTCTCCTATTGAGGAATGACTAAACAAATTGTGGCATATTATTATACCATAAGAAATGATGAAAGAGAAAGTTTCTGAAGGAACTGGGACAACCTTTATGAGCTGATGTAAAGTAAAATAAATAGCACTAGAATATTTTATACGATAACATTATAAAGAAAAAAAAAACAACTTTTGAAGGCTTTATAACCCTAACTGACACAAAGATAAATCATGAATCCAAAGAATTAATATGAAACATGTTACTCACCTCCTGAAAGAGAGGTGGTGAACTTAAAATGCAGAAGGAGACATAGTTTTTTGGATTCCTAACATAGGAATTTCTTTTGCTGGACTATGTACATTTGGATTGTTTAAAAGATACTTGTTAATTGAAATATTTTTTTTAAAAGCCAAGGGGATATGGGAAAGGATTTTGGTAGAGAATGACTGGAACAAAAGAGATAGAAAATCAGGAGGTGTGGTAGCATGGCAGTGAGAAGATTAGTATGGTGTGAGTGGATGAGACCACACTGGCACAGCTCAGAATCCTGGCCTGAGTTTGAATTCTGACTCTGATGTTTATTATCTGCATGACCTTGGGCAAGTCATTCAACCTCTCTGAGCCTTAGTTTCTTCATTTTTAAAATGAAGATAAGAATACTAAGAATATCTGTTTCACGAGATTGTAGGAAAGATGCTTAATTTAAAGTGATATATGTGAATTATTATTATTATTGGGTCAAGCAGGGGTGGCAGGCAGGGCTAGGAAGGTAGATACAGATAGCGTTGGGGGAACAAGACATTTCAGAGCTTGGCTAAGGAATTTGGATGCTGTGGCATAGGTGATAAAAAGACATTGAATATTTTTGAGGAGAGGAGTTGAAGCAGTAACTTTTGGAAGTTAATCCAGCAGCTCCGAAGAATAGATTTGACCTTGCAAAATGGGATGCAGGGAGACCAGTTTAGGATTCTGTTGGGGACTGCTCACTGGTTGGTGAATCTTTTCCTGGAATTGCTATGCTCTGAGGAGCCTTAGCTATGTTGTGTACTTCACTTCTGGCTGACTGCACTCTCAAGACTGCTCCATCTCCCCTCAAGCTGTTTTGTCCATGGAACAAGAGGGTATCTTTCCCTATTTCCAGCTCCCCTTTATCTTTTATCTTTCCCTATTAGAATATAAGCTTGAGTGTAGGGAACATCTTGTTTTCTTGCATCTGTATAACACAATACCTGGAAGTACTTAATACGTGCTCTCTGTCTCTGTCTCTGTCTCTGTGTCTATCTGTCTCTGTCTCTGTCTGTCTCTCTCTCTCTCTCTGTCTCTCTCTCCCTATCCATCTATCCATTCATCCATTCATCAACCACATCAATCTGTTCACCCTTACAGAAAGAATGAGAGGGTTGGGGAGGCCAAAGGAACATAAAATTGTGGCCTTGGATACCATTTGCTTCTTTTGTGTTGATAAAAGTCACTCATCCTTGTTCTTCATTTAACAAAACGATTAAGGAAAATGCAGGAGACTTTATTTTAACTGTCCCTGAAAACCCCAAGAGACTCTTACATTACTAGGTATTCTAGGAATGGAGATTAGAGAGGAATTCTGGTAACTCTGCTTTTGTCTAGAAAGTAGTTGTGAAGTCAAGCCTGATTCCACTGGTCTTGGGAGATGACCACACTGTTTCTAAGGATTCATAGCTTCCTTCCTTTTATCCATAGCCAGATGACCAAGACTTTCCCACTAAACAAATAGAATTGGCATGTGATATTCTGGTCTCAATTCCCTTAAACTTCCCTTTCCTCTTCCCCTTCTCCCACAATGTCCCATTGTGGAATAGGATGGTCACACATGCTCCCTTTACTGTATGCTCTCCTGATCTACCTGCTACCAGTATCCCAGTCATACAGCTGGTGATTGCCAGGGGACTGCTTGTCCCCCAAGTCCCCTGGTCAGAACTTTTTTTTTCACTCAGGACCCAAGGTGGAGAGGGTGGGGCATAATTCTCTGTCAATTAACCTTCCCACTACAACAGGTTAAAACTTCAAGGCTTGTTGTGAGGATTGAATGAGATAATATTTGTAAAGCACTAAGCATAGTACCCAGCACATAAGTGCTACAAAAATGCTAGTTATTATCATTATTATTATGTGTGGATTATTTACTTTGTAGATTGTCCGTAACACATTTTCAGTCATAGGATGGCTTTCCCATACTAATCAGAAGCTCCATTCTTGGCTATAGTGGGTTTTTTTGTTATTCTATGAACCCCTTTCAACAACAACAACAGAAATGTGTAAAGTGTGTTAATTTAATATACTGCTTAAAAATTATTTTAGATTTATTCATTAAATGCTTACAGTAACTACAGTGATTAACTTTTACCCCCCGAATCCCAATGAAAATGTATGATGTATAATTATAATGATAAAATCTAGAATTGGATTCTACTTACACTTACAAAAACTCTAGAAATAGAAAATTATAAAATATTATTTGTAAAATAATTATAGATATTTTATGTGAGGCATTCTGTAAGAATTCAAAGAGGTAATCTGACAAGATCTCACATAGTTACTATTGGAACTGCTGCAGAAACAAATCTATAATGCTTTGAATGTGCATGTGCTTGTGGTCACAGAGGAAACTGTATTTGTGACAAAACAAAGCAATTATTTACTGTTTAACACACTATTAATTGCAAACCCCTGGGCTAGTTGGACTAGTTTCATGAGTTTCCAAGGGTTTCTCAAACCACTAAATGGGAACCACTGGTCTAGATCATAGGTCTAGAGTTGGAAGGGGCCTTCAAGCCCTCACTTTATAGAGGAGGGAACTGAGTCCCTGAGAGATTAAGTGAGTTGTATAAGGTCTCACACTTACCACAAAGGAAAGAAGCAGGATTTAAACCTTGGTCCTCTTACTCCAAATCCAGTGGTTTTTACATTGTGCTGTATTGTACTGATTCTAACAACTCAGGGAATGAGAACCCATTCTGATCAAAGTAAGCATGGGAATAATAGTATTACAGGACTTCAAGCTGGAGGAGATCTTAGAGATTGTCTTGCCAATCTTCTCATTTCACAGATATAAATTCAATTCAAGAAATATCTATTAATCAATGAGATTTGTATTGGCTGAAATGTAGTATGAAAGTCACTGGCTTTTGTCATGAGTAATAAAGGAAGGAATTTAAAACATCTAAACTTATTTTTCTTTTGAAAAAGCAATGAAATGTGTCCTGAGATTGAATTGGTACAAAGGACTAAGGTACAAACGATTGATATAGTTTTGAAGTTGCTTATGGCATAAAATCCTAGGGCAGAAGTACTCTGAGCTCTTCAGGATTGATGGATTTCCCACCCCATTTTGAATGAACACACTCTTCTGACTGGGTGTGCCACTATAACAAATGCAGAATTGAAAGGTGCTATGCCCAGTAGAAAAACAGCTATTTTTTTTTTGCTGAATATCCTTACTATATTTTTGTTGAATAAAAATTCCTTTGTAAAATTTTATGGGGTCTCCAAGTGTCTCATTTCATTCCACTTCTGCAACATAATCATTAGAATGTCTAGTCAGATCTGACCTAGAACATTTGGTTATTGTCAGCAGAATCGATTTAAGATGACCTCATGGTGGACCTTGTAGGTGAAGTGAGGAAAGACCAACGCAGACAGAAGGGAGTCTTGGGTGTTTGGATGGCTTGATCTGGGACCCTGATACTCTATGGTCTTCCTGCTTTTGTCTGCATAGTTACAAGTATTTTCAGTAGGGTGAGGAAGGGGTTCCTTCTGATTCAGTAGAGTCAGCTCAATGTATGTTTAAGGATGTCGACAAGAAATGTAAAGGTATCATAAGAACAAAAATTCCTTGGTTGTTACAAACGGCCATCAGTAAAATGATGATAATAGCCAGCATTTATGTAGAGCTTTAAGGTTTACAAAGCACTTTTTCTCTCTCCATCTGCACAACTGTATGAAGTAGATACTATTATTATCACCGTACAGATGAGAAAATGGAAACTTGAAAGAGGTTAAGTGGTTTGCCACAGGTCACAGTTAATAAATGGAGTTTCTCATTCTCCACTGCAGCCTTCATGTTGAGAACACAAGATTCAAGATTCAACTAAGTTCTTGGAAGACCCCTTGGTTCTCTGCTTTTTATTTTCAGCCTTGTATTTCTCAGTTCCTGGACCATATGTTCAATGTCTCATTTAATTCTTACAACAGCATCATGAAATGACTTATTACAGAGGAGGGATCTAAGATTCAGAGAAGTTATAGGCTGCCTATGTGGGTATATGGGTAATAAGTAGTAGAGATGGGAATTCAGTCCAGGTGTTCCTAGACTAGTAATAAGGAATTTCTACCCTGAATTAAAGAGAAGCCTGCTACTGTAGGGGAAAATCAAATAATGCTTCCTCAAACCAGAAAAAAAGGACATTGGGTTATTCACAGTTTGTTATTAGTCACACATATGCTTGCCTGCATTAGGGTGGCTAATTATGAGCTTAATGTAATCCTTATTTTGTGGGTGACTAGCAAGTTTTTTCCTAAAGTGAGTTTCTTTTCCATTCACTCCAAAAATTTGAGAGGAAGAATGGTGGAAATGGAGAAGAAGATGAAGAAGAAGGGAGGATAGAGTTTCAGGAAGAGTGGTAGGAAGGTGAAAGAAGAGGAGAGTTGATGGAGGATAGAGGAAGAAAGGATGGAGGAAAGGGAAGAGAAGGAAGAATGGAGAAGGGGGAGATTGGAAGGAGAATTGTAATAAATGAATAACAGAGGGATAATGGAGGAGGAGGTGGAGAGAGAAGAGTGAAGGGTGAGGGATGGAGTAGATGGGTCCTGGGGGTGGAGAATTGAACCATTTGATATTTCTAGTTTGAGTCAGAGCTGGGAGTTTTAAGACAGAGCACAAGACTCTGTGTCTTCATTCTCAGGGAATACATTCCTTGATGTGGGAAAGTCTTTGCTCTTCATGATTTAGAATTTTCTTATTCTAAGGGTTTCAAGGAGAAGAGGGAGGAGATTCCTGCCTACAACTCCGTACCTGGGGCTACTTATTCTGAGTACTTTCTCTAAGTTTTTGGCAGTGCTCTGATGTCCAGGGAAGGAAAACCCACCAAATAGTGATTAGCACTAAGCCCAGAAAAAACTGGTAATTGAATGTTAGATGACCACAATGAAAAGAACTGAAGCTGGCTGGAGTTAATTTGAAAAAAAATCAAAGGATTCATGAATAAACAAGTTTAACTATTGGCAAAACCAATAAAATATATTTTGTAAGTACTTACATTTAAATATATCAGTTTTAAACCTAAAAATGTTATTAATTCATCAATTAATCTCTCTATGTTTCCTTTAATTTCCTTTTGTCCATTCTTTCTGGAATACATACATGCATATACTTTTCCTTTCGTATGATCATAATCAACATCCACTTTTTTCCTTCATATTAGTATGGGTCTCTCTAAATTTCTTTACATTCTTCATACTTATGAATCTTATTCATATTATAACATCCTATTACTTTGATACACTCTAATTTATCCAAAGGGCTACTAGGTGGTGCAGTGGATGGAGTGCTGGACCTGGAATCAGGAAGACTTAAGTTCCTGAGTTCAAATAGCTGTGTGACCCTGGGCAAGTCACTCAACCTTGTTTGCCTCAGTTTTCTCCTTTGTAAAATGAGCTGGAGAAGGAGAGGGCAAACCATTCCAGTATTTTTTCCAAGAAAACCCCAAATGGAGTCATGAAGAATCAGACACAACTGAATGAGTTTAGTCAACCATTCTCTAATTTTTGCATGTTTTTGTGGCTTTCAGGTTTTTGGGTTTTTTGCTTTGTTTTGTTTTGTTATGGCAATGTTCCTGTAAACATCTTTAAACTTAGTGTATTTTCTTTTCTTCTAGTCAACCCTTTTGAGTTCTATTTTCAATAATGAGATTATTGGGTCAAATGGTATGATTATTCTGGTAACTCTTGGAGTTCTCTATCAGAGTGGTGTGCTAAGAGATTGTGGTATTTTGCAAATGCACCAGCAGAATATAGATGTTCTTGTTTAATCCCAGTCATACCAACACCAAGTTCTATTATTTTTAACTATCTGCTATTTTGATAGATATAATCTTAAGTTTGCTTTAATTTATATTTCTCTAATTTCTAGTGGGGTTAAACATATCTTTTCAAGTAATACTTTATGTTTCCTTTCTGTAAAATTTCTATTCATATTCTTTTATCTATTAAGGGCTTGGTTTTCCCATTGAATATTATTATTAGTTCCTTTATGTAATGTATATGGTTTTTATCTGTTAAATTTATCGTAAATGCTTTCCCTACAGTTATTTTTCTTACCTTAAATATGCGTGCATATATACGTATGCATGTATGTGTGTATATGTGTACATGTATATAAATGTGTACAGACATATACACATATACATACACATACATATACATACATACATATGTAAAATTTTTTTTTGCCTGACTAATATAAGGCCTCTTGGCTCTCTTTCTTTCTGCACCTGTAGGTTGGGCTCCATGGAAGATAGTTACCCCAGATGGGTCTACACATAATTCTTTACAACTGGACTGTTCTGTAAATAAGTGCAATGTGAAAGCAAATATAGAACCTACATTGGATTACATGCTGTCTTGGGGGGGAAGGAGGAGGAGAGGGAGGGAGAAAAAATTCAGAACCCAAAAAACCTGTGGAACTGAATGTTATAAACTAAAAATAAAAAAATAAATTTATAATAAAAAAATAAAAGTATAACTCATTAACCAGCACCAATATGTTTGCCTTTTAAAAATTAGCCAGAGGCACAATTAGCTCAATGCAGAGGAATTTACTGGAATAGTATGTTAAAAAATATTAGCAGTGAAACCATCGACCTGGACCACATTCTCCTGCAAATATACCCAGCATTGCTGGAGAAAGTGGATATACGAAGAGGTCATGAACAAAAATGTACAAGTGTAGTGAAGTTAGATATGAAGAAAGGCAGTTAATTCCTCTGATGCTGCAGGGCTGCAAGGTCATGAAATCTTTGCACTGCTCTAGCTTACTTTGCTTCAGTTTTCTCCATATAAGACTTCACAGGTGGTTGGGCACTGCATGTTTGTTGTCCCTGTTACCTCTAGCTTATTGATCTAGTGAAATCCTTAGTGACTGTGTGCTCCAAAATAGAACACTGCTTAGTAATCACATGGACTGTCTTCTTCTTTCTGCAACAAGCAAGATAAATCAGGAAATCTGTCTTTCTAGAAGACTCATTGTCTAGAACTGTTGAACGCAGAAACCTGGACTCAGAATTACCTATGAGGCCACCCTCAAAGCTGGTGCTGCTCTCTCGAAATCTCCCTTCTTTGCTGAAAACCTAAATTCTGGAATTGTGTTGTTCAGTTACTTCAGAATCCCCCTCTTTTCCACAGAAACTCGGGGTTCAGGAAGCAATAGCTTTGAATCCCCCTCCTGCTTTAGGTCTTGTGCAAGAACATGTTCTAAATAGCCATGCACTTTTGCTACAAAATACAGCTGCTGATGGGAGGTGGAGGAAAGCGAGAGCCCATTTCTACCCCTATTTCCCTTGCTGATCTCTGCTAGAAGGGATCAAGGAAAAGGATAAAGAATGATCCTATTATTCAGTGCCATACCAATCAAATTACCAAAAAATTCTTTTATAGAGCTAGAAAAATTAACAAAATTCATTGGGAAGAACACAAGGTCCAGAATATCAAGGGAATTAATGAAAAGAAATGTAAGGGAAGGTGGCCCAGCCCTTCCAGATCTTAAATTGAATTATAAAGCAGCAATCATCAAAACCACTTAGTACTGGCTAAGAAATAGAGTGGTGGATCAGTGGAATAGGTTAGGTAGACAAGACACAGTATTCAATGACTACAGTAGTCTACTGTTTGATAAATCCAAAGACTCCAGCTTCTGAAATAAGAACTCACTATTTGGCAAAAACTGCTGGGAAAACTGGAAAATAGTATGGCAGAAACTAGGAATAGACCAATATCTTTTGCTGTATGCCAAAATAAAGTCAAAGTGGAAAAGCAAGGATTAGTTTACTTGTTAGATTTATGGAGAATGGAAGAATTTATGACAAAACAAAAGATAGAGAACATTATGAAATGCAAAATGGATCATGAATTGAAAAGTTTTTGCACAAGCAAAGCCAATGCAACTAAGATTAGGAACGAAGTAGAAAACAGGGAAAGAATTTTTATATCTAGTGTCTCTGCTAAAGGCCTCATTTCTAAACTATATAGAAAACTGAGTCAAATTTATAAGAACACAAGTCATTCCCCAATTGATAAATGGTCAAAGGATATGAACAAGCAGTTTTCAGAGGAAGAAATTAAAGCTATCTATAGTCATATGAAAAAATGCTCTAAATCACTATTGATTAGAGAAATGTAAATTAAAACAACTGTAAGGTACCACGTCACACTTCTCAGATTGACTAACATGATAAAGCAAGGAAAATGATAAATGTTGGAGAAGATGTGGAAAATTGGAACCCTAACACATACTCCAACCATTCTGGAGAGCAATTTGGAACTAGGCCTAAAGGGCTATAAAAATTTGCACACCCTTTGTACCCAGCAATACCACTTCTAGTTCTGTATCCCAAAGAGATCATACAAATGAGAGAATTACCCACATGTACAAAAATACTTGTGGTGGCCAAGAATTGGAAATTGAGGGGATACCCATCAGATGGGGAATGGCTTAACAAGTTGTGGTATATGAATGCAATGAAATACTACTGTGCTATAAGAAATGATGAGCAGGTGGACTTCAGAAAAACCTGGAAAGACATATATGAACTGCTGCTGAGTGAGGTGATCAGAACCAGGAGAACATTGTACACAATAACAGCCACATTGTACGATGACTAACCTTGATAGACTTATCTCTGAGCAATGCAAAGATCTAAGGTAACTCCAAAAGACTCATGATGGAAAATGCTATACACATCCAGAAAAAGAACTGTGGAGTCTGAATGCAGATCAAAACATATTATTTGCTCTCTTTCTCTTTTTTTTGTTTCTTCTTTCTCATGGTTTCTCCCATTGGTTCTAATTCTTCTTTACATATTACATGCTGTCTTGGGGTGGGGGAGAGGGGAGGCATGGGGAGAAATTTTGGAACTCATAATCTTATGGAAATTAATGTTGAAAACTAAAACTAAAAACAAAACAAAACAAAAGAATGACTCTGCAAGAGCTGAAAGCTTCCCCCAGGGCTGACTTTATCCTCAGAACTGACTCCAGACATGACTGGCTTCCTTTCTTTTTAAAAGACATAAGGGTCATTACTGGTCCTTAGCCAGTTGCCTTTATCCAGTGGTCAAAGCCTTATAATGTTATTGAGTTATTTGCACTCCATTGCCTGGTTGTTTAAGTAATGACTTTGTACTCAATTATCGGATTGTTTTAGAAAAGTCCTAAGCACCTTAACACTGAAATTTAAATTTTTTATGTAATCAAGTAAATCTATTTATCTCCAATAATTTCTCCTATTTGTTCAATAGATAAATTTTTTATCTCCCATATTTGAGATAACTGTTGTTTTCTTCCATCTTTTTATGTTTGTCTCTAATTCAGATGGAAGTTGATGTGGTATATGATGTGCCAGTCAGTCAACAAGCATTTATTAAGCTTACTACGTGCCAGGCACTGCGCTAAGTACTGAGAAAACAAATACAAGTAGGGTGCGCATCTAAGGTGTTTTTCCTTCTTCTTAGTATTGCTAGCCAGTTTTTTTCCAGTTATTAAATAAAGAATTCTCCTCCAGTTATCATTTTCTAAAGGCTGATTAAGCACTCTGAGAAGTAATGGAGGCAGCAAATGTAGACAGCTCTTTCTAGGCATTTGACCAAGAAAGTAAGGAGAGATGTAGAACAATAGATTGAAATGATAGTTGGCTCTAGTAAAGGTATTTTAATCCTCAAAAATGCATTTGTTTGTAGGTAGCAAGGAAAGAAACAGTATAGTAAGAGATTAGAAGATTAAAAGGAGGAATTGCTATGGGGGCAGTCTGCTTGAGAAGATGGGATTGGGAGGCATCATGGACACTTGTAGAGGGATGATCTTGGCAAGGAGAAGGGCAACCTTTTTTTTTTAAATCAGAAACTGGAGTAAAGGGAGGAGAAGGGGAAGATATCAAATGGTTTATAATTGAAGAAAAGGGGAGAAGAGGGAACTCACGATGAATAAGTACTTCTCATTAAACTGAAAGGTTGAATAAAAGGGGAGGTGTAGAAAGTTTGAAGACATGAGGTTTAGAACAACTTCAATGGGCAGTGGCAATATAGGAGTGATTCTTATACTTTGTGGTTTCAGGACACCTTTAGACTCTTGAAAATTATTGAAGACCCCCTCCCCCAATTCTTATTTGTGTGGGTTATGTCCATTGATATTTACCATATCAGAAATTATTGTGTATTATTAAATATTATTATGAAAAATTTGGCCTTTATAAACCTCTTGAAAGAGTTTTGGGGATCCCCAGGAGTTCCCAGATCACAGTTTGAGAAAAGCTGAAATAGAGGACTAAGGGCTAAGACTAATAACTAAGAAGGAGTGAAGCCACAGAGAGGGTCCAGCTAAGGCTATATAACAAATCTCTTGTGAATGTAGTGAGTTTGGTTGGGTGAATGAACTACTATATATTCAATAACAATTAACAGTTGTTATTTATTTATTCCATGTTGACTACATGTGAAATAATATGCTCAGCACTGGGGATTTTTTTTGGGGGGAGTACGCATTTCTAATTTCATCAGAAGGGAAACTCCTAGCATGGAAATTTCTTTCACTGATGCAGATCAGCCACTCATTTGGAACTTATAGTCTGAACAATTCCCTAGGGCACTGAGATGTTACATGACTTACCTATGATCACACAGCTGTGTCAGAGGCAGCACTTGAAGTCTTTCTGACTTCAATGACAGTACTGTCTTTGCATACAAAAACAAAATGGAACACAGTCCTTGATCTTACAGAGCTTATGTTCTATGGAATGCATGATGTTTTAGACACCAAAAGCACTATGTTAATATATATTTCTGTATTGCCATGAATAATCTATTTAAAATGATGTTACTTGTTCTTTGAAGTTTTAAAAATATGAATTTGTGAAACCACATCAGTTTCAGGTCAAATTTCTAGAATTATGTAGCCCAAATTAGCTAAAATAAATAGCTAAAGTTCTTTTTAGTCTATGACTGCTATCTTACCTTGTCAAATCTCACATAGCGAACATCTCATCCATGACCTTTCCTTTCAGAGAAACCTGTTTCCCATTCACCTAAGCCACCCTCTCAAATTTCCACTGACCCAACCCCTTATTTCCACTCCCCAGAGCTTTTATCATGAGAGAGGTCTTGTCTGACACCACCGGGTGACAAAGAGCCTGCTTTCAAATACCTTATAGCAAATAACACATATATGACAATAAGTGTTTTTTTTTAGTATGAGCAAGAGTGTTAACGTGAACAAGGGTTCTGGTCTTAGTTATGATTCTACTAAATACTAGCTGTGTGAACTTGGAAATATCTCAGTTTATAATAATCCTTGTTCTGCCCACTTAACAGACTTGTGAAAAATTACCGGGATAATTTGTATGAAAACCATGAAGCATCAGGCAAACATAGGGTATTATTAAATGGCATCTGTGGTCAGATCTGTTGATCTATCCAGTCTAGGACTACCTCTGAAGGTGACAACACTATGAGATATTTCCCCAGATTGTCTCCATGATATCAGGTAAAAAAGGCTAGAGATGGAGAATAAAAATAAGATCATGGTAATTGAGGGAGAGAGAGGGAAAGAAGAGAGGGAGAGAGAGGAGTGAAAGGGAGAGAAGGATGGATGGATAGAGAGAGAAAGGAGAGAGGAGAGGAGAGGAGAGGAGAGGAGAGGAGAGGAGAGAGAGAGAGAGAGCGAGAGAGAGAGCAACAAAGTTATTGGAAAATAGTAGGCCATTGCCAGAAATAGAAAAGTTAGGAGGGACAGATTTGGGGCCAGCAAAAGATGATATGCTGGTTTTTGAGCAAATTGCATTTGAATTGTAGGTAGAATATCCAAGTGGAGATACTTAGCTGCTATTTGGGGATGCAAAATTATAATAAATGCTTGCTGAATTAAAATAAACTAGGCTCTGAAGAGAGGTTGGAGTAAAGATAAACCCTTGGAAATCATCTTCTGGAAGGTGATAATTGAAGCCACTGAAGAATGTGAGATCAGCTAAGGAGAATATGGAGAGAAAGAAGAGAAAAGGGTGTATGATGGAATATTGGAGGAAACCAATAGTAGAGCCATCAGAGGTGGATGAAGACTGTATAGAAAAGATAATCATTCTTACTATACACTTTTTTGTGGGTAGGTTTAAAGGTTATAGAGGATAAAAGGTGAATGTATGAAGACCAATTAGAAAACTATCCCAATAATCTAAGTGAGAAGAGATGAGAGAGTGGTGGCAACGTGAGTGAGGAGGAGGGGACAGAAGGGAAAAATATTACTTTGTTGCATCTGTGATCTCATCTCTCCAATGGTGTATATTGCAACCCTCTCTTGCCTTCTCATCCTGGGTCACTTTGATCAATTCCCTTTCATAAATCCCATGCAGATGATTGGTACAACATGCTAGGGGCTTTCCTCTAGATCTCTTGCCATTTTCACAGAGATCAGTGGGGAGCAAAGACTGTTCATTGGTTATTACTCGACTCTGGCTCCATGGCTAGCACATCATCTATTCTAATCCTAATTTTTTTGGGGGTGGGGAAGAACAAGGTAATTGGAGTTAAGTGACTTGCCCAGGGTCACACAGCTAGTAAGTATCAAGTGTCTGGTCTGAGGTGAGATTTGAACTCAGGTCCTCCTGACAACAGGACTGGCGCTCTATTCACTGTGCCTAACCTTATATTTTTTCCAATATAGAGACAGAATTGACAGGACTTCAGAATTGATTAGTTGTGGGGGTGAGGGAAAGGGAAGAGTTAAAGATGATTCTGTGGTTGTGAGATTAAGCAACTGAGAATATAGTTGTGAAAATAACAAAAATAGAGAAGTTAAGAAAAAGGTGAGTTTTTTTTCCTCCTTTGGGTGGAAAGAAGGGAAATGAGTAAGTTCAGTTGAGTTTAATATAAGCAGCTTGAGTAATTAACAGACATTTTGAAATATGAGACTAGAGCTTTGGGGAGAGGTGGTGGCTATAGAAAAAGAAATGAAAGTCATGTGCATAGAGGTGACAGTAGAACTCATGGGAGTGGATGAGATTATTAAAGAGAGAGAGTACAGAGAGAGGAGAAGAGTACCTGGGACAAAGTCAAGTGGGCACACCCAAGTTTAAGGAGTCAGAGGTGGATGAGGAACTGGCAAAGAGCTCTCCACAGCTCAACCAGACCCTTCATGGCACCTTTCTATATTTTCAGCCTGGACCATCCCATGGATTCATGGGCTTTATGTTACATGCTGCTGACTGGTTGAGTATTCCCTAGAGAGAAGACATTGTTATAAATGGGAGTATTATTTAAATCCCCAGGTCGATTAATGAACTCTAAGTGCATTTGTTCCACATTTTAAGGCAATGCTATTGTTCCTGACCTAGTCTGCTCCAATACGTTGCTCGAGTTTCTAATAGATACTAAAGATCAAAATTTGAAAACACCGTTAATCACCTTAAATATGAGCCATCCATAGTATGAGTCTTTCACAGTTACACTGACATCTCTATGCTGTCCAACACAGTCCTGGGCAGTCTCCCTTCTTTCTAATTAGTTTTGAGCAACTGGGGCCAGGGACTAAACTGTACCTTTTCTTTGTACAACACCCCAAACAGTGCCATGTGCTCTATGATGTTTAGTGATGACAATGATGATGAGAATGTTGCCCACAACAGTTACCTGTAGAGAAGTCCATTGGCCTGGATTTAAAGCACAGCTTTGTTGCTTTCTAGTCTTTTGACCTAGGGTATGTCTCTTCATCTCTCTAAGCCTTTACTTGTATTATGCATGTAAAGCTTAAATAATTAGACAAATAAATTGAGGGTTTTTTGGTTATTATTGCCTATATCTCAGAAATTCCATTCCATTCCCTATTATTCACTTTAATATAGATTGATGGTGTGTATCTCATAATAAACTGGATAACCTCAAACTCATCTCTCATAAGCTAGGAATGGTAAGTTAGAAGGGACCTTAGAAGTCTTAGAGTATAGTCCCCATTTTCCAGATGAAGAAACTGAGGCCCAGATAAGTGAAAGGATTTTCCCAAGGAAACATCATAAGTGGCAGAGCAAGACCTGAATCTAGGTCCTCTGACTCCAAATTCAGCATTCTTTCCAGGGTATCATAGTCTCATCTTACTAGTCAAAGAATGAATGACAAGTTTTTAGTCTAGTTTAGGGTAGAGAAGAAGCATAGTACAGCAAAAACCAGACTGGACAATTAAAATTTCAGTTCAATTGAAAACAACAACCATTTACTATACATCTATGCGTGAAATATACTTAGGGCCTCTGATGCTTTTTGGATTCTGGTCCTGCCATTTACTAGCTTTATGATTTATAAGAAGTTATTTTACCCCCTGTGTGCCTCAGCTATTTTTAAAAAAATTGTAAAAAATGTGTTTTGTCCCCTTCATAGGACTATTGTAAGGATCAAATGAGAATGTCCAAAGATTATTTTCTAGAATTACAGATCCATAGAAGATTACACCTGGAAGGAATCCTAAATCCATCCCCTTCATTTAATAGTTGAGGAATCTGAGGTCCACTGAGGCTGAGTGAATTCTAAATAGAAATAAATTTCAATACTGTCCTCTTCAAAGTAGGAAAATGCATTAGACTGGCCAGGTTGGATGTTTGCATTCTCTTCTCATGGCCACATTTTTGGCCAGTTTAATTCCTTAGGATTTTGGTATAGACAGAAACATATGGGTTAACATTATCGTTTAAAAGCACAAACTGAAAGGAAACCACCATCTCAGCCCTAAACCACCGAAGGTCTCAGCAATGTCCCTGCCCAAGGAGATAGCTGACAAGTGGACAACAGAGAGGGATTGGCAACAGCCAGAACTCACCCGTGAACAGAAAGAGGACCAAGAACCAGAGGTGGAGTTGGGCCATGTTCCTTCAGCTCTTAATCCTTGGGAGGCAACAGTGTCAGTGATAAATGAGTTGCAGTTTCTCTGTTTCCCTTCCTTTTTTTTTTTTTTTTTTAGTGCCGTGACGTTTTACTGCAGAAACCGCCAATAGCAGCATTACTCTAGAACTACAGAGAGAGTAAAAGGGCTGCTAGGTTAGAATTAAACAAGCAACAAACATTTATTAAGCATTTATTAGGTGCTGAGCCCTCTGCTAGACACCAAACATTTGACCTATGTCAACTTGATAGAAATGGGAGTCAAATGCAATAGTTGTTCAAATTATAAACTTGTTTGTAAAATCTTGACAAAAAACGATGGAAGATTATGAGTACCATCACCCCAAAATCAGAGAGAAGCAATAGAAGGTAAAATCATTTTTAAGAAAACTTGGAGAGAGACAATTATGTAAGGTAAGCCTGAGTGCTCTTAATGATTGGTTTTTATTTAGTGATAATAATCGTATGTTTTTCTTCTGACTCAACTTCTTTTGTTTCATCTTTCTAAATCCCTTTAATGTTCTCATTCACCAGTATTAATGATGTATCGTATCTCTTTTCTTTTTTTTGTGGCAGGGCAATTGGGGTTAAGTGACTTGCCCAAGGTCACACAGCTAGTACATGTGCCAAGTGTCTGAAGTCGGATTTGAACTGAGGTCCTCCTGACTCCAGGGCTGGTGTTCTACTCATTGCGCCACCTAGCTGCCCCAAAATGATAAATGAAAAATATAAAGAAAATGGAAGGACAACAAACAGAAGACAAGTATAAAAGATCTATGAAGATTTTATAATAAAGTTTCTTACCATTAAGGAGAGTAGAGCTATCATACTTGACCTCTAACATCAAAGTTCAGGGGGTACTTATAGAGACATAGAAATGGCACTAAAAAGAACAAAGTTGGAAAAAACAGTTTAACTAGACCAAGTATAGAGAAGATCCATGCTAGATACAATAAAATTTTGGTGACATTGATGTTTTGACTCACAAAGCTCACAAGGAAAGGAGGGGAAGATAGCTGGGGTTTGGAAGAAAAACACCTTAGACTTTATTGGTACTGAAAAAAGTGACTGAGAGTGTAACAACTACTGAATGAGTTGCTGATGTTCTATCTGTAATAATTTTAATTAGAATTATCTGAATTCTTTGAGGCGATCCATAATGAAAGTATTTGTAGGTAGCAGGCAGGCTTTCCTAGCCAATTTTCCACAGTGGACAACATTTTCAGTGTCATACAATTGACGGAAAGATGTAGAGGATAGAGAATCCCACTGTGTTTATTATTGATTGATAACTAAAAGTGTTTGCTTCAGGAGAGCTCAATGGCACCTTAAATGGTCTTTTCCAAGAAGGCGTCCTCCATCCATACATAAAAATAATTCAAGATTTCTTGAGCAAATGAACAACAGAAATAATCCTATTAAAATTCCCCTGATCATAAATATCAAATTAGGCATAAAACTAGGAGGCATATATTTGCACAAGTTGTTTGACCCTGGGATAAAGAAGATTCATCATGGGATGAAAGTGGAAGAGGGATTGACTAGGTGGTACTACAGTGGATAGAGAATTGGACTTGGAGTCAGAGTTTGAGTCCTACCTTAGTTACTTACTAGCTGCATTATAAACCTGGAGAAGTCAACTTAAGGCCTCTCAGCCTCAGTTTCTTAATCAAGTAAAACGGGGAAAATATTAGTATTTATCTTACAGGTTTGTTGTGAGGATCAAATGAAATGGCATAGATAATTTGTTTGCAAAACTTTTTTTTTTTAACTTTTTGACTGGTAGCATAGGGACTGACATCAGTCCATAGCAAATTTTTTATTGCTTTGAAAATCTTTTTTTTTTAATTTAAATTTATTTATTTAACATATTTGGTTTTCAGCATTGATTTTCACAACAGTTTGAATTACAAATTTTCTCCCCATTTCTACCCTCCCCCCCCACTCCCAGATGGCTTATATTCCGGTTGCCCTGTTCCCCAGTCAGCCCTCCCCTCTATCACCTCCCTCCCCTCTCATCCCCTTTTCCCTTCCTTTCTTGTAGGGCAAGATAAATTTCTACGCCCCATTGCCTGTGTATCTTATTTTTCAGTTGCATACAAAAACTTTTTTTGTTTTTGAACATCTGATTTTAAAACTTTGAGTTTCAAATTCTCTTCCCTCTTCCCTTCCCACCCACCCTCCCTAAGAAGCCGAGCAATTCAATCTAGGCCACACATGTATTATGTATAACCCTTCCACAATACTCATGTTGTGAAAGGCTAACTACATTTTGCTCCTTCCCAACCCATCCCGCTTTATTGAATTTTCTCCCTTGACCCTGTCCCCTTTCCAAAGTGTTTGTTTTGATTACCTCCACCCCTATCTGCCCTCCCCTCCATCATCCCCCCACCTTTTATTTTTTTTTTATCTTCCTCCCTCTTCTTTCCTGTGGGGTAAGATACCCAACTGAGTATGTATGGTATTCCCCCTCAGGCCAAATCTGATGAGAGCAAGGTTCACTCATTCCCCCCTCACCTGCCCTCTCCCCTCCTCCCATAGAACAGCTTCTTCTTGCCACCTTTATGCGAGATAGTCCACCCCATTCTATCTCTCCCTATCTCCCTCTCTCAGTATGTTGCTCTCTCATCCCTTAATTTCATTTTATTTCTTTTAGATATCTTCCCTTCATCTTCAACTCACCCTGTGTCTGCTCTCTCTCTTTTACATATATATATATATATATAAACACACACACATATATATATATATATACACACATACATACATGTACATACATATACACATAGATATATACATACATACACATTCACTTATATATATACATAAACATATATATATATATGCATATTCCCTTCAACTACCCTAATACTGAGGTCTCATGAATCATACTCATCATCTTTCCATGTAGGAATGTAAACAAAACAGTTCAACTTTAGTAAGTCCCTTGCAATTTCCGTTTCTTGATTACCTTTTCATGCTTCTCTTGATTCTTGTGTTTGAAAGTCAAATTTTCTATTCAGTTCTGGTCTTTTCACTGAGAAAGCTTGAAAGTCCTCTATTTTATTGAAACTCCATATTTTGCCTTGGAACATGATACTCAGTTTTGCTGGGTAGGTGATTCTTGGTTTTAATCCTAGCTCCATTGACCTCCGGAATATCGCATTCCAAGCCCTTCGATCTCTTAATGTAGAAGCTGCCAGATCTTGGATTATTCTGATTGGGTTTCCACAATACTCAAATTGTTTCTTTCTGGCTGCTTGCAGTATTTTCTCCTTGATCTGGGAGCTCTGGAATTTGGCAACAATATTCCTAGGAGATTTCTTTTTGGGATCTATTTGAGGAGGCGATCGATGGATTCTTTCAATTTCTATTTTGCCCTGTGGATCTAGAATATCAGGGCAGTTCTCCTTGATAATTTCTTGAAAGATGGTATCTAGGCTCTTTTTTTGATCATGGCTTTCAGGTAGTCCAACAATTTTTAAATTATCTCTCCTGGATCTATTTTCCAGGTCAGTGGTTTTTCCAAGGAGATATTTCACATTGTCTTCCATTTTTTCATTCCTTTGGTTCTGTTTTATAATATCTTGATTTCTCATCAAGTCACTAGCTTCCACTTGCTCCAATATAATTTTTAAAGTAGTATTTTCTTCACTGGTCTTTTGGACCTCCTTTTCCATTTGGCTAATTCTGCCTTTCAAGGCATTCTTCTCCTCATTGGCTCTTTGGAGCTCTTTTGCCATTTGAGTTAGTCGTTTTTTAAGGTGTTGTTTTCTTCAGTGTATTTTTCAGCATTTTTTTGGGTCTCCTTTAGCAAGTCATTGACTTGTTTTTCATGGTTTTCTCACATCCTTCTCATTTCTCTTCCCAATTTTTCCTCTACTTCTCTAACTTGCTTTTCCAAATCCTTTTTGAGTTCTTCTATGGCCTGGGGCCAATTCATGTTTTTCTTGGAGGCTTTTGTTGTAGGCTCTATGACTTTGTTGTCTTCTTTAGGCTGCATGTTTTGGTCTTCTTTGTCACCAAAAAAAGAATCCAAAGTCTGAGACTGACTCTGGGCACGTTTTCGCTGCCTGGCCATATTCCCAACCAACTAACTTGACCCTTGAGTTTTTCAGTGGGGTATGACTGCTTGTAGATTACAGAGTTCTATGTTCCACGTTTGGGGGGGAGGTGCCAGCTCTGTCAGACCCGCACTACTCCTTCCCCAAGAACCCCCAGTCCAGGCTGGGCTTAGATCTTCAGCAGGCTGTTGCACTCCTGCTCTGATCCGCCACTTAATTCCTCCCACCAGGTGGGCCTGGAGCCGGAAGTAACAACAGCTGTAGCTGCCCCACCTCCATTGCCCCTGGGGCTGGAAGCCGAACCGCGAACTCCTTCCACTCCCCCAGCTTTTCCCACTAACCTTCTCCGCAGTCTTTGGTGTTTGTGGGTCGAGGGGCCTGGTAACTGCCGCAGCTCACTGAATCAGGGCACTAGGGCCCCCTCCACCCAGCTTCTGTTCTGGATGGTCCACGTCGCTCATGCTGGGCTCTGCTCCACTCCGTTCCCAGCTCCCAGCTCCGTGTGGAATAGACCTCACCCAGCGACCATCCAGGCTGTCCTGGGCTGGAGCCCTGCTTCCCTCTGCTGTTCTGTGGGTTCTGCCGTTCTAGAATTGGTTCAGAGACATTTTTATAGGTTTTTGGAGGGACTCGGGTATGGAGCTCACTCTAGTCCGTGCTTACCAGCCGCCATCTTGGCTCAGCCCCCCATTTGTTTGCAAAACTTAAAGTACTATATAAATGCTAATTGTTTTTTTCCTAGCAAAAATATTCGTTTATTTTTTTAAAATTATAAATTTATTTTTTATTTTTAGTTTACAACACTCAGTTCCACAAAGATTTTGGGTTCCAAATTTTCTCTCCCTCCCTCTCCTCTCCCCTCCCCCCCCAGATGGCATGTAATCCAATGTAGGTTCTACATATACCTCCACACTGAACTTATTTACATAGTAGTCCAGTTGTAAAGAAGAATTATAACCAATGGAAGGAATCACAAGAAATAAGAAAAGAAACTAAAAAAGAAGGAAAAAAGAGAGAGCAAATAGTTTGACTCAATTTGCATTCCGACTCCATAATTCTTTCTCTGGATGTGCATGGTTTTTCCCATCATGAGTCTGTTGGAGCTGTCTTTGAACCTTGGATTGATGAGAGGAGCCAAGTCTATCAAAGTTAGTCCTTACGGATACCTTTTATCTGTAATCATGTATAATGATCTTCGGGTTCTGCTCTCCTCACTCAGCATCAGTTCATAAAAGTCTATAATGAAGTCTGTCAGCTCCTGATTTTTTATAGCACAGTAGTATTCCATTACATTCATATACCACAATTTGTTTAGCCATTTCCCAATTGATGGGTCTCCCCTTGATTTCCAATTCTTTGCTGCCACAAAAGAGCTGCTATAAATATATTTGTATATACGGGTCCATTTCCCGCTTGTGTGATCTCTTCGGGATACAGCCCTAGGAGTGGTATTGCTGGGTCAAAGGGTATGCACAATAAATGCTAATTGTTGTTATTGTCATTAATATTACTATGGATGATGAGGTCTCCCACATACTCTTGTTTGCTGATTGACATCGTGCATGTTGCTTCAATACTTGGATCACTGAAGAGACTCCTGGAAGAGATCTGTAAGCACTCTGCCTGTTGGTTAATGCTAAGTATTCTGGCCCAGGCCTTATGGCACAATCCAATAATTCAGGTTTGGGATTGGAACAAACTGAACCATTTGCAGACTAGAAAATTAATTAAAAAGAACTTTATTTGCCACAAAAACTATTTACTTTGCTGAAAATCAGACAGTCTCCTCCATGGCCTCCCAATACTCTTCTGCATTCACCAGGGCAGTGACACTGAATCAAAAAGATGTACCAAAGGGAAATTTCAACTCTGTCAGTTGTGACATCACATATTATTTCCATCTCCATTTTAATCCTGGAGTTATTTCTGGAGACTTTTAAATTTTTCTTTGACCACTTTTAGGTCTCTACTTTGTTCTTTCTCTCAGCATCCTCTGGGGTGGGACAATAGAGATCATAGGTGCTAATTCTATAGTAGCGATTTTGTACCCGAGATTCCATGAAATATGTTTATGTGACTGAATAATTTCTAGTCATATAGCTCTGATAACTTCCTGCTCGACACAAAAAAGAGAGAATGACAAAATTTGGAAGGGGAAGTGTGATAGTTATTTTAAAATGTTATGTGTGTGTTGTCAGGTAAGATGTGTATGTTCATAAAAGTTGTCTAAATGCAGCTCCCAGGGAGGTGTGGATAAAGATCTCCATGACATTGCCTGTTATTCTCCAAGGGAGAATTTGATTTAAGCCTAGAGGGAGAAGGTGGAGGGGCCACGAGGCTGGCCACTTAGTTGTCTGAGAGAGGATACCAGATGAGAATTATATATTACCTGCTTCCTAAATATTTCTAGTCAGGGGCATGCTTTTTAGGTTGAAGACAATTTTCTGATCACTATCAATAAAAAGAGAGTGACCTCAAGGTTGTACACTTAGGCTTGACTCCTTCCAACTAAGTACTAGCTGTATATAAAAAAATCACAAATAGTGAAGTGAGTAAACCCATTTATCTGAATGCATATGACACAGAAATTGGAAAAGTCATACAGGTTATAAAATACACAGAGGAAACTCTCTCATTGAGACCAAGATATACCAATCCAATCAAGAGACACCCCAGTCTCACAAGAGGGGAAATTCATTGTAGCCTTTAAGGAGGCAACCCGGAAATCAGGGTTACATTGAGTTACCATCTCCTCTACATATCTGCTGCTTTCTGAAATTTTTCTCCTTTTCATGGGTTTCTCTTTGAAAAGAGTTTGGAACCACAGAAATCCATATTGAAAGAGAAATCAAGAATTTCCTTCCAAAGCTCTCATGCTGGCTTTTAGGAATGTGATGTTGAGTCATCTTTCACTCCACCAAACAAGAATTCCTTCTGAGCAGCAGTACATGAAATATTCCAGGCTTCAAACCTGGGTTACACCAGAATCTGAAGAACTGTAATGTGGAAGTGTGATTAGATTTTTTCTTCTTGGCTATGGATGACAGTACTAAGCTGATGATTGAAAGTCAAAGAGGCAAATTTTTCACTTAAGGCAAGGCAATGTTTCCTACCTAACAGTATCATCCCAAAGTGGGATAGGCTTTTTCAAGATATAGCAGGTTCCCCTATCACAAAGTCAAGTAAATTACCTGGATGACCACTTCCTGGGTTGGTTGTTGTGGGGATCCCTGCTCATTTATAGATGGAACTAGATGATGTTGGTGAAGTTATTTCCAATTCTGAGATGGCTGTAATTCATTTTAGACCACTCCATGAGAACTACCTAGTCACATCTAGACATAGACAAAGAACAGAAGAACCTTAGTGTTTCCTCTGGGTTTTAGGTCATTTAGTACAACATTCATTCCACAAGACTATTCTTAGAATGTAAGTTTATTAATTTTCAGCCCAGTTCTCTTTCTAGGACTTCAGAGACCTGGTCCATGCTCAGAGTCTCACATCTTCCTGATCTAAATCCTCTGAAATGAAGGACCGTTCCTTGCTCATCATGGTGGGACAACTTCTGGAAGACATCAAGTTCATATAATCAGGGAATGTTAGAACCTGGCAATAACTTCAGAAATAATCTAATCCAAATGCCCTTCTACATTACAGAGCAGAAAGTTATGGTTCAAAACGGTGGAGTCAATTGCCCAAAGTCAAACGGCTTGTTAATGGACTCAGTCTTTGTCCATCAGCAGCTAGGTGGTACAGTGGATGCTGAGCTTGGAGTCAGGAATCCTTGAGTTTAAATCTGGCCTTAAATACTTACCTCAGATACTAGGGTGACCCTGGACAAGTCCCTTAACCACTGTCTGCTTCAGTTTCCTCAGCTGTAAAATGGGGACAATAATTGAATCTACGTGCCAGAGTTGTTGTGAAGATCAACTGAGATTAGTAAAAGGCTTATCACAGTGCTTGGCATATAGCAAGTGCTTAATAAATGTTTGTTTCCTTTGTCCATTGTTCTTTTCACTATTCATACTTCTTTCCCCACCCTGCCACAGTTGATGCCTAATTCAGCTCAGCACAATCTAGCCCTATACCTCTCAAGTTGAGATGTGAAGATCAAGAGAAGGGATTTTGCTTTAGTTGAGTTGGGACTAGTGCTATCTCTGAGGGGCCTTATACTTCCTGAATAGGATGCTCAGGTTTTCAGGAACTCCTCTGCCCTGAGGACTATCTTCTTTTAGAAAATGATTTCTTCTCACTTTTCCCCATAACTAACAGGTACCAAGGGAGGCTGGGAAGCTATTTTGAAGGATGTGAGATTCCTTATACCCTTGGAATATACTGCAAATTTAACCTAATGTGCTTAACTTGTGTAATAGGTCTTGACCTCTGACACGATGGACTAAATTTAATGCTGGGTAGTTTTCTCTCTGATAATATCTTTGAATTGTTTGGTTTGCAACTTCAATTTTTCCTGGGTACCTGAAATCTGAC
This sequence comes from Trichosurus vulpecula, assembly GCF_011100635.1. Classification (NCBI taxonomy): domain Eukaryota; kingdom Metazoa; phylum Chordata; class Mammalia; order Diprotodontia; family Phalangeridae; genus Trichosurus; species Trichosurus vulpecula. Next base: position 155,848,167 of record NC_050576.1, on the reverse strand, counting down.
CTATTTCTCTCAAAAGTCCTTCAGTTCCCCAGATAGCAACAGACTAAAAAGGAAACTCAATTAAGAAAGGATTTATTCAGATAGTAAAGAACACTTCTGTTTCTTTCCCCTCAAAGTTTGACTTACCATTCTCAAAATTCACAACACCAATTAATGAAGTCTCTCCTTTGTGCAGTACTGTTGTGTGTCTCTCAAAATCATGGACTCTCAGACTTGGAAGGAATCTCAGTGACTGACTCATCCAACCCTGAATTACAATTCCCACTACAACAGACTCAAAAAGTGTTCATCCATTAAGCAAGACTTGCCATGTCCTGAGGTAGCTCATACCATATTAGGATAGCACTAATGGTAAAAATAATTGCTATATTTTTTTTGTATTTCTTCCACTTATCAATATATCTTTCCCTTTCTCTCCTACTCTAAAGACACATTCCTTAAGACAAAGTGTAAGTTCCACAGAAATTATCAATACAATAACTCAGGCTGATGGTATATGAAATTGATGGGAATTTTAAAGTTCTGCTTTATTTCTCATCCCCTTCCCTCTGGGGTTTGTGTGCTGTGGTCTCTATTCAGCCTTTTATGGGTCTATGTGGGGATCAGGAAGTTGGTTACAGCTCCCAGATCCACAATTCTCAGGGGAGCCCTGGCTGACCCTGTGGACAGCTTTCTCACACTAAGCCTGCATGTCTCAGAGGAGCTTTTTGTACTGCTGCGTGGTGCCCCACCCCTTTCACCTAGCACCCCAAGATGTTTCCACTTCACATGATTGTTGGCCCATGTGCTTCCTGTACACGATTTCCTACCAATTCCATCCTGAGATCTGTGGAGTCTGGGGAAAGAAGTCTTGGTTCCACTCCTCTATTACATTTCTAGTGATCATAACAGGTGGAATGGGACCTATGACTAGAAAATGGCACAACTTATTTTTTTTTTAAAAAGAGACCTGGAGTGATCATGTGGTGATAGGAGGGACAGAGAAGCAGTGAGAAGAAATTTACAAAGTAGAGTGGGAAATGGAACATTTGGTGAAGATTAGTGGAGGCATAAACAGAATCAGTTTTGTAATTGAAGTATCCTAGAGATGACCTTGATAGAAAGAAGAAATGAATGAGTTCAGGAACATCTCACTTCTGACATGGAAGCATGTTGGATAAGTGATGAAGAACATGAATTATTAGATGTCTCCTAGATCTCTTTTTTTCCTTTCCAAAGCATATTAGCTAATAATCTTTTGGCTTACTTTAATGATCACTTCATCCTTCAAAAGGGGAAGGGGACAAATAATGAGGAACTTCAACTTTTCATCTGGTTCTCATTAACAAGGAAGAATTGATTACTGAATCAGAAATTATGGGAACCTTGGGGAGAAGTGACATATACTTCATAGAATTTGTTATACAGTACAAGAAATCTTGGCATGGTCTGACATACAGCACAGCTATGTCATCCTATGTATGTTTGCATATATCTGTACTCTATTCTATGTATGTATACATGTTAACACTCACATATATATGTATATATTGCATAGACATGAATGTGCTGTCTTTATTACATTAAGCTGTATAGGTGTACGTGTACATCTACATTATTTAGAAGTGTATGTATGTATCTATATATTTATACCTTCTCTTAATCAGGCCAAATCTGTTTGTTGTGTTCAGTTCTGGGCACCCCATTTTTAGGAAGCAGATTAATAGGCTAAAGAATGTCTGGGATTGGGGTGGACCTAGAGGGAGATCAGGATGATGAAGGGATTCAAGATCATGTCCTATGAAGTTTGGCTGAAAGAATGGAGGTTCTTTAACCTGGAAAAGAGAAGTCTTTGGAGGACTATGGCAGCTGTCCTGAATTATTTTAAAGACTGTCATGTGCAAAGAGGATTAGATCTACTCTGGTTCCAGAGGGCAGAACTGAGAGCAATGCACGGGTAGAAATTGCACAGAAGCAGATTTATTCTCCTTGTAAGAAATGAGGAGAATTCAAAAGGTAAATGATCTGCCTCTAAAGATCACAGGCTCAATCTGTTTGGAATTCTTTAAGCAGAGGCTGGATGACCACAGGGTAGATAGGTTGTAACTGGCATTTTCATTCAGGTGCACATCAGCTCCTACATCTGCAGCCCCTTCCAACTCAGAGATTCTGGTTCTTTGATTTGGTGATTAGTAAGGTCTTTCCAGATTTATGATGATGTGTGTAAAAGGGCTTTTGAAATTAAAAAGTGTTGCACAAAGGAAATGCATATCATAATACATTAATGTTAGGTAATGAGAGGGAAGGGGAAGTGGGTGAGGGAATGTCCTAAAGACTCCTCTCCCTTGCCTTCCTCCATATTAAAACCTCAAGGGAATCAGAATTCAAACCCAGAGAAGGTGTGCTTCTTTGCATTGCCTTCCAGATAATCTTACCTTGTTTTTTCTTGTGCCACATGTAAAAGCCCACTCCAGCTAGAATGATGACGACCAGCATTTCCAAGACAGACAAGACAGTATACCAGAGAGGATCAAAAGCAACTAAAGTACCTGAAAGGGGAAGTCATGAAGAGTGGTGAGGAGACTTTCTGGCCAAGTTTGGTTTGGTTTTGATCAGATTCCTCACTGGATAGACTCAGGAAGTGAGTAAACTCAGTTGAATCCTGGCTTCCTGCCAGAGCCAAACCTCACCTCAGTGTCCAAGAAAAACCCTTTCTAAAGAGATTGGGAGTATGGCCTATAAGAGAGATTGTGGTTTTAGTCTCCTGGAAATCTGAATTATAAACTCAGAATCTTTGTGCATAGATTTAGTTGTGTAACTCCTTTGCTCAACAATCTTCTTTGGCTCACCATTGCATAATGAAGAAAACTCATTTGCCTTCATGATTTTGCTCACACTGTTGAACTCTGTTTTCCTTTCTTCTCCTCCTGACTCTACACTACCCTTCCTGGTCCTCTTTGCTCTCCATTCCTAGAATGTCCTCTCCCCTTGTCTTGAGAGGCAGCATAGTACAGTGACTAGAGTGCTGGCTCCAGAGTTAGGAAGATGTGGGTTCAAATTCTGCCTCCATCCTTACCTAGGTAACACCAGGCTTCTTCCCATGAAGGCATTGGGACCACTCTTCCCTGCCCAAAACAAAGGAACACTTAAGCCTGTATTGTTATTCATTAGGAAAGGTTTGAAATCTACTGTCTTATGACAACTTGAACTCTCTTTTCCTCCTTCAAAATACCCATGTTTCATAGTCAAAGGCCCAACAGGCCAAAATTCGCTTCCTTAGTTACTATTTGCTACTTCATCCCATCCACCTTGATGTCCCTTCTGAGTCCCAACTCCTTTCTTTTCTTTCTTTCCCCTCTGAGCTCTGAAAGCATCATTATATTGTTAACAAACTATCTTTTGTAGCCCCTTCCTCACACATTCCAACATTTTTGGTTTCCGTGAGAGAACTACATTACTGGCCATCCTCTCATGTAAGGATGTATCTTCTCTCCTTCCATTAATTTCAACCATGGTTATGCTACCTTCTATGTGCCAGGCACGGCGCTAGGTACTGTATAGAGAAAGAAAAAACCCAGAACAGCCCTTGCCCTCGAAGAGCTTATATTATACTGGATAGATATGTATATAGATGAGAAAATACAAAATACATACACAAAATAAATAATTAATATAACCTATGTTCCAGAACTATGTGCTCTTAGCTCAGATAAACTGGTTTCAATCCTGTGACTCCTAAGAAAATCACTCTCTGTCTTTCTCTGATTATACTCCAACTCAGAATACATTTGGGAAATCTCAGATTACGGCTTGTACATAGGTCATATTAGTTGTTTTTGTTGTTCAGTTGTGCCCAAGTCTTTATGACCCCACTTGGGGTTTTCTTGGCAAAGATACTAGAAGAGTTTGCTGTTTTCTTCTCCAGCTCATTTTACAGATGAGGAACTGACATAAACAGGATTAAGTGACTTGCCCAGGGTCACACAACTAGTTAGTGTGTGAGGCCAGATTTGAACTCAGGGAGATGAATCTTCCTGATTCTGGGCCAAGCACTCCATTCACTGGGCCACCTAGCTGCCCATATGATATATTACTGTGGCCAGATTCTGGTTCTATCTACTGGTCCCCTTTCATTTTTCCCCTTTCTTGAGGAGTTTAACATTGTCTACACCCTAATTACTGCCCTTATACTTGGGGGCTTCAAAATTCATTTTTATTTCCATTCAAGCATCCTGGTCTTTAAATTCCTTAATCTCTTCTACTTTCTTGATCTAAATCTTTACTTAGGGGTATTCTGGTAGATGTTTAACAACTGGTTCTCTGAAAAAAATACACTAACAATGCACTTTTAAGTTTAATGTGTATAATTAACTTGTTCCTATATCTAGACCAGTTGTGTCAAACTCAAATAGAAAATACATAAGGATCCAGGCAGGTAGAATATTAAGTTAAAAAACCAAAGATTACCTTTATGTCATTATCAAATTTGGTTCTTGCTTTCATTCTGCGTATCTGATACCTCTAGCCAATCAACAAAACCACGAAGTGCACCCTCATTTTTAGCTATTGTTGATTTCTGAGGTGAAGATGTTCATACTGAAAATTTAACAATTGCCTCCCAGCACAGCCTTCCCTCTACCTCAGTTACAAAGGAATGATTGTACCATTTATCTCACCACTGTCCATAAATATTTGAGATCCATGATTCAAGGACTTTGTTGTTCCTCTCTTAGGCCATGATGTCTTATCTTTCCACCTCTAATGCTGCCTCATTCTTCTTCAACCTATTCTCCATCCTTCTTGTGGCCTGCAGTTGCTCTCCCCCTTTCCAACACACTACCTCTTCCTTGACTTCACTTCTGTCCCCTCACATTCTTGACCCAATTGATCAATCAATCAGCAAGCATTTATTAAGTGCCTACTCTGTGCCAGGCCCTGCCCCTTGGTGGTAGGGAAATGTAGGCAAAAATGAAACATTCTCTCTTTTCCAGGAGCTTATATCCTATCTGAAGAAACAATATACACATATTTAAAAGTATATAGAAAACAAACAGAGAATAATTTAGGAATTACTTTTATCTGGTAGAATTAAGAAAGGCCTCATGTATGAGATCACATTTTTGTTATGCATAAAAAGAAAAAAGGGATTCTAAGAGGTGGAGGCAAGGAGGGAGGGCATTCCAAACAAAGGCACTGATTATACAGAGGCATAGAGAAGAGCCAGAGTGTGTTGCTTGAAGAAAAACCAGATGGCCAGTTTGGCTTAAATATAGCTTTCCTGAAAGAGGTTAATGTGTAATAAATTTAGAAAGATTGGCCATAATCAGGTTGTGAAGGACCTTAAATGCCAAACAGAAGAGTTTATATTTGGACCCTAGAGGCAATACAGAATTACTGAACCTTGTTAAGTAGGGAACTGACAGAGTCAGGCCTATGTTTTCAGAATATCACTTTGTCAGCCATGAAGAGAGGTGATCAGAGAGGGGAGGGATTGGAAGTTGTAAGAAGAATGAAGGAAGGAAGGAAAAATAGGATTTATTGAGTGCTTACTATGTGGAAACACTATGCTAACTTTTGTGGATAGAAATAGAAAAGCAAGGCAATTCTTCCTGTCATGAACCTCAAGTTCTAGTAAGAAGACAAAATACCTGTGAAATTTCAGCTCTCAGTCAGATCCTTAGAGTCTAAGTCAGGTCCTTAGAGAACATTGGCAAAATAGATGGTAATGCATTTTCTTTACTATGTGAGGGAGTGAGGAGTAAGAAGACTGGAAATGTAGGAGGAGGCTAGGATATGAAGGGCTTTGAATGCCAGGCAAAGTATTTTATATTTTATCTTGGAGGCAATTGGAAGCCACTGGAATTTATTGAGTAGAGATGTGTGTGTGTGTGTGTGTGTGTGTGTGTGTGTGTGTGTGTGTGTGTGAGACATGATCACACCTTCATTTTGAGAAAATCACTCTGGTGACTGAATGGAGGATGGATTAGAGCGGGGAGAGAATTGAAGCAGACAGACCCACTTGCAGGCTAGTGCAAAAATCCCGGAAGACGTGATGAGGGCCTGCACTAGAGTGGTGGTAGTGTCAGAGGAAAGAGGGTGTGTATTCAAGACATTTTGCGGAGGTGAAATCCACAGGCCTTGGTAACAATTAGACAGGAGGGGTGAAAGAGTGTGAGGAGTTCCAGGTGGCTCCTAGGTTGTAGGTTTGAGGTTCTTGGAGGATGGTGTTGTCCTGTTCAGTAATAGAGAAGGTAGGAGAGAGAGGGGAGGGTTTATGGCAAAAGAACATGAGTTTTGTTTTGGACATACTGAGTTTATGATGTTTGAGGCACCTAGAGGCCATCCATTATTAAACGTGTAATTGTTATTCATGTGAAATGGATATGGAGAGAGAGTAAGGCCAGATATGTAGATCTGAGGGTCCATAGCATCATTCCCTCATTCTCTCTTCCTTTGACACAGTCTTAAAGGCAGAGCTGATATTTCTGTTTGCTAAGGCCAGTTTGCCTTGTGCTCCTTGTCCCCTTGATTCTCTTGAACCCCTCTGGTCCCCTCCAGCAGCAGCCTGACCTTTCCATAATTCCTGTGCACTTTGATTTCTGCTTTATTTCCTGAGATTGACTTGCTGTCTACAGATGTCCAGATCTCTCCAATAATTATAACAGTGCATTTAATTCTGCCATCTCTTCAGTTATCATCCTTTATCTTTCATTTCATATTTAAACACCTAGAAACCGCTATGACTATTTTCTTGCCAATCACTTATTAAATTTCTTGGACTCTGGTATCTGACATCAACACTCAACAAAAGCCACTTTAGCTAAAGTGATTAATAACTAAATACTAATAATCAAAGTAGCTAATTGATAAAGTAACTAATTAATAGCTTAATTTGTAAATTCCATGATCTTTTCTCAATCCTCTTCCTTCTTGGCCTCTGTGAAAAGTCTGACACTGATGATTGTCCGGTCCTCCTAGATATTCTCTTTACTGGATTTTCAGGACACTGCTCTTTCTGGATCTTTTCCTACATGGTATTGTTTCTTCTCAGTATCCTTTGCGTGATCACCATCCATGCTTAATCTCGTTGCTCCTTTTTTTTTTACCACCATCACCACCTTTCCCCTTCCCTCAGCAACCATGTAACAGAGTGGGTAAAGCATGGGATTTGGAGTCAGAAAGACATGCTTCAGACATTGACCAGCTATGTGACCCTGGGCAAGTTACTAAACTTCTTGGCTTCAATTTTCACATCTCTAAAATGGAGATCATAATAGCACTTTCTTCACAGAGTTATGAATATCAAATAAATTGACATATGTAAAGTGCTTTGTAAACCTTAAATCACTATATAACTACTGGCTACTTCTTAGACATGAGTGTTCTGTCCTGGGCCATCTTCTCTTTGCTCTCTGTTCTCTGCTTTGGCGATCTTAAGAATTTCTATCAGTTTAACTATCATCTTTATACAGATGAATCTCCAAACCATTTATCTAGCTGCCATCTCTCTTCTGTGTCCCCAACTGCCTGTTTCACATCTTTACCTGGGTAACTTAAAACTCAAACAGAACAAGGTCAAAAATTAACTCTTTATTGTCCTCCCCCAAACCTAGTCCTCTCACAAACTTCCCTACGTCTATTGAGAGCACTAGGAAGGTTCTAATCATTCATATTGACAACTGTGCAGTTCTGAATTTTTTCCTTTCCTTCTTCACCCATATAAGATTAGTTTCCAAGTCTTGGGTACTATATCTCATAGCATCTTTCTAATCCTTGTTCTTCTCTCCACACAGATAGTCACCATACCAGTACTAGCGCTCATGATCTTTCACTTGGACCACTGCTATAATCTCCTAATTGATCTCTCTGCTTCCATTCTGTCATCTGACTAGTTTAAACTGAGCCACCAAATTGACTATGTAATTCTCTCATTCAAGAATCTTCCCTATTGTTTCTGGAATAGCATACAAAATTCTTAGCCTGTCATTTAAACCTGTCACCATTTGGCTTCAGCCTGCCTGTCCAGGCTTATTTCACATTACTTCCCTTCACATACTATGTTCTAGTCAAACTGGTTTACTTGTTCTCCGATGGTAATGCCCTAACTTCTGCCTCTGTGCCTTTGCAAAAGCTGTCCTTGACCCTAGAAAGCATTCAGGCCTCCCTCTTGCCTCTTGGAATTCTTAGTTTCCCTCAAAGTTCAACTTAGGTGCCATTTCCTACAGGAGACCTCTCTAGATCTACCATAACTATGCTGTATTTATTTCTATTTTCTCATCTTTTCGTGTCCTTTTTGATATTAATGGTAGAATTTAAACTCCCTGAAGGCAGGGATTATTTCATTTTGTTTTTCTGTCCTCATGGCCTATCCCAGTGTCTTGTGCTTAGTAGATGCTTAATAGATTTTTGTCAATTGAGCAATTGTTTACTAGCTATGTGATTCTGGGGAATTATCTAAGTCTTTCTTTCTTCCCCTATGAAAAAGAGATTGTAATAATATCCATAATACCTACATCATAGGGTTGATATGAGATTCAAATGAAAGACTGTCTATAAAACACTTCGCAAATTTTAAAGCATTGTATAAATATCAGTTATTATATTCAACATTTGAAATTTTAGCCACCCCTTACAATCCACTTTAAATGTCAGTTCCTCTATGAAACTCCTTCCTGTGTTCACCTGTACATAAGAACCTTCTTTGTACTTTATATTGTGCTTTGCTTTGCACTTTTGTATGTACTATCATTAATTATAGCTGTGTTGGTTTCTTATCCCTTTGGTACATTGTAAGGTGCAGAAGGGCAGGGTCTTTGTCTTAGCTCTTTGTATATAGCATCATGCTTATCTGACCACAGGTCTTAAGAAATGATTATTCATTGAATTAAATTGAACTGAAAGGTATCTGTAGGCTCTACTGAATATAAGTTCGCTTCCAATTGCACTTTAAATTGACCCTGTTTCTTTGAAGATCAAACCCCTCCTTGCTATAGCTGCTGATGTTTTAGAAAGCCAATGACGGATGATTATCTCCGCAGAGACTACCTTCAGATGCTCCCCATTCAGATACTCAGCACTCTTTAGCTGGACTTTTATAAGAGCTTTTAAAATCATCTCCCTCCTTCCAATCTCTGTCCTTTCCACTCTGTCCTATACATAGTCAACAAAGTAATATTTCTATAACCTGGCTCTGACCAAGTCATACCACCATCACCCCCTTCAGAGGCTGTAAGTTGACTCTCTCTAGGATAAAATGCAGGATCCTTAGTCAGGCATTGTAGTGGTAACGTAAATTTGAAGATCTTTCCCACCCATTAATAGGCCCATGTGACCTGCTTATATCACAGGAAGCCCAAGTCACATGTGGTGGGAGGAGCTTGCTGAATGAGTGGAACTGGAAGGGTGGAGCAGGAAATGCTCAGAGTGAGTTAGAACTGTGGGAAGAGAAGGATACGGGCAAGGAGCTAGCTAGGATTTGTGAGCGTTTGTGGGAAGGCCCCAGTAGGGAAGAAGGCTAATGGGATGGTGAGACTCCATGCTGTGATGTTGTGTCTTAAGTTCCTTGCTGTTTGATGAAATGCGCTTACTGGTTTTGGGATTTGGTCTTCTGGCGTCTGAATAAAATATTTTTACTTCTTCTACTTTTTATATGGAGAGTCTCTTATGTTTTGTGATACAGAACTGCACAGGCACATTCACAACTATCGTCAATGTTGTGATTATTGCCTCGATGATACATTTGGTGACAAATAGGATGGGATCACAAGGTATAAAATCTCTATTTAGAGGTAGAAGGGCTTTAGAGGAAGAAATGGATGTCCCAGGATGGGATGATGTAGCTTATTCCTCCCTGGCAAGGGAATGGGCTAAAGGCACTGGACCCTGTGAAAGTTGGGAACGGAGGCTACAGAGGGGAGAACTTAGAGATTTGGAAAGATGTTTGCAAGAGATTAAAGTTAAACCAGAGGGAGAATTGGCAGCAGTATCTAGGACAGGCTGGGCTTTACTAATAGCTTATTGTATCATATATGAAAACAGGGGCAAACTGTTAAAAGAGAGAACTTAAATGGGTAGAGAATCAGCTAGCTTGAGTAGGAATATTTCTGTGCCACAGCAAGATGGGGATTCTCAGGTGTAAGAAGAACAAATTATTGTTCAGGAATTGACTGATTTGGATTGGAATTTTGCTGTTAATTTAGCTAAGAAAAAGCAAAAAGCAAAGAGGTCGAAAGTGCACATAAGTTCAGGACAGGTGGAGTCTAGTTGCCAGTCTCGTTGCCATGGTGATGGGGAAAGAGAGTCCATAGAAAATGATACTATATCAGGAGCTGAGATACGAAATGAGACAATGTTACATGATGCTCTGACAGAGAATGAGACAATGTCACATGGAGCTCAGGCAGATGCATGCCTCATACTGTGGAGGAGGCAAGAGACCCAGTGAGACAACATGCAGTGGTTGTAGAGACTAACACTCCTAATCCAACATATACCTTTATAGTATTGGCAATTTTATCTTGCCCACCTGGCACATGGTACTACTTCAGAGTAATTACTTCAGAAGGTTCAGGTAAAGTAATTGGATACATTTTTACTTTTCCCACTAAAACTGTATTAATTCTTATCTTCCTTACAGCAAATTGATATCTCCCCTCAGGTAAATTCAGAGTCACACCTCTCAATATATCTATTCCAATGATGTATTCAGGAATGGGTACAATTAGCATGGTATATTCTTTCTTAGGTAATTGTCCAATTTTCATCATTAGTTTGACTTGTCAGGCTGATATTTCAGCCCCTCCCAGTCCTGTGATGACTATAGGAGTTCTATGCTTAAACTTGTCAGAATTTATAAGGGAGGCCTCTGCCCCAGTATCTATCAATGCCCTAGTTACAGTATTTGATCCATTTTTCCAATATATAGTCAGATTAATATGGGGTCTGTAATCCCATCTGTGTGTTTCTTTAATCTGAGCTGGGGCGCAGCCTATTTCCTATTCTCCCTGAAGGTGTGACTCACTTAGATACAAGGGTTCAAGATCTATAGATGTAGTTCTTACTTCTCTGTTCCATCTGCTATTATACCCCTTATCTTGGTACATTTTATATAGCTCATCAGTTAGAATACCATCTATTCTTCCAAAATCTGCCCCTGCTCTCAAGAGAGCAGCAAACATTGTTTTTCTTGTCACTCTATTCTGACATGAATCCACTGGTTATTAACTCTTCTCTCTAGAGGAAATTTATCTTTTCCCCAGTCTCCTAAGTCACTTAACTTTGAAATCTTATCTAGCACCTCTGAAAGAGGGTGCCCTATCTCCCCAATTAGCAGAGTCAGAACTAGGTGTTCCTAAGCAGGAGGGGCTATCTTAACTATCATATTCTTATGAGAAACTTCCAAGAGAGTATCATAGTATACATCTACATTTCTGGTCTGATTGCTGTCTTCGTTTCCTCCTCCTTTAACTTTCTCATACAGTCCCTATGTGAATACAAGGGCATTTCTGCACTGGGCCACATAGAATCAGTGGGATACTCTCTGCTACATCCTCTTGCTGCTAAAGCTAATAGACTAATGGTCCTGTTACCTACTTGCAGATGATAATCCCTAAAAGCATTCTGTACAAAAGTATTCTGACTAATACTTATGAATTTCATACAGTCCACACTATCCATGGATATTCCTGCAGCCCCTTCATCATTGATTCTCACAATCCAAGATAGAAATGATTCTCCCATTCCTGGGGTAAACCAACCCCAAATATCTATGATTTCCTGCTGTGTAAAATTTTCCAACACCTCTGAAAATACTGTATTATCTCTTTGGGTCTATTGCCTCCTTGGAGTGTACTTCTGTCTGAGGGGCCTGTTCTAATGTATCATTTTATGGCTCAGGAGCATCATGCCACATAGTATCATTTTGTGCCTCGGCCCCTAATATAGTGTCATTTTCTGCCTACTCTCCTTCCATATTGTCATGACAACAAGAGTGGCAACTAAACTCCACCTGGGCTGAACTTAGATGCACTTTTGACCTTCTTGTCTTCCTCTTTTTTCTAGACAAATTAACAGTAAAATCAGTCGATTCCTGAACAACAATCTGTTCTTCTGCCACCTGAGATTCCCCATCTTTCTGAGGCATAGAAACATTCCCATCAGGCTAACTAGTTCTCTTTCCATCTGAGTTTTCTCTTTTAACAATCAGTTCATTCTTTCATATATTTGATGATAAGCTGATAACAATATCCAGCCTTTCCTAGAGAGTGATACTGGCAATTATCTCCCTGGCTTAACTTTAATTTCTTGCAAACATCTTTCCAAATCTCTAGATCCTCCCCTCTGTAGCCTCTGTTCTTAGTTTTCACAGAGCCCTGCTCCATTAGACCATTCCCTTGCGAGGGAAGAATAAGCTACATCATCCCATCCTAGGATAAACATTTCTTCCTCTGAAGTCCTTCTACCTCTAAATAGAGATTTTATACCTTGTGATGCCATCCTCATTGACAAATGTTTTAGCAAGGCAATAAACACAGTATCAATGATAATTGTGAATATTCCTACGTATGAAAGACTCTGCATATAGAAGGTAGAAGAAGTAAAACATTTATTCAGACACCAGAGGACCACATCCCATAACCAATAAGTCCAACCCATCCAAGCAGCAACCAATTCACAAAACCAGTAAGCACACTTTATCATAACAGCAAGGAACTTAAAATACAATATCACAGCATGTAGCCTCACCATCCCATAACCTTCAGCCCCCCTGCTGGGACCTTCCCACAAGCACATTCACAGCCTAGCTAGCACACATCTTCTCTCTCCCTCAGCTCTAACCATTCTGAGCATTTCCTGCTCCACCCTTTCCTGTTCCTCTCGTTCAGCAAGCTCCTCCCACCACATGTGACTTAGGCTTTCTGTGACAAAAGCAGTTTACATGGGCCTATTAATGGGTGGGAAAGATCTTCAAATTTAAATTACCATCACAACCTTCTATATGGAGAGTCTCTTATATTTTGTGATACAGAACTACACAGGCATATTCACAATTATTGTCGATGTTGTGATTATTGCCTTGTTGATATAGGCATTTAAAATCCTTCGTAATTTGATTTCAGTTTACCTTTCCAGACTTATCTTATAACACTGTCTCTCATATAAACTACATTTCAGCCCCAAAACTTATTTGCTTTTCCACAAACTTGAGATTCCCATCTCTGCACCTTTATACAAGCTGTCCCCTATGCTTGGGATGAAGCCTCTCTTCACCTCCTCCTCTTGGATTTCCTAGTATCCTTGAGGGCTCACAATGGGTGCCATTGCCCATGGGAGTCCTTTCATAGTAACTGATCCTCCCAGTTGCTTTATACCTCTTCAATGTACTTGTCATATGTTATTATTAAGTTACATGTATTAGTATAACCCCTACTAGAATGCAAGTTTCATGAGGGTCAGGGTCTTCTTTTTCTCAGTGCATAACACAACACAGTCCATAGTAGGCCTTAATAAATTTGTTGAATTAAATTGAACTGAAATGTGCTTGTGACCTTGACTGGATTTGATTTCTGTACTCGTTGGGTTCTCTCTTGAAACTGCTCATGTAAAGACCAGACCTTCTGAGGCCCACTTCCTACAGCTTCTCAGGTTGTTTCCTGAGGCTTTTGGGATGAAGGGAGAGATGATTACCTGCACAGAGAGGCTGAAGAAGTATGGATTGAGAATTGTTGCTGACAGGGTTTGTGACTGTGCACGTGTAATTTATGTGAACATCCTCCTCTGCCTTTGCCTCCTCTCCATGCTCCATTTATGACTGAAGACTGCCTCCTTAACTTTGAGTTTACTGGCTAGATGTCTTTCTCAAAAACCAAGCCTTAAACCCAATTCACTCTGGTGCTCATAGATTGGACAATAGGTCCCTGCTCTCCTAGCACATTGAATGTAAATACCAAATAGTAACTGTTTCTCTTTTGGCTAGGAACCCTGAGGGTCTTCCCCTCCCAGTTTGATTTTTTTTTTTGAGTTTTGATTAAAGGGGCCATCCCTTGATTAACTTCCTAAAGAGGCCTATTCACTGAATGGGCTTTGCCTCACTCAAAGTGAGAACCTGAAAAGACCTTATCCTGAAAGGGCCAAGGTCTCCCAGTGCATCCTAGGCCATATCCAGTTGTCCCGGTGAATATCAGACCACTGGACCCAGAAGGCTCTGGAGGAGAAAGTGAGGCTGGTGACTTTGCACAGCCCTCCCTCAATCAAATCAAAGTCAACTGCAAGTCATGTCATCATTTCCCTGACGTCATGATCCTCTTCGAGAATGAAGGACAAACACAAGGTCCATAAGAACAGGGTCTTTGTCTTGGCTCTTCGTATATAGCGCCATGCTAATCTGCCTACAGGTCTTAATAAATGATTGTTTCACTGAATTAAGTTGAACTGAAAGGTATCTGTAGGCTCTACTGGATATAGGTTTTCTTCCTATTGCACATTACATTGACTCTTTGAAGACCAGATCCCCTTAAGCCTCCTTGCTGTAGCTGCTGAGGTTTTAGAAAGACAAGGATATTACTTGCATACCCTCCTCATTTAGGATCTTAGCACCTTTCACCTGGACTTTTGTAAGAGCTTTCAAATCATCTCCCTCCTTCCAGTCTATCTCCTCTCCAATACTAAATACAGTCAACAAAGTGATATTTCTATAGCCTGGTTCTGAACATGTCACACCACCCTTTCCCCCTTCAGTGGCTCTAGGTAGACTGCCTCTAGGAAAAATGCAAAATCCTTAGTCTGGCATTTAAGTCCTTCATGATTTGACTCCAGTTTACCTTTTCAGACTTAACTTATATCACTGCCTCTCACATACACTATATTTCAGCCCCAAATTGCTTTTCCCCAAACTTGAGATTTCTATCTCTGTGCCTTTGTACAAGATGTCTCCTATGCTTGAGGTGCTGTGCCTTTTCACCTCCTCCTCTTGGATTTCCTAGATTCCTTGAAGTCTCATATTGGGTGCTATTGCCTATGGGAATCCTTTCATAACCCCTGATCCTCCCAGTAGCTAATGCTTTGTCCCTACCACTACCTTACACTTACCTTTTTACATTGTCTGTTTGCTTATTTGCTCATGTTATATCTTCTCCAAAGAAAGTAAACTTCTTTTTTTGTACATGCTTAACACAGCATCTTGCATATTATATGCACTTAAAATATGCTTCTTGATTAATTACTTATTATGTGATTTGAGCAAGTCTATCAGCCTTGATATCCTAAGTCTTTATCCTCTAGTGTAGTGGGGATCAAATGTGATAACATATGCAAAGTATTTTGTAAGCTTTAAAGCACTATAATAAAATCAGTTCTGTAATAAATTCATCTCTTATTTGTATACTTTAAAGGCTAGTTCAAATTCTATCTCCTCCATGAATTCTTCCCCAACCCCTCTGTAAAAAATGACCTTCTCCCTCAGACTTTAGGAAGCACTTCGCTTTATATCTCTTTAATAACTTGTCATCTAATATTATTATAGTTATAGGTATTAGTATAACCCCTACTAGAAGGCAAGTTTCTTGAGGGCCAGGGACTGTGCCTTTTTTTCCAGCATATAACACAACACAGTCCACAGTAGGCCTTAATAAATTTGTTGAATTAAATTGAACTGAAGGGTGCTTGTGATCTTGACTGAATTTGGTTTTTATCCTCATTGAGTTCTACCTTTAACTGCTCATGTAAAGACCAGATCTTCTGAAGCCCACTTTCTATAGCTGCTCAGGCTGTTCCCTGAGGATTTTGGGAAGAAGGAAGAGATGATTACCTGCACAGAGATGTTGAAGAACTATGGATTGAGATTTGTTGCTGACAGGGTTTATGGCTGTGCATGTGTAATTTATATGAGCATCCTCAGGTCTTTGGAAGATGAAAAGCCTAGATTTCCCATCGGATTCAACGGCTTGTTTTCCCAGAGGAGTCCACTGGTACTTCACAGCTTCTCCTCCCTCCTCCATGAAGCATGTCAGAGTGATGTTACAAATGTTGTTCTCAGAGAGTATGGCATTCAAAGTAATTTTTGGTGGTGCCAGTCGTCCTACAGGATGAAACAATACGAGGCACAAGAATGAACTTATAATGAAACCTCCTTCTTTATAAGCTTTGTTAATTTTTCCAATTTTGAACTCTTTAGAAGTCAGTTTTGAGAAACATTCTTGCAAAAGTAGCCCATAAACACAGCAAGCAGATGAAGGCTTTGGAGTCATTTTTATCAAAGTGGCAATAAATGAAATTGCCAAGTGGGAAAAGTATCGGAACAGAAGAGGACCAAAGACAGAACCTTGAGGAACACCCATATTAAAAGGTGAAGAATACCAAGGAGAGTCACTGATGCGGACAGAAAAGGAGCATTTAGGAAAGTAAGAGGAAAACAGAAAATATGTTGTTTTTTTTTAAATCAAGGGAAGAGAAAGTGCCCAGTAAGAGGAAATTTTAGGATCATAGAAATGATTAACTACATTATATGTGGCAGAGAGTTCAAGGATGAAGCAGACCTGAAAAAAACCCATGGAATCTGGCATTTATAAGGTCATTGAAAACTTTAGAGAGGACAGTTTCCATAGAGTCATTGGAGCTTGAGCTATTTTATCAAGGGTGGAGACAGTGAGTTGTGTGGAAGAAGAGCCATCGAATATAGATAGTATTTTTAGGAGTTTAGCAGCAGATGATAGGAGATTAATGGGACGGTAGCTGGATGGATGACAGGGCTTAAGGAAAAAATTATTTTTATTCTTAGGGAGACCTGTACATTTTTGTAGGCAAATGGCAAACAGCCAATAGTGAGAGATGCAAGGGTAAAATCTGGACTGGCCTGAAGACAAGATGCATGTACTTTCTAGTCTTCTTGCTGCCCAGACATAGTAGTATAGTGCTGAGGTCTCTTACTGATAGCCACTGAATGGTCCAGGGAGCATTTGATTGAACACTTTGGTATTCTTTTGAAGAATAACTTGGAAAATAACCCAGTAGAAAAAGAGAGAACTAAATGGAAAACCTAATTTCTTTTCTGAGTTGTACCACTACATATGTGACTTTAGGCAAATAACCTCACTTCTTTGGGCTTCAGTTTCCTTGGATGAGAAATGAGGGATTGGACTAGAGGGCTTATTTGGTCCCTTTCACCCCAAATGTTCTATGAGTCCACAACTATAGTCTTACTGTAGACATGCAGGGTATAGTTCTTGGTGAGGCTGATGCTGGTGGTAGTTGTAGGGGTCTGAAGATTTATGTCAGCTCTGTAGGGTCCAGCATCCTCCATCTTCAGTGGGCTAATCTTCAAGTTGTATGTCTCAGGTGGGATACTCAGTTGTCCCTTATAATTTTGATGGGTTGTAATGATGTTGAACGATGTTCCTTCTGGTTGCACAAAAGCAACTGATGTACGGGAAAACCAGTTTATGTTCTCAAGTTTATATGTAGTTGGTATTTCTACGAGTAGGGTAGCTGACTCTCCCAGAATCCCTGTCACCATTATTGGGGCATCATTCTCTCTGGAAGCTCTTGGCTCTGTGGAAGCAAAAGGGAAACTGTACTAGCAATTATACTTGATTTTATTATATGAATCTGATATTTTGTGGTTCTTCTTGGTCCTGCCTCACAATTCCTTGAGGAGGTACCATACTGTGGTATCTACTTCTAGTTCCCCCCTCCTTTAGAAATTTTTAGGTGTAAGGGATGCTGATGATTTTCTCCATGAAAATTTGTATTATGTTAGTGTGCCAAATACGTGCATTGTACAACCTCTGTGCATCAAGGATCTGTAATTTGTTGATGTGGGAATTCCTTTCCTTGACTCAGACATAGTTCTTCTATAAGAACATAGATAGATCTCAGAGGTTAAGTATCTTGTTCAGTGTCCTATAGGTAGTAAGGATCAGAGGCGAGCTTTGAATCCAGGCCTTCCTGGCTCACTTTCCAGCATTCTCTATTTGCCAAGCACAATAGGAACCTCTACATGGAAGTCCATGCAATTTT
This sequence comes from Trichosurus vulpecula, assembly GCF_011100635.1. Lineage (NCBI taxonomy): Eukaryota > Metazoa > Chordata > Mammalia > Diprotodontia > Phalangeridae > Trichosurus > Trichosurus vulpecula. The sequence continues at coordinate 155,830,176 of NC_050576.1, read as the reverse complement.
CTCGGTAGTCATTCCAGCTAGGATATCCAAGGGTAGAATGACTGGTTGTCTCAGCTTCCCTATCACCATCGTTGGGGCTGGGTTCTCTCTAGATGTTCCCAGTTCTGCAGATGGAAATGAGAGATTACAACAGTAGACAAGTTCAACCCTCAGGCCCCTGACATTCTCTAAGCTTCACAGTTTTATGATTTGAGTTAAGCACCATAGATTCCATTCCAGAAGTGCAATCAAATGCCTTATATAGATGAGGCCTAAATTAGGTGATTTAGGTTCAGGATTCAAATACAATGAGACTGGAAGGTCATTTAATAATCAAAAGGAAATTCACTTAGTCATAACATTGGAAGTGTGTTCTGCAAGAATAAAATACTGATAAAATCAGGTGAAGCTTGCTTTTGTACTTACACCAACACCAGTAGTCAATGACCTGAGCATACATCTCCTTGAAAGTACTGAGTTCCCCATCACTGGAGATCTTCAAGTGAATGCTGGATGACAACCTGCTGGGAAAGTTACTACAAGGAGTTTCCTATCAAGTACAGTTTGTATTACATGTGCTCTTTGTCTCCTTCTAGAATTCCAAAGTTTTCTTTAGGCCCACCTTATTTATTCTGTGAGGATGAACCGTTACGGAAATTTCCTCTGTCCTCTTCATCCAGAAATTACTTCAGTGTAGGAGAATTACATTATTTTGATGGATCATGAATATATTGTACGTGAAAAATCTGTATTAATGTACCAAGAATCTGTATTTTTTGGTTTGAGAAATCCCTCCTCTAACTCATACATAAACCATCTATAACTCATAATAGATAAAAGTCTTAGAGAGTTTCCTGAAACCTGGAGTGGTAAGGTGGCTTGCCTAGGGACACACAGTTTATGAATGTCACAGCAGGATTTTTTTTGGTAGGAAGGAGGCAATCTGGGTTAAGTGACTTGCCCAGGGTCACACAGCTAGTAAGTGTTTGAGGTCAGATTAGAACTCAGGTCCCCTTGACTTCAGGACCAGTGCTCTATCCACTGCTCCACCTAGCTGCCCTTAGAGGCAGGATTTGAACTTGGCTGTCTCTGACTCTAAGTCCAACCCTCTATCCTTGCTACCTCATCAACATATCAGAGTTTATTATTCACCTTACAGAAGAATTCATAATTCATAATAGTATTCTTTAAAGGATGGACCCTGGATTTTTTTAAAACTTTGTTCTCCAAAGATAAGCAAAGTTGTGCAATGGAGGCAGGGATGGCTTCAGAGTTAGGATGACTTCGGTTTGACTGACATGTCCTATCAGTGTCACTGAACCCAAGTCACTTGCCCTCTCAGTGCCCCCAAGCAATTCTTTAAGACTATACTGTGTAGAACAGTAGATTTGCATTTGGAAAGGGCATTTATTCTTTGCCTACACTAATGAAATCATAGAACTCAAAGTAAAATCACAAAATTAGATTTACACACCACTGTATTGTATAAAGTGAATATCAACTATATCCCTGTTTCAGCAGGCTGCAGACTGTGAGCCTTCTGGATTCTGAGAGAGAGGAGGAGACCTGTCTACCACAATTTTGTCATGTTTGTTCAAATATAATTTTTCCAAAGTTCTTGCAAGAAGTATTTTTTGGGGAAACAAAGGTTATAAGGGCAAGAGGAACCTAAGGAAATGCTTTTAGAAACTGATTGTTTCCAGTCAAGACTTATTTGCAGGAAGAAGAAGGAGGATTATTGGTTACGGGGGCAACACTTTGTTTCTTGCACCTTCACTATCTTCCTTTCTGTTTTTTCTCTTTTGGAGGAATTTTTCTCTCAACCTGAACCCAGAGGTCTTACATTCTCATCTTTTGTCATGTTCTTTCCCCTCTCTGCTATATTAAACTGTGCTTTCCTGAAATTTCATTTACACTAATGTGTAATTATCATTTGTTACAACTGATTTTGTTACCCAAATATTGGATATTTCATTCATTCCTATTATATTTCATCTTATTTGAATTGACCCATCATTCTAATCTACTCTGACCTTTTGAATATGAGAGACAGAGACACAGAGATGGACACGCACACAGTGGGGGGGGGGAGGGAGGAAGCTAGGGAGAAAGAGAGAGAGAGAGAGAGAGACAGAGAGTGAAGAGAGAGAAGAGAGAGGGAGAAAGAGAGATAAGAGAGAGAGACAGAGAGAGAGAGAGACAGAGAGAGAGAGAGAGAGAGAGAGAGAGAGAAGAGAAGAGAAGAGAAGACAGAGAGAGGGAGAGAGAGAGAGAAGATAGCAACAAAGTTATTGGAAGATGGTGGGCCATTGCCAGAAATAGAGAAGTTAGGAGGAACAGATTTGGATGTGGTGAAAAATGACAGGTTAGTTTTTGAGCACATTGTGTTTGAATTGCAGGCAGGACATCTAAGTGCAGATACCTAACTGCTATTTGGAGATGCAGAATCATAATAAATGCTTGTTGAATTAAATAAAGCAGGCTCTGAAGAGAGGTTGGAGGGAAGATAGACCCTTGGAAATCATCTTTGTGAAGGTGGTAATTGAAGCCATTGAAGAAGATGAGTTCAGCAAGGGTGAATATGTAGAGAAAGAAGAGAAAAGAGTCCATGATGGAATATTGGGGAAACCAATAGTGGAACCATAAGAGGAAGATGAAGATCCTATACAGAAGAAAATCATTCTTGCTGTATATCTTTTTGTGGAGAAGTTTAAAGGATGAGTTAGAGAGGATAAAGGGTAAATGTATGAAGGCCAATTAGAAAACTATCCCAATAATGTAAGTCAGGGCTGTCCAACCTTAGGTGTTTATTGAAACAATAGACAATATATTTTGATTTGCCATTTTAGTGACAGCTCTGCTGTAGCTCAGCTTTGTTTACTAAAGCATTTATGTAAATTCGTATGCTTGTGGGCAGGTCCCATAAATCATACTGTGGGCCCAGGCAGCCCTAGGGTAGCATTTTGGACAGCCCTGATCTAAGTGAGAAGAGATAAAAGACTGAATGAAGGTGGTGGCAATGTGAGTGAAGAAGAGGGGACAGAAGGGAAAAATATTACTTCCATAATTTGATCCATTTGTGATCTTATCCCTCCCATGGTGTATATTGCAACCCTCTCCTCTCTTTTCATCCTGGGTCACTTTGATCAATTCACTTTTATAAATCCCTTCTAGATGATTGGTGTAATGTACTAGGGGCTTTCCTCTAGATGTGTTGTCATTTTCACGGAGATCACTGGGGAGCAAAGACTGTTCATTGGTTATTACTCAACTCTAGCTCCATGACTAGCACTTCTATTCTAATCCTGATTTTTTCCGATATAGAGATAGAATCAACAGGAGTTCAGAATTGATTAGTTGTGAGGGTGAGGGAAAGGGAAGCGTTAAAGATGATTCCGTGGTTGTGAGATTAAGCAACTGAGAATATAGTTGTGAAAATAACAAAAATGAGAAGTTAAGAAAAGATAAGTTTATTCTCCATTTGGGTGGGAAGAAGGGAAGTGAACAAATTCAGTTGAGTTTAATATAATCAGCTTGACTTTTCAACAAGCATTTCAAAATATGAGACTAGAGCTTTGGGGAGAGGTGGTGGCTATAGATAAAGAATTGAAAGTCATGTACATAGAGATGATAATAGAACTCATGGGAGTGGTTGAGATCACTTAAGTGAGAGTACAGAGAGAAGAGTGTCTAGGATAAAGCCAAGTGGGCACACCCAAGTTTAAGGAGTCAGAGGTGGATGAGGAGCTGGCAAAGAGCTCTACACAGCTCAAGTAGATCACTCATTGCACCTTTCTATATTTTCAGCCTGGACCATCCCATGTATTCATGGGCTTTATGTTACATGCTGCTGACTGGTTGAGTTTTCCCTAGAGAGAAGGGACCTGTTATTAATAAGAGTATAGTTTAAATCCCCAGGTGGATTAATGAACTCTAAGCACATTGGCTCCACTTTTTAAGGCAATCCTATTGTTCTTGACCTAGTTTGTTCCAGTACATTGCTCAAGTTTCTAATAGATAGTGAAGATCAAAATTTGAAAACACCGTTAGTCACCTTCAATATGAACCATCCATAGTATGAATCTTTCACAGTCACAATGACATCTCTCTGCTGTCCAACACAGTCCTGGGCAGTCTCCCTTCTTTCTAGTTGGTTTTAAGCAACTGGGGCCAGGGACTTAGCCTATACCTTTTCTTTGTACAACACCCCAAACAGTGCCATGTGCTCAATAATGTTTAGTGATGACAATGATGATGAGGATGTTGCCCACAACAGTTACCTGTAGAGAAGTCCATTGGCCTGGATTTAAAGCACAGCTTTGCTGCTGTGTAGCCTTTTGGCCTAGGGAATGTCTCTTCATCTCTTTAAGGCTTTACTTGTATTGTGCATGAACAGCTTAAAGAACTGGCCAAATCAATTGTGGGCTTTTTTTGTTATAATTGCCTACCTTTCAAAAATTACGTTCAGTTCCCCATTATTCATTTTAGCAAAGATTGATAGTTGTGTATCTAATGATAAACTGGATAACTCCAAACTCATCTCTCTTAGACTAGGAATTTAAAGTTAGAAGGGACTTTAGAAGTCTTAGAGTATAGTCCCCATTTTACAGATGAAGAAACTGAGTCCCAGATAAGTGAAAGGATTTTCTCAAGGATATATCATAAGTGGCAGAGCAAGACCTGGATCTAGGTCCTCTGACTCCAAATCCAGCATTCTTCCCAGGATATCATCTACTCTCATCTCATTGGTTTAAGAATGCATGGAAACTTTTTAGTGTAGTTTAGGGTAGAGAAGAAGCATAGTATAGTGAAAACCAGACTGGAAAATTAAATTTTCAGTTCAATTGAAAACAACCATTTGCTATACACCTATCTGTGAAATATATGTGGGGCCTATGATGCTTTTTGTTTGGGTTCTGGTCCTGCCATTTACTAGATTTATGATTTATAAGAAAGTTGTTTTACCCCTGTGTGCATACCTCATTTATTTTTTAAAAATGTGTAAAAATGCATTTTGCCTCTTTCACAAGACTATTGAAAGAATCAAATGAGAATGTCTAAGGACTATTTCCTAGCATTAGAGATCCATACAAGATTGCTGCTTGGAAGGAATCCTAAACCCATCCCTTTCATTTAATAATTGAGGATCTGAGGCCCACTGAGGCTGAGTGAATTCTAAATACAAATAAATTTCAAGACTGTCCTCTTCAAAATAGGAAAAGGCATCAGGCTGGCCAGGTTTGATGTTTGCATTCTCTTCTCATGGCCCCGTTTTTGGCCAGCTCATTTCCTTAGGATTTTGGTACAGACAGAAACCATAGGGCTTAGCATTACTGTTTAAAAGCACAAACTGAAAGGAAACTACCATCTCAGCCCTAAACCACCCAGAAGGTCTCAGCAATGTTCCTGCCCGAAGAAATAGCTCACAGGTGGACAACAGAGAGGGATTGGCAACAGCCAGAACTTACCCATGAACAGAAAGAGGACCAAGAACCAGAGGTGGGGTTGGGCCATGTTTCTTCAGCTCTTAATCCTTGGGAGGCAACAGTGTCAGTGATAAATGAGTTTCACTTTATCTGTTTTCCTTCCTATTTTCTTTTTTTTTTGTTAGTGTTGTGACATTTTACTGCACAAAGCTTCACTAATACCAGCATTGCTCTAGAACTATAGAGATATTTAGAGAGCTACCACGACCACAGGCCTTAGAGAGGAAAGCAGCATTAGAGATCTTTGATTAAGGATGGTTGAGGGCATAGGCCCAGACTGATAAGGTGAATTCTTCTTGGTCATAGCTAGTAACTGCCTAGGGATTTGAATCAACATTCTCTAACTCCAGATCCAGTCCATGTTCTAGTCCCTTGACCCCTGTTTATTTTCCTTTCCATAAGATTTCTGATAAGTGGTCACTACATCTCTGTATGAATACTGTTAGTAATGAGGAACACACTACCTGTCAAGGCAGGTTGTTCATTTTTTGCACACTTACAGTGGTGAAAGTATCTTCTTTTTTTTTAAATCTGAATGCTGACTGCCTGTAACATCTGCCGACTGATAGTAGTTCTCTTCCTTGGAATCACAGAGAATAAGTCCAATTTCTTCTAAATGTAACACCATTGATTTAGAGCTGGAAAGGCCTATAGAGACTATATAGTCTAATCTTATCATTTCATAGATGAGGAGCTAAGGCTTATGGGAATGAAATGACTTTTCAAAGGTTACATCGAATTGTTCTTTTTATTTAGTGACAATAATTGTGTATGCTATTCTGACTCTATATCCTCTGTTTTGATAATTTGTATCTTTCTGAATCCCTTTATGTTCTCATTCACCATTATTAATGATGTCTAATATCACACAATTTAGTTAATGAGAAATATGATAGGTATATAAAGTATATGAAGTATATCTCATGAAATAAGTAAAAAGTTATATGAAGTAAAGCAAAGGAAGCTTAACCAATCTAAGCTGTCATAACAAGAAGGCCAAAATATCTTAAAAGCTCCTTGGTCAACAATCTATCAATCAACAAACGGTTATTATACATCTACTGGGGACAGAGCCAAGATGGCAGCTTGAAAACAGGGATTTGCTTAAGCTCTCCCCCAAATCCCTCTAAACAAATTCTAGAGTTACAAAATAACAGAGAGAAGCAGGATGGCCTGGATGGTCGCTGGGAAGAGTCTATTGCACTGTGCTGGGAGCAGAGCATAGCCCAGCGTGGGCCTTGCCAGGACAGACCAGGCATGGAGTAGACTAGCTGGAGCAGACCTCAGGGCCCTGAATGACTGAACTGTGGCAGTTACCAGACTTCTCAACCCACAAACACCAAAAACAACTGAGCAGGTCAGTGGGAAAACTGCTGGATCTGGGTGAGGAAAGTGTACGGTCCAGCTGCAGCCCTGGGATGGCAGAGGTGGCAGCAGCAGCTTCAGCAACAGTGGCTGCTGCTGGCCCTAGGCCCACACAATGGGAGGAATCAAGCAGCTGATCAAAGCGGGAGTGCAGAGATCTCTTTGGTGGCACTGAAGCAAGGTTCTCTTGCTTTGCCCTATGTGGATCTGGGTCGTGGTCCTGGTTGGTGGTCCTTGGGGGAGGAGGAGTGCTGGTGTGGCAGAGCTTTGTGGTGGCTGTGGAGAGGGAGTCCTTCTGGTGGTTACACAGCAGAAAAGAGTGCCTGTGCTCACAGACCAGAGCACAGGCCAGGAGAGGAGCATCATACCACCTCAGAATAGAAGTAGCTCTGAAAACAGCAGTGCAAAACCCCTGAAGCTTGGAACAAAGCACTCTCCACTCTGAAAGCAGTCATACCCTGACAAAAAGCTCAAACATCAAGTAATTGGCTAGGAACATGAGCAAGCAGAGTAAAAGGACTCAGACTATAGAATCTTTCTTTGGTGACAAAGAAGATCAAATCATACAACAAGAAGTCAACAAAGTCAAAGATCCTACATCAAAAACCTCCAAGAAAAATGTGAATTGGCCTCAGGCCATGGAAGAACTCAAAAAGGATTTGGAAAATCAAGTAAGAGAAGTAAAGGAAAAATTAGGAAGAGAAATGAGAGTGATACAAGAAAATCATGAAAACAAGTCAATGACTTGCTAAAGGAGACCCAAAAAATATTGAAGAAAATAACACCTTAAAAAATAGACTAGCCCAAATGGCAACAGAGCTCCAAAAAGCCAATGAGGAGAAGAATGCCTTGAAAGGCAGAATTTGCCAAATGGAAAAGGAGGTTCAAAAGACCACTGAAGAAAATGCTGCCTTAAAAATTAGAATGGAGCAAGTGGAAGCTAGTGACTTTATGAGAAATCAAGAAATTATTATACAGCTACTATGTTCTAGGGACTAAACACTTGACCTATGTCAACTTGATAGAAATGGCAGCCAAATGCAACAGTTATTCAAATTATAAACTTGTTTATAAAATCTTAACAAAAAATATAATGGAAGATGATGAGTAGCATCACCCCATAAATCAGAGAGAAGCAATAGAGGGGAAAATCACTTTAAAGAAAAGTTTGAGAGAGCCAATTAAGCAAAGTAATTCTGAGCGCACTGACTGATTATTCTTTCTATTTAGTGATAATAATCATGTATATTGTTCTTCTGACTCTGCTTCCTTTGTTTGAATAACATTTCATCTTTCTTTGTGTTCTCATTCACCAGTATTAATGATGTACAAGATTGAATAATTTCATTGAAATGATAAATGAAAAATATGAAGAGAACTGAAAGACAAAGCAGACTAGGGCTGCTATACCTGGACTCTAATATCAAAGTCCAGGGCACACTTATAGAAGAAGTAGAAATGGCACTAAAAAGAACCAAGTTGGAAAAAGCAGTTGAACTAGACCAAGTATACATAGAGGAGATCCATACTAGAGGTGATAAAATTATGATGACATTGATGGATTGATCCACAAGGTTCAGAAGGAAAGAAGGGAAGATGTCTGTGGTTCAGGAAATAAAACACCTTAGATTTTATTAGTATTGAAAAAAGTGACTGAGAGTAAAAACTACTGAGTGAAATGCTTATGTTCCTATGTGTAACAATTTTTTATGAGAATTATCTAAACTCATTGAGGTGATCCATAATGAAGGTATTAGTAGGGAGCAGGCAGGCTTTCCCAGGCAATTTTCCACAGTGGATCACATCTCTACCATTATACAATTGACTGAAAGATGTAGAGAATACAAAATCCCACTGTGCTTATTATTAGTTGATAACAAAAAAAGTGTTTGCTTCAGTAGAGCAAAATGTCACCTTTTCCAATATCTTTTGGATCTGGGTCTTTTCCAATAAGGCGTCTCCCATCCATATGTAAAAATAATTCAACATTTCTTAAATAAATGAACATCAGAAATAATTTATTAAAAATTTCCCTGATCATAAATGTCAAGTTAGGCATAAAACCTGGGGGCACATATTTCCAATAGTTATAGAGTTATATTTATGGTTACAGTTATTTTTCCAAAAGTTATATAGTTATAAAAACTAAGGCTTTCTTACTAGTAGTGATGGGAACCATTTTGCATCCTCATTCTTGCTCTTGTTCCTTTCCTTTACAATGCTAATATCAATGAGATATAACACATTCTCTAGAGAGACCTCTGGGTCAGAGGCCATACTTTCCACATGGAATCCATTGAACTCCAAACCTAATAGCATTACATGTTCCACCTGAATTATTATTAAGTCCATATCTGTCCCTCTACCTTCAAGGTAAAGTCCTTAAATGACTAAAGTGTTTCCATATTGGTCTTTCCTGAACACGCAAAGACAATTTATTTTCTGTTTTCTTATGATTCAGCTTTTCTCAAATTGTCTGTAAGAACCAAGGAAAGGGTACTAGATTTTGTAAAGTGCTTTTTCAGACCTTATCATGCTATATAAATGCTAGCTATTTATTGTTGTTGTTTTATCCTTGTCGAGCTCTTTAACTACATATTCATCAGTTCCTACAGGAACAGAGATGGGGTCTTTCTGATTTCTTGAGATGGCTTCCCATGTACAGCCAAAATATAAAAGGCCAAAGAATACAATAGTCTTGTATATGGTTATCTCATGACCTGAGGTTCCCATTTTTCTTTGTCAACTTTCCCCAAATTCAACTTTAAGAACAACAAGATTATTGAGATGTAAACCTGTTGGTTAATGCTAAATATTTTGACCCAGGCCTCATGGCACAATCCAATGATTAAGGTTTGGGATTGGAACACAATGAAACATTTGCAGATGAGAAAATTAGTTAAAAAGAACTTTATTTACAACAAAAAGGATTTACTTTACTAAAATCAGACACTCTCCTCTGTGGCCCCCCAAACCACTTCTGCATTCACCAGGCTAGTAACACTGAATCAAAAAGATGTACCAAAATGAGATGTGAACTCCATCAACCCTGCCAACACATGACCCTTCCATCTCCATTTCAATCCTGGAGTTAGGTCTTGAGACTTTTTGAATTTTCTTTGACCACTTTTAGGTCTCTACTTTGTTCTTTCTCTCAGCATCTTTTGGGTGGGGGGACAATAGAGATCAAAGGTGCTAACGCTATATTAGTAAGTTTGTACCTGAGATTCCATGAAATGTGTTTATTTGACTGAATAATTTCTAGTCTTATAGCTCTGAGACCTTCCTGCCTGACACAAAAGAGAGGGGATGAAAAGACGTGGAAGGAGAAGTATGATAGTTATTTTAAAATGTAATGTGTGTGTTGTCAGGTAAGATGTGTATGTTCATAAAAGTTGTCTAAATGCAGCTCCTAGGGAGATATGGATAAAGATCTCCATGACATTGCCTACTATTCTCCAAGGGAGAATTTGATTTAAGCCTAGAGGGAGCCACAAGGCTGGCCACTTAGTTTTCTGAAAGAGGATACCAGATGAGAATTATATTTACCTGCCTTCCTAAATATTTCTAGTCAGGGACATGATTTTTAGGTTGAAGACAATTTCCTGATCACTATCCATAAAAGGGAAAAGGGTGACCTCAAGCTTATGCCCTTAGGCTTGACTCTTTCCAACTAAGTGCTAGTTGTATATAAAAAAAATCACAAATAGTGAATAGTGAGTAAACCCATTTATCTGAATACATATGACACAGAAAGTGGAAAAGTCATAAAGGTTAGAAAATACACAGAGGAAACTCTTCCATTGAGACCAAGATATGCCAATCCAATAAAGAGACATCTCAGTCTCACCAGAGGGGAAATTCTTTGTAGCCTTTAGGGATGAAACCTGGAAATCAGGGCTATATTGAATTATCAACTCCTCTACATTTCTGCTGCTTTCTGAAATTTTTCTCCTTTTCATGAGTTTCTCTTTGAAAAGAGTTTGGAACCACAGAAATCCATATTGAAAGAGAAATCAAGAATTTCCTTCCAAAGCTCTCATGTTGGCTTCTAGGAATGTGATGTTGAGTCTTCTTTCACTCCACCAAACAAGAATCCCTTCTAAGCAGCAGTACGTGAAATATTACAGGCTTTAAACCGGGGTTACACTAGAATCTGAAGAACCATAATGTGGAAGTGTGGTTAGATTTTTTCTTCTTGGCTATGGATGACAGTACTGAGCCAATGGTTGAAAGTCAAAGAGGCAAATTTTTCATTTAAGGTAAGGCAATGTTTCCTACCTATCAGTATCATCCCAAAGTGGGATAGGCTTTTTCAAGATATAGCAGGTTCCCCTATCACAAAGTCAAGTAAGTTACCTGGATGACCACTTCCTGGGTTGGTTGTTGTGGGGATCCCTGCTCATTTATAGATTGAACTAGATGATGTTGGTGAAGTTATTTCCACTTCTGAGATGGCTGTAATTCATTTTAGACCACTCCATGAGAACTACCTAGTCACATCTAGACATAGACAAAGAACCATAGAACCTTAGTGTTTCCTCTGGGTTTTAGGTCATTCAGTACAACATTCATTCCACAAGACTATTCTTAGAATGTAAGTTTATTAATTTTCAGCCCAGTTCTCTTTCTAGGACATCAGAGACCTGGTCCATGCTCAGAGTCTCACATCTTCCTGATCTAAATCCTCTGAAATGAAGGACCGTTCCTTGCTCATCATGGTGGGACAACTTCTGGAAGACATCAAGTTCATATAATCAGGGAATGTTAGAACCTGGCAATAACTTCAGAAATAATCTAATCCAAATGCCCTTCTACATTACAGAGCAGAAAGTTATGGTTCAAAAAGGTGGAGTCAATTGCCCAAAGTCAAACGGCTTGTTAATGGACTCTTAGTCTTTGTCCATCAGCAGCTAGGTGGTACAGTGGATGCTGAGCTTGGAGTCAGGAATCCTTGAGTTCAAATCTGGCCTCAAATACTTACCTCAGATACCAGGGTGACCCTGGACAAGTCCCTTAACCACTGTCTGCTTCAGTTTCCTCAGCTGTAAAATGGGGACAATAATTGAATCTACGTGCCAGAGTTGTTGTGAAGATCAACTGAGATTAGTAAAAGGCTTATCACAGTGCTTGGTATATAGCAAGTGCTTAATAAATGTTTGTTTCCTTTGTCCATTGTTCTTTTCACTACCCATGCTTCTTTTCCCACCCTGCCACAGTTGATGCCTAATTCAGCTCAGCACAATCTAGCCCTATACCTCTCAAGTTAAGATTTGAAGATCAAGAGAAAGGATTTTGCCCTAGTTTAGTTGGGACTAGTGCTAGCCCTGAGGGGTCTCATTCTTCCTGAAGAGGATGCTCAAGTTTCCAGGAACTCCTCTGCCCTGAGGACTATCTTCTTTTAGAAAATGATTTCTTCTCACTTTTCCCCATAACTACCAGGTACCAAGGGAGGCTGGGCAGTTCTTTTGATGGATGTGAGGTTCCATATACTTTTAGCACATATTGCAAATTTAACCTAATGTGTGTTACAGGTCATGACCTCTGACACAATGGACTAAATTGAATTCCAGGGAGTTTTCTCTGTGATAATATCTTTGAAATGTTTGGTTTGCATCTTTAATTTTTCCTGGGTACCTGAAATCTGACTCTTTTCTCTCAAAAGTCCTTCAGCTTCCACAGTTTCACAAAAATTACCAACACAATCTTATAGTATATGAAATTCATGGGAATTTTAAAGTTCTGCTTTATTTCTCATCCCCTTCCCTCTGGGGTTTGTGTGCTTTTATGGGTCTATGTGGATATCAGGAAGTTGGTAACAGCTTCCAGATCCACAATTCTCAGGGGAGCCCTGACCGACCCTGTAGACAGCTTTCTCACACTGAGCCTGTATTTCTCAGTTGAGCTCTTTGCATTGCTGCTTGGTGCCCTACCCCTTTCACCTATCATCCCAACATGTTTCTCTTCCACATGGTTATTGACCCATGTGCTTCCTATACATGATTTCCTATCAATTCCATCCTAAGGTATGTGGAGGTTGGGGAAGGAGGTCTTAGTTCCACTCCTCTTGGTATATCTATTACATTTATAATGCTCATACTGATGGAATGGGATCTATGATTAGAAACTGGTACAACTTATTTTGAAAAAACCCAGAATAGATAATGTGGTGATAGGAGGAACAGAGGAGCATAATATTTTACAAAGGCATAGTCATGTGAAGAAATTTAGGAACTAGATAGGGAAATAAAACATTTGGGTGAAGATTAGTGGAGGCAGAAACAGAATTAGTTTTGTAATTGAAGTATCCTACAAATTACCTTGATAGAAAGAGGAGATAGATGAGTTCAAGAACATCACATATCTGACATGGAAGCATGATGGATGAGTAATGAAGAATGTGAATTATTACATGTCTCCTAGATCTCTTTTTTCCCCAAAGCATATTAGCTAATAATTTTCTGGCTTACCTTAATGAATATTTCATCCTTCAAAAGGGGAAGGGGACAAATAATGAGGAACTTCAATTTTGCACTTGGTTCTCATCAACAAGGAGGAATTGATTACTGAAGTAGATATTATGGGAACTTTGGAGAGAAGTGACTTATACTTCATAGAATTTGTGATACAGTAGAAGAAATCTTGGCATGGTCTGACATACAGTACAGCTATGTCGATATATATATATTTGTAGTCTATATTATGTATATATACATGTTAACACTGACATATATATGTGTATGTTGTATAGGCATGTATATACTATATTGCATTTAGATGTATATGTGCACATATACATCTTTTTATATAGAAGCATACATATATATCTAAACCCTGTTTTAAACAGGCCAAATCTGAATTGTTGTGTTCAGTTCTGGGCACCCCATTTTTAGGAAGCAGATTAATAGGCTAAAGAATGTCTGGGATTGGGGTGGACCTAGAGGGAGATCAGGATGATGAAGGATTTCAAGATCATGTCCTATGAAGATTGGTTGAAAGAATGGAGGTTCCTTAGCCTGGAAAGGAGAAGTCTTTGGAGGAATATGGCAACCATCCTGAATTATTTTAAAGACTGTCATGTGCAAAGGGGATTAGATCTACTCTGGTTCCAGAGGTCAGAACTGAGAGCAATGCATGGGTAGAAATTGCACAGAAGCAGATTTATTCTCCTTGTAAGAAATGAGGAGAATTCAAAAGGGAAATGATCTGCCTCTAGAGATCACAGGCTCAATCTGTCTGGAATTCTTTAAGCAGAGGCTGGATGACCACAGGGTAGATAGGTTGTAACTGGCATTTTCATTCAGGTGCACATCAGCTCCTACATCTGCAGCCCCTTCCAACTCAGAGATTCTGGTTCTTTGATTTGGTGATTAGTAAGGTCTCACCAGATTTTTGATGATGCGTGTAAAAGGGCTTTGGAAATTAAAAAGTGTTGTACAAAGGAAATGCATATCATAATATATTAATGTTAGGTAACGAGAGGGAATGTCCTAAAGACTCCTCTCCCTCTCTCTCCTCCATATTAATACCCCAAGGAAATCAAAATTCAAACCCAGAGAAGGTGTGTTTCTTTGCATTGCCTTCCAGATAATCTTACCTTGTTTTTTATTGTGCCACATGTAAAAGCCCACTCAAGCCAGAATGATAATGACCAGCATTTCCAAGACAGACAAGACAGTATACCAGAGAGGATCAAAAGCAACTAAAGTACCTGAAAGGGGAAGTCATGAAGAGTGGTGAGGAGACTTTCTGGCCAAGTTTGGTTTGGTTTTGATCAGATTCCTCACTGGACAGACTCAGGAAGTGAGTAAACTCAGTTGAATCCTGGCTTCCTGCCAGAGCCAAACCTCACCTCAGTGTCCAAGAAAAGCTCTTTCCAAAAAAATTGGGAGCATGGCCTATAAGAGAGAGTGTGGTTTTAGTCTCCTGGAAATCTGAATTATAAACTCAGAATCTTTGTGCATAGATTTAGTTGTGTAACTCCTTTGCTCAACAATCTTCTTTGGCTCCCCATTGCATAATGAAGAAAACTCATTTGCTTTCATGCTTTTGCTCACACTGTTGAACTCTGTTTTCCTTTCTTCTCCTCCTGACTCTACACTACCCTTCCTGGTCCTCTTTGCTCTCCATTCCTAGAATGTCCTCTCCCCTTGTCTTGAGAGACAGCATAGTACAGTGACTAGAGTGCTGGCTCCAGAGTTAGGAAGATGTGGGTTCAAATTCTGCCTCCATCCTAACACCAGGCATCTTCCCGTGGAGGCACTGGGACCTTCTTTCCCTGCCACCTTACCCAAAACAAAGGAACACCTAAGCCTGTGTTGTTATTTATTAGGAAAGGTTTGAAAATCTACTGTCTTATGATACTTGAACTCTCTTTTCCTCCTTCAAAATACCCATGTTTCATAGTCAAAGACCCAACAGGCTAAAATCCCGTTCCTTAGTTACTATTATCTGCTCCTTCATCCCATCCACCTTGATGTTGATCCTTCTGAGTCCCAACTCCCTGCTCTTCTTTCTTTCCACTCTGAGCTCTGAAAGCCTCATTATATTGTTAACACACTATCTTTCATAGTCTCTTCCTCACACATTCCAATATTCCTTGTTTCCCCCTAGAAAACTATATTACTGGCCATCCTCTCATGTAGGGATGTACCTTCTCTCCTTCTATTGATTTCAACCATGATTATGCTACCTCCTATGTGACAGGCACTGAGTTAGGTGCTATGCATAGAAAGGAAAAATCCAGAACAGCCCCTGCCCTCAAGGGGCTTATATTGTACTAGATCTACATGTATATAGATGAATAAATGCAAAATATATATACAAAATAAATACATAATATAATCCATGTCCCAGAACCATGAGCTCTTAGCTCAAATGAACTGGTTTCAATCCTGTGACTCTTAAAAAAATCATGCTCTTTCTTTGATTATGCCCCAGCTCAGAATATACTTGGGAAGTCTCAGGATGCAGCTTCTACACAGGTCATATTAGCTGTTTTTATTGTTCCGTTGTGTCCAATTCTTCATGACTACATTTGGGGTTTTCTTGGCAAAGGTACTGGAACAGTTCGCCATTTCCTTCTACAGCTTCTTTTACGATGAGGAACTGAGACAAACAGGGTTAAATGACTGGCCCAGGGTCACAGAGCTAGTAAATAAGTGTCTGAGGCCAGATTTGAACTCAGGGAGATGGGTCTTCCTGACTCTGGGCCTAGCACTCTATCCACTCTGCCACCTAGCTGCCCATGTGTTATATTACCTTGGCCAGATTCTGGTTCTATCTACTGGCCACCATTTAATTTTCCCTTCTTTCTCGAGGAGTTTAGCATTATCTACACTCTAATCACTGTCCTTATACTTGAGGGTTTCAAAATCTATTTTTTCCCCACTCAAGCATCCTGGTCTTTCAATTCCTTAATCTCTACTTCCTTGATCTAGATCTTTACTTCGCGGTGTTCTGATAGATGTTTAACAACTGGCTCTCTTAAAAAAAATGCACTTACAATGCACTTTTAAGTTTAATGTGTATAATTAACCTGTTCCTATATCTAGAACAGTTGTGTCAAACTCATACAGAAAAATACATAAGGATCCAGGCAGGTAGCATATCAATTTAGTTTACCATTACATCTTTTTTTTAAGAGGGGGAAGGCAGGGCAATTGGGGTTAAGTGACTTGCCCAAGGTCACACAACTAGTAAGTGTGTCAAGTGTCTGAAGCCAAATTTGAACTCAAGTCCTCCTGACTCTAGGACCTGTGCTCGACTCACTGTGCCACCTAGCTGCCCCTACTATTATGTCTTTATCTAATCTGATTTCTGCTTTCACTCTGCTTGTCTAATACTTCTGGACTGAACAATCAATAAAGCAATAAAGTGTTCCCTCATTTTTAGCTATTGTTGATTTCTGAGGTGGAGATGTTCACACTGAAAATTTAACAATTGACTCCCAGCACAGCCCTGTCTCTATCTCAGTTATAAAGGAATGATTGTACCATTTATCTCACCACTGCCCATAAATATTTGACTTCCATGATTCAAGGACTTTGTTGTTCCTCTCTCAGACCATGATATCGTATCTTTCCACCTCTAATTCTGCCTCATTCTTCTTCAGCCTATTCTTCATCTTCCTCGTGGCCTGCAGTTGCTCTCCCCCTTTCCAGCACACTACCTCTTCCTTGACTTCACTTCTGTCCCCTCACATTCTTGACCTAATTGATTGATCAATTAATCAACAAGCATTTGTTAAGTGCTGCTCTGTGCCAGGCCCTGCCCCTTGGTGGTAGGGAAATGTAGGCAAAAATGAAACATTCTCTCTTTTCCAGGAGCTTATGTCCTATCTGAAGAAACAATATACACATATTTAAGACTATATAGAAAACAAGTGGAGGATAATTTAGGAATTACTTTTATCTGGTGAAATTAGGAAAGGCCTCATGTAAGAGATCATTTTTGTTATGCATAAAAAGAAAAAAGGGATTCTAAGAGGTGGAGTCAAGGAGGGAGGGCATTCCAAACAAAGGCACTGATTATACAGAAGCATAGAGAAGAGCCAGAGTGTGTTGCTTGAAGAAAAGCCAGATGGCCAGTTTGGCTTAAATACGGTTTTCCTGAAAGAGGTTAATGTGTAATAAATTTAGAAAGACTGGCCATAATCAGGTAGTGAAGGACTTTAAATGCCAAACAGAAGAGTTCGTATTTGGACCCTAGAAGCAATACAGAATCACTGAACCTTGTTAAGCAGGGAAGTGACAGAGTTAGGCCTATGCTTTAGGAATATCACTTTGTCAGCCATGAAGAAAGGGGATCAGAGAGGGGAGAGACTGGAAGTTATAAGAAGAATGAAGGAAGGAAAAATAGGATTTATTGAGTGCTATTGAGTGAGAAATAGAAAAGCAAGGCAATTCCTCCTGTCATTAACCTCAAGTTCTAGTAAGAAGACAAAATACATGTGAAATTTCAGTTCTAAGTCAGTTAGAGAGGCCCCATGGTCCTTCGAGAACATTGGCAAAATAGATGGTAATGCATTTTCTTTACTATGTGAGGGAGTGAGGAGTAAGAAGACTGGAAAGGTAGGAGGAGGCTAGGATATGAAGGGCTTTGAATGCCAGGCAGAGCATCTTATATTTGATCCTGGAGGCAATAGGAAGCCACTAGAATTTATTGGGTAGGGATAGGGGAGGTGGGGTGACATGATCAGATCTATATTTTAAGAAAATCACTCTAGTGGCTGAACGGAAGATGGATTGGTGTGGGGAGAGACTTGAGGCAGACAGACCCACCTGCCTGCTAGTACAAAAATCCAGGAAGAGGTAATGAGGGCCTGCACTAGAGTGGTGACAGTCTCAGAGGAAAGAGGGGGTATATTCAAGACATATTGCAAAGGTGAAATCCACAGGCCTTGGAAACAATTGGACATGAATGGTGAAGGACAGTGGGGGGTCCCAGATGACTGCTAGGTTGCCAGCCTGAGGTTCTGATTCACAGTGGTGAGCAGCCTGTGGCTTCAGAGCCACATATGGCCCTATCGGTCCTCAAGTGCGGCCCTTTGACTAAAGCCAAATTTCACAGAATAAATCCCTTAATAAAAGGATTTGTTCTGTAAAATTTGGACTCAGTAATGGCTGCACCCAAGGACCTAGAACACCACATGTGGCCTTGAGGCTGCAAGTTCCCCAATCCTTGACTCAGATATTCTCTTTATTGGATTTTTTGGGACACTGTTCTTTCTGGATCTTTTCCTACATGTTATTGCTTCTTCTCAGTATTCTTTGCATGGTCACCATCCATGCTTAACCTCATTGATCCTTTTTACCATCATCACCACCTTTCCCCTTCCCCTCTCAATTAAGTAGCCCAGTGGATAAAGCATGGGACTTGGAGTCAGAAAGGCTTGAGTTTGAATTCTGCTTCTGACATTTACCAGCTATGTGACCATGGGCAAGTCACTAAACCTCTCGGTTTCAATTTTTTCATCTCTAAAATGGAGATCACAATAGCACCTCCTTCACAGAGTTATGAGTATCAAATAAATTAACATATGTAAAGTGCTGTGTAAGCCTTAAATCATTATATAACTACTGGCTGCGTATTAAACATGAGTATCCTGTCCTGAGCCATCTTCTCTTCACTCTCTGTTCTCTCTGCTTTGGTGATTTCAAGAACCTCTGTCACTTAAATTATCATCTTTATGCAGATGACTTTCCAAACCATTTACCTAGCTACCATTTCTCTCTTAAGCTTAAACACCATGTCTTCAACCACCTGTTTCGCATCTTTACTTGCCTGACAAAGCTCAAATTCAATAAGTTCAAAAAATTAACTCTTTATTTTCCTCCCCGTAAACCTACTCCTCTCGCAAACTTCCTTTTCTGTACTGAGAGCACTAGGAATGTTCTAGTCACTCACATTTACAACCTCGTAGTCGTTCTGTACTTTTTCCTCTCCCTCTTCACCCATACAAGATTAGTCTCCAGGTGTTGGATATTACACATCTTTCTAATCCTTGTTCTTCTCTCCACACAAAAAGTCACCATACCAGTACTAGCCCTCATGACCTTTTACCTGGACCACTGCTATAACCTCTTAATTGATCTCCCTGCTTCCATTCTGTCCTCTGACCAGTTCACGCAGAGCTACCAAAATGACTATGTAATTCTCTCATTCAAGAATGTTCCCCATTGTTTCTGGAATAACATACAAAATTCTTAGCCTGTCCTTTAAATGTCTCACCTTTTGGCTTCAGCCTGCCTGTCCAGGCTTATTTCACAATACTTCCCTTCACGTACTATGTTCTAGTTGAACTGGTTTGCTTGTTCTCTTATGGTGAAGCCCTAACTTCTGCCTCTGTGCCTTTTCAAAGGTTGTCATTGACCTTGGAATGCATTCAGAACCTCCCCCCTCCCCCTTGCCTCCTGGAATTCTTAGCTTCCCTCAAGGTTCAACTTAGATGCCACCGTCTCCTACAGGAGACCTTTCTAGATCTCCCAAGTAATCTGCACTTCTACCCAAAACTATGTTGCATTTACTTCTATTTACTCAGCTTTTAATGTCCTTTTGGACATTGTATGTAATGTAAACTCCTTGAAGGCAGGGATTATGTCATTTTGTTTTTCTATTCTCATTGCCTATCCCAGCGTCCTGTACATAGAAGATGCTTCACAAATTTTTATTGATTGATGAACTACTTAACCAGTTGTGTGACTGGGGAAATCCCTGAGTCTTTATTTCCTCCCTTGTGAAAAAGAGATTGCAATAATACCCATATTAACTTACCTCAGAGGGCTGATGTGAGATTCAAATGAATGAATGTGTATAAAACACGTTGCAAAATTTAAAGCACTATGTAATTGTCAGTTATTATATTAACTAGTTGAAATTTTAGCCATCCCTCAAAATCCACTTCAAATGTCAATTCCTGTATGAAATTCCTTCCTCTGTGCACCCTCCTTGAACTTTATGTGGTTCTTTGTTTTGCACTCTTACATGTACTATTATTAATTATAGCTGTGTTCATTTCTTATCCCTTTGGTTCACTGTAAGGTTCATAAGAGCAGGGTCTTTGTCTTAGCTTTTCATATGTAGCACCATGCTCATCTGACCACAGGTCTTAAGAAATGAATATTTCATTGAATTAAGTTGAACTGAAAGATATCTGTAGAGGGCATGGGTTCTCTTCCTATTGTACTTTAAATGAACTCCATGTCTTTGAAGACCAGACCCCCTTAAATCTCCTTGCTGTAGCTGCTGGGGTTTTAGAAAGAAAATGACAGATGATTACCTCCACGGAGATTACCTGCACAGGCTCCCCATTCAGGATCTTAGCACCTCTTACCTGGACTTTTGTAAGAGCTTTTAAAATCATCTCCATTCTTCTAATCTCTCTCCTTTCCACCCTGTCCTGAACATAGTCAACAAAGTGATATTTCTATAACCTGGCTCTGATCATGCCAGACCACCCTCACCCCCTTCAGTGGCTCTAAGTAGGCTCTCTCCAGGATAAAATGCAGAATCCTCAGTCTGGCATTTAAAATTCTTCATGATTTGACTCCAGTTTGCCTCTCCAGACTTATGTCACTGCCTCTCATATAAACTACATTTCAGCCCCAAATCTTCTCATTTGCTTTTCCCCAAATTTGAGATTTCCATCTGAGGGCCTTGTACAAATTGTCCCCTATGCTTGGGATGCTGTCCCTCTTCATGTTCCCCTCTTGGATTTCCTAGTTCCCTTGAAGGCTCACATTGGATGCCATTGCCCATGGGAGTCCTTTCATAACCCCTGATCCTCCCAGTTGCTAATGCTTCCTCTCTACCATTGCCTTACACTTACCTTTTTATGTTCTCTATTTACTTATTTGCATATGTTATATCTCCCCCAATGAAAGTAAACTTCTTCAGTCCAGGAACAACATTTCTTTTTCTTTGTATGTGCTAAACACAGTGCCTCACTTATTGTATGCACTTAAAATATATTTCTTGGGTAATTATTCATTATGTGATTTGAGCAAGTCTGTTAACCTTAATTTCCTAAGTCTTTATCCTCTAGTGTTGTGGGGATCAAATGTGACAACATATGCAAAGTATTTTGCAAAATTTGAGGGATTATAATAAAATCAGTTTTATAATAAACTCATCTCTTATTTGCATGCTTTAAAGGCTAGTTTAAATTCTTTCTCCTCCTTGAATTCTTCCCCAACCCATCTATAAAAAAATAACCTTCCCACTCAGACTTCAGGAAGCACTTTGCTTTATATCTCTTTAATTAATGTATATTCTTAATATAATATTATTGAAATGTGTATTTACGTTTAATATATTATTATAGTTATATGTATTGTATAACCTCTACCAGAATGCAAGTTTCATGAAGGTCTGGAACTGTGCCTTCTTTTTCTCAGTGCATAACAACACAGTCCATAGTAGGCCTTAATAGATTTGTTGAATTAAATTGAACTGAAAGGTACTTGTGACCTTGACTGGATTTGATATCCTCATTGGGTTTTATCTTGACACAGCCCATGTAAAGACCAGATCTTCTGAAGCCCACTTCCTACAGCTGCTCAGGCTGTTTCTTGAGGCTTTTGGGAAGAAGGGACGTGTGATTACCTGCACAGAGAGGCTGAAGAAGTAGGGATTGAGAGTTGTTGCTGACAGGGTTTATGGCTATGCATGTGTAATTTATGTGAGCATCCTCTGGTCTTTGGAAGATGAAAAGCCTAGATTTCCCATCGGATTCAACAGCTTCTTTTCCCAGAGGAGTCCACTGAGACTTCACAGCTTCTCCTCCCTCCTCCATGAAGCATGTCAGAGTGATGTTACAAATGTTGTTCTCAGAGAGTACAGCATTCAAAGTAATTTTTGGTGGTGCCAGTCATCCTATAGGATGGAACAATACAAGGCATAAGAATGAGTCTCTAATGAGGCCAACTTCTTTATAAACTTTGTTAATTTGTCCAAATTTGAACTCTTTAGAAGTCAGTTTTGAGAAACATTCTTGCTAAAGCAGCCTATATCCAAGGCAAACAGATGAAGACTTAGGAGTCATTTTCATCAAAGTGGTAATGAATGAGGTTGACAAGTGGGAAAAGTGTAGGAACAGAAGAGGACCAACAATAGAACCTGGAAGAAAACCCATATTAAAAGGTGAAGAAATAAAGGAGAGTCACTGACAGGGACAGAAAAGGAGCATTTAGGGAAGTAAGAGCAAAACAGAGAAAATATGATGTTTTTTAAATCAAGGGAAGAGAAAGTACCAAGTAAGAGGAAAGTTTAGGATCATAGAAATGACCAACAACATCATATATGTCAGAGAGTTTAAGGAGCAAAATGACTGAAAAAAAACACCAATGGAATCTGGCATTTATAAGGTCACTGAAAACTTTAGAGAGGACATTTTCCATAGAGTCATTGGAGCTTGAGCTATATTGTAAAGGATTGAGAAGGTAAGTTGTGCGGAAGAAGAGTCATTGGGTATAGACAGTATTTTTCAGGAGTTTAGCAGCAGATGGTAGGAGACAACTTGATGGTAGCTGGATGAATGACATGGGTTAAGGAAAGGTTTTTTTTAAGTATTAGGGAGACCTTAGCATTTTTGTAGGCAAATGAGAAAAAGCCTATAGTGAGAGATGCAAGGGCAAAATCTGAAGACAAGACCCATATCCTTTCTGTAACTCTTCCCCCTTCCTAGATTTTCTAGTATAGTATTCAAATCTCTTACTGATAGCCACTGAATAGTCCAGGGAACACTTGATTGGACACTTTAGTATTCTTTGGAAGAATAACTTGGAAAATAACCCAGTAGAATAAGATAGAACTAAATTGGGAAACCCCATTTCTTTTCCTAGTTGGACCACTACATATGCGACTTTAGAAAAATTGCCTCACTTCTTTAGTATCCTTGGATGTGAAATGAGGGGTTGGACTAGAGGGCCTCTTTGGTCCTTTTCACTCCAAACATTCTATGAGTCCACAACCATAATCTTACTGTAGATATGCAGGGTATAGTTCTTGGTGATGGTGATGCTGGTGGTAGTTGTATGGTTCTGAAGATTTATGTCAGCTCTGTAGGTTCCAGCATCCTCCATCTTCAGGGGGCTGATCTTCAAGTTGTATGTCATGGGTAGGACATTCAGTTGTCCCATATAATTTGGATCAGGCATAATGATGTTGACTGATATTCCTTTTGATCATGCAAGAGCAATAGATGTATGGGAAAAACCAGTTAATGTTCTCAAGTTTATATTCAGTTGGTATTTCTGTGGGTAGAGTAGCTGATTCTCCCAGAATCCCTGTCACCATTACTGGGACGTCATTCTCTCTGGAAGCTCTTGGCTCTGTAGAAGTGAAAGGGAAACTGTAATAGCCGTTAAACTTGATTCTTATTCCATAGCATTCCCTTAGTATCAGAGCCCATGATTTGGGATAAATCCTGTAGATGCCATTATAAAAGTATATGGGGAGCCTTAGAAGGTAACAAGTCCTCAGTAATTGGAGTTTTTAAAATAGAGATGTGATGACAACTTTGGGGAAAATTTACACTGGGAATTTGTTTGAGTATGGGTTTTATTATATGACTCTAATATTTTGTGATTCTTCTTAGTCCCACCTCACAATTCCTTGAGGAGGTGCCACACTGTGGCTAGTCACCTCCTCTTCTAGAAATTTTTCGGAGTAAGAGGATTCTGATGATTTTCTCTATGAAAATTTGCATTACATTAATGCACCAAATAAGTGTATTGCACAAAATGTATGCATGAAGGATTTGCAATTTGTTGATGTGGAAATTCCTTCCACCAACTCAGACATAGTCCCTCTATAAGAGAGTAGATAAATCTCAGAAGTTAAGTATCTTGTCCAGTGTCCCATATAAGGCAAGATTCATGACCTGGAGGATGACCATGAACATGCCTGTATGGTTCAGAATTGCAAAGTATGAAAAACTCTCTAGGTAGAAGGCAGAGGAAGTATAACATTTATTTAGGCACCAAAGAATCAAATCCCAGAACCAGTAATTCCAATTCGATATAGCAGTAATTGTATTCCAGAACCAGTAAGTCCATGTCAATGTAGCAACAAGGAGATTAAAACACAGCATTACAGCAAACAGCCAAGTCATTTTGTAACCTTCCACCCCCCCCCCCCGGCCTTCTCATAAATAATCACTCATGAATCCCAACTGTTTGCTTGCCTGTGTTCTCTCCCCAGTCAGTCCTCTGGTCTGCAGCTCTCTGGTCTCCACTCTCCTCTCAGCACTCTCTTCTGGAGCTCTGTGGACTCGGAGTTCTTACTCCTTCTCCTTGGGCTGAATTCTGAAGTCTGACTTCTCTTCCTACTTCTGAATTCTTGGTTCTCAATAACTACCTTCAGGGTGTATAAGTTCTTTTTAGGTCCCCCAGGGCTTCTTGCCCAATAGGCAAAAGAGTGTGGGAAAGATCTTTAATCACTGATTGGCATCACAAAAGTATGCCCGCTTCTCTTAACTGGGCCCCACTGAGGCCTATTGAGTGGGTGGGAAAGATCTTCAATCACATTTTCACCACAGTCCCATAGGTAATAAGGATCAGAGGTGAGCTTTGAATCCAGGCTTTCCTGACTCCCTTTCCAGCATTCTCTATTTGCCAAACCCAATAGGAACCTCTATATGGAAGTCCAGGCATCTGTGTTACAATGTAAGAAATATTTCCATATTAGTCATAGTTGTGAAAGAAGAAATAGATCAAAAGAAGAAAAAAATCCCAAGAGCCCTCCATCCTATTCTTCCTCTTGTCTGTCCTCTCTCTCCTTTCACCCTTTCCCTCCTCACCAGTTTTTTACTTCTGTCTACCACCTCCCCTGATCTGGTCTCCCTTTTGTCAATCCCCCCATTTCTCTTGATCTCCTCCCTTCCTAATTCCCTGCTGGGTAAGATAGATTTCTATATTCAACTGATTGTGTACATTATTCCCTTTTTGAGCCAATACTGATGAGAGTAAGGTTCAAGCAATGCTCATTGCCCAACCTCCCACTTCCCCCTCCACTGTAATAGGTCTTTCATGCCTCTTCACATGAAATAATTTATCCCATTCTACCTCTTCCTTCCTTTTGCATCCATTGTACTCCTCTTCTTATCCCTTAGAATTTTTTTTTGTCATTCCCTCAAATTCACCTTATACCTGTACCCTCTCTCTATGCATATTCCTTCTAAAGCTGAACTATTAGTGATACAATTTTTAAGAATTGCAAGTATCATCTTCCCATGCAGAGATGTAAATCATTTAGCTTTATTGAATCCCTTATATTTTCTTTTCCCTTTCTACCTGTTTATTCTTCTCTTGGGTCTTGATATTAAAGGTTAAAATTTCGGTTTAGTTCTCTTCTTTTCCTTATTGAAATCCTTCTCTTTCATTGAATGGCCATTTTTTCCCTGATGTATTATGCTTAACTTTGCCAGGTAAGGGATTCTTGATTGTAGTCATAGCTCCTTTGCTGTCTGGAATGTCTCGTTCCATGACCTCCATGCCTTTAATGTTGCAGCTGACAAGTCCTCTGTGATCCTGATTGTGACTCCCTTGATATTTGAACTGTTTCTTTCTGCCCACTTGCAATTTTTTCCCCTTGACCCGATAGTTCTAAAATTTAGCTATAATGTTCCTTGAGTTTCTTATTTTGAGATCTCTTTCCTGAGGTGATCAGTGGATTCTTTCAATGCATATTTTGCCCTCTGGTTCCAGGACATTAGTTTTCCTGGATAATTTCTTGAAAGATGCTGTCCAGGTCCTCCTTTTGATTATGGCTTTCAGGTAGTCTGATGATTCTGATACTGAATTATCTTGGAACTATTTTCCAGGTCAGTAGTTTTTCCCATGAGGTGTTTTACATTTTCTTCCATTTTTTCATTCTTTTGATTTTGTTTCATTGGTTCCTGTTGTCTCACAGAGTCATTAACTTCCACTTGCTCAAGTCTAACTTTTAAGGTGTTGTTTTCCATGCTGTCGACTTCTTTTTTCATAATTTTCTTGCATCACTCTCATTTCTTCTCTTAATTTTTCTTCTACCTCTCTTATATGATTTTTTTTCTTTTTCATATTTTTATTATTTAATATTTTAGTTTTAAATATTGATTTCCACAAGATTTTGAGTTACAAATTTTCTCCCCATTTCTATCTTCCCCTTTCACTCCAAGATGGCATATATTCTGATCGCCCCGTACCCCAGTCTGCGCTCCCTTCTGTCACCCCACTCTCCCCCTTCCCTGTTCCCCTCACTTTCTGGTAGGGCAAGATAGATTGCTATACCCCATTGACTGTATATCTTATTTCCCAGTTGCATGTAAAAAACAACTTTTTTTGAGCATTTGTTTTTCAAACTTTGGGTTCCAAATTCTCTCTCTTCTTCTCTCCCCACCCACCCTCCTTGAGAAGGCAAGCAATTCAACATAGGCCACACATATATCATCATGCAAAACACTTCCATAATAGTCATGTTGAAAAAGACTAACTATATTTCCCTCCATCCTATCCTGTCCCCCTTTATTCAATTTTCTCCCTTGATCCTGTCCTTTTCAAAAGTTTGTTTTTGATTACCTCCTCCATAGATCTGCCCTCCCTTCTATCATCCCCCCTCTCTTATCCCCATTCACCCCTACTTTCCTGTGGGGTAAGATACCTAATTGAGTGTGTATGTTATTCCCTCCTCAGGTCAAAAATGATAAGAGCAAGATTCACTTATTCTGTTTCACCTGCCCCCTCTTCCCTTCCAAATAGAACTGCTTTTTCTTGCCACTTTTATGTGAGATAATTTACCCTATTCTATCTCTTCCTTTCTCCTTCTCCCAATATATTCCTCTTTCATCCCTTAATTTAATTGTAAATTTTTAGATATCATCCCTTCATATTCAACTCACCCTGTGCCCTCTGCCTATACATATGTATATTCCCTTCAACTACCCTAATACTGAGAAAGGTCTCATGAGCTACAAATACCATCTTTCCTTGTAGGAATGTAAACAAAATGGTTCAATTTTAGTAACTCCCTAATGATTTCTCTTTCTTGTTACCTTTTCATGCTTCTCTTGATTCTTGTATTTGAAAGTCAAATTTTCTATTCAGCTCTGGTCTTTTCATTGAGAAAGCTTGAAAGTCCTCTATTTTATTGAAAATCCATATTTTGCCTTGGAGCTTTATACTCAGTTTTGCTGGGTAGGTGATTCTTGGTTTTAATCCTAGCTCTTTTGACCTCCGGAATATCGCATTCCAAGCCCTTCGATCTCTTAATGTAGAAGCTGCCAGATCTTGGGTTATTCTGATTGGGTTTCCACAATACTCAAATTGTTTCTTTCTGGCTGCTTGCAGTATTTTCTCCTTGACCTGGGAGCTCTGGAATTTGGTGACAATATTCCTAGGAGTTTTCTTTTTGGGATCTTTGTCAGGAGGCAATCAATGGATTCTTTCAATTTCTATTTTACCCTCTGGCTCTAGAATATCAGTGCAGTTTTCCTTGATAATTACTTGAAAGATGATGTCTAAGCCCTTTTTTTGATCATGGCTTTCAGGTAGTCCAATAATTTTTAAATTATCTCTCCTGGATCTATTCTCCAGGTCAGTGGTTTTTCCAAGGAGATATTTCACATCGTCTTCCATTTTTTCATTCTTTTGGTTCTGTTTTATAATTTCTTGATTTCTCATAAAATCACTTGCTTCCACTTGCTCCAGTCTAATTTTTAAGGTGGTATTTTCTTCAGTGGTCTTTTGGATCTCCTTTTCCATTTGGCTAATTCTGCCTTTCAAGGCATTCTTCTCATTGGCTTTTTGGAGCTCTTTTGCTATTCAGGTTAGTCTATTTTTTAAGGTGTTATTTTCTTCAGTATTTTTCTGGATCTCCTTTAGCAAGTCATTGACTTGTTTTTCATGATTTTCTTGCATCTCTCTCATTTCTCTTCCCAATTTTTCCTTTACTTCTCTTACTCACATGGCAAAACAAGAGAACCCTGCCTCTGTGCCAGCAAAGCACTCCCTGTACTTCCGCTCTGATCTGCTGCTTGATTCCTCCTACTGTGTAGACTCTGGAAGCAGCTGTTGCTGGAGCTCTGGAAGCAGCCACAGGAGCTTCATGCTCCTGCTGCCACCCCCAGGGCTGGGACTGGACCGTGCATTTCTCTCACCCAGATCCAGCAGTTTTCCTACTGACCTGCTCTGTGGTCTTTGGTGTTTCTGGCTTAAGAAGTCTGGTAATTGCCACAGCTCGGTGATTCAGAGCCCTAAGGCCTGCTCTGCCCGATTCCCAGTCTGGTCAGTCCTAGCACAGCCCACACTGGGCTGTACTCCACTCCCAGCATGGTGTGGTAGACCTTTCCTAGTGACCATCCAGGCTGGCTTGGGCTGGAGACTTGTTTCCCTCTGTACTTCGTGGGTTCTGTAGCTCTAGAATTTGTTCAGAGACATTTTTTGCAGGTGTTTAAAGGGATTTGGGGTAGAGTTTAAGTGAGTCCCTGTTTTCTAGTCGCCCTCTTGGCTCCGCCCCCCCATATGATTTTTAAGCTCCTTTTTGACCTCTTCCAAAATTCTTTCTTGGTTTGAGATAACTTCGTATTTTTCTTTGGGGTTTTGCCCATAGGTGTTTTAACATTGTTATCTTCTTCTGGGTTTGTGTCTTGGTCTTCCCTGTCACCATAATAACTTTCTATGGTGAGATTTTTTCTTTTTGATCATCTTTTTTTTTTTTGGCCTTTTCCGTTTCTTTTAAATTTGAGCTCTGCTCCTAGAGTGGAAGGGGCACTGTCTCAGGCTTCTTGTGCCAGAGGCTGCAGTAACTGACTGTTTACCTGGTGCTGCACTGATATTGTCCTAAGACCCACAGGGGACCTTTGTGTCTGGTGCTGTGTTGAGGGGGTGGCTGATGTTGCTGGAGGCCATAGAGGTCTCCAGCTTACCTGGTGCAGATCTGGCGTTTGGTATGTGTTAAGGGTCTGTGGGGTTTTTCTGCATTTCTCCAGAGCCATGAGGTTTGGCCACTGGAAGTTTCCTGTTTGCCCTGGTCTGTTCTGAAGCTGTGGAAGTCTGGGCTACTTTCTCCTCATGCTAAAGGATGCCTGTTTGCCTGGGGCTACACTGAAGCATGTGGTGGCTCCCCTCCCCTGGCCATGCTAAGTCACTTGGGAGTCCTGGTGTTGGTGTTTGTCTACTTCACTACACTGGGGCTCTGATTTGCTGAGGTTGGGCTTGCTGCTGGCTTGCTGGGATGTTTCCTGTCCTGGAGTGCACTCCCCTTTTATCTAAGTGAAATGGACCTTTCTTACTGGTCCTCCAAGTCCCCTGGGTTAAAAAACTTTCTGCTGACTCTATTGTTCCAGGATTTGTCCTGATACCGCTAAACCTCCTTCCTTTATATTTTTTTCATTAGTTCCTTTAATGAACTTGGCCTTCTGTTCTTCCAAATAAATTTTATTATTTTTTTCTAAATCATTTTTTAGTAATATAATTGGGATTGCATGGAGTGTATAGGTTAATTTAGGTAAAATTGTCATTTTGTAAAATTGTCATTTTTATTATAATGGCTGTGCCTACCCATGAACAATGAATATTTTTCCAATTACTTAGATCTGATTATATTTGTATGAAAAGTTTTTTATAATTTTGTTCATATAGTTCCTGTATTTGTTTTGGCAGGTGTACTTGCAGATATTTTATATTGTTTAGAGCTATTTTAATGGGATATCTCTTACTATCTCTTCTTTCAGATTTTGTTGGTGTTATATAGGAATTCTGATGATTTATGTGGGTTCACTAATTTACATCCTGCTAATTTGCTAAAAATTGTTAATTGTTTCAACTAACTTTTTAGTTGAGTCTTTAGGATTTTTCATGTGTATCATCTATTTTCTGCAAAAAGAGATAGTTTTATTACCTCATTGCTCATTCTGATTCCTTCTATTTATATTTTTTCTCTTATTGCTTGGATTTTCAATATAATATTGAACAATATTGGTTACAGTGGGTATCCTTGTTCCACACTTGATCTTACTGAGAAGTCGTTTAGCTTATCCCCATTTCAAATAATACTTGCTTATGTAAATGTTTCTTATCATTTTATGGAAAAATCCATTTATACCTATACTTTCAAGTGTTTTTAATAGAAATGAGTGTTGCACTTTACCAAAAGCTTTTGCTACATCTATTGATATATTCATATAAATTTTGTTACTTTTATTATTGATATAATCAATTATACTAATAGTTTGCCTTATGTTAAACCATTCCTGCATTCTTGGTACATATTCCACTTGGTCACAATGTACAAATTTTGTAACATATTGTTGTAATCTCCTAGCTAGGATGTTATTTAGGTTTTTTGTATCCATATTTGTTAACAAAATTGGTCTATAATTTTCATTCTCTGTTTTTACTCTTCCTGATTTAGGTATCAGTATCACCCTTCTTCAGCTATTTTTCCAAATAATTTATTTAATATTGAAATTAGTTGGTTATTAAATATTTGATGGAATTGACTTGTAGGTCCATATGGTCTTTGTGCTTTACTCTTAGGAAGCTCACTTGTAGCCTGCTCAATTTCTTTTTCTAAACTATGATTACTTAGATATTCTATTTCCTCTTCTGCTAATCTAGGAAGTTTTTATTTTTGTAAATATCCTTCAATTTCACTTAGATTGTTAAATTTGTTGTCATATTATTAGGCAAAATAAATCATAATAGATTTGATTTCATTTTCAATAGTGGTATATTCACCCTTTTCATTTTTAATACTAGTGATTTAGTTTTCTTCTCTCTTTTAAAAATCATATTAAACAATGGCTTATCTATTTTATTGTTTTTTCATAAAACCAACTTATATTTTGGTTTATTTATCTATTAATTCAATGCCTTTTTCACTCAATTTTATTAATCTTGCCTTTACTCCTTAGGCTTTCCAATTTAGTGAGAGGCAGAGCCAAGATGGTGCTGTGAAAGAAGGGAACTACTGGCGCTCTCTCACAAATTCTGTCAGATACCTCTAAAAAAGTGAATCTGATCAGATTTGAGACAGTCAGAAGCCACTAGTAGACTGAGTGGGGCAGGAGCACTGGGCAAATGGAATGGCACCAGACCACACCAACCAGAAGCAGCAGAGGAACCCAGCAAACACTCCGGTATGGGAGAGCGCTGGGTGAGCATGCGGGAGCAGGAGCAGGCCCAGGGCAGAAGTACCAGCTATGGTGGCAATTGAACCCCAGGCCTCTTAGCCCAGGATGGGAGTCTATTGGGAGTCTGTTGGAGCTATGTGAGATATCAGCCCAAAGACTGTGGCTGTAGGAGCAGCTACCCCTGAGGTCTCCAACCCACAGTCTAAAGGTTTGAAACTTGCCTTCTTGATCTTCCGGGAACCATGATGACCAAATAAAATGGCTCTCTCTCCCTTCCTCACCCAGATAATACTCCCTCGGGAGAAGCCCTGAAATAGAGGAGCCAGAAGTGGGGCTTCAGTAGCCTTTTAGCAAGAGAAGTTGGTGAGAGGGCTCTTCTTGTGGTGGTAAAAGGAGACTAGAGCAGGAAGTGAGGTGTCCCAGCAGGCCCCAACTCAGAAGAACAGCTGGAGTTCCTGAGCCCCAGGGGGTGGAACTAGCAAACATCAACACTAGGACCCCAGATGAGCCTTCACACAGCCAGGGGAAGTGGCAGACACCAGCAAAGACAACAGTTGAGACCACCCATGCGGTAGAGCAATCCTGGAGAAGAGGAGACTTTCTGCAGCCAGACCACCCCTCCCCCACACCTCAGGAAACCAGAGGCCTTAGCACACAAAGCCAGTGAGCAAGCCCACAGTTCCCAACAAAGAAGCTTGGGATAGAGCCCCCTGAGCCCTAGAAGCAGAGATCCACTTTAGAAGCCAGTAAGGAAAAAAAAACACCATGAAAAAAGCATACAAAAAAGCCAAAGACTATTGATTCCTATTATGGAGACAGGGAAGATCAAAATACCAATTCAGAAGAGGACAGCATTGACACTACACCCACATCTGAAACCTCAAAAGGGAATGTGAACTGGTCCCTAGCCCAAAAAGCACACCTAGAAGAACCCAAGGAGGACTTTAAAAACCAAATTAGAGAGGTAAGGGAAAAAATGGAAAAAATGGAAAGAAAAATTCACTGATGAGAACAAATCTTTAAAAAGTAAAATTGGCAAAATGGTCAAGGAGGTTCAGAATATAAATGGAGAAAATGTCTCATTGAAAAGGATTTCCAGTTTAGTTTTTAATTAGTGATTTTGAGTTTGTTTATTTTTCTAATTTTTTAAATTGCATACTCAATTTATTTGTCTGCTCTTTCTCTATCTGATTGATGTAAACATATAGAAATAAAAATTTTCCTCTGATTACTGCTTTTGCTATATCCTATAGGTTTTGATATGTTGTCTCATTATTGTCATTCTCTTTAATGAAATTATTGATTGTTTCTATAACTTATTCTTTAACCCACTCATTCTTTAATATTAAATTGTTTAGTCTCCAATTAGTTTTTATTCTATGTTTCCATAGTCCATTATTAAATATAATTTTTATTGCATTATGATCTGAAAAGGATACATTTAATATTTCTGCTTTTCTGCTTTTAACTATAACATTTTTATGCCATAACACATGGTCAATCTTTGTAAAAGAACCATGTACCACTGAATCAAAGGTATATTTTTTTCTATTCCCATTTAATTCTCTCCAGATATCTATCATATCTAGATTATCTAAAATTCTATTCACTTCCTTGAGTTCCTCCTTATTTAGTTTTTGGTTAAATTTATCTAGTTATGAGAGGGGAAGATTAAAGTCCCCCACTATTATAGCACCACTGTCTATTTTTATTTGTAATGCATTTAACTTTTCCTTTAAAAAATTGGATGGTATAGTAGTTGGTGTATATGGGCTTAGTATTAATATTGATTTATTGTCTATGGTACCTTTTATCATAATGTAATTTCTATCTTTATCTCTTTTAATCAAGTCTTTTTTTAGCTTTAACTTTGTCTGAGATCATGATTTCTATCCCTGCTTTTTTAAAAAAAAAATCAGTTGAAGAGTAATAAATACTACTCCAGCCCTTTATTTCAACTCTGTGTGTATCTCTCATTTTCAAATGTGTTTCTTGTAAACAACATATTGTCAGATTCTGGTTTTTAATCCATTCTATCTGGTTCCATTTTTATGGGTGAATTAATCCCATTCACATTGAAAGTTATAATTACTATTTGTGTATTTCCCGTCCCCCACTATTATCCTTCTCTTTTTACCCTGTCCTTCCTCAGGCAGCTAGTTTAATTCTAATCACTACCTTTCTTATTCACACCCTATTAAAGAATCCCTTCCTTATCCTCTCCCTTTAACATCCTATTCCTTATTCTACTCACCTTTCTAAATGTCCCTCCCTTATTCTATCCCCTCACACTCTTATGTCTTTATAAATATAGAATACTTTTATATCTTTCTAGATGTATATATTGTTCCCTCTTTACCCCACATCCAAAGTGAGTAAGGAGTAAGTGAGTAAAGTGAGAGATCCAAAGTGAGTAAGCACTACCAGCCCTCCATCCCTACCTGCTTCCTCTGTATCAGTTCTTCTTTTCACACCTCATTTGTATGAGATAGTTACTACTTTTTACTACCAAATTTGCTGTTTTAGAATCACCACATCATGCTTAGCTCAGCCCCAACCTTTCTTCCAAACTACTCAAGTAATAATGGCAGTCTTAAGAATACTGTTAGGACTTTGATAGACTTGGGTCTTTTCAGAAATACAAGGTTCAAAAACAGTTCCAAAGGACTCATGATAAAGAGAGCTATCTACATCCAGAAAAAGAATTATGGAGTCTGAATGCAGATCAAGGCAAACTATTTGCTCTCTACTCTTTTTCTCTTCTTTTTTCATTTTGTTTCTTCTTTCTCATGTTTCATTCCATTGGTCATAATTCTTCTTTACAACTTGACTATTGCGTAAATAAGTTTAATGTGAAGGTATATGTAGAACCTATATCAGACCACATGCTATCTTGGGGGAGGGGGGAGGGGAGGAAGGGGAAGAAAATTTGGAATTTAAAAACATGTGGAACTGAAAATGTTATACCGACAGCGAGCAAGACATGCCACAGAGTGTAAGTTTTAAATGGAGAAGTTAATTAGCCGGCATCCATTTAGGGGCAATTACCAGCCCAAATCAAAATGGCCAGGAGTTGGGGTGAAAAAATAGTATTTATACAGAAAAAACAGGGTACAGTGGTTAATTATCTCTTGAAGTTTACATATGTTATTTTGCAGACTCGGCAAGCCTGTGTTATTTCACTTTTTATGACCATGATACCATAAAAGGAACCTCCTGAATAGATTGTAAATACAACATATCAGATAGCTGACAATGTGTCAACTGAAATTTCAACCCAGGATCTCTGTGTCCAACTTGCCATAACTTTCCACAACATGGTATATGCTCAAGATAAGGCAAAAGTCGTATAATTCAAGATAATGTCTAGGGCTGAGGCTTTTATCCTTAATGGCCATAGACAGACCAAGAGATGCTCCAGCTTGGTCTGTTGACACAAGATAGAGACATCTCTGAGCCCACTCAGTGAAACAAAGGAAGACTGTTAGCATCAGGCTTTTCCTCTAGCTAATTAGTTTACATTCTTTAGAACAGTCTTGGGGCCCAGGGACACTTGCTGAATGCCAAATGGCAGGAACTAAGTCTGTTTTTCTTATGCAAACTGGGTTTTTAGTTAGGGACTGGGGGCAGGGTCTCCCTAGTAATAGCTCCGGTACCACAAAAACTAAATGCTGGAACCTTACTCACTTTGGATCTGGGGTAAAGAGGGAACAATATATACATCTAGAAGGATATAAAAGTATTCTATATTCTAAACTAAAAATAAAAAATAAAAAAAAATTTAAAAAGAAAAATTAAAGAAAAAAGAATACTGTTAGGAGAGGATTCTGGGAAGATGGTGGAGTAGGTAAAAAAATTCCAAGCTCTCAAGATTTTCCTCAAAAGAGATAAAATAGCACCTTGGGGAGACCAAAGTGCTGGTAAAAAATAAATAAGAATAGAGACACAACAGGGTCTTTCTGGGATAATTGGAGAAGATCAGAAGAAAAATCCCAGGACTATGTTTGGTCCTGTGAAGAGTAAACACCTCCAGGCTAGGGTCCCAGTTAACAACAAGTGGCAAGCCCTGAGGATAGCTAAGTTGGGAGGCTGCCTTGGGCCCAGACACCTGAACTTTTAACCCCAGGGAGTAGGCAGGGGAGTTGGGCATCAGGGAAGATTGAAGGAACCTCTGCTGACAAGGAATGCCAGACCCAGCTGTGCTGAGGAAAGCCTCAGGGTAAGAAGGAACCAGCACACACCCAGTATGTACAGAACTGGTGTGGCAGTGGGCCCCTGGCTATGGGCACATATGGGTACATATGTCTAGAGGTTTGGCTTTGGTTCTAGGCTAGAGGAGAGAACTGAGATCTGGGGCAAGAGGCACCATCCCACATACCTCAGGGGTAGAGGTGATTACAAAAATGAAGTTATTACTACAAAAAATGCATGGGCAAAGGAGAAAGAATCCAACCATAAAAAGTTATTATGGAAATAGAGAAGGCTGGAGTTCATCTTCAGAGGAGGATGTTGAAGCAAAGAAACCCTCTTCTACCCCAAAGGATAATGTCGAATGGTCACCTGCCCAAAAAGAATTCACAGAGGAACTTTAAAAAGACTTAAAAATCAAATGAGAGAGATGGAGTAAAAAGTAAAAAAAAAAACAAAAAAAAAACCAATAACAATAATCCAAGAAAAACAAGATTAGGTAAAGAAAGTCAATCAGTTAGAAAAGGAGATCCAGGATCTTAAGGATGAAAATGACACCTTGAAATTAGAATTACAAAAGGCAAAGCCAGTGAAGTTATAAGAGACCAAGAAATATCTAAACAAAATATGAAGAATGAAAAAATAGAAGAGAAATTGAAACATCTTATTAGAAAAATAACTGATCTGGAGAACAGGTTAAGAAAAAAACATAAAAATAATCAGACAATCTGAAAATTGTGATAAGAAGAATCTTGATACAACAATACAAGAAATAAAGAAAATTGTCCTGAAGCATTTGAACAAGGGAGGAAAGTCGAAACAGCAAAATCCATCAAACACCACTTGAAAGAGATCCAATGAGAAAAACTCATAGAAATAGTATAGGCAAATCCCCCAAACCCCAGCTCAGGGATAAAATATTAAAAGCTACAAGAAAAAAAATCAATTTAATTATGATGGTGCCACAAATAGTATCAAACAAGACACTAAAGAAACACAGGTCTTGGAACGCTATATATTGAAGAGCAAAAGAACTGGGGCTCTGGCAGAAAATATCATACCTAGCAAAGTATAATCCTGAATGTAAAAAAATGGACATTTGATCAACTGTCAGACTTTCAAGACTTTAAAAAAACAAACAAAAACCTGAACTTAGTAGAAGATTTGACATACAAGAGCCAAGAGAAACATAAAGTACATACTGATGATCATTTAATATCATTTTTGTAACTTCAGTAAGGGCCAGAGCCTGAACTAATGATCAACTAGAAGAAGAGCTTGGACCTAAGCTTCTTTGTTCTCTGAGTTTACCCAGAGAATACCCCTTCTTATGTCAACAAGGCCAGATCGGGCTGACCTAAGAACATTCATTCCTCTATTAGCCATTAAAGATGAGACCCTTAACCTGAGAAACTATCTTGTTTAATATTTTATGGGCATATACTATGTTACGGAATGTTAATGGTAAATTAAGCACAGAAATGCTGGGTTGTAGTTTCAGCTGACCCTTGTCAACTCTCTTATCTTAATTGTATTTACAACCTATTCAATTTAAAAAAGTACTTTTCTTGTATCATGGTTAAACATACATGGGGATCATAAAAGTGAAGTAAAGCAGGCATGCTGAGTTGGGACTAAAAAAATTGTATTTAAGCCTTCTCATTCCTTTGTTCAGGCAGTCAGACTTTGTCTGGCTTCATACATGTATGTATCTGCTGGCTTTAAGGGAATAAATGGATAAGTAATATACAATTTTCTATCACCTAGCTTGTTTGCCTTCTTTAACCAAACTTTGAAGGTTGACAATAATGATGACTGATTACAATGGGTTCAATATGGACAGACCATTTATTTTATATATGTAAAACATATATTTGTCTAAGGCTGTCAGTAGTAATTGGGTGGTTTGTAAGAAAGATTGAGGTAGACCTGAGTATGACTTTAAAAAGTAAAACCATTAGGAACACCTAAAAAGAGATTTTATACAAATGAGGTGCAAGAGGAAGAATTGATACAGAGGAATCAGATGGGGAGGAGGGCTAGTAGTTCTGGTAACCTACTTTCATTGGGAATGGATTTAAAAGGGAACAATACATATATTCAAAAGAGCATAAAAGTCTTCTAAATTCAGAATAATTAAAACGGCTTTTTAGGGAGGGGAGAGAAGGCAAGGGGGGAGCTCTAGAGGTGAGGATGAGGGAATAGGTTATAGGGGGCTACAGAAGGGTTTATGGGAATGGGAGGATAAAGAGGGATCCTTGGAGGGCGAGTAGGCTAAGTAATAAGAGGACAAGGTAGCGGGTAGAAGTAGAGTAGAGGAGTCAGGACGGATAGGAAACAAGAGATATGCACAAACATAAAAACAAAGATCAGGAGCAGAATTTGTTTAGGAAAGCATATATCTATATATTTATGTATATGTCTGTATATATCTGTATTTATATAGTAATATATCCACTCTTAATTGTAGCCTGGGGGGTGGGGTGAGGAGGAAGGACAGAAAAAAAAGAACAAAGTATAAAGTACACAGCAGAGAACAAAAAAATACTTACAAAGAAGCAAAGAAAAGAAGGACAGCTCTCAACATGTGTAGTATTCATCGTACAGGCTTTCTTGAAATGAAAATTTATCAATATATATTTTGAATTCTCTCTTATGTTCTGCTATGCACATGACATTCTTTTTTCCTTTTCTTACTTTGTATTTAAGTTGTAATATATAAGTTTATGATGTTTTGTTTTCTTTTCTCTCTTCTGTATTTATGTTCTGGTGTTGTAAAATTAAAAAAAAGAATACTGATAATATCTTCACATATAAGAAGTAAACTGTTTGACCTTATTGAGAATATGTGATAAAGAAGTGATATAGCCAACTGTGTCTATAGGAGCTCAAAGGAGCAAGGAGAGTGTTGAGAAAGATTGATGGAGGAAGTAAGACTTAAAGTAGACATTGAAAGTTGAGAAATATTTTTAGGCTATTGAAAGTAGAAAGAACTTAAGCAATTGTCTAGGGCAATGGCCTTCCTTTTTGTAGTGCCTGGAAGTGACAGTTGCAGTGGTAGTAGAGCAGAATGGGAAGATAGTAGCATGCTAGGTTACAGAGGAGTGTCCGATGTCTCACAAACATCTACAGTGGGGCTTAGAAATGTACCACTATGGAAAGAAGTAAGAAAAGTTGTTCCTAGACTCCCTTACCTAATGTAGAAATTACAGAGGGATCTCCAGAGTCCTGTGGAGACCCTGGGATAGACAAGTTTGGTCCATTGTAGCACTCCTTTCATCATCTTAGCAGCAGGAGTAGTGGGAGGATGGGAAGAGCCTACAGCAGGAGAAAGTTCTGGAGCCCTGTGGCAAGAGAAAGCCCTGAGGCAGAGCCCATCAAGAGAGCAACCCTGAAATCCCTTGAAGGAAAGGCCTAGTCTGACCCAGGACCAAACAGGTTCTGGTCACGACATTCAGTTTTTTAGCTTGACATAAGTACAAAGCCTTCAACCTAGATACTAAGATGAATGACCCAAGGAAAACCCCAACTATCATGAAGAAATATCCTGATTTAAAATATGCTTAGGGGGCAAGCCTTGAGGAGGATAATAACCTCACAAGTTCAAGTAAATCCCCTGAGGGGAAAAATGTTGTGGCCGGAAGGACTGCAAGAAATGAAAGATTCAGAATGGAAAAGTAAGGGAAACTGACACCATTGTAGTGGATGCCCTAAAAATGAACATGGGCAAGACAAAAAACAATGACTCAGTAAGACGAGAAATAGTAAAAACAAAATAAAAAGTTGACAAGAACAAAGAAAATGTTGGAAACATAATATAAAAAGCAAGTGACCTGGAAAATAGGTCAAAGAGAGATAATCTAAGAGGAGGGAGGGTAGAGAAAAAGAATAAGCACTTAAATAGTGCCAGTAAATTTAAACTGTTTACAACCCTACATGGGAAGATAATACATGTAAAGTCTAAGAACTTTATTGTTATTAGAGCAGTTAAAAAGAGTTTAGACAGTGGGCATGGGTTTGAGTCAGTTATGTTGGAATGATCTCCAAAAAAAAAATGAAGGGTTGAGAAAGAGGGATGCACTGGGAGAAGAGAGATGTAGAAGGGGTAAAATTCTTTTGCATAAAAGAGGTGTGCAAGGAAGAGCTTTTACAGTAAAGGGGGAAATGGGGAGTAGGAAATGCTTGGACCTCACTCTTATCGGAAATGGGTTCAAAAAGGGAAGAATATATATACACACTAAGCTGGATATAGAAATCTATCTTACCCAATAGGGAAATAGGAGGGAAAGGAAATAAGAGAAAGGGAAGGGGATTGATAAAAGGAAGGATAGATTAAGAGAGGCAGTGGTTAGAAGCAAAATGGACTTTTGAGGAGGGTCAGGATAGAATGAGAGAGAGAGAGAGAAGAAGAAGAAATAGAAGAAAATGGGATGAAGGGAAATATACAGTTAGTGATCATAACTGTGAGTGTGAATGAGATGAG
The DNA here is from genome assembly GCF_011100635.1 of Trichosurus vulpecula. Lineage (NCBI taxonomy): Eukaryota > Metazoa > Chordata > Mammalia > Diprotodontia > Phalangeridae > Trichosurus > Trichosurus vulpecula. The sequence continues at coordinate 155,790,062 of NC_050576.1, read as the reverse complement.
CCTGCCCATAAAATAGAAGTTGAGAGCAGAATGGGCTAGAAACCAGAATCCAACAATATGTTGTGTATGCGTGAAACAGACACACAGAATTAAAATGAAGGTCTAGAGCAGAATCTAGTAGGCTTCCGCTGAAGTTTTGAAACTCCATATTTTGCCTTGGAACATGATACTCAGTTTTGCTGGGTAGGTGATTCTAGGTTTTAATCCTAGCTCCATTGACCTCCGGAATATCGCATTCCAAGCCCTTCGATCTCTTAATGTAGAAGCTGCCAGATCTTGGGTTATTCTGATTGGGTTTCCACAATACTCAAATTGTTTCTTTCTGGCTGCTTGCAGTATTTTCTCCTTGATCTGGGAGCTCTGGAATTTGGCAACAATATTCCTAGGAGATTTCTTTTTGGGATCTATTTGAGGAGGCGATCGATGGATTCTTTCAATTTCTATTTTGCCCTGTGGCTCTAGAATATCAGGGCAGTTCTCCTTGATAATTTCCTGAAAGATGGTATCTAGGCTCTTTTTTTGATCATGGCTTTCAGGTAGTCCAATAATTTTTAAATTATCTCTCCTGGATCTATTCTCCAGGTCAGTGGTTTTTCCAAGGAGATATTTCACATTGTCTTCCATTTTTTCATTCCTCTGGTTCTGTTTTATAATATCCTGATTTCTAATAAAGTCACTAGCTTCCACTTGCTCCAATCTAATTTTTAAAGTAGTATTTTCTTCAGTGGTCTTTTGGACCTCCTTTTCCATTTGGCTAATTCTGCCTTTCAAGGCATTCTTCTCCTCATTGGCTTTTTGGAGCTCTTTTGCCATTTGAGTTAGTCTGTTTTTTAAGGTGTTGTTTTCTTCAGTGTATTTTTCAGTATTTTTTTGGGTCTCCTTTAGCAAGTCATTGACTTGTTTTTCATGGTTTTCTCGCATCCTTCTCATTTCTCTTCCCAATTTTTCCTCTACTTCTCTCACTTGCTTTTCCAAATCCTTTTTGAGTTCTTCTATGGCCTGGGGCCAGTTCATGTTTTTCTTGGAGGCTTTGGTTGTAGGCTCTATGACTTTGTTGTCTTCTTTAGGCTGTATGTTTTGGTCTTCTTTGTCACCAAAGAAAGAATCCAAAGTCTGAGACTGAGTCTGGGCGCGTTTTCGCTGCCTGGCCATATTCCCAACCCACTAACTTGACCCTTGAGTTTTTCAGTGGGGTATGACTGCTTGTAGACTTACGAGTTCTATGTTCTACGTTTGGGGGGGAGGTGCCAGCTCTGTCAGAGCCGCACTCCTCCTTCCCCAAGGACCCCCAGTCCAGACTGGACTTAGATCTTCAGCAGGCTGTTGCACTCCTGCTCTGATCCGCCACTTAATTCCTCCCACCAGGTGGGCCTGGAGCCGGAAGTAACAACAGCTGTAGCTGCCCCACCTCCGCTGCCCCAGGGGCTGGAAGCCGAACCGCGAACTCCTTCCACTCCCGCAGCTTTTCCCACTAACCTTCTCCGCAGTCTTTGGTGTTTGTGGGTCGAGGGGGGACTGGTAACTGCCGCAGCTCACATGTTCAGGGCACTAGGGCCCCCTCCGCCTGGCTTCTGGTCTGGATCGTCCACGCCGCTCAGGCTGGGCTCTGCTCCACTCCGTTCCCAGCTCCCAGCTCCGTGTGGAATAGACCTCACCCAGAGACCATCCAGGCTGTCCTGGGCTGGAGCCCTGCTTCCCTCTGCTGTTCTGTGGGTTCTGCCGTTCTAGAATTGGTTCAGAGCCATTTTTTATAGGTTTTTGGAGGGACTCGGGTACGGAGCTCACTCTAGTCGGTGCTTACCAGCCGCCATCTTGGCTCCGCCCCCTTCCGCTGAAGTTTTAAAAAAAGGCAGGGGTAGTAATCATGATCTCAGACAAAGCAAAAGTAAAAAGAGAACTAATTAAAAGATTTAAGCATGGAAACTGCATTATGCTAAAAGGTACCATAGATAATCAAGTAATATAAAAATATTGTATAACAAATTTCTCTGATAAAAATCTAATTCCTCAAATATAGAGAGAATTGAATCATATTTTTAAAAAAACTAAGATCCTTTCCTCACTTGAGAAATAGTCAAAGGATATGAACAAGCAGTTTTCAGAAAAGGAAATCAAAGCTTTCTATAGTTATATGAAAGAATGCTATAAATTACTACTTATTTGAGAAATGCAAAATAAAACAACATTGAGGTATCACCTCACACCGATCAGAAATGGCAAATGCTGAATGGGATGAGGAGAAACAGGAACACTAATGAACTGTTTGCTGGAGTAGTAAACTGGTCCAGCCTTTCTAGAGAACAATTTGGAAGTATGCCCAAAGGACTATGAAACTATGCCTACCCTTTGACCCAGCAATGCCACTACTAGATCTATATCACAAAGAGATCAAAGAAAAGGGAAAAAGATCCATATGTACAAAAATATTTATAGCAACTCTTCTTGTGATGGCAAAAAATTGGAAATGGAGAGAATGCTCATCAATTAGGGAATGGCTGAACAAGTTGTGACATTATTTCTTTTGAAAGGGAAGAAAGGCAGGGCAATTGGGGTTAAATGACTTGCCCAAGGTCACACAGCAAGTAAGTATGTCAAGTGTCTGAGGCTGGATTTGAACTCAGGTCCTCCTGAGTCCAGGGCCTGTGCTCTACTCATTGCACCACCTAGCTGCCCTGACGGATGATTTTGATGGAATTCTATTGTGCTATAAGGCCAGGGAAAATATTTGGGGAACATGAGCACGCACGAGTGGTAAGATTCACTGCAAGGTAATGTGAATGGTCAAGGCAAATGATACTGTGGATGCTGCAGAATTGCTCATTTCTTCTGGTGATATCTGTCTCTGCTGAGCTTCTGTTCTCTGCTGGTCTTCCTACACAACAAAGTGTTTAATATATGCAAGACACTGTGATAGAGCTATAAGGGTTTTAATGAACTGCAAGCTTAATATGAAGAGAAGTGGAGATCTTCAAGCTGCGTGAATTATCATGTGGGCATAAAATAGTAGAGATGGATTGGACTAGATGGCTACTGAGGTCCCTTCCAGTTCTCAAGTTCTGCAATTTTGTGATTCTGCCAGCCTCTTGGGATATAAAGACAAAATGAAAACAAAACCTTCTCTAGAGAGCCTATAGTCTATTAAGGTTTTACAAAAGATAGGCATAATTTTTCTGTTGTTTTAGACATGTCTAACTCTTTGTGACTCCATTTGGGATTTTCTTGGCAGAGATACTTGAGTGGTCTGCCACTTCCTTCAGCTCATTTTCCAGATGAGAAATCAAGACACACAACTTTAAAGGACTTGTCCAGGGTCACACAGCTAATAAGTGTCTGAGACTGGATTTGAATTCATGAAGATGAGCCTTCCTGATGCTAAGTCCACTGCTCTATCCACTGTGCTATCTAGCTACCCAGACAGATAAATACTTGCATGATAATTTGAGAAGGGAAGGGAAGTTAACAAGTTGGAAGATCAGGAAAGGCTTCCTATAGAAGGTGGCATCTAAGCTGGGCTTCAAAGAAAGTGAGGCATTCTTAGAGGCAAAGGTGAGAAAGGAGTGCACTTTAGGCACGGAAGACAACCTGTGAAGTCACAGAAGTAGGAGCTAGATTGCCAAGTACTGGAAAAAGCAAGTAGGACAGTTTAACTGGAAAATAAATTGTGTCAAGTGGAAATATCAGGAAAAGTAAGCTAGAGACTGATTGTGAAGGCATTTTAAATGCCACACTACAGTTTATAGTTTATCTTAGAAGCAGAAAGGAGTCATCAAAGGTTCTGAGTAGAGCAAGGACATAGTTATATTTGTGCTTTAGAAGAATTATTTTGACAACTATGTAGAGAATGGATTGGAAAAGAGAGGACGTGGAATCTGGGAATTAACATGCAGACAAAAGGTGATGAGAATCTAACTGAGGGTAATGGCCAAGCAAGAAGGATGAAAAGAAAGAAGGAAGAAGAAAGAAGAAAACAGGGGTAGACATGAGACTGGAATTGAGACAAAACTATGGAATTGGAAATAAGATATCATAGGTAGAGAATAATTTCTGTTGAGTGATGAGATGAGAATCCAAATTGGAAGGGATCAAAAAGGAAATAAAGATATTGGAGACAAGGCGTGTAACTTATTTTGGAGTTTTCCCATAAAACAAAAGAGAGAATAAAAGATTATAACATGAAGAGATGGTGGAGTCAAATCTGCCTTGGCATACTGTGGAAGGAAGGATTTATCATCCCATTCCACTCCATCTACTAGTCACCTGCCTGAGTGTCTCCTGGGGTTATCTTCCCTCTCACTACCCTTTCTAGCTTTCCAGCTACACACTGCTGCCTAATGCCCTTAGAAGTCTCCTCTGTGAGTCCAAGCCCCTAGAAAGATCAATATCACAGCTGAATTTATTCCTTAATGATTAACAAACTTCCATCCTGTAATTCCCTCCCAGTGATTCTGAACCCCTAACCATCATTCAAATCCTATTCTGTCTCTAGTATCCTCTTCCTTCTTCCCATCCCCTGTAACCTAATCTCCTTCTTCTATACACATATAACGTCCCACTCCAAAGCTGCTCATTCCTTCTACTAGACACTCTGGAATGCCTACTCCATAGGTAATATAATGGCTATTATCTTAAAACTTTTCCTTTCCTGCTCTTTCCATCTTCTTGAACTCATTGAATCCTGATTGACATCTTTCCTGGATACCCCTTCTAGTACTGGTTGCCCTCTCACTTACAGCCCTGACTCACTGGTCAAGGTGGAGGAGTTGGAATGCTCCTTTTTCCCTAATGCTACTTCAAGGATCTCTGCCTCTGTCATTCAATAACTTCTCCTCTTTTGAGGTTCACTCAATTCATGCTTACCCGCCAATCAAGATTCCAGTGGCTACTGATTTCCGGGACACTCTTCTTTCCTCGATGAGTTCAGTGCCTGGATCACATACTTTCTTCTCTCCCCAGCTCCTGCCTTCATACTAAAAGACCTGGACATACATTTTGATACTTCTTCAAATACCCTAACCTCACAGTTGCTTGCCTTATTCATTTCCCGTCACCTACTCATCTATTACACCTCAGCTACACAGATATTATTATGCCCTTGAGCTTGATGTCACCCCCAAGTGTTTTATTTCCATATTCATGAATTTTGAAATTCCCATATAGGATCACAATATAACATTGTTTTGCCTCTCCCTTTGCTTTGCAACCCCAAACTCTATTTTTCATCCTCACTGTGACGTCCATTTTTTGGCTCTTCAGTTCTTTCTCAGGATATTTATCTCTGCACTGACTTTCTTCTCTTCCCCATCTTGACTCCTTAACAAACCAGTTCAATCTTACACTGTCATCTTCTTTAGAGGTCCTTGCCTCCTTATCTTATCACAATGCTATCTTGCCAGTTCTCAGCCTTGGATCACTCCACCATGTATTCATTGTCTTTGATACTACTCATGTGCTGCTGAATGAAGCTGGAGAAAAATGGTAAAATTATGCTAACTGGGTCCAATACAAATTTATGTTACATAACCTCAACTTGGCCCCTCCCTCCTTAAATATTCAATAACTCCTGTTTCCCCCACCCTCTCAGCTGAGAACCTGGCTTCATATTTCACCGAAAAGTTGATGCCATTTGCCAAGACCTCCCTCTTCTCTTGTCTTCCTCACACCGGATTACTCAGATAACTTCTATCACTAATTTACCCTTCATTCCTGCTTCACATGAAGAGGTGGCCCTTCTCGTTGCTAAGGCTAACCCCTACATGCACAAGTGATCCCATTCTGTCCCACCTTCTCCAGAAGATTGCCATCTTCATCATCCCTAGTCACTTGCTAATCTTCAGTCTGTCCACTTCTACTGGCTGCTTTAAGGATTTGACCATCTCTGCATATAGTTAAGGTGAGGTGAAGGGATAGGTCACGGGAAATGAGTAAATCAAGAAACTGTGAGGGCAGGGTGTTTGAAGGAGTGTCATTATGCATGTTCAAGTCCATTAGCATGAAGGCAGGATTTGGAAAGGAGAGAAAGATTGTGAGTCAAGTATGGAACTTATTGAAGAAAAAAGAAGAATGTTCTGGAAGTGAGGCGACATTAGCACCAGAATTTTGATTGGGTGGTAAATACGGACTGAGTGAATCTCAAATACTCCCATGTCTCTCCCATAGTACAAACCCCATCAAATCTTTGCTAGCTATTGCCCTGTATCTTTCCTACCTTGTGTGGCTAAACTCCTTGAAAAGGCTGTCTTTAATCAGTGCCCCCAATTTCTCTCTTGTCCTTCTCCTCTAAACTCCTGGTATTTGGCTTCTGGCCTTATCATTCAGCTGAAATTATTCCCTCCAAAGTTACCAGTGGTCTCTTAAATGACCAGTCTAGTGGTCTTTTCTCAATCCCCATCCTTGACCTCTAGAAAGCCTGTGATATTGTTGCTCATCCCTTTTTCCTTCATACTCTCTTTGCTCTAGGTTTTTGTGACACTGCTCTTGTCATTCTCTACCTTTCTAGACACTCCAACTCAGCCTTCTTTGCTAGATCTTCATCCAGGTCATGTTGTCTAATTGCAGTTGTCTCCCAAAGCTCTGTCCTGGGCCCTCTTCCCTTCTCCCTCCCTATTTCACTTGGTGAGCTCAACAACTGCCATGGACTCAGTTATCATCTTTATGTTTAAGTTTTCCAGATGTACTTATCCAGCCCTAACTTCTCTGCTGACCTCCAATCACACGTATCTAGTTGGATATCTTTAACTGGATGTTCTGTAAACACTTGAAACTCACCACATCCAAAACTGAATTCATCTTTCTCCCCAAGCCACCCCGTCTTTAAAATTTTCCCATCTAAATAGTTGAAGTAATATTTATTATTCATGGGTAAGTAAAGCCAATTTTAAAAAATGTCAGTTTTACCTAACTAATCTATTTATTCAATGCCATCACAGTTAGGTTACTAAAAAAATATCTTACTGAGATAGAAAAAATAATAACAAAGTTCATTTGGAAGAACAAAAGGTGAGGAACTTCAAAGAATCTTCTAGATTCAGCAGTATCAGACCTTAAACTATATTATAAGGTGATAGTATTATTGAAGTACAAAATGGATAATTTAAATTACTTTAAATTAACATTTTCTTGTATAAATAAATACTTGTAAATTACGTGTATAAATAAATAAATAAGATAATAAATAAATCTTTATAGCCAAGAATAGAAGGAATACAAAAAATTGGGGGAAAACTTTTATAAAGACGATCTCTCAGATAGGATGTGATTAGGTTGGAATATTGCTGTGGTATAGAAAATATTGATCTGGGTGATTTAGAAAAACAAGGAAAGACTTGGACTTGTAAAGGAAGATGTTATCCACCTTTGGAGAAACAGACAAGTGGAAATAAGCATAGTACAGTCTTATATATATGTGTGTGTGTATGAGTATCATGTGTATATTTCTGTATGTTTATAGATATCAGTGTATGTATATACTATATATATATGTATATACATATATATCTCCTCACTTAATTATAGCCTTCTTTAAAGCAGAGGTGGAGTGAAGGGGAAGGGGAAAATAAAGTAAAAAGTGCACAGCAGAGAACAAAAGAAAACCTACAAGGAAGCAAAGAAAAACTGGCCAGCTTTATTATGTAGGTTTTCTTGAAATGGAAATTTATTGTTTTATATTGAATCCTCTCTTGCATTCTGTTGTGTACATACAATATTTTTCTTTTCTTTGTATTTAAGTTTAAATATGTTAAAATGTATTCTTTGTATTTAAATTTCAAATAAAAAATAATAAAAGGAAAAAATAAAATAAAAATGTCCCATTGCTTTTAAGGGAACAACCATCTTCCCAGTCCCCCAGGCTTTCAAGCTAGGTGTTCTTGGCTCCTCACTCTCCTTAACCACCTCAATCTAATATGTTGCCAAGTTCTGTCAATTTTACCTTTGTAACATCTCTTCTTCAAGAACCCATGGCTCAGAAAATACAATGAAGTCAACAAAAATGTACTGAGTGCCTACTCCATGTAATGCATCCCCACTGGGAATGCAGGGACATATGTGAAAGAAATATGGGTCAACGGTTGATTTTTGAAGGGAAATCGCATGTATCTCAAAGGCAACAGAAAAATAACATGCAGCCCCTAGGAAGACTGTCTGGATTTTATTTATGTCCAGGAGGTAGAAACAGTCATTTTGAAAGGTTAGGTAATTTACCCCCAACCAGAGTCTTTTCTCAGATAGTGGCTCCCTACCTCAACCTCAAAACAAAACCATAAATCCAGTTAGCACAATATGTGGGTCCTGGGGAACACTAGGGCTCCCCTGGGCTCTGTCCTGGAATATCAGTGACCTAAGACTGGGAATGGGTCTGTTCCTTTTAATTCAGTTAGAGTCAAAAGAAAACTTGACATTTGGGAAGAAACACAGCGGGGGAAACCAGTCTCCAAGGTTTCAGTTTTTTATCTGTATCATGAAAATCTGGTGGCAAAGCTTTTGAGCTAGGGATATAAGTACACAAGGATATAAAAGACAGGAGAATAGAAGTACAAAAGAATATCAAAGACAAAAGGACTTACCAATAATCTCTACCTTTGTCTCTCCCTTCTTTGGGAGCACATGGAGACTAAGGGTGGCAGCCACTGTCAGACCCCCAGAGGAAGGGAATTCTACAGTTTCCCCTTTTCTTCCTTTGTACACTTCAAGAGGAGCCAATCTTCAGGGAAAAACCAGACTACAGAAACTGAGCCTAGAGAGCCATAAGCCAGATGTGAACTTGGTTAGGGAATATAGTGGACCGGGGCTTTACAAATTCTAGTCAGAATCTCCCCATTACTGTGAAGCAGAGAACCAAAAGGTCCATGGGATAGTGGTTGGGGATTTCAGTGGAAATTGAGGGCCTCAAATGTTTCAATGTGTGCCTATTTTTGAGGAGAGATTAAAGGAAGCTCCAAGTCTCACAGAAAATGCAGTCAATAAAGAACCAGGGATTTTAAAATTCATTCCGGGAACTGACATAATAGCTTATGGCTAGACTGGCCCTGAAGCTCAAGCTCTTTATTCAGTATAAAGCCTCACCAGTGGAGTCCTCACCCCTCTATAAAAATTAATAAATTGTCAATAAATTACTAAATTATTGATTAATAAAAATTAATAAATTGTTAATAAATTATTAAATTGATGATTGTATTGTAATAATCAATTACAATCAGCAGCTCCAATCAGCAAAGTCAAGGTTCATGAATTAAGGGCCTATGACCTCAATAGGAAACAGGCTCCTGATTTCCACAAACTGACACTAACTCCTGAGGTTTAACATATGGAAGGATCTCAAGGTACATATTTTTTATGATTCACCATTTCCTTTATTTGTACAAAAAATGAATAATCATATCCTGACTGGAAAAAAATGGTGTCTTAAGTTTAAACAAGTCCTACTGTCCTGAAGCACTTATTTTGAAGTCTCGGGACTAGCAGCTTTAGCCCAAGTACCTTTAGGTTTGGACTTGGCAGGCTTGAGGTCAGTAGGCTTAGTAGTCTTAGAATCACTAGGCTTTGTGAGCTTAGAATCAGACTTAGCTGCCTTGGGATCAGACTTGGATGCCTTGGAATCAGACTTGGTGGCTTTGGGGCCAAACTTGGTAACTTTGGGATCAGACTTATTCACCTTGGCATCAGACTTGGTGACCTTGGGGTCAGGGACTTGGCAGCCTAGGGGTCAGTGGGCTTGGTAGTCTTGAGGTCAGTGGGCTTGGCAGCCTTGGGATCAGTGGTTCTGCAACCTTAGAGTCAGTCATGGTGACCCTGGGGCTGTATTGGTAATTAAGGTGGGACTTTTACTGTTTTCTCTCTTAGAATGCTAAAGTAATCAAGTACCTTTGATTAAGTCTTAATAGGTGCGAAGCCCTAGGCTCACACCCTTTTACTAACTAGGTGTGAAGCCTTAGGCCCACACCCTTTTACTGATTAGGTATGGAGCCTTTGAACCATGAACAGGATATATAAACTCAGAGGTTAGCTTTTTGCTTGGGCCTCTCACTCACTGGAAGAGTGTCCTATGATTTGACTAGGCCAAGACTGGGCAGCTGTTATTGAGAACCCCCAGCTTGAAAACCCAGACATTGGTGCTTCCCTGATAACTATGTACTGAGATATTGGACAGAAAGCTAGAAGCCTGTCTACTGGTTTGTGTTGTTTGATCTGTTGATATTTTCTGTTTGTATTTGTTCTGAAGTTCAAGGTATTGACTCCCCCCCCCCCCAACTAAGCGAATGATAAATGTATGTTTGATTAAAGTAAGATTGTTAACCCCTTAAAGTTGCTTTCCTTAGAAAAGCAGACCAAAGAACCTGTGCTGGAAGCTCTTCTGTGTGCTGGTGTTGTTGGTCTTTCACCCCCACAGCAGCTGCTAGCAACATTGTTGTTCCAGGGGCCTGGATGCTTGGTGGCCACCTTGTGGCCAGCACTCCAGTTACTGACCTTGGGGATCTTGAGCCTGAGGAGCTTGGCCTTGGAGGCCTTGTTCCTCAGTGCCTTGGTGGCTTTGGCATCATTGGCCTGCATCTTCTTCAGCCCCTTCTTGTTGTATTTCTTGGCAAAGTGCATATTTCTCAGAAACTTGGGGTCAACTCTTTTCAGAGACTCATATCTCTGTGACCTAGGTTTCTTGATGCCATTTCTGTGCCATTTTCATGATTGGTTGTGGTGCTATGGTTCTTAGACTTAGCTATCACCAACAGGCACTTCACTGACCAGAAGAGGACAAATCAAGAAAGAGAAAGAAGGAAGAAAGGTGCCTCAAGGTACTTTTAACAACCACTAATTCATGTTCCAGTTGCCACATGTCCAAGAGGGTTACAATGATACTACTATTTTGCAAATAGGATAAATGAGTCACATAAAGAGGAAACTGGCTTTCTCATAGCTTCCTGGAGAAGAAGGAATGAGTCTTGGAAGAAAATTCGCACTATCAAAACTTCAGGTCTTTCTCCTGTTTTATTGATGACCAATTGGCTGCCTGCAAGTTGAATCCAGGTATCCTGACTTCCAGTTCCTGGACTTTATCCTTCAACCTCTGAAAAGAATAAAGCACCCTGAGGTTCAGATTCTCATTTCTGTTTCCTCTGCAAGAGAAAGTCAGGAAGAATGAGTTTCTTCTCTGTGTCTCAGCTTCCTGCCCAGCCCCCAATCTCTGCTGGAGAACAGGTGAAGTTCTATGAGATTGTAAACTCCTCAGTCATGGATCAATCCCACCATTCACTGCCTTTGATACTACACACATGCTGCTGAAAGAAGGAGAAAAATCACAAAACTATTCTGGCAGGTTCACTAAAAATTTATGTCACATAATCCTAACTGGGCTCTCACTCCTGCCAGGCAATCCTACTATACTTCTCTTATCACCTCACGATTCTACTCTCTACAACAGCTTTTCCAAACCTTTTTATCCCTCCTCAAGCCTTCCATGGCTCCTCCTACCCTTTCCCTTTCAGCCAAGAACCTCAACTTATATTTTACCGAAAAAAAATGAAGCCATTTGCCAGGAACTCCTGCTTCTCCCTTTTTATTTCATGCCACTCTGATTCCTTCTGCTGCTATCTCCTTCTTTACCCCTATCTCACGTGATGAGGTGACCCTTCTCCTTACCAAGATAAACCCCTCTCTATGCAAACTGATTCTATTCCTTCCCACCTTCTCTAGTGGATTTTCCCTCAATCATCCCCATTCTCTCACTTATCTTTAATCTCTCCATGTCTATTGGCTGCTTCCCTGCTGCCTACAAACATGCTCCTTTCTCCCTCACCCTCACTTTATCCTTCTATCCCATCTAGCTAATATCCCCTATCTCTTCTCCCTTTTGTAGCTAAACTCAAAAATTCTGTCTATTAAATGTTGTGCTGGAGCCAGCTAGTACTGTTGTAGTTGCCACACTGGGCATGTCCTCTGACCTAGGTATGCCACTGCTAGGCCTATACCTCCTTAAAAAATCAGAGAAAGAAGAAAATGATGTTTATGCATAAAAATATTTATGGCGGTTTTTTTCATTTTAGCCAAAATTGGAATTTACAGGGGTGTCCTCTTACTGGGAAATGGTTAAATCACTTGTGGCACATTAATGTAATTAAGAATTATTAGCCATAGGAAATTATGAGACCGATAATTTCAGGGGGAAAACTGGGAAGGCCTCTATGAACTGATACAGAAGAATGGGGGCCAAAATAGAACAGTTTTTATAATGATAATAACATTATAGACTTTGTGCAAATTTTGAACAGAGTTCAGATGAATGGCCTCTGGCAATACTAGGAAGGGTTAAAATGGTTGGTTAATAACTATAAATACACATATAGGAGAGTATGGACAGATGCAACAGGGTTAAAGTTGCATTTGACTTCCTTGACCCCCATATTCACACAGGACAGAATGCTGTAAGTGGCAGCCCAGATGAATAGTGGGATGTGCTCTCCAAAGTCCTGGGCCCAAAGTTGCTGAGGATCCAGGATTCCATAGGATTTTCAGACAAAGTTTCTACAGAGGAAGCTGTCAGGCAGCTGGTGGGAGGAATGGGGCCAGGGAGCATGAACCAGTACAAAAAGAGGGTTTCTAAAAATTAACCAAAAGACCGATTCAGGATGAGGAAGGAGGAATTTAACTATGCCTCATCAGCAATCTTGCTGGAGAGTTTTGGCAGCCAGCTCTAATTAGAACTGTGTGCAGTTTAAATGTTAAGCTACCCAAGTTACGTAACAGGAAGCATTAGTAAGAGTCAGACCCTAGTCTCCTCTGGCTTTTTAAAATAGAGAGAAACAGTTTTGAAAGAATTTAGAGCTCTGATCGACATAAAAATAAATCTGAAAGAATGACAATGAAAATAAATTACCTTCCTCCTGACAGAGAGGTAGTGAACTTAAAATTCAGAGACAGGCATTTTCAGACATGGCTAACATGAGAATTTGTTTTGCTAGATCACACAGCTATTTATTAAGATTTGGTTGTTAAGGTTGTTTTATTTGTTCATGGTGAAGGGCTACTGGGAGAGACAGATGAATTAAAATGCTTGTTAATTGGAATAAATAGGAAGTATCTGAAAATAAAATATGAATTAAGAAAAAAATTGAAAATGCAGATCAGAGAGGTTAAGTGACTTGTCCAGAGTCACATAGCTAATAAGTGTCTGGAAAAGTATTTGAACCAAGTCCTTTCTGACTCTAAAACCCAGAACTCTTACAAAGTACTTTTTTTCACAGCAACCCTTTCTGGTAGATAGTACAAATATTATCATAGTCAGAGAGGTTTAGAGAGATTGTGACTTGCTCACAATCACACAAGTAGTTAAGTACTGGAAGTGGTACTTGACTCAAGCCCAGGTCTGTAGTCTACACCATGCTGGTTTATAAAGATAGATAAGATAGATAGACAGACAGACAGAGAGGCAGGCAGACAGACCAGACAGACAGACAGACAGGTAGATAGATAGACAGATAGATAGATAGATAGATAGATAGATAGATAGATAGATAGATAGATAGATGAGATTTAAATTGGGACTTATAGGAAGTCAGGGAGGCCAGTATGTGGAGGTGAGGAGAGAGAGCATTCCAGGCATGGAGGAAAGGTAGAGGAAATTCTCAGAGCTCAGAGATGTTGGTAAACAGCTAGGCCGATGTCACTAGATCAAAGAGTATGTGTTGTGGAGTAAGGTGGAAGAAGATTGGAAAAAAGTAGGAGGAAAGGCTAAGTTACAAAGGGCTTTGATGGCTAAGCAGAACATTTTTTATTTGATCTTAGATACAGGCTATAGAGAGCCATTAGAATTTATTGAATAGGTCATTGAACTGGTCAAATCTATGCTTTCACACTTTAGTGGCTGAATGGAGGATAGATTGGAGTGGGAAGAGATTTGAGGCAGGCAGACCCACCAGCAGGCTATTGCAATAATCCCAGCATGAGGCAGTGAAGGCTTGCACTATAGTGGTGGTAGCATCACAAGTGAGAGGGGGATATTTGAGAGATGTTTCAGTTGCAGAGGCCTTGGCATCAATTAAATATAGGAGGTAAAAGAGTATGAGACATTGAGCATGACCCCTAGGTTTCAAGCTTGGGGGACTGTGAGAATAGTGATGTCTTCTTCAGTAATAGGGAAGGTAGGATGTGGGGGAGGGCTTAGGGGGAAAAATGAGTTTTGATGTGGACATATTACATTTAAACTGGATTATCCAGTTTAATATGTCTGAAAGGCAGTTGGAGATGAGAGATTAGGGGTCAGCAGAGAAGCAGAGGCAGGATAGGTAAATTTGAGAATCATCAGCATAGAAATAGTAATTAAATCCACAGGAGCTGATTCAGTCACCAAGTGAAGTAGCATAGATGGAGAAGAGAAGAGGGTCCAGGCCAGAATCTTGTGGGACAACTACGGTTAGAAGGTGTGATTTGAACGAGGATCCAATGAAAGAATCCAAAAAGATCCAAAAAAGAAGATGTAGTCAGATAGGTAGAAGGAAAACAAGGAGACAGTGGTGTCTCAAAAATCTGGAGAGAAGAGAGTATCAAGGAAGAGACGATGATCAATAGCGTCAAAGCCTGTAGGAGAATGAGAGTAGAGAAAAAGATTTGGCACCTAAGTGATCATTGGAAATTTTAGAGTGAATAGTTTTGGTAGAAGAATAACACTGGAAGCTGGATTGTAAGGAGTTGAAAAGAGAGGGAGAGGAAAGTGGATTCACCTATTGTAGATAGCCTTTTCAAGGAATTTAACCATAAAGGACAGAAAATACATAAGATGATAATTAGCAGGGATGGAATGACTGAGTGAAGGCTTCTAAGGTTGGGAAAGACGTGGATATATTTATAAGTGGTAGGAAATGAACCAGTTGACAGAGAGAAATTGAAAATAACTGATAGAATGGGGATGGCAGATGGGGAAATCTGTTGGAGGAGATGGGAAGCATTAAGATTACTTGAGCAAGTAGATGGGTTGGTTTTTAGTAAGGAGTAAGGCCTTAGAACTATTAGAACATTTAGAACTATTCTAAACAGATTATTCTGGAGATGGTGGGTCCCCTTCCCCCCTCACTCTTTCTTTTTTAAAAATTGTTTTATTATTTAATATTTTTTAGTTTTCAACACTGATTTCCACAAGATTTTGAGTTACAAATTTTTTCCCCATTTCTACCCTTCCCCCACCCCAAGATGACATATATTCTCATTGCCCCTTTCCTCAGTCTGCCCGCCTTCTGTCACCCCACTCCCCCTCATCACCTTTTCAAATGTGAGAGAGGGGTGAAGGAATAGATAGTGGCAGAAGGCAAATGAGTGATGTGAGATGAGGAAGACGGGGAAAAGGGAGTTCACAGTGAATGGCCTAAATTTTCCTGTAAAACGTGGGGAAGTTTCTCAATTGAGAGAGTGGTGGGAGGGAGCCATAGGAAGTTTGAGGAGTGATGAAAAGGCTTGAAAGAGCTTCTCTGGAGAGAAGGATAGTGAGTTGATAAGGCAGGTACAGAAAGATTGCGTAGCAGCAATGAGGGCTCAGTTGAGGTTTGTGACATAAATTTGTAGTAGACCCAGTCAGAGTAGTTTTTTCCACCTTTGTGCAGCAGCATGAGTGTAGGAGAGAGGGCAGAAAATAGTGGGTGTGATCCAAGGCTGAAGCTTGACAGGGCATAATTGGTTAAATGATAAGAAGAGAGGAAGACAGTGTAGAGTTGAATTAATTCACCAAGGGAACAAGATGCATATAAGAGGAAAGAGTGGTTAGTATAAGGGAGATGGCCTGAAAGAAAATTTAGAGGTTAAAGGACAGGCAGTCATGTTTTGAAAAGTAAGATTTTGTCAGGGAAGGCAGGGGAAGAGGTGAAAAACCAAAAGATCATGGTCAGCAAGGGGATTTCAGAATTTTTGAATGTGGAGGTGGCACATTTTGTGGGCAATGGTAAGATCGAGGATATGACTATCTTCGTGTGTGGCTGAGACAGGGTGGAGGAGTAGGTCATGAGAAGTGAGTAGGTTGAGGAACTGAGTGGTAAGGGTGTTTGAGGGAGAGTATATTGAAGTCCCCGAGTGTGAGGACAGTAGTTAGGGAGAAAAAAATTGTGAGCCACGTACCAAACTCCTTGAGAAAGGAAGGAGAGTGAACTGGAGATCTTCAGACAACAGCTATCAGGATTTCGATTGGGGAGTATATATGAATAGCATGAACTTCAAAGGAGGACAGGTTTCTGAGTGATAGAAGAAGAACCTGGAAATGGCAATGGGGAGCAAGGAATATTCTAACTTACCTGTCTCAACCAGTGAGCTGAGGCGAATGAGTGAAGGTGAAGCCAGGACTAGAAAGAATGGTCAAGATGACTGTGTCATCAGGATAGAGCCAGGTTTTTTTAGTAATGGCTAATAGATGGAACAGTAGTAGAATTTAGAATTAAGAGAAGTTTGTCGCCTATGGCACAGGCATTCCACGGGGCACAGTGAAAAGGCTGGGTGGTGTTTTGTTGACTTTGGGATGAGAGAGTTGAGGGGAATAGGAATAAGGGATTGGGAAGCTGGGCAGGGGATGAAGTTTAGATGATGACCTACTGAGGTTCAAAATCACTGGGATGTAAAGGGTAAGACCACGTGTGAGAATGTTCATCATTGAGTGAAAGATGCTACTCCACTTCCCAAAGGAGGCTGGAGGAAAGTGTAGCCCGAGATGGGAAGCACACAGTCAAATGATCAGATAGAAGGTCCCACTTCACTCCTCCTCTTCCCTCCAAAGGGTGGAAATTTGGAAAGAAAAAGTATAGCAGCAGATGGAAGTCAAACCTGCAACTTTTCTCTTCTTCCCTCAAGAGACAGGTTCATCACTAGAGGGTTCACCAAGAAGTGATAATTTTTAGCTTGGAAATTTTTTTGGCTTCAGAAACTCATGAGGTCTAACTGCTAAAGCATGGTAGAATTGCTGATTTCCATTGTTAAAGAAAGTATGCGCCTTCCCTGATGAATTTATGAATCTTTATAATTTGAAAGAAATACCAAATCCTATTGAACCATGAGAATGGGTTGGAGAAACAGTGAATGCAATCTCTTTCAGTGAAAGCTGGAAAAAGATTTTAATTTGGGCCAAGAGTAAGGAAAAGGAGAAAAATATGATGACAAATGTCATACAGAATTTGGTAGAGCTAGATGTATTCAATTTTGTGTGCCGTACTCTAAGAAGGATGTTGAAAAACTGGAAAATGTCCAAAAGAGGTGATCAGCATGGTGAAAAGCCTGGAGATAATAACAAGAATGGTCAGATAAGGATTTTTTTTTAAATTTTATCTTTACTTAATGAAAATTTGTTTCTCTCCTTACACCTCCCTTTGTAACTAATGAGCATAGCCAAGCAAAACAAATTCCTACCAAAGTTATACAGAGACAAATTTAGACTTGATGCATGAAAAAGCTTCCTCACACATAGAAGTATTCTAAATGGATTATTCTGGAAATGGTGGGTCCCCTTCTCCCCTCACTCTTTAAGTGAGGGGATTCTTATTCAGCAGTGGGTTGGATAATTAAGTTGGCAAACTATGGCTTTTAACAGGCCCCACCTGTTTTTATATGGCCCTCATCTAAAACAGTGTTGACATTTTAAAATAAAGTTTTATTGTATTTAAAAAATCTAAAAAACCATTCTTTGCTCATACAGTACAAAAAGAGGTTGTGGCACTGGCCATCATTTTCTGACCCTTAGAATAGATAGTCTCTGAGGTTCCTTCCAACTCTGATATTCTGTAAGGAGGATCTGGGTTGGAAAGGGGTTAGATTCAAGAGAATGGACAGAAGTATTAAGGCCAAGTAATATAATATATGACATCTTTTAAACTAGAAAAATCTTAACTCTATAAATATATGGTGTGCCCTAATCATATCTGAGGGATTGTCTAAAGACAGCTGATCTGAGAGTATAACTATGTATAACTGAGAGTATAAATGGGTGTATATATGAGAATGTATACTTCTGAGGATGGAAAGGAAAGGATAAAGGGCTATGGTTCCAAGGCCCTAACTTCCCAGAATAAATATTGCAAGTTGTGGCTTCAACCCAACTTCCTGTACTTAGCAGCATGGTACAGAGAAAAAAAAACTTGAGTTTTGGAGTTGGAAATCTTGGGTCTAAATTCGGGCTCTGAAATTTATTAATCCAAAGAGATTTTTTTAACCTGTATAACCTTGGACAAGATATTAAATTTTCTGGGCATCAGTTTACTTGTTTTCAGGTGAGGAGGTTGGACTTGATAACCCCAGAGGTCTCTTCCATTTCTACCATTCTATGCTCCTATAACTTGTCCATCTAACAAGTCACGTCCAACTCACTTCCTGTTTTGAGGCTATTTCCTCTTTTTCCTGTCATGTGGGGTTTGCACGTGAATTTCCACAACAGTATCTATTTTAAAAATAAAACCCACAATTATTTATATCCTTATAAAAGACAATACCCCTCAAATTTCAATTGTTATACATAAAATTCCCCAAAGAGCATACAAGTTCCATTTTGATCTTATAAATATAATGGTGCCATTAAGAACAGAAAATATCAGATAGGTAGTCAGATGTATACCTAAACTAGTCTATAACATAAGCTAGGCCAGTATCTTCAATATTATTGATTCTCTGAAGAGCCCTTGTAGACAAGGAGAACTGACCAACTGGGATCTTAACTTTGCCACAGACTCACCCAAACCAACTGTTTGATCCCGGATGTATTTCTTAAATTCTCACTCTCTAAAAGTGGCTCTTTCTTTAAAGTGGATATCTATACCTTTCCAGTTCTCTAATCACTAGAGAGACAGTCAGGATGGGTGAAACTTTTTTTACTTATTTGGAAAAAGAAGAAGAAGAAATAAGCAGTTATGCTTTTGTTATTCCACTATGCAAATGACTACATTGTGTTTGCTAGTCCAGAACAAGGAAAAACATGCAATGACATCTTACAGGTGGGGCATCTCACAAATTCTGCTTCCCCTTTCAGTATATGTGTGGCTGGATGTTTAAGCAGTTTGTACTAGCTGGGTTGAATCAGTTTGTTTTAGGGAACATGGCCTGTCTTGACCTTCTGCCTGCCCAAATTCTTCCTATCCTTTTAAGGCTTAGCATTAAGCCAGGTCAGTTTCACGAGGCCTTTCATGACTCTTCTAGCCCTTACGGGATCTGGACCATACAACTGAGAACTCAATTATCTACAATCAGAATTTCCTGGTTTGTTTTTATGTTTATTTAGCTTTAGTATGAGGAAACTCTGGGTTAAATTCCTGCCTCTGACACATAATCACTATATGACTCTAGAAAGGTTGCTTAAACTCAGAGTACCCTTATACAACTCTCTAAGACTATAAGTTGCAGACTTGGGGCCAAGTTGAATTGGTAGAGGGAGTTGCCTCACTGGGAGTTCCATATGCCCATGAAATCACATGTCTAATTCTCCTTCCCCCAATCCTTGCCTCTGCATTTAAAAAGAGTAGGGACAATGTCTTTTCTTATGTTTTTATCCCCCATTGCACCCAATATAGTTTCTTGTGTATTATAGAGACTCAGTAAATACTTGTTAATTTATATAACACTAGCGCTGTGCCGATGTTTAAGATGTTTATGCTGTTGTTAAGATGTTTAACAACTTGCTCTACCAAAAAAAATGAGCAAGACACATTTTTAAGTTTCATCTGCATTTACATTTTTCTCCATCATTTCCTTAAATCTAGAAATTAATAAAACATTAAATCAAGTAGTCTTTGTCAATTTCTGAGGGGTAAATTCTTATACCGAAAATTTTAAAATCAGCTCTCTCGAGAAAGTCTGATCTGGTTTTAGTCAGTTCTGTATCGCATCCTGAAGTCTGTAAGATTTTCTTTCTGTAACCCTGAGAGGTAGATAGTGAATTTTATAGTTGAAGAAATTGAGGTTCAGAGGGGTTAGGTGATTTACCCATTGTCACACAGCTACTTCAAGTCCAACACTCTTTCCATTACCTTAAACTGACCAAAATGACAAGCAGCAAAATTTAAGGGACAGGCTCAGACCTCAACTAGATGGGTCCTTATCTAGTCCCTTACACATTGTAGGGTAGTCTTAGAGCCTGTCCCTGTTTTTGCCTTCATTTCTCCATTTCTAAAGGGAAGTGATGCCTTCACAGTATGGTTGAGGGTCATAGGATAAAAGATTCTTAATTTTATAGATTAGGAAACTGAGGCCCAGATAAGTTAAGTGACTGACCAATATCTCACAAATAATAGGAGCCAGGATTTGGACCAAGATCCTAGAATCCCAGATCTAAAGCTGGAAAGGACCTCAAACGTCATCTGCTTCAACACCTTTTTATAGAAGAAGGAAACTGGGGTTCCAGTAGGTAAAGTGACTTGTCCAAGGTCATATAGCTAATAAACATCAGAGGAGGGATATGAACCCAGGTCTCTGTCTCCAAAGCCAGCGCCTTAGACTCTTGATCCAATAAACTTTGCATGAAAATACTTTGCCTCCATTAGCTTATTTGTTTTACATGGGCAAGATCTGTCTCCCTCACAATATGGTAGATCATGCCTTTGGGAGAAGGCTTATGTTTTATTCTCTTGTATTCTCCTTCAGGTACTAGATGGGAATAGACTCAGAAGAGCAACTTAGTCAATACTTGTTGACTTAAACTGAACTGAACTGAATTCCCATCGGACAGAATGAAAAGGATGAAGAGGTTTTCAGGTCTTCTATTTTTTGAAGATATATTGAAGTTTGGGGGGCCTGAATGATGCAGCTCAGCAGGGATGTGGTGTGATACAGAAGAAGGAGCCCTGGGTTTGGATGTAGTAATGATATATTAGTGTTAGTTGGTGACTGGGTGCATTACTTTCTAAAAAAAAATTTACTTTCTAAAAACACCATAGTTTAAAAAAAAAACCTTCTGTTTTCAATTAAAAACACTAGTACAGCCCATACTTCCTATTTTGAGGAGGAGGTGGAATCTCAGCTAAGTACTACACATCAAGGCAGAAGCTGGGAACAAAAAGAAGCTCTGTAACCTGGTGCCCAGTTAAGCCATAGCTGGCAGTTACTAGTAGCAGCCACAGGACCAGTGGGACAATAATAAACAGGATATGCTCCAAATGGTGTAACATCCAAATTTTTAAAGGAGAAATTAAATGAGTTATAGAAAGAAATAGATAGTAAAACTATACTAATAGTGGATCTCAATTTCCTCCTCTCAGAGCTAGATAAATCTAACAAAAAATAAACAAAAAAGAAGTTAATGAGGTGAATAGAATTTTAGAAACATTATATATGATAGACCCCTGGAGAAAATTGAATGGAGATAGAAAGAAATATATATTTTGCTGAGCAGTACATGGCACTGACACAAAAATTGACCATGTATTAGGGCATAAAGACAATGAGAGACTAGTGGGGAGCAACATTACCTGAGAGAAATAACATAACATCCTTATACTTGTGGTGGAGATTCTAGGAGCAGGCCTGGCGGAAACAACATGAAGATATTTGTAGCCATACTATGAGTTGCCCTCCACATATATGCTCTGACTCTATGTATTATATACATGTGCACCTCTCAGTGCCTGTTCCCTGCACACACTCTTTATTCTTACTGATGGAATTGTGTCCCTGCATCCTCTTCTCTCACTTGGTGGCTTCATTGGCTCCCATGGGTTTATCCAGGCATCATCCTCAATTCCTCATATGACCATATGACCTTAGTTGAGGCACTCATCGCTTCTCACTTGGATTACTGCAAGGGCCTTATAATTTACCTCACCATCCTAAGGCTTCCCCTACTACAATTCATCCTCTACAAATGTGCCTGAATGATTTTCAATAAGCACAAGTATGAGCACATCACTTTCCTACTCAATAAACTCCACTGGCTTGCTATTGCTTCTAGGTCAAAATATAAATTCTCCTTCACAACCTTGTCCTGATTTAACTTTCAAGCTTCATTTCACATTACTCCCCTTCCTATGCTGTATGATCTAGTCAAACTGGTCTTCTTGCTGTTTTTCACACAAAACCCTACATCTACCAATTCCATGTCCTTATATGACCATTGCCCATGACTAGAATGCATTCCTCCCTCATCCCACCCTTACAGAATCCCTGACTTGTTTTAAGACTCACCTAAAACCTCATTTTCTACAGGAAATATTTCCTCATTCCCCTAACTGCCAATATTCCTTCCCTCCCTAAATTCCCTTGTACTTATTTCTTCTATATACTTATGTATGTTCATGTTGTCTCCCCAGAAAAAAATTTCAGCTCCTTAAGAAGAGGGACTGTTTCATTTTTGTTTTTACATCCCCAGCATCTAGCACAGTACCTGACATATATTCTGTGCTTATAAATGCTTGTTGATTGATTGTTTTTATTGTATGCATATTTCTGGGAAGATGTGCCCCAAGTTTTGAGGGAATGCATTTTATTGCCATTATTTTTGCTATGTTAATTCCTTAAATTCCTTTGTTTGAACTAATTATGTCATCTGGATTACTAATAAAGGTAAACACATTGGTAAGGGTTTTAAGCAATGGTTTTAAGAGGATATAGTCCCATGGACTACCATGTATCTAAGATAATGGTGGTGTTTTTTTGATGGGGAGGTGGGACTAACTTTGCAAGCTATGTGGAGTCCTCAGGTGTTATATCTGTAACAAAAATCAAGTAGGAGTTAAAAGCAATGCTCAGCCCTCAGCACATCACCTGTGTTCCCATTTTCAAACCACTACTTCCTTTCTAAACACTAGTTCTCTCCCGCTTTCTGCTCAGTCATGCAATGGAGCCTGGAAGACATTGAAAACTAATACTCAGAAATCATACATGACCTCTTGGGTTTCAGTATAGATATGGAAAAGCTTTGTTCATTTTCTTTCTTTCCTATTTTTTTCTCTTTTTTTGAGCTTTGTTCATTTTCAAAGAACACTAGCTCAGTTCATTCTCTTCTCCGGGCCACAGTTTGCGCATTTCTCAAATGAGCAAATAGCACCTAAAAGGTAGGTTTAAGGTCCTGGGTTAATACCTACTAGAGGCAGAGAATGTCTTTTATCCTAAGGATCCCAATGCTATAGAAATGCCCAAGATTTTTTTTTATTTCTCCTCTATTCCTCAATTTAGATGTTTAGGTCCAGGAGGAGCGACAAAATCTGGATAACTATGGCAAACTTTCTTGTTCTTGGCTTCAATCCAGCATTCTTCCCTTAATGGTGTCTTCTTGCTTCTTTGAGAACCAGATCCATTTCCTGTCTTTCTTGTGGTTCATCGAGTGAAGTTGTTGACCTGACAGTTCTACTTGAATAATTTAACATTTGATTCTATGATGGGCCGGTTTGGATTCAAGTAGAGGAAGAGATAAAGCAAGAACAAACTCAGGATCGGTCTTATGTATTGAAGGCAGCTCCAAGTGATAGGTGGGATGGGAGTGGGATGTTGAATGGCAGAGTTATGTAGAGAAGAGTAAAGTGTAAGGAAGACTCAAAGGTAAGATGGGACCAGGTTGTAAAGGACTTTAAAAGCCAAACATAGCATTTTGTATTTTATCATGGAGGTAATAGGAAACCACTGGAATTTACTGAGAATGGAAGACATGGTCAGACCAGTGCTGTAGGAAAATTATTTTTGCATCAGAATAGAGAATAGATTTGGATAGGGAGAGGCTAGAGATAGGGAGACCAATGAGAAGGTTAAGGTCCAAGTCAGAGCTAATGAAGTGTAAATGGTGGGACTGGAGAGAATGGGATGTATTTGAAAGATGTTAAGGTAAAAGCAAACACTGACTACAGATTGGATATGTGGAAGGAGTGCAAAATGAAAAACTGAAGATGATACTGAAGTTTAAAGCCTCCATGACTTGAAGGATGGCAATATCATCAAAAGTAAAAGACTGGTAATAATGGAACATTTAAGGGAAAGACAATGGGTTTTATTTTGGATAAGTTGGGTTTGAGATGCTTACAGGACATCCAATATGAAATGCTGATGAGGTAATGCAAGACTGGAGTCAGGAGAGAGATTAAAGTTTAATTTTGTGTCATCTGAAAATTTGATGAATATGACATCTATGTCTTCATTCAAGTCCTTGATAAAAATATTGAACAATACAGGGCCAAAGATAGATACTTACAGTCTTCCACCAAAGATCTCCTTTCTAGTTCGCATTAAATAATTGATAGCTACTCTTTGGTTCCAGCAAAGTGATATGCCCTGGAAGGTTAAAACAGGGTGATTACTATATAAAGATATAATTTCTGATGAAAATAATGTCATTTGTGAGAAAACGTATCTTTTTTTGGCAAAGCAATCAGGGTTAAGTGCTTTGCCTAGGATCACACAGCTAGTAAGTGTCAAGTGTCTGAGGCTAGATTTGAACTCAGGTCTTCCTGACTCCAGGGCCAGTGCTCTATCCACTGCACTGCCTAGCTGCCCCTAAAATGTGTATCTTAATGTAAATTTTTATATTTAACTTTTTAAAGCTATTGTTCATTGAATAAGATAAACGATACCTTCCAGCTGTTTGTTTTTCTATGACTCTCTACTTAGCACAGTAATAAATGCTTCATTCATTCATGTGAGCCCAAGCAAGTCACTCAGTGCTCCAGGCAACCATTCAGTAAGTTGTAGAGAATGTACTGACTCCATTAATAAAGGAAGTTTCCTTATCTGGGAGTTTCCTAGACCAATGAAATTAGGATTCCAGCCCTTATTCTATTTAATAAATATTGTGGTTGGTCCCTCAGTTTTACAACCTGTTTTTGAAAAAAAAATCAGTAGTCCGACATTGATCCATGGTAATATTCTTTCTCAAAATTTATGAAGTATTGTTGCTTATTTTTTAATATTACTAATTTCATTTTCTTGATTTATTTTTGGGCTAGATCTGTCTTCATTGGTATAGGGACCTCCTGGTCCATTATGCTGAGAAAGGAACTTTACTTTTAGAGGATTCCTTAATCGACACTGTCCAACTTTCAGAGTCATTACCAGGACAGGGTGACTAGGGCTTTGTCTGAGGGTCATAACTACAGCTTAGGCTATCATGACCTCTTGCCTTAACTATGGAAACAGCTTTCTAATTGGTCTCCTTCTTCCTCTCTCCCCAAACCAAACTGTCTTGCACTTGATTGCCAAGTTGATTTTTTGAAAATTTAAGACTGACAATGTCAACCCCCTGCTCAGAGAGTTCCAGTGGCCTGCTATTACCTTAAGGATCAAATATAAACTCCTCTGTTTGGCATTGAAAGCTCTTCATAACCTAGCTCTCTTGCCTTTCCAGCCTTCTAGTCCAATCTTAGTCCCCTTCTATGTACTCTACCATTCAACCGCATTGTTTTACTTTCTGTTTGTTACAGATAACCCTCCAACTGCTGATTTCATGCCTTGTCACTAGCCGTCTTCCATGCTTGGAGTTCTCTGCCCCCTTACGGCCAGCACTTAGTTTTCCTGGTTTCATTTAAGACTCTCATCTCTTTAGGAAGTCTTTCTAGGTCTCCCCCACCCCCACTCCCTTGTTGCTAATGCCTTTTCTTTTCAAGTTATCTTTCTATACTCTTCTTGCATCTTGTATCTACCTAGATATTGACTTGTTTTCTCCCCCAATAAATGTGAGCTTCTTGAGGTTAGGGACTAGGTATTTTTGGTTGTTGTTGGTTTTCCTTTCTTTGTATCCCCAGGATTAGTACAATGACTTGCACCGTAAGCTCTTAAGTGCTTGGTGACTGACTCTTCTCTGATTGACTAGGGACATAAACTTTATAAGGTACAGACGACATTTGCAACTAGGAAACACCTGAACTTAGCACTTAGTTTACAGGAATAACTAATTAGAAGAGTGCCATATTGTTTCTGTGTAGCCCCAGCCCAAGCAAGCTCTTCCCTGGCCTGCCAAAAGCAGGTTGCAACTGCCCCAACCTGCCAACAGCATTTGAAGACACCTTTCATGTTGCTAACTCTGGGTATAAAAATTGTTAGCTGTGAATATTTTAAATTAAAGTAACAGACAGTATTCCTGGGAGTTGGATTAAAATCTAGGACAAACCCTTAATGGAGATTGTGGAATTTCCACCTTTACAAAATTTTGGTCAATGGCACAGTTTAGGTATGATATTGATTGAAGGAAAGTAGATCTGGGCTATGTTATACAATGGAAGGAGCATGAAATTTGGGATTAAAGTCACCTAGCTTCTCTGGGCCTTAGCTTCTTAACTTGTAAAAGGGGGAAAATAATACCCATAGTGCATAGCTATGGGGGTTTGAATAAGATAATGTGCACAAAGTATTATTTGGCAAGTGAATGCAGGTCTGGAATAGGAGTCAGTAAGATGTGCTTTCAAATCTGCCCTCAGATACTTACTAGTTGTGTGACCCTGGGCAAGTCACTATTTGCCTCAGTTTTCTCATCTATAAAATAAGGATAATAATAGCACCTAATTCCCAGGGTTGTTGTGAGGATAAAACTAGATGATATTTGTAAAGTGCATTGCAAACCTTAAAGTGCTATATAAAGGCTAGCTATTATTAGTAGTAAGTAGTAATACTCATAGTAGTAGTCTTAGTTGTAATAGTAAGAGTAGTAGAAGTGATGGGGTGCTTGGGTGCTTGTGCTTGGACCCTAATTCTAACATTCCTCCTTAGCCTCTACTTGAGTGCCTGTGCCTGAACTCCAGTTCTAAAATCACATCTCTCCCTAGCTTCAAAGCATTGGCCCTAGCAGTCCCTCTCCATTTCAAGGGCAGCATGCCTTAGCAAAACACTTATCTCTCCTCCTGATACTACAGCCAGCTGCACTAAAGAATTTATTAATTTGGACTCCCTGTGTATTGCTAATTGGCTATGCATTGGGACATAACAATATTTACTACTTACTGACCTTCCTGATATGGATCCTAGACATAGTCAAATGTATACTCCCTTACATTCATCTTGTCTAACAAGACATTTGATGGAAGCAACCTGGATATCTCAGCCAGCCCTGACCAATGGTTGACTTAGTGATGTTTCACGGTCAAAACCACACCCCCAGGTACCCCTACCTTGGGCTATTTCCCAGTGAACTCTGGGTAAGATACCTGCAGAGTAGATACAAAAAGTGCATGTTATTTTAAGAGTTGACAACCCCTTAACCACTCCCAAATCCCACCCCAAAACACCTAATTGACAGGTTTCACCCCCAAATCTTGTATTTAAACTTTCCTTGCACCCTTGTAAGGTTGCAGGTTCCCTAAGAACTCTTGCCTGCTGTAAAGCATAATAAATCTTTGCCACCTTGACTTGAAGAATGTTTGAGATTGTAAATTCATTCCAGACAGCCCGACCCTCTCCAGTACTCAGGAGACCCTAAGCAGTAGAAACTGTAAAGGTGCTCCACCTTCAGGATCCCTTCCTAAGCAGTTAGAGTCTGTAAGGGTGGGTAAAACCAATTTGATTCCTGAATCCCTGGTTTTTTTCCCCCTCAACAGTAGTGCTGCTACTACTATTATACCTGTTATAGTTCAGTTGTTTTCAACTCTTTGTGGCCCCATTTGGGGTTTTCTTGGCAAAGAAACTAGAGTGGTTTGCTGTTTCCTTCTCCAGCTCATTTGACACATAAGGAAACTGAGGCAAACAGGGTTAAGTGACTTCACCAGGGTCACATAGCTAGTAAGTATCGGGGACAAGCTTTGAGCTCAGTAAGATAGTCTTTCTGACTCCAGTCCTGGCACTATTCACTGCACCACCCTGCTGCCCAAATCACTATTACTACTACTACTGCTGCTGCTGCTGCTGCTGCTGCTGCTGCTGCTGCTGCTGCTGCTACTACTACTACTACTACTACTACTATTATTATTATTACATGACTTCTTGAGGTTCCTTCCTGTGGACTTCTGCGTAATCTGTGAATCTATAGATATAGGCTGACAGATGTTATACTGTATTGAGACCATTTATATCAATGGTAAAACTGATTTTTCATGGCCTAATATTTTAGAGCTGAAAGGAACTCTTAGAGATCACCTACTCTAATTCATTCATTTCACAGATAAATAAACTAAGATCCAAATTGAGGCAGTGACTTGCCTAACATCTCATAGCTAGGTCATGCTAGATTCAGGACTCTGGGTCTAGGGATCTCTTCACTACTTCTATCATTAATGTATGTTAAAAAAATACCTGAGCATCACTATCCTGAATTATTGGTTTTAGAGCAACTAAATTTAACTTGCAAATAGCCTTAGACCATTTAGATTCAGAAATGGTAAGGGCTAAAGTATACCTCTGCAGCTAGTAGGAAAGCATGCGATTCAGAATATTTTAGTTAAGGTTCATTGTTCCTGCCATCTGCTGGCTCTGGGATATTTAGGAGATGGGGAAGGTCCATGCAATGTTCTATATAAATGGCTTTCTTCAAGACAGAGCTAACCCCAAAGGTACTCTCTCCCAATATCGTATTCTTACTGAGAGGGAACCCATTCCTTTGGAGGCAGTCAATCATCCCACTTTGGAACTGCTTTATTATTAGGAAGTTTTTTCCTACATATACCTAAACAAAATCCACCTCTGAGAAACTTCCAATTATTGCTCTTAATTTTGCTTTCCAGGGCCAAAGTCTATAGGTCTAAAGTTTTGGGGGAGAATTAAGTGGGGCTGATGAGGAGAACTAAAGATAAAAGAAGACTGTTTTATCTAAAAAAAATCTATGTTGAGAGCAGTAGTGAATAAAGAGCTGGTCTCAGAGTCAGGAAGTTCTGGCTTCAAGTCCTGCCTTTGACACATATTTGCTATTTGACCCTGGGCAAGCCCTGGGCAAATCACTTGGCCTTTTAGTACCCTAGGAAACTCTCTAAAACTATACATTGCAGAGTCGGTGCTATTCTTCTGTAATAAAAAGTTTTCTCATTAAGATTAACCTTTCCATTGCCATAGCTTTCTAACTAGTTCCCTGACTCACAAGGAGAAAATACTACAAGTAGCCAGAAAGAAACAATTTGAGTATTGTGGAAACATAATCAGAATAATACAAGATCTAGCAGCTTCTACATTAAGGGATCGAAGGCTTGGAACATAATATTCTGGAGGTCAATGGAGCTAGGATTAAAACCAAGAATCGCCTACCCAGCAAAACTGAGTATCATGCTCCAAGGCAAAATATGGATTTTCAATAAAATAGAGGACTTTCAAGCTTTCTCGGTGAAAAGACCAGAGCTCAATAGAAAATTTGACTTTCAAACACAAGAATCAAGAGAAGCATGAAAAGGTAAACAAGAAAGAGAAATCACAAGGGATTTACTAAAGTTGAATTGTTTTGTTGACATTCCTACATGGAAAGATGATGTGTATGATTCATGAGACCTCAGTATTAGGGTAGCTGAAGGGAATACACACACATACGCACACACACACACACACACACACACACACACACATACACACACACACACACACATACACACACACATATAGACAGAGGGTATGGGGTGAGTTGAATATGAAGGGATGAATTAAGGGATGAGAGAGGAATATATTGAGGAGGGAGAAAGGGAGAGATAGAATGGGGTAAATTATCTTGCATAAAAATGGCAAGAAAAAGCAGTTCTGTAGGAAGGGAAGAGGGGAAAGGTGAGGGGGAGTGAGTGAATCTTGCTCTCATCGAATTTGACCTGAGGAGGGAATAACATACACACTCGAATGGGTATCTAAAAAAAGGGGGGATGACAGAAGGGAGGGCAGATAGGGGGAGGAGGTAATCAAAAACAAACACTTTTGAAAAGGGACAAGGTCAAGGGAGAAAATTAAATAAAGGGGGATAGGTTAGGAAGGAGCAAAACATAGTTAGTCTTTCACAACATGAGTATTGTGGAAGGGTTTTACATAATGATATGTATGTGGCCTATGTTGAATTGCTTGCCTTCTTAGGGAGGGTGGGTGGGGAGGGAAGAGGGGAGAGAATTTGGAACTCAAAGTTTTAAAAACAGATGTTCAAAAAAAAAAAAAACTTTTGCATGCAACTAGGAAATAAGATACACAAGCATAGAAATTTATCTTGCCCTACAAGAGAGTAAGGGAAAAGAGGATTGGAGGGGAGTGGGGTGACAGAAGGGAGGGCTGACCAGGGAACGGGGCAACCGGAATATATGCTATCTTGGAGTGGGCAGGAGGGTAGAAATGGGGAGAAAATTTGTAATTCAAACTCTTGTGAAAATCAATGCTGAAAACTAAATATATTAAATAAATTAAATAAACAAATTTTAAAAAAATGAAATATCATCTTAGCTTATATTAAGAAAGGCCCAGGACAAAGGAGGTGAGAGTTTCACTATACATTGAACAGATCAGATAGGATCTGGAGTACTGTGTTCACTTATGGGCATTGCAGTTTAGGAGGAAAATTGATAAACTAGGACATGTTCTGAGAGGTTAAAATGGATGGTGAGGGCAATAGAAGCTATGCTGAAGAAGGAACAGTTAGAGAAACTAGGAATGGTTTATCTGAAGAAGAGACGACTTATAGTGACATTTGAAGAGATGATTAGGAAGAGAGATTAGATTTGTTCTTGTTTGCCTGGGGGCAGAACTTGGAAAAATCAGTAGATATTGCAAAAAGTTGTTAAAGCTATCACAATGGAGAATGGTTTGCCTTGGGCAAATGAAGTTCTCCCTCTTTTGTGGTTGTGTTCAGTTGTTTTTCAGCCATGTCTCACTCTTCATCACCCCATTTGAAGTTTTCTTGGCAAAGATACTGGAATAGTTTGCTAATTTCTTCTCCAGCTCATTTTGCAGATGAGGAAACTAAGGCAAACAGGGTTAAATGACTTGCCCAGGGTCACACAGCTAGTAAGTTTCTGAAGCCAGATTTGAGCTCAGGTCTTCCTGACTCAAGTCCTGGCACCTAGCTACCTAGCTGCCCAACAACAAAATAAATGACCTTCAAATATTCAAAGATAGTTAGTACATCCCATTCTTTTTCAGGCTAAATTTTCCTACCTCTTTAAAATGCCTATCCTATGATATGATCTCTGGATATCTCAACATGCTGATGTCCCTCCTCTAGATGTTCCAGTTCATCATTGCCTTTCAAAAATATGGTGTAAATAATTCAGGCCTTGTGCCTGGAACTTTCTGTCTTCTAGTATTGCTGCATCCCTACCAGAAGTCTAATCCCTGAAAGACTGAAAGAGAAGTAACTCGCCCTCAGCCCCCATTTTGTAGATAAGGACCTTCAAAACCTTTATTCACTCTTATGAATATCTTGTGAAATCTTGTGGCAACCCTTGGTACCCACTCTTAATATAAGATGTTCACTTGTTTGATGACATTTCTTTAAAAGAGATTTCCTAGGAAGGGACCAAGAATGTTTGCTAATTTGAAAAGTAACTTCTCCCAGGATAATACAATGTGAGATTCTCATTCTACTCTAGGGTGGTGAGCTTTGGACCAGTCCATCCACTGGGGCTGTCAAGTTAAAGGAAAGCAGTCCGTGGGGCACAGAGTAAAGGATATGATAGGGCTTTTTGGACTGTATTTTTAGCTCTTGAATAGTTATCTAGTCCTCTGTGATGTGACAGGTACTGAATATGTTTAAGGGCAAAGAGACATAATAGGTTGGCAGAAGGCTATATTTTGCCTTAAAATGGCTGAGAGAAGAAATTCATGATAGGTCAGACAATAATACTAATAATTCACACTTATGTAGTTTTTATTTTTAATGTTTTTTTTTAATTTGATTTTTTTCTACTTCCCTCTTCCCATTGGAAAAAAAAATAAAAACAAAATTTTTGTTAACAAATATGTATAGTCAAGCAAAACCAATTTCTCCATTGGCCATGTCCTAAAAGATATGTCTAATTCTACACCCTGAGTTCATTATTTCTCTGTCAGAAGACATCATCATCAATCCTCTGCAGTCATGGTTGGTCATTCCATCGATCAGAGTTATTTTGTTTTTCCATTTAGCATTTTCCTTTTTAAAAATTTATTTTTTTATTTTTAGTGTACAACACTTGGTTCCACAAGTTTTCCAGTTCCAAATTTTCTCCCCCTCCTTCTCCCTCCCCCAAAACATCATGTAATCTGATATAGATTCCACATATACCTTCACATTAAACTTATTTTCACAATAGTCAAGTTGTAAAGAAGAATTATAAGCAATGGAATGAACCTTGAGAAGGAAGAAACAAAACCAAAAAAATGAAATTTAAGAGAGAGAGAGAGCAAACAATTGGCCTCAATCTGCATTCAGACTCTGTAATTCTTTCTCTGCATATGAATAGCTTTTTCCATCATTGTTATGGTAATTAGGGTGGGACTTTTATCCTTTCTTCTCTTTTGGAATGCTAAGGCCATCAAGTACCTTTAATGAGTCTTGCTTTTGAATGGGGAAGGTAAAGTGGGACCCTTTTGTCTTTTGTTTTGGAGTGCTTCTCAGCACTGAGGTAATCAAGTGTCCCAGGGCCCTGAGACTTATATATAAGATCCGAGGTCGGCATTTTGTTTTGGGGGCTCACTCGTTGAAAGAGTGCTGGTGATGAGACTTTGGGTAGCTATTGAAGCAGCCTCCCCCTCCTTTGAAAAACCCAGATATTGGTGCTTCTCTCTGGTGATTATGTATGTATTGTGATTTGGTCAGACAGATACAAGCCTGTCTGTTCATCTGTTTGTAATTTCGGTTCATATTTGCTCTGAAGTTCAGGGTGCTGACTTTTTCCCCTGAACTAAGTGAATGATATGTATGTGTATGTATGTATATATATATATACACATACATACACACACATATCATATATGTATGTATATATATATATATATATATATACATACATACACACACACACATGTATATGTTTAATTAAAGTGAGATTATTAACCCCTTAAAGCTGCATTCCTTAGAAAAGCAGATCGAAGGACCTGAGTTTCAGCCCTTCTGTGTGCTCTTGTTGTTGGTCTTGTGTTGGTCTTTTAGCCCCATAACAGCTGCTATCAACATTATCCCACCTTAATTACCATAACGATCGTGAGTCTTTTGGAGCTGTCTTAGATGAACAGAGTTCTTAAGTCTTTCAAAGTTGTTGGTTTTTGCAATGCTGCTCTTAATGTATAAATTGTTCTTATGGTTCTATTTACTTCACTCTTGTCAGTTCATACATGTCTTTCCAGGTTTTTCTAAAACTATACCTTTTATCATTTCTTACAGCACATTCTATTAATATACTGTAATTTATTCAGCCATTTCCCAGTTGATGGACACTTCTTTAGTTTCCAGTTCTTTGTCAATACAAAAAAGAATTATTATAAATATTTTATACATATGAATCCTTTTCCTCTTTTAAAAAATGTCTTCAGATATAGGCCTAATAGTGGTATGGGTGAGTAGTTTAATAGGTTTTAAAGAACATTTCTTATAATAACATTGCTGACCAGTAGACCATACAAAAGCCATTAGATACATTTTTAGATAAGCAAGTTGAGGATCAGTGAGATTAAACAACTTGTCTGAGATGACATAATGATACAAATCAGAAAGGACGTAAAGTCAAATTTTCTGATTCCAAGCCTAAATCTTTGTCTATTACACCATGATATTAAATGGTGTGACTCAATATCAGGTGGGGCTATTGTGAGGGAGGGGCTTTCCCAGTACCTTTTCTGGGCTTTCCCAGTATTCTAGAAAGCTTTCACAATCATGGTCTCAGAAATTGCTGTGATTAAGGGTGAAATCTTGCTGGATTCCCCTCATTTACTTTTTGTCATCCGTGTCTACTGCCAGGTGGGAAAGATGATTAGCTCCTCATGGCCTCTCAACCTTCATCTTGTGAATACAGTTTCTCTCTGTGGTACCCAAGAGAATATTAGAACACAAGAAATGTCATGTGTGGTCAAGCCAGGCATCTAACCAACTCTGAATTCTCTCCTGTACAGAGCCACTGAAGCATGCTTGAGGAGGAAGTAGTAGCACTTTTTACATAGTAACAATTGTACCCCAAGTATCCCAATATAAACCCTTAAATAACATCTGTTCAGCCTTTTGTTTGAAAGAATGACAATTTTACTTCATATCAACTCATGAGACCCCCTCTTCTTCCTACCCCCATCCTTCAAGTTCCATCCAAAATCTTATTTCCTCCATGAGACCTTTACAGATTATCCATCTCTCTCTCTCTCTTTCTCTCTCTCTCTCTCTCCCTCCCTCTCTCTCTCTCTCTCTCTCTCTCTCTCCCTCTCTCTCTCTCTCTCTCGCTTCATTTCATAGAGTCAGTTTGTGGGTTTTGTAACCCTTCTTATTATGTGTGTAACATATTTTTGCCTCTTTCTGTAAGTACCACCCTTCCTAATACTGGGAAATGAATTGATAGTACTTACTAGGAAAAAATGTGCACATACGCACATTTATACATAAAACTATTTCTCCTCAGGTCTAGAATTAAATATAAACTTTTCCATTTGGAATGAAAAACTCTTTAAAACCTGGCTTCTTCTTATCTTTGAAGGCTTTGAGCATCTACAATGCTCCATCTCTCATCCTGATGCTTTTGTACTGGATGACTCCCATGCTTGGGACACTCTCCCTAATCTCCTATGCCTCTTAGAACTTTTAGTCTTTTTGAAAATTCAGCTCAAATTCCACCTTCTGCTGGAATCCTTTCTCAGTCTCCTGTACATACCTGTTTATGAATATGTTGACTCTTCAACTGAAATGTAAGCTTTTTGAGAGTAGGAACTGGTCCTTTTTCTTTTTCTTTGTATTGTCGTCAGAGCTTAACACAGTGCCTAAAACTGTAAGAATGTCAAAAATGCTTATTGATTTTCTTCTCATTAAGATCATTATATTTTGAAAGTTTATTCTCCCCACCCCACCCCCTACTATTTCTTGTACAAAAGGCAGTGGTGGTAATATGTCTCAGCTGTGTTGTCCTCTGTGTGTTTTTCCATTCTCATTCATTCACCTAGAATTTATATTCTTCTGAGATCATGCTCTTGCACGATTCACAGTCATTTAGCATCACTGAATTACAAAAGACCACAAGCAGCGTCCTTTTATAAACCAGTCAAAAGCAGTTAAGAGTTGTGGACAGTTTGTATGACAATCAAATAGATCAGAACCTACCAAGAACATTTGGAGATGAAACCAGAAAGAGGACAACAAATACAATGTGAAATGGAACAGATTTATTCGGATTTCTACAGTTATATAATCTCATCAGATATGATGATGGAAAGACATTTAGTCTTTACCACTTGGTTGGCCAAAGTACTCTGTAAAGAAATGTCAATGACATGTAAGGATGAAATATGGAAGATTAAGTGGACCTAACATTAGAAATTTGTATTGGAAATGATACAGTGAAAAATTTAAAATAATGGAGTCTCCATATGCTCTTTTCCATTGATTGTATTGTTCTTGTAGTATGCTGCCCCAGGACACTCCAGGATCTTCTCTATAAGAGTCAGGAATATTTAAAGAAGCTTGGCCTATCCACCCACACTTCAGATACTTATCTTTATCCATGTGTTTGTATACTCAACTCTAATCTCTTCATCAGGAATGCCTGGAAGTCTTCCATTTCATTGAAGGCTGATTTTTTTGTCCACCTATAGGATTATACTCAATGTTTTGGGGTAAGATATTCTTGGTTAATATCCTACATCTTTCGCCTTTTGGAATATCATATTCCATAGTCTTTGTTCCTTTATGGTAGCAGCAGTTAAATATTGTGTGATTCTGAATATAGTTCAGAATTCTTTCTTTCTGGCTGCTTGCAGTAATTTTTTCCTTGACTTGGAAGTTCTGTATGTTGGTTATTACATTCTTGGGATACTCATTTTGGTTTTTTTAGGTGGCAATTAGTGGGTTATTTCTATTTTCCATTTTCACTTTGCTTCCTTGTTTTAATATTCAGGATAATTGTCTTTCATGCTTTCTTGAGTACAGCATCCAGGCTCTTTGTTTTGGTTGTGGCTTTCATGTAGGCCAGTGATTCTTAAATTATCTCTCCTTTATCTATTTTCCAAGTCAATTATTTTTATAGGTAATACCCATATATGTACATATGCATATATATCTTACACTTTCTTCTATTTTTTCAATCTTTTTACTCTGTTTCTAAAATTTCTTATTGTTTCATGGAGCCATTTACTTATATTTGGTCTATTCTCATTTTCAGGGAGTCTGTTCTTTGAGCTTCTTGTACCAATCTGTTAATTCTAAGTCTTTTCTCCAGTCCATTTCTTTTCCAATTCTTTCCTCTACTCTTCTCATCTAGTCAATAATTTCATTCAAAACTTAATTTTTAAAAATTTATTTCTTCTAGAACTTCCAACTGACCTCATGGCAAGCTATGTTTTTCTCTGAGGCTTTGCTTATAGGTGTTGGAGTTGTTCTCTTCTGGGTTTGTCTTGAATGTCCTTGACATTATAATCATTTTTATTTTTTGCTTTTTGCTTGCTAATTCTTCTAACCCTGCTTCCTAGATTGGGACTTCATGTCAGGGTGAAGCTTTTCATACTTCTTGTGGGTCTACTGTGGTCCTAGGCATCTTGGCTGGGGTCCTGCCATTATGTTTTTTGGATATTGATTTCTATGTACTTCAAGGGCAACTTCAACCAGGAGCTACAAATTTTTAGTGCAGTCACATCAAGGGCATGGTCTGATTGCTATTCCTATTCTAGGCTTTTCAAGCTTCAGGCCATGGTTTGAGTCTAAGCACTACAACTGCATGGCACTCCAGTAAACAGTAGTTGATCCCAGCCCCTGTCAACTAGATGGAAGGTCCAGCAGGTTTAGAGCCACTATACTTCTGGCCTAGCTCTATTCTGGGCCCAGGGAAGTTCTTATTACTCTTTCCAGTCATTTCGAAAGCATGCTGCCTACATTGCCCCCATCCTCTTCCTCTTCCAACTAGAACTTAGGCTCTTCTCCTGGGACTCTGGGATCTGATAGATGAGCTTTAACATTTTCTTTCCTGGGACCAGGCCCCCAGACTACTTCCTTGACATTTCCAAATCATGCCACAGTACACGTACTCTCCTCCCTCTACCTTTCCTCAAATTCAGTTCCACTTCATATATTGTCTTCCCTTATTAGAATGTAACAGAGACTATCTTGCTTCTTGTATGTGTATCCCCAATGTTTATCCCAGTGCTTGGAACATAGCAATAAATTCTTAATAATAGCAATAAAATAACAAAATATAGTATATATAATCAATTCAATTCAATTAATTCTATAAACATTTGTTAAGCCCCTACTATATGCCAGGCACTGTACTAAGTGCTGGAGATACCAAAAGATGCAAAAGACAGCCCCTGACTTCAAAGAGTTTATGATTTAATGGAGGGACAACACGCAAACAAATTCATACAGACACACACATATGTATGTACACACATATATAGATACATAGAGGATAAATAGGAAATAATCAACAGAAGGAGGGGAGTGAAATTAAGAGTGGTTGGAAAAGGCTCTCTGTAGCAAGAAGGATTTTAGTTAAGACTTAAAGGAGAAGCCAGGAAGGTCAGTAGTCAGAGTAGAAGAGGAAAATCATTCCAGGCATGAGGGGATAGCCAGTATAGCAATATATAGTAATATGATATATAATAAATTAAAGTAGTATAGTAATAAAGTTTTAAAATGTTTCTTTAATTCATTCATTACCACCTAATTGCTTTGTATATATTCAGCTCCATATATGTTGAGTGAAATGCTTAAGTTCCTTGTAATTAAGGGCTTACATTTTCTTTGTGTCTCTAGTATCTAGCACAGTGACTTACACATAATAAGTACAAAATAAATGCTTGTTAAGTGGAATTGATTTATCAGTACAGTTTCAGGTATTGTGTTGATGGTGTTAGAACCTAGGAGAAGAAGACAAAGAAGGTATGGTCTTGGCAATCATTGTATTTTATAATTTGATGAAAGTGATAAAGACAAACATACATGAAACATGTCAGAACACTTTCAGCAAAGAAATGGGGACCAGAGCAATGGAATATTATAGAGCATGAGAACAGGAAGGGATTTAGGCTAGAAGGGACCATAGAGATCTGTCTCATTGTTTGTTTTTCTATGGTTCTCAAGCTTAGAATAATACTTACATTTAAAAAGTCCTAAAACTTTGTTTTAAAATGTAAAAAAAAAACCCATTCTAATCCAGAACTATTCTAGAATGACTAGAAAGAGTCTAGAACTAGATTAGATTCTAGTCCAACCTATTCAAGTGAGGAACCTGAGAGCCTGAGTGAATTGCTGAATGTCATAAAACTAGTTAGTGGCCTAGCTGGAACTAAAACTCACCTCCCCTAACTCTAATTCAACATTCTTTCTGTTTTAAAATGATTGGATAGGGAGGGTGAAAGAGAACTCCATATTGGAGAGACCTCAAGATTATAAATAGGCATTAAAAGGTGGTTGCATTTCTTATAGTAGTGGAAAAAAGGGGAAGAGTAGGGATACTGGCTTGTGGCATGGGGTGGGGATGTGGTAAATGCATTTTTCAACGTGTTGGCCATTGTGATTTTCCATCACATAAGATTCAGCAAAGGAAGTGAAAATTTTAAAGGAGGGGATACCATTTCATTCCCCTTCCTCTGGAATAAAAGGTATTCAGAAACTGTATTTGGAAAAACCAGTAGTAGGGGTTTGTGCAGAAGACTTGATATAAACACACTAATATCTGGGAAGAGAATAGAGAAGTCAGAAGGAATGGTAGGCATGCCCTTCCGTTAAGGGGGCGAGGAGACCATGTCTTTGGTTAATTCTATAAGTCTCATATAGAGAAACAGTATACTTAGTGCCAAGATAGATAAAAAAACCATGACTAGCTTGAAAGAAGGCCTTTGGATCCGAAGGTAGCCTGAAATCCCAGAGTTCTCCTGGAAGTGGTTGGCTTCTAAGATTAGGATTCAAAGTTAGAATGAAATATTCTACTGAAGTCTTGGGATTAAACCAAGTTAAGGTAAGTGGTGATTGATGCTAGTTTAAAAATTACTAAGAAAAACAACTGCAAGTTTGTTTCTTCAAATCTTGCCTTTTTATGTGCTGCTTAAAAAAATAATATTTTAACCTTTCCATGCTTAGCTTTTAAGAATAAAGAGCTCTAACTTTGTTTAAAAACAAAAGAAAATAAAAGGAGTAAATGAATAGAAAACTATTAATCTCTCATAATCATAGGTTTTAGAGTTGGGAATTTAGAAGTCTGCTTCTTAACTTTTTTTATTTCAGGGACTCCTTTGGCAATCTGTCAAAGCCTCATGGTGATGTTTTTAAATGCATAAAATGTTTAAAAATAATATTACAAATGGAACCAATTAAAATATATCCAAATAGTAATAGAAAAATTCATAGATCTCAGGTTAATAACCTTGAATTAATCCAAGTCTACTATTTTACAGATGAGGAAACTGAGGTACAGGGAGATAAAAGGACTTGCCCATTGTTCCAATTAATCAGAGTGGCCTACAGAAATGTGATTGCAGCTCAGAGGAAATAAGCACCTTCTTCA
This sequence comes from Trichosurus vulpecula, assembly GCF_011100635.1. Lineage (NCBI taxonomy): Eukaryota > Metazoa > Chordata > Mammalia > Diprotodontia > Phalangeridae > Trichosurus > Trichosurus vulpecula. The sequence goes on along the minus strand of NC_050576.1, from coordinate 155,750,607 downwards.
AGCTGAACTTGCAAGCCCCCAGTCTCTCCTAAAGTGATGACAGTAATATTACAAGCTGACAAGCAAATGGAGATATTGGAGATATAGTTCTTGAGGTGGGAGAAAAGGGGAAATGGAAGGAATCCCACGCCTGAGCACACACACCACCCCATCTCCTTCCTTTTATGTCTACTCTCAAAAGTGGACAGAGGAGTAAGAGAAAGGTAGGAAGAAGATGTGGGTAATGGAAGAAGAAAGGGGAAAAGAAGAGAAGGGGGAAGTAAAGGGGTGCTGAAGAGCAATGTTTCAGAGAGACTTGAGTCTTGTTAGAAATGGGGGTGGTGGGTGGTGGATAGGTGTGGAAGTGAAGCAACCAAAGCAAAAACTTTCTTCCAGTTTATCTCCTACCCAACACCTCCTTTAAACACTGACCCTCCAGGTCTGGAGAGTGAAAGGTCAAGCCTAGTGAAGGAGACTTAAGAGTCTTCTGCATACAGAGAGAAGTGGAAAATAAGAAACTTTGAAGTGGCTTAGCATCCAAAGACAAGGGCTGCAGTCTCTGAAAACACCCGATTGTCTGATGAGTCTTTTTCCAGTGAAGGCCTGTGATTCATACTATCTACTACTTACAAGAGCTTGTTTTGATAGGAAACATTTGTAACTGGAAAGCCCATCTCCTCCTTCCCTGGTGCCTGGAAAGGAGACCTGAAACCTCTAGGTTTCAGCCCACCATAAAGGAATTCTTAGTCATCATAACCCTTCCTTCTCCCTGGTCCTTCTACCCTAGATCCTCTCTTATTTCTCTCAGGGTTTCCTATGACTAAGATCATAGCTTTAGGATTGGACGGTATCTTAGAAATCATCTAGTCCAACCCTCTAATTTTATCATTGAGTAAACTGAGGTCCAGAGATTAAGTGACCTGGTTGAGGTCCCATAGGTAGTAAATGGCAGAGTAAGGATTCTAATCCAGGTCTAGAGCTGGAAGGGACCTCAGAAACTCTCCAGTCTAACTCACTCATTTTATTTTTTATTTCATTTTATTTTTAATGATAATAAAAATTTAATACTGAAAGTCATCTAAGAGACATATTAGAGGACACGCCCAACCTACCTCTTCATGGAGATGGAAGTTTTACATTGCACATGTTTTCAGACTTTTTCAATGTATTAATCAGTTGTGCCAATTTTTTCCTCTTTTTTGTCTTAATAAAATACTATTCGTTACATGGGATGGTTTTGTGATAGAGGAGAGATAATGGGGAAAACGATGATGATGTAAAAGACTTCAATAAAAACATTTTTAAAAGTCTCTGACTTTTAAAACCAGTCTCTGACAACATAAATATTTTATACACAATTTGTTGAATGAACACAGCTCTTCCAAGACAGAACCCCAAGAAAAGCAAGGCATGGAATGGAATGTACTGGTTTAGACCAGTGGTATCAAACTCAGATAGAAACCGGAGCCACTGAATGGTATGTAAAGATAACTGCTGACTGCATAGTGACTTAGAAGAGCACATTTTAAAAATTATGTTTATTTTATTGTATTTTCATGTATTTTATTAAATATTTCTCAGTCATTTTTTATTCTGGTTTGAGTCCCACTCAGAAATGTTAATGGAAGGCGGTGCTGAGTGTTTGCTACCTCTGATTTAGACTGAGTCTCTCAATTGATAATTGCTCAGTGAACTGATCTGGGGGACAGCGTTCCTTGATGTTGATGAACATACAATTACTGGCTGAGAGATACCACATGCCAGTCCTAGGGCTTGCCAGGAATGCAAAGATACATAGGTCATGATCATATCTTCACATAGCAATGGGAAGAGTAAGATTTCCAAGAATTCTGGCAGCTTTCTTCCATCATCACAATGAACTGCTGGTGCCCTTGTGGTGTTGAAACTACAAGTTACAGGCCTACTGTACCAGTTTCCAAGAGCCTCTTAGTGAAATGGGCATCTTCCAGAGGATATACTTTGGGGTTCACTTCTGCCTCCATCATCCTCATGATCCTGTTGTCCGATTTCTCCCTCACTCTTGGAAGAATACTGAGATCCTAAGAGCAGGATGAATTCTGTTAGATTCGAAGCATCATAAAGGCCAATTCCAAACCCCTCATTTGAGGGAACTGAGGTCCGGTGAACTCAAAGGACTTGCCAATGGTCACACAGCTAGCAAATATCAGAGATGAGATTTGAACCCAGGTCCTCTGATTCTAATTCTGGGTGTTTTTCAATTGTATTGTACTATACCCTCTCTGTAGATGATCTCTATAGACAATTTCATTACTTTCTCTGATTCTACATTCTATGTTTAATTCGTGCTCTGGTTAAAGGAGAGATGGATGAATGCTGAGGTTCTCTCCAACTTCGGGACTCTAATCTTTTGTAAATCTACGACTAATTAAAGATCAGTGTTCAAAGCCTGGAGTTCTATGGCTGAGTTACTAGGGCTGCCATTCTCAAAATGTGATCCGTATTTGTGTCAAATGGTTATCAGGAAGGAGGGAGTGGGGAAGGGAGAGAGACAATTTGGAACTTAAAATGTAACAAAAAATTTAATTTAATTTAAAAAATATGGGGATCTCTGAAATAGTTCAGGGGATCCTTGAGGTCAAAACAATTTTCATATTGATACTGAGACATTAATTGACTATTACTCTTCCCTTTTTCAACTACACATCTATCTGGGGCTGGACTTTCTTCATGTACTTCAACCAAAACAAAGCATCACAACAGATTGAATCCAGCTATCTTCTATGAAACCAGACATTAAGGAGATTTGCAAAAATAGGTAAAACAATCTACTCTTTTTCCTAATTTCTATTGTTTTGGAAAGTATAGTTATTTTTCATAAAGTATATTGCTCATGTTAACATTAAATGTGTTTATTATTTTAAATGAATTAATAAGTACTTTAAATATTTATCATATAAGTGTCTCAGATGGTAAATATCAACAATATGAAGGGAATCTATCAATAGGAATCTAATACCAACAATATGAACAAAAGCTCTTCGGGATCCTTGGTAATTTTTAAGAGTGAAAAGGAGTCCTGAGACCAAAAAGTTTAAGAACTGATATACTAGAGAAATTGAACTACTGTCAAGGTAGAATAAGGTAGTAGAAAGGGCAGTGAACCTAAAATGGAATCTTGACTCTTTAGTTTGTGTGACTTTGGGCAAGTCATTTAGCCCCTCTGGATCTGTTTCCTCCTCTGCATGAATGAGAAAGTTGAACTAATCTGCAACATCTCTTCAAACTTAAAAAAATCCTATGCGATTGGAAGTCTTACATTCTATTCCACCACCCCTCTCGCCAGAGTCAGGACTTCAGCCAAGTCATTTTGAAGTCATTGAGTCTCAGTTGCCTGATATTACTTTACCAGTATGAAGTCAGGAGGCTGGACCAGAAGATCTCTTCAGAACACTTTCAGCTGTGGGACTCATCAACCCATCAATCAACAAACATTTATTGAGCACCTATTATGTGCCCCTAACCTGGAAACCAAGAAGTCCTTGAGTTCAAATCTTTACTCTGATTGCTTATATGACCTTGGACAAGTCACTTGCCCAATCTCTCAGTATTCTAGGCAATCTAAGAATATGCTGTGGAGAATGTACTGACCTGCCTTTGTAGTGACTGTTTCCTCACCCAGAAGTTATCCATATCAAAGAAATCACAGGTCCAGACCTTCTCCCTCTCCCTGTGTTCCTAGGTAATTTATTTAGGAATTGGGGATACAAAAACCAAAAATGAATCAGCCTCTGCCATCAAAAAGCTTGTATTTCACCATAAAGTCAAATAAAAAACATCACCATAGATTTCTGAGGCCCCTTTTCCCCCTAGAGACTCAAAGCACCTCTCAGTGTAAATGGAAGAGGGGTTTAACTGAATGGAGTGATTTTTCCAACCCACCTCAAAATACTAGCCACACAGAGAATATAATGACTGTGAAAGAAGGGACCTTAAACATCATCCAACTATTGGAGATACTAAGAGAACTGGGGGAAGGCTAGAGTAGGAACAGCAGAGAGAAGATGATGTATCATTACTAAGGATCTGGTTATGATTCAACTCAATCTAACGAATGTGTTAACCTACAATATGCTAAGTGCTAGAGATAGAGATGGAGATAGAGATAAAGATAGAGATATCCTGAAGGAGATTGCAATCTAATGAGGGCGGGGGGGGGGGTGGGTAGAATATGACAGTGTGCACAAATAACTATATGCTGTGAAATCATTCATTAAAACTGAATGGGTTCCTGATGAGTTTACAAGTGAATTCCATCACTTTTAAAGTACAGTAATATCTATACTGGGCAGCTAGCTAGGATAGTAGATGGGCCTGGAATCAGGAAGACCTGAGTTCAAATCTGACCCCAGACATTTACTAGCTGTTTGACCCAGGGTAAGTCACCTAATCTTGTTTGCCTCAGTTTTCTCATCTGTCAAATGAGTTGGAGAAGGAAATGGCAAACCACTCTAGTACCTTTGCCAAGGAAACTCCAGATGGGGTCACAAGGAGTTGGACATGACTGAAATAACTCAACAACAGCTATAATATCTATACCACACATATTATTCTCAAAAATTAATAAAGAACTCTACTAAACTCCTTTTAAAAGACAAATATAGTCCTAATACTTAAGCCAGGGAAGGATAAAACAAAGAGAACTTCAAAACAATTGTTAATAATGAATATATATATTTCAAATGTTTAAATAATAACCTGATTATAGCTTGAGATCAAACCTATATCCCTAATTTCCAGGCAACAATGAATTAGAGAGGCATTCTTTTGATTTAAGACAATTCTAGTTCCAGGCATCTTTTTTTAAATTTTATTTTTATGGATTCCATTTGTGTTTATATCATGTTCATTTCCAAATATATATCTAATCCACCCCTTCCCCAATAAAGTATCTATTGTAACAAATATTTTAAAAAGAAAGGAGTCAACATGGTATAATGGGAAAAGAACCAGCCTTCTCCTCATTCTCTGAACTACACCAGTATGCTCAACTGCCTCTTCCCTCTGCCCCTGCAGGTCCCTTCTCCTTCTCCCACTGGTGAGTTCTTTCCAGTACCTCCATTTGGCACAGGAATCCAGAGCAGTCACTACTCATTCTTGGTATTCTATCAGCCTAAACTCTTCACCCTTTTGTTTGCTTTTTTTTTTGGTGTGGTCTTCCCCTATTAGAATGTTAGATTCTTGAGGGGAGGGACTATTTTTCTCTTTGCTTGTATTGTAGTCCCAGCATTTAGTGTAGTTCTTCGCATATAGTAAATGCTTAATAAATGCTAATGGACTGACTTGTTCTAGAGTCAGAAAACCGGGGCTCAAATCCCATCTCTACTGTTTACTAACTCTATGACCTTAGGCAACAGCCTTTCACATGTAGCCATCATGTCCTACTTACCCTCTCCCCCCTCTCTCTACCATCTTTTCTTTTTCATACATTAAATGTCCCCATTTCCTTCAACTGATCTTTAGATAACATGATCTATGAGCCCTCAACAACTCTGTTGCCTTCCTCTGGACAGTAGCTTATCAATACCCTTCATAAATGGTGGCACTCAGAAATGAACACTATGTTCCAGATGTAGTCAGGCCAAGTCAGATTGTAACCTCCTTCTATTTTGGACACCATGCCTCTCTTAATATAGCCTAAGGTCTGACTAGGTTTTTTTCTTTGTCTCATTACCAGCCACCATAGCAATGTTGTTGACTCATATTGAGCTCACAGAAATCCTGAGATCTTTCTCAGGTAGACTATTATAGCTGAGTCTTGTCCCTCCCACCTTGTACTTGTGATTTTGACTTTTTGAACCTAACTGGAAGACTTTACCTTTCTACAAATATAGAAAGGAGCTGTGATTTGGGGTGGGGAAGTCCTGGTGAGGAAAGTCCCTGCGTGAATGCTTTCTCCAGCAGGACATGTTAAGTAGATAGGGCCTAGGAAGTTGCTTCAGTCATGTAGAGATAAAGGGATTTACCCAAGGTCCTATTGCTATTAAATATTAAATAGAAAGGATTAAAATTTAGGTCTTTCTGATTCCAGGCCTATCCCTCTATCCACTATGTCCTGGCGTCTCTAAAAAGATTATTCATTGATATCTATTGAATTTCAGTTTAGTAGATTGGCCATGGTGCTTTTTGACCTCAGGCAAATTACATCAATTCGACTGAGCAAACACTTATTCTCTTCTATGTGTGCGAGGTGCTGGAGATAAAAAGACAACTCTGTTGCCAATTTCTATCCGTCATATGTATGCCTCCCACCCCCACCTCCCTTCTTTCCTTTGATTCTGCAACCACAGTGGTGCAGACTCTCATCACCTCACTCCCAGACAATTGTAATTGCCTGCTGGTGGGTCTCCCCACTCCAGTTCATCTTCCCCTGAGCTGTTGAAGTGATATTCCAAAGTTCAGGTCAGACCATGTCACCCCTCCATCCAACCACTCAATAAACTGCAGTGGCTCTCTATGACCTCCAAGATCAAATAAAAAACCTTTTAAAGATCTTTATTATGTAGTCCCTTCCTAGTCTCGTTACACCTTTCTCACTTGACATAGCCTCCTTCCTCTTTCTTTTACACCACACCCCATTTTCCAACTCTAAGCATTTTCACTGGCTGTCCCCCATGCCTGGAATTCTCTCCCTCCCCATTTCTACCTTTTGGCTTGTGGGCCTTATTTCAAGTTCCAACTAAAATACCACCTTCTACAGGAAGCCTTTCCTGATGCCTTTTAATGCAAATACCTTCCTTTTTTGGATGATTGGATTATTAATCCTTCTTGGATTATTTCTAATTTATCCTATTTATATCTTAATAGTCAGCTAGCATTTACATAGTGCTTCAAGGTTTCCTTAGTATTTTAGAGATATTATCTCATACGATCCTTAAAACAACCCTGAGAGGTAGGTGCTACTATTATCATACCCATTTTACAGATGAGGAAACTGAGACCAACAGGGATTAAGTGACTTGTCCAGAGTCACACAGACAGTTGAGGGTCTGAAGTCAGATTTGAATTGATGTCTTCTTGACTCCAGGTCCATCGCTCTATCTGCTGTGCTACTCAACTTCCTCCTGTCTCATTTGTACATAGTTGTTTTCATGTTCTCTCCCCCATTAGATTGTGAGCTCCTTGACAGTAGGAACTGTCTTTTGCCTTTATATCTCTATATAGTCAGATTCTCACCTCCTTCTTTTTAGGACACCATGCCTCTTTTAATATTGCCTAAGATTTGACTAGGTTTTTGGTTTTTTTTCTCTTTATCAGCTACCATAGCAATGTTATTGACTCATATTGAGCTTACAGAAACTTAGCACAGCATCTGGCACATGGTAGGTGCTTTAAAAAAGTTTATTTTCTGACTGGAAGTCCAAATAGTTCCTGGGCCTCCAGCTCAAAAAGGAAACAAAAAAATGAGGAGGATGTGATCATCTGTAAACCTAAAATGTCTTCAATTTGTTATACAATTTGTTATATAATAGTACAACTAAATGAGAATATAGACCATCTGGGAGGGCAGGCAACCTGGCCTACTAGGTTTGTGCTCAATAATAATTTCCAATCTTTTTAAAATATGTAGGTCAATGGTATGTCCATATTTAGCTGATGCATTTATGTCTATGTTTAATGATAAAGTAAAGGGGAAAAAAGTTCCTAAAATTTTCATTCTGCATATCTCCTCTCTGGGCTTCAGTTTCCTCATCTACTCAAGTACCAAGTACTGTGTCTACGGTCCCTTATAGAAAGCCTTTCCCAACTCCTCTTAATTCTGGTCCTTTCTCTGTGTTACTTATTTCCTAATTATCCTGCATATAGCTTGTTGGTTCATATTTATTTGCTTGGTGTCTCCCCCACTCAATTGTAAGCTCCTTGAAGACAGAGACTGTCTTTTGCCTCTTTTTTGCATCTATAGTACTTAGCATAGTACCTAGTACCATGTATCGTGTAGTAGGTATCTAATAAATGTTTATTGATTGACTTATGAATGTATTAACAATTTACTTTTCCAGGCAAGAGGCACAGAAGCACTATGGGTGTGCTGGTCTGTTGGGAGTATGCAGGATTGTGATTGGAGAATCATGAATTCAAAGAGGACCTGGATATCCAGATGATAAGGTGAGACAAGACTGGGACACTTATGAAGGGGAGAGAAGATGATAGGAAAACAAGGTCTGCTGTTTTGGAAAGAATTCTGGGTGTGGAATGAGAAGACTGGGACTTGAGTCTTGATCTACCACTTGCTAGCAAGTCACTTCACCTGCTTGAGCTTCAGTAGGCTACATCTGTAAAATGGGATAATTCTTCCTGCCCTACCTCCATCACAGGACTGCTGTGAGGATCAGAGAAATGATGGAGTGGACTTTGTCCACTTCACTTCAGCCCTTCTGCAACTGGCACTGGTATTTTCACATATCTACCATACCAACCTATCTTTGCAGAATTCTCACAAGACCCAAGTGGGCAAGATTTTCTCAGATAAAGAAACTGAGGTTGGGAGAGGTTCAGTAACTTGCACCAAATTACACAGCCAAGGTCTGAATTTGAATGAAGTTCCAGGTCCATCCACCCACCTCCCTCACATTCCAAATGTAAAGAAACTGAAAGGTCTTGTCCATAGTTAATCAATACTTTTGAACAAAGAACTTAAATACCTTTCCTGATTCCCAATTCAATGCATGAAAATAACAATAATGATGTTGTTGATCATAGGTGACATTTACCATGGTCAAATTATTTCAATTCTCTGAGCCTCAGTTTCCGCAACTACAAAACTCAGAATGCCTACACCATTGAGTTGTTGTGAAGTCCAATGTAGATAATGTATGTAAATTTTCAAGTGTCATATATAAATATCGCTCTTTCTAGCATAGCACTTTAAAGTGTACAAAGCACCTTTGGAGCATTATGTCATTTAAATCATACAACCAGTCACTCAACAAACATTTATTAAGTACCTACTATGTGCCAGGAACTGTGTTAAGCTCTGGGGGATACAGAGGAAGAAAAAAATATATTGTTGAGGTCTTACTGACTCTGTTGCTCAAAAGAGAGATAGCCTCATGTAGGGAAAGAGGTTAAATTTCAGCCTTGCCATTTTCTAGCTGTATGATTTTGGGCAAGTCCTATTCCCTGTCTCAGAATCAGTGTCCTTAGCTATAAGACGAGAAAGGTTAGAGACTGTTGCTGGGATCCCTTCTGGCATTGACATTTTTTCGTGTGTTTAAGGGATCTTACTACAAAAAACAAAACAAAAAAACCACACACAACTGGTTCTGCATAAAGTTTACATGAACTGAACTGGCTACTTCAACAATTTGTCACAGTTTTATTAGAATTATGGTGTCATATCCCAGGCACTAAAGCTTTCAACTGGTTAAGGTCACATTTGGGGAGAGAAGAGAGACAAGAGCAGAAAGCTTATGTAGTATAGTGGAATGAGAACTGGAGTGGGAATCAAGAGATCTGGGTTCAAGTCCTTGCTCAGCCACATATTATCTTTGGGACCCTGGGCAATTCACATAACTTCTGTGGACTTCAGTTTACTTACCTGTCAAATGTAAGCTGGGAATTGAGGTGGCAAAATCTTTTCCTATTCAAAGATTTTATGATTTTTAGTTGGGAGCATGAATTAAAATTTGACATCTAGGTGGCACAGTGGAGAGAGCACTGGACTTGGAATCAGGAAGACATATTTATGAGTTCAAATCTGGCCTCAAACTCATACTAACTGTGTGACCCTAGGCAAATCACTTAACCCTGTTTGCCTCCATTTCTTCATCTGTAAAATGAGCTGGAGAAGGAAATGGTAAACCACTCCAGTATCTTTGCCAAGAAAACCCCAAATGGGGTCACAAAGAGTTGGACATGACTGACAACTCAATGACAAGAATGAATTTAAACTATGCCTTCTATTCTCTGACTGTCTCCTCCATGAGTAAATTTAAGGTTCCCTTGAGTCTTACATTAAGTGCTATGCTTGAGGAAAAAGGAAGAAAAGGGGGAGAGGATGGAAATGTTATTTAGAGTGAATTTCTTTTTTGCTTTTAGACTTAAAACTAAGACTTGGGAGGAAGCTTGAGTTGTGATGGATGGGTGGAGAAGTGGGCAGAGGTTGCTCATTTTTATGAGAAATCAGGTTTCTCAGTTGGATGAACCTGTTACAGTTGATCTGTCCCATTTGCAAGGTGTTTCCGCCTGGGACTTATTGGGTGTTCACCAAAGTGGTATGTACGTATTTATGAATATATATGTGTTTTCAAACCTTTGCATGCCTCCAAAAGAAGCTGATTTGAGTGGTTGAGTTGGAGTTGGATGGGGGTTAGGATGGAGGGCAGTTACCCCAAATGGGAATCTAATTATCTCATGCTGTCCATTGCTCTTCAAATTTGGTCATTTGGGACACCACCAGCAAAATCTTTTTACAGTCTTTGTTGGCCAGATTGGCCAGGGGCCTAATCAAGCAACAGAACAAGGTCTTTCCTCCGCCAACAAGGTGAAATGCCCAGAATTTATACAGTGATATTCAGATTCTGAAAGCTCCAGTCTTGCTTGACTACTGGCTAAGAGCAGAGGGAGTTTACTGCAAAGCAGCAAAGAGGTTTTGATTGAGAATCAGAGGATTCAAGTTTAAATTAAGGATTTGTCACTTATTGTGACAAGATCTGTGACTTTGGACAAGTCTTTTTATCTCTCAGCCTCAGTTTCCTTATTTGTAAAATGGAGTTGGATCACATAATTGCTGTTTATCCTATCCCCAAATCATATGGTTTTCTGGAATATTATCTTTTATGAGGCAAGGCTCATCACCATTGGTCAAAAACTAAAAGCAATTGGGATCACTAAGTATAAGGTTAATGGGGAATAAGGTCTTCCTTGCTCATCAATAGGCTTCATGTGGAATCCATTAAGGGAAGCTTGCTTGCTTGTAGGAAGGCTTACACACCTTTTGTTAATTTCTAATTAGGCACTGAGTCAGGAGGGGTCTGGCTCTAAGCCTATTAACTGAAAGACTATATATTCTGAGAGGTGAGCTTTTGCTTTGGAGGCTCACTTATGAAAAAAATGTTGATTCCCTGGTCAAGACTCTGAGTTACTGTATGTTCAGAGCTCCCTGACTCCTCAGAGGTAAAGGCTCTCTCAATTCGATGGTAGATAAAAAACATATATTCAGGCAGTAGAGTCCTGTCTGTTGGTCTTTATTTCTCTTCTCTGTATTTTTTCTGTTTAATTAAGGAAGACTGTTGACCCCTGAAATAACTGTCTTTCCTAGTAAAGCAAATAAAAGAACCTGCACTAGCAGCCATCCTGGGTATGCTAGTATGGTTGCTGTTATACCAAGGTATGAGTAGTCTTCCTCAGCTGTCAAGGATTCTTATGTGGATTTCTTTTCTATTTGAGTTTGACACCACTGTCCTACTCCACAGCTCAGTAGCTCTTCCTAGAACACTTCCCCAAATTCTAAGCTTCCAAAACATTCTGGCCCTAGGACTTTCCCCATAGTTCCTTCTGGCCTGTCATGGAACCATCATCCACAGGCTGACTTGGGATTTCACCCATGTTTCCCTCTGACTTTCCATGCCACCCCCATTCATACCCAAATTGATTTATATCCCCAATTCACATGTCCATCGCCAAAGTCTGTAACTCTGCTAGGATTTAGGGTATTTAAGTATCTCTTCTCACCTCTCTGAAATAACTTTAATGCCATGAGTACTGATTTGAGTCTCAGTGGGGATGATGTAAAGGAATTAAATCCACCTCAGAAAGCTCTCTCCCAAAAATAAGACTGTTTCAATAGTGTATAGACAACTGCTTTGCCCTTCAGAAGCATTTAAGATTGTCATGTCTCACTTGTGGTAATCAACTTTGGCCACCAGAAATCCCAGACTAATCCCCTCTTCTTACAGAGCGTTCCATTACTGGAACTTTACTACAACACCAGCCACATTACAAACACTAATAGTCCCAAAAATGGACCTAGAGGTTTCACTTCTTACCATCCTCCTTCAAGTAGTCCCATGTTTGTTCCCAGTAGTGCCTGCCCTTCCTGGAAAGTCTCCACCACACAGGCCACATTACCATCAAGATGGTATTATACATGGACCAGAAGGATTCACTTCTTAACATTCCCTCCAGGTGTTCTACCCATTGGGCAGCTAGGTGGCCCAGTGGATAGAGTGACAGGACTGGGGTCAGGGAGACCTGAGTTCAAACCTGACATCAGACACTTGCTTGTGACTGGGCAAGTCACTTAACCCTGTTTGCCTCAGTTTCTTCATATTCAAAATGAGCAGGAGAAGGAAATGGCAAACCATTTGCCAAGAAAACCCCAAAGAGGTCACAACATGGGAGTGCAACATGACTGAAAAAAATGACCAACCAACAACATTCTGTCTATTGTTATTCTCAGCAGCAGATTAAGACTGTTGCGGAGGGATTAATGGTTTTACCTTCAGGACTAGAACCCAACACTCTTTCTAGCCTGGACCTGAGAGTCCCTAAGGCCTCCTTCTATGCCCTAGGGATGTTCAATCAATTTGGGGTTCTCAATCTGTGCCATCTTCATTCCTAGATTGGATAAGGACTCAGTTTGAGAGCTTTGGCACCTTTACAACTGCTTAGCCTGTGGAAGGGATAGTAAGGTGGCGTAGTGGATAAAATGCTGGGCATGGAGTCTGGAGGACTCATCTCCCTGAATTCAAATCTGATGCCAGATACTTGCCAGCTGTGTGACCCTGGGCAAGTCACTTAACTCTGTTTCCCTTGGTTTCCTCATCTGTAAAATGAACTGGTGAATTAAAGAAGGAAATAACAAACCACCCCAGTATCTCTGCCAAGAAAACCCCAAACTGGGTTGTGAAGAGTTGGATACAACTGAAATGATTGAACAACAACAGACTGTGGATGAGGACCTCAGAGTGGAGGATGCCAGACTGAACTTGCAAATAATCTTTATATACTTCTGTTGGAATCCACCTTGGAAAGACCAGGGAGAGTAAAAAGGGATACTAAGAACAGCAGAACCATCACCCTCCATTGCTCTGTAGTTTCTCACTCACCTAGAGTGATATTGATTGCTAGCCAGAATTAGACTCCAAAATCAATCCTCATTTATCAATTCTGCACCAAAACCACACCATCAAGGAAAGGCCTAGCATGAGCATCAGGGAAAGGACTGCTGTGTGACCAGTGGGGAGAGGAAAGGTAGTCAGTCACTAAGGAGCATGGCTGCTGTGTCACAAAGGTAGCCGTAGGGAGAGCAATGTGTCAGTGCTTCCACTGTTTGCAGGATTTGTGGCAATGACAGTTGCCAGCTAGGAGACTTTCAGTGTGCTTAGGGGATTTCCTTATTGGATCTTCTGTGATTAATCATCTTTTTTCTGTCTTTTAATAAACTGTCTATTCCTAAAGAGGGTCCAAGTCAGAATTATGAACCATCGGGGCTGGGAAAGGGATCTGGAGGTGTCATCCCCCCCGACCGTGGCCAGAAATAAGCCTCCTTATTCTTTCTGTTTCTTAGCAATCTTGGGAAAGAGGAGTTTAGAGGTTCCATGGGTCTTAGCTCCAGAGTTTCAAGAAAATCTTGAAGTTTCATGTTTCTTAGGTATGCATAGAAAAAAGCTGTTTTGTCTATGCTACCCATCTGCACAAATCTGAATTTTTTTAAAATTAAGATTTTTGGCTGTGGGAGGTCATCTACAATTCTGTCTCTAGAATCTTACTGTGAGGTGAACTTTCTTCTCTGTTTGGAAAGGTATATAAATGTTTTCCATCCCACTCATCCTTCTTACCAAACCCTGAGCAGACTTGGAAACATCACAATCATAGAATCTTGCTTTGGTAGGTACCCACAAAACAGTGAAGTGCAATCCAGAGCTGAAGAATTGCCTCTACAACAGATCCAACAAATGATCACACAACTTTTGTTGAAAGACCTCTAGTAAGGAGAAATTTGGTATATCTTGTGTCATTCTATTCTAATTTGCAATAGCTCTAACTGTTCGGTGCATCTAGGTGGCGTAGTAGATGGAGTGTTGGGCCTAGAGTCAGGGAAACCTGAGTTCAAATCTGCCCTCAGACGCTTACTAGCTGTGTGACCCAGGCCAAGTCACTCAACCCAGTTTGCCTCAGTTTCCTCATCTGTAAAATGAGCTGGAGAAGTAAATGGCAAACTACTTTGGTATCTTTGCCAAGAAAACTACAAATGTGGTCATGAGAATTAGATGTGACTAAACAACAGTAACAACTAATCGTTCAGCAATTTTTCCTTACATCTAGCCTAAATCTGTCTCTGCATCATCTAACCATCGCTCCTAGTTCTGTCCTTTGGAAACAAACACGACACATATAATTCCTCTTCTATTTGACAGGCCTTTAAAAACTTGAAGATATCTATGGTATCCCCTTTAAGTCTTTTTCCCCCTCCAGGCTAAATATCTCAGTTCCTTCAACTAATCTATTTATTGTTTATGACGTCTAAGTCCTTCACTATCTTGGTCCCCTGCCTCTGGGTTGCCTGGACCTCCAGGTTACAAATGTTCGTTACACGTGGCTTCCAGGACTAAACACCTTAAGACTTCATTCTGGGCACTCTTTTCTCTGTGGATTCTTTTCCTTGATGATTTCATCTGTTCCTATGGGTTTAATTACCATTATTTCTCAGATGAGTCCTAAATCTATGTACACAGTCCTACTCACATGATGCAACTCTAGTCCTGTATTACTGAATATTTGTTGATGACCGTTTATATTTAGTCCACGTATCCATTTGGGGCTTATCTTATGATGTGGTATGAGGTGTTAGTCTAAGCCCATCTTCTGTCAAATTATAAAATAGCGAATCCTTATCTCAGTAACTAGAAGTCTTTGGGATCTTACTTTTTTCATTATTATTCTTGAAAATCGTGATCTTTTATTCCTTCATGTAAGTTTCCTCATTATTTTCTAGCTCAATAAATTATTCTTATGGGTTTGATTGGGAGAGCACTGAATAAGTAAATCAATTTAGTAGTATCATCAATTCTTTATAGTAGCTCAATCTACATGAGAGCGATTAATGTTTCTCCAATTATTTAAGTCTGTCTTTATTTCCACAAAGAGTGTTTTATAATTGGATTCATATAGTTTCTGAGTGAATCTTGGTAGATATGCTCCCAAATAGTTTACAATTTCTGTAATCATTTTCAATGGAATTTCTCCTTCTAGTGCTTCCTACTGGGATTTCTTGAGATTATATAGGAATGTTGATGATTTATGTGGATTTGCTTTATATTCTTCAACTTTTCTAAAGCTATTGTTTCAATTAATTTGAGAGTCCTCTAAGTACATCATCATACCATCTATTTAAAAGAGATAATTTTGTTTAGCCTTTGCCTATGCTTATTCCTTCAGTTTCTTTTAATTGTCTTATTGCTATAACCAGCATTCTAGTACTTAGTCAAGTAGTAATGATGGTAAAGGGCATTCTTTCTTTATCTTGGCTATTACTGAAAAAGCTTCCAACTTTTCTTCATTATACATAATTCTTCTTAGATTTCAATAAATATTATTTATCATATCAAGGAAAGTTCCTGATAAAATAAAAGCGATTTTCATTTGAAAAAAAAAGGAAAGTTCCATTTGCTCCTTTGATTTCTAGAGTTTTTAATAGACATACATATTTGTTTTATCAAAAACTTTTTCTACATCTATTGATATAATCATGATTTTTATTATTTATATTAACAACTTATTATCTTGTGTTGAACCAGCCCTGCATTCTTAATATAAATTGAACACCCACAGTGCATAATTTTTCTATGTTGTTGTAGTTTATTTGATAATATTTTATGAAAAATTTTTGTGTCAATGTGCATTAGGACTATTTATCTGTAGTTTGTCTCTCTGTGGTTTAAGTATCAAGACTGTTTCATAGAAAAAAACCTAACCCTTGGAAACTAAGGCATGTACATCAGTTGTGGAAATGGCTGAAGAAATTGTGGTAAATGAATATAATGGAATATTCTTAAGTGACAAAAAATGAGGAAAAAGGTGATTTAAAATAGACTTGAGAAGACTAGTATGATTTGGTGAAGTGAAGTGAACACAACTGGAAGAAAAATATAAATTCTAGTATCAACATTATAAAAAAGAAATAAAATATGAATAATTCAAAGAATTATTTAGAAGACATGAAGATTAAGATTAAGAAAGCAGACCTAAAAGAACAATACATACAAATATGTTAACAAAGATAACAATAAAAAGGAACAAAATCCAAGTTAAATACATTGGAATATGTTGTTAAGGTTAATATACATAACTTTTGTTTCTTTCAAAAATCAAGTAATAATTCAATATAGATTCATTTATATAACCATTGCTTTTGTTGTGTCAGTTTCTTTGTTCTTTCTTTTGTTTTGTTCTTGTACTGTAATACTACTGTCAAAAATAAAGAAAATAAATCTCAAAAAAAGGAGATATTGGAAGAATGCTTTCATATTATTACATAGTTTATGCTTTTTGGAATTAATTGTTTTTGAATCTTTAATAGGAATTCCTTGTAAATCCATTTGGTACTGGAGTTTTTTTTAGGGGGAGTTGGGGTGGGAATTAACTATTTGAAAATGACTAAAGAGGCATCTAGAGAGATTGAGCTTAATTTTCCTCCTGTGGAGAGGATATACTGTGGAGAAGATATGCTCAAGAGAATTTTTTTTTTGGAAGGGGGAAGGCAGGGCAATCGGAGTTAAGTGACTTGCCTGAGGTCACACAGCTAGCAAGTGTGTCAAGTGTCTGAGATCGAATTTGAACTTGGGTCCCCTTGACTCCAGGGCCAGCTCTCTACTCACTGCGCCACCTAGCTGCCCCCATGCTCAGGAAAATTCTTGAGAGATTTTATCCTGAGAAAACTAAAGGGTGGGGTTATGGTTCAAGTATCTATGGAGCAGTCAGCTATTTCAACTGATGGTTAGAGGTGACTATGATCTTTGTCCTAAATGTTTCACTGTTAATGTGCACTGTTTGTTGCACTCTTAATAAATTATATAGGCAATAACATGAATATATTTAAATGAGACTAGAGGGTTAAGATTGCGAGAGGGGCAGAAAAAGCTAAATGGGAAAGGAGATTTTTTCTAATTTATTTATAAACTAGAATAGGAGCTCCAAGTTAATTAGATGTTAAGAGAGATTGTGAATTTCTATTAATTTTGGAAGACATAGAGCATGTCACTTGATTACATTAGAATCCAGGTAGAGAATCAATAAGGAAATAAGGCAGTATTTGTAGGGAGTAGAAAAAGGTGAGAGGTAGTGTGATTGTCAATATCCATATAAAATACACATGGGAGTTCTGTCCTAGAGCTTGTTATACCGCTCTGTATCTCTGCATGACGAGCTTAATGGCAATATGCAATTTCAGCCACCATCTCTTTCTTAGATGGTATAGTCACAAATTGATAATTTCCATTATGTTAGACTGGTTTTAAATTCACCTTCTAGTACATCCTAGTTGATAAATGTTTCAATCAAAAAATCATTCAGCTTGTTGTAGTTCAGTAACTTGTGACTAGAAAGCACTAAGTTATTCATCTTATAAATATAAGAGGGTCCATGGGCCTGGCCTTCCTCCTCTAGAATTCTATACAAGACTTGAGCAACTGATGATATTACCAAATATTACACATGAGAGGCTAGCAGATGAGATGTAGGATTTTTGGAAAGAGATCAATCAATTGATAAATGCTTATTTTTTTAAGCACCTACTGTGTACCAGGCACTGTACTAAGCATTGGGATACAAAAAGAAGGCAAAGATAAACCCTGCCCTCAAGGAGCTTGCAATCTAGTAGAGGAGACAACATGCAAATAAATATATACAAAATAAGCTGTATACAGGATAAATGGGAAATAATTAACAGAGAGAAGGCTCTAGAATCAAAGGGGGTTAGGGAAAGCTTTCAGTAGAAGATGGGATTTTGGTTGGGACCTAAAGGAAGCCAGGGAGGTCAGTAGTGTAGTGGAGAAGGGAGAATATTCCAGGCATGAGGAACAGCCAGAAAAAATGTCTGGAGCTGAGAGATGGAGCGTCTTTTTTGTGGAACAATCAGGAGGCAAGTGTCACTGGATCAGAGAGTACATGTTGGGGAGTAAGGTGTAAGAAGACTGGAAAGGCAGCAGAGGGCTAGGTTATTTAGGACTTTGAATGCCAAACAGAGCATTTTGTATTTGATCCTGGAGGCAATAGGGACCCACTAGAGCAGTGGGAACATGGGTTGGGGGTGGGGTGGGAGGTGACATGATTAGATCTGCACTTTAAGAAAATCACTTTAGTAGCTAAATGGAGGATGGATTGGAGTAGAGAGAGACTTGAAGCAGGCATATTATAGAAGTCCAGACAGGGGGTGATGAGGATCTACACTAGAGTGGCAGCTATGTCAGGTGATGGAAGGAGACAGACTTGAGAGATGTTGCAAAGGTGAAATCAGCTTTGGCGATAGATTGGATATGGGGAGGGGGTGAGGAATAGCAAGAACTTGAAAATGACTCCTAGGTTGTGAACCTGGAGGACTTAGAAGATGGTGTTGCTCTCTACAGTAACAAGGCAGGTAAGAAATGGGGGAGGCCTTGAGGGAGAAATAATGAGTTCTGTTTTGGACATGTTGAGTTTAAGATGTCTACTGGATATCCAGTTTGAGAGATCTAAAAGGCAATTGGAGATGTGAGATTGGATGTCAATAGAGAGAATGGGGGCAAGATAGGATGATTTGAGAATCAACAGCATAGAGATGGTAAGTGGATAGAGCACTGGACCTGGAGCCTGGAAGAAATGAATTCAATTCTGGCTTCAGATACTTACCAGTCATGTGACCCCTGAGTAGATTATTTAACTTCTGCTTGCCTCAGTTTCCCCATATGTAAAAATGGGGATAATAACAGTCCCTAGCTCCCAAGGTTGTTGTGAGGATCAAATGATATAATAATTGTAAAATGCTTAACATAATGTCTGACACATAACAAACTCTATGTAAAAATATTATTATTGTTGGAGAAGAGAAGAGGCCCCAGGACTGAACCTTGAGAGAAATTGATGGCTAGAAGGCATGATCTAGAAGAGTATACAGCAAAGGAATTAGAGAAGGAGCACTCACATAGGATGGGAAGCAGTAGAGGGTGGTGTCTTGAAGGTCTAGAGACAAGGGAGTATTAGGAAGGAGAGTCAACAACAATATCAAAAGCTGCATAGAGCTTAAGAAGAATGAGGATAGAGCAAAGGTCATTGGGTTTGGCAACTAAGAGGAGATGTGTGCATATTAACCAAAGAAAGAGAGGAGCAGAAAAATTAGCCACAGAGACACAGAATGTTTATGGGCTGCATCTTCTCTTACTGAGGCTTGTTGACGTTGAGGGATTCTCCCATCCATGCAGATGCTATACTGTTGGGCATTGATGTGGTTATACTTTGTTAGTCTTTTGATGTTTCACCCTTTCTGTGGCAGGAAGTAGCACCTGTAGAAGAATGTGTAGAGTCCTGGAGACTCATAGCTTCCTAGCTAGCCTGACGTGGAGTTATGGAATTCCAAGCAGTGGTCCCTGGATTGCTCTTGAGTCTTTTCTGATAGGTAGCTTCCTTAGTCCCTCCATTTTGGACAAGGACAGGGACAGCAGTCACAACAGGCCCCAGTGAATCTAATATATATCCCGGAAACTTTTCATGGGTTCTTTATACTTGGACTTAGAGGAACCCACAAAGCAGTAACAATGAAGACTGAAGACATAAAGTGTATTCTTTATCCAACTAATTCCAAATGTCAATTATAGTTCAATCATTTTATGAAGGACACACAGCATATCTGTGTGTAAGGCTTCTGCAGACTGAGTGGATTAGCCATATT
The DNA here is from genome assembly GCF_011100635.1 of Trichosurus vulpecula. Classification (NCBI taxonomy): domain Eukaryota; kingdom Metazoa; phylum Chordata; class Mammalia; order Diprotodontia; family Phalangeridae; genus Trichosurus; species Trichosurus vulpecula. The sequence continues at coordinate 155,730,725 of NC_050576.1, read as the reverse complement.
TGGATTACAAGATAGTGAGTCTATAGTTCTCCTGGGAAGTTATAGATGTTAGTGAGAAGGTAGACACCATAGCCCTCCTCTGTCTAGGCCTGGTAAACATCTGCAGAGTTTTAACTCTAAGTGACCACCCATGCCTCCTATATGGAACCATACCAGAAGATAAAGAATTGAGTAGAAAACATTACAAAAACACTGCAACCTCCATTTAAAGGTAGATAGAGAAGTCTGACTTTGAAGATTATCCAGTGGTTGAGGAAAGGAAGGGCCTGAGGAAAAACCTCAGCTGAAGAGCTGTGGGGTTTTGCTGTAGGAACAGGATGTTGACTAGTTCATGGAACACAAAATTCACCTTCATGTCTTGAGAACTTTTTTCGATAATAGTATTGCAAACTTGCTTGTACCTAAGATGGAGGACATCAAGAAGTACCTAAAGGAGTTGTTAGTTGATAGCGTCATCCCAGAGTCCCACAGTCTGTAGTGGTGGTATAGATAAATATCATAAGAGTGTGGTGTTTGTGGAATGAGTAAGATAATTATGATACCATTTCATGTGTTCACAATGACATGGACTGTTTGCCGAAGAGCTAAGTATTTTTAGTATTGAATTCATACAATGAGTACTAACGCCTCCCCATGTCATCAGCAAGATGAGGAGAAGATAGCCTTCATCAACCCAGTAAGATTATAGCCATTTAATGACATGCCCCAAAGGATTTCTTTCCTAAAGAATTTTCATGCTCCAAAAGTTTTTGATGGCTCATAGAAGCATTAAGGGTAATGTATAGACAGCTAGATGGCACAATGGACAGAGTGCTGGACTTGGAGTCAGGAAGACCTGGATTCAAATTTGACCTCAGATACCTCCTAACTATGCAATCCTGGCCAAGTCACTTAACCTTTCTTAGCCTCAGTTTCATTGACTATAAAATTAGGATAATAGTATCACCTATCTCCCAGGGTTGTTGAGAGAATCAAGTGAAATATTATATGGAGAGCACTTAGCACAATGTCTGGCACATAGTAGGCACTTAATAAATGTTTGTTCCCTTCCCTTCCCCCACCATAGAAAAAAATGATACCACCTTCAATTCTCCAGGGAGCATCATATAACCCTGGGAATCAATGGTCATGGTTGAGCTATGCCCACATAATAAAAATGAGGATATTATCTAAATTAATTTATAAATTTCATTCTATAAGAATCAACTTACCAAAGGGATACTTTGCACTTAGAACAGGAACTGAACTCATAATTTAATTGGCATAGGAAACTTCCGAGGGAAGTTGCCCTACCAATCAATGTATGCCTATTCAGCTTAGGTCTTAGGGAATTGCCTATGCTTCTAAAAGGTTAAGCCCAGCATCACATCGACATTAGGCATTAAGACTAGATTTGGCCACAGATTTTCCTAGCTCTGTTTCTGGTTTTTCACTTCACTATTGCATGTTGCTTCTCATATTTTATATTTATAAACAAAATAATAGTTAATTCACAAGGAAAAAGATCTAGAAGCTCAAGGGAAGTAAAATATGCAAAAGTATTAATGAAGGAAACATAGCATTACCATACTTCAAAGAATATTATAAACTCTAATCATCAAAACCATTTTTTGGTGCTTAAAAAAGAACAACTGAAAAGTTAGGTCAGTAGAACAGACTAGATAAACAAGAAATATAAATAATAAAAAGCAGTTTTGATAAATCCAAGAACATAAATTATTGAGGAGATTCTTGACAAGACCTATTGGGGAAACTTGAGAGCAGTTTTTATAGGTCAGATTTACTATCATGATACATCAAATACCACAATAAATTCAAAATGACTTTGTTATTAATATTAAAAGTCATGCCACACAAAATTAGAATAGAATGAAAAGAGGTACCCTTCACAACTGTAGCTAGTGGAATAATTCTTAACTAAATCAGGGCTAGAGGACAGAAAACAAACAATCTTGACTATGTAAAATTAAAATTCTTTTGTATGAAAAAGCTCAATTAAGAGAATTAGAGGAGAAATCTGAGAATGTTAAAAAAAAGCAACTTGGTGGTACAGTGGATAGACTGGACTTGGAGTCAGGAAGATATGAGTTCAAATCTCACTTCAGATACTTCCTAGTTGTATCACCCAGGGTAAGTTATTTAACCTTTATCAGCCTTAGTTTCCTCGTTTCTAAAATGTGAATAACAAAAGCACTTATCACAGGATTATTGTGAGGATCAAATGATATGACTTATATAAAGCACTTTATAAATCTTAAAGTGCTATATAAATGTTAGAGAACTGGAAGGAATTTAGTCACTCCTAATCTATTATGAGAATCTGGGTTTGAAGTGTAGTTGAGGATTAAAAAAAAAAGATCTTGACAGCCATTTACCATCCATGGTCCCAACAAAAGAGTGGAAAATATGTTGGTTACCCTCAGGGATGATGATCTAAGACAACATTTCCTTTAAGGAAGAAGCCCCACCAGCAAATGACAATTCCAGCAGATGGTAGCATCAGAGAAGTAGCAAAAAGGAGCATCAGAGGTCAAATGGAGCAAGAGGGAGACAGAAATGGTTTCTTGGAGTTCAAACTGAAAGAAGAGTTCCACCTGGATTTTGATCTAGCCTCTTCTTTTCTTTCCAGTCTTGTCTGCACTTGTTTGCCCTTTACTCTCCTCTATGTTACATCGATCTACTTGCAATTTCTTGAACATGAAACTTCATTTCAAAGTCAGTCCTCTCTCTACAAAAAGTTTACCCTCAGTCATTGAAAATATTATTACAGAGAAGTTGTGAAAGTTATAGTGTTTGAGGAACTCCTATTTGGAAATTGAATTGGCACAAATCCCAGGTTTCCCCAAGGGTTTTCTTTTGAACTGTGGATGAGTTTTTTGTGTACCCAAACACTTACCATTGGCAACCCCACTTCCTCAGAGAATACTCAAAATTCTTGTAGCAAAACCCTCAGGAAGGCTTTGAGTAGAAGCCACAGGCACATCAGAGTGAAAAATTTGGGAAATGAGAAAAAGAGGGCAGGCATATGGTTTGGGGCTCTTCCTGAAAAGATTGCAGGGAATCCTCCCAGGTTCTGGGACTGGGGCTGTTAAATATGATGTGGAGTACAAAACATAACCCTGGGCTTTGAATGTACCGGTTTTTACTACTTTTTCCCTGGATCATTAAAACCACAGCTTGGCTGTCCCACAAAGAGTCCCTTGATGGAGTAGAGGGGTTTATTGAGAGGGGATTAGGGTATAAGGGAGCCCAAGAGACTTTCTTGAATAACAAGTGTAGCAAGTTCACACCTAATCAGTGGGATTGAGAACCCTCTGTGGTCTGGAGTAGGACACATAGGTCCCTGCAGAAGAAATTGTGGTAGGCAACCAAGGCACATCTAGGAATCAGAGGACCTGGAATATGGTGACACTTCGTTTAATAACTATTTGTGTGATCCTTGGCAAGTTACCCTTCTAAGCTTGAATTTCCTAAATAAAATGAGGGGATTGAATAAGAGATCTTTAAAGCTCTTCCAGAACTGATAGTCTAAATTTCTAAGCAGAGTTAGTGCTGGGGTTTTTACTTCTTCCCTCTTCCTTTCCCATTCGAACACTTGGAATTTGGATTCCCATTTGAAAATAAAAAATATCTGCAACAAGGGGTGTACATGATGACAGGTAGCACTAGTCACTTGGAGAGGATAAAGAAGGAGAAAAGAGGCAGGCCTGAGAGAGGAAGATAAATAACAACTAAGGGAGAAAAGGACTTTTGAGGTTTTCTTGCCCTCATCTACCACCAGAGGGATGGCTTTAGAAAAGTAGTGGATTCTAGAGAAACAGGAGCCATAACTAAGGCAGGGACTCCAGGGTTTGTCCCAGGAGCTGATATTTAGTGGGGGGGGGGTCTTTTTATCCCATTACAGGCACTGCTGAGTCCCCCTTGGATTGTGGATACAGAATGGAAATGAAAAGTGGAGCTCCTTATCAGGTTCCAAGAAACAATTTTAATCACTGTCACAGACAATGAAATTTCTCTATATTGCTCAAGGTAGAAAGACTTAGTCTTGTTCTTGTCTCTGATGATACCATACAATCCTTGCCTTCCAGCAATTTAAAATTTGCATTGTCCTTCATCCTCAAAGAGGACCATGATGTCAGGGAGATGATGATATGACTTGTAGTTGACTTTGCTTTGCATGAGGGAGGGCTTTGCAAGGTCACCAGTCTCATTTTCTCCTCCAGGGCCATCTGGGTCCAGTGGCCAGATATTTATCAGGATGAGTGGAGATGGTCCAGGAAGCAATGGGAGACTCTGGCTTTTTAGGCTAAAGTCTTTTCAGGTTCTCACTTTGAGTAAGGTAATGTCCATTCAGTGAATAGTCCTCTTTAAGAGGTGAGTCAAGGGATGCCCCTATTAATAAAAAAAATCAAACTGGGAGGGGAAAACCCTCAGGCTTGCTGGCCATAAGAGAACGATTGCTATTTACAATCACTCTGAGCCAGGACTATTAAGTGGTGCTTGGGCAGGGACCTGTTATTGTCCAATCTATGAGCTCCAGAGTGAATTGCATTTAAGATTTGGTCTTTGAGAAAGAAATCTAGCCTTTTAGCTCCAAGTAAACTAGGCAGCTTTTAGCCATCAAAATTTACCTTCCTTTGGAAAAGAAGAGGAAGAAGGAGAGGGAGAAAAAGAAGGAGAGGGAGAGAGAAAGGGAGAAGGAGAGGGAGAGGGAAGGAAGGGATAAGCAATATAACATTTACAAAATGAGGACAGGAACTGGATCCATGATTTCATTGGGATAGGTACCTCGAAGGTGAGGAAGCTCCCTTTACTAACACAAGTCAGCATCTTCTCTGCAATTTGTAGTGTGAAAGGTTAAGTAAGTGGCCCAAGGCTACACACTCAGCATTTTTCCCTGGTGAGACTTGAACTCAAGCCTTTCTGACTTTATTTGAAGTTAACTGTCTATTCATCATGTCATATTGCCTCCATACAAAGTAAATATGACCAATGATCCCTCTGAGCTCTAAATTCTATGATTTCCTACTAATATAATAGCAAAAGAAACATATACCAAAGTTTTCAGGAAAGTAGATTTCTAAAGGTTCAGAAGTTTGGGTAGAATCCTGTGGACTAAAATCCTGCAGGAAGATTTTCAACTTGGGAGGATGGGGAATATTGCAAGAATGAAAATTTAAAGACTCAAAGGGGAAAAATTCCAATGAGGAGTAAAAAGGAAAGTAGTCTAAAGGGACTGATGTGAATGCACAAAGAACTTGGCAGTCAATTTAAATTTTTTTCTACTGTTATCCTCATTTTATTTTTTAAGTATTTATTTACTTATTTATTGTTTGCAACATTCACTTTTTTAAGATTTTGAGTTTTAAATTTTCTCCCCCTCCTTTCCCTTTTCCCTCCCCAAGACAGTGTGCAATTTGATATAGTCCATACATGTACAATTTTATTAAACATATTTCCATATTTCAATTCAAATTTTTAAAAAGAAATATCCAGAAGATGGAAACAAAGAGAAGAAAGAGCATGAAACTAAAACATGGCTTATCACTAAGAACTCAATCATGAATGCTGAAGCTCGGAATGAACTGAGGCTGGTGAGAAAACCAAAAGACCACAAAATTTTTTCCTAGCTATATTGGTGAAAAGATGTGTATCATAAAAAAGAAATAGGATCATTGCTTTGGTGGACTGGTAGATGATAAGTGATAATAGAGAAAGTAGAAGTACTCAATTGTCAGAATTGAAATTAAGGTTAACTGAGTCACAAAGTTTCAAGCATATTTAATTTATCGGTTAAGGTTATTGGTATCTCAACTCCTTAGTTAGTCAAAAGACCACAAGTAGTCTTCATATAGTTTTGAGAAGTACAAAAGGACAAAGAACAGGAAGCATCAAATAATATGATTGATTGCAAAATCTGAAGTATCATAGATGATGGAAAACAGTGTGATTGGATGGGAATCAGGAATGCAGGGCTAGCAATAATCCTTCCTTCCATTTTGTTGCTATGGAAAGGCCATTGGTGGGCTAGGCTATTTAGAGTTATAATGTTAACAATCCAAACTTTCTTGAAGGATAGATATTGTTGAAGAGATAGCAGACTTCCTGGCACCCACCTGCATCTTGCAAGGCTTGTTAGTGATATAACAGATTTCCTTTAATTGTACATGGGAAGTAAGATTTATAGAGACAATATATTTCTTTGAATTAAGGTGATTTATGGGACAACTTAGCTCAGAGAAGAAAGCTGAACTTCTGAACTTAACTCAGAGACAAAGAAATGTGGCTTATGCAATTTTACAACATGTTGGGGGCAATATAGAATAGAATAAATTACAAAATGGAACCAGAATCAATTTGATTTTCTCACAATTCTTATTCAGCTACTGTTTTCTCTACAAAGGAGAGTGAATTTTGAATGGGAAAGGACAGAATAAAAATGATTAATACCGAATTGATTCCCAAGAAAATGAATTCAAATCACCTCAATAGACCAGATGATTTCCATTTCTGGGTCCAGAAAAAAAAGTGATAGGTGTGTAATAAGATAAGCTTAAATAGTATAAATTTAAAAACTTACATTCAAAAAGTTGACTTCACAAATACAAGATAGTGAGCCGTGGTTAGCAGTTTGTTTGAAAAATATCTAGGAGTTTTAGTGGACAGCCTGGTTAATATGTACCAATATATAATATGGCAGCCAAGGAAGTTAATGTGCTCTGGCTCCATTAAAAGAGGCAAAGATTCCAGGATTGTAGAAATGATAACCTTGCTATTCTCTGCTCTGGCCAGCCCACACCTAGAGTTTTGTGCTCAGTTCTGGCACCATTTTTAATGTAACAGGTATGTGGGAGTGGCCACCCACATTGTAGCACTTCATACCCTCACACAGAGCATGTGGACAGCTACTCACTCTCTGGGTTGTCTCATTCATTCCAACTTGCTCTTACACTGGCATGATTAAGTTCTCGTTGGAGGATCTTTACTTCATGGTTAAACTCAAATTCTCTTTAAGTCTTAGGGATAATCCTGTTGTGGGGAAAAATATTCACTTCTCTCCTTCCCCCGTAGGATGATGTTTACTCTGATTTAGGATAAAAAATTCCTTATGGCTCCCTACTTAATTTACAATTGCTCAGCTATTCCCAACCAGCATCAGACTATAGGCTACCCTTATAGTGAACTTCCAAGGGCTCTTTGGGTTTGGAGACTCTCAACTCCAAGACGTTTTTGGTTTCCCTTCCAGAAGAATGTGAGAAGAACAAACTCCAAGTCCAGGGAGTACAGTCATTGTGTCCATTCTGCCTGTCTGCATTTCTGCCTTCAGTGAGTATGTGTGACTGGAAAATCATTTCCAAGATTTGAGGTCATCCTAAAGAGATCTTAAAGCAAAATCTGGATGACTACCAGTAGGGAAAGTTATAGAAGGAATGTTTCATTAGGTGTACATTAGAGTAGGAGACCATTGAGGTCTTTTCCAATTCTGAAATTCTATGAATCTGTAACCCCATTTGATTTTAATTATACTGCCATTTTGTGAGTATATTACTTTCTTTTACTTAGAAAAAATCCCTTTCAACTCCTTTTCTACTCTTATGATTTCAGCTGTGGTCCATGAATATTACAATCCCAGGAGCTTCATTTAATAAGACTGATGGGACAGGGTGAAGCTAATGAATTTTTGTCCTAAATTCCTACCAGTGACAATGCTATTGCTTTCCTAATGTTAGAAAGGATAAACTAGAGTATGTCAGTAGGAGAGCATGCAGAATGATTAAAGGGACTGGAGGTTATGCCAAAGGGACTGGATTGAAGGAATGAGGGATATTTAGCCTAAAAAAGAGACTGGGTGGTGGTGGTGGTGGTAGTGGGGAACATGATGATTATCTTTAGGTTTTTCAAGGCTTGTGCTTACTCTACTTGGCCTCAAAGGACAGAACTAAGAACAATGGGTCTTTGGGAAGAGGTGTGATTTACTTGAATCTAAGGGAAAATTTCCCAACAACCAGAGATGCCCCAAAGTGGAATAGACTGCCTTAGAAGACTGTGGATTCCCTCTCACTAGAGGTCTTCAAGCTAAGTAAATAACCATTTTTGGTGATAGTGAGTAGAAGTCTGTTTAGTCATGGGTTGGACCAGATGATCTCTTAAATCTCTTCCAATTATGAGATTCTGTGATACTCTGAGAAAATTGTATCACCTAATTGGCCAATCAGTCAATAAATATTTACTGAGGATGCCTCTAACCTTACATATGCCAACCAATGTGCTAAGAACTGGGGATATGAAGAAAAAGTGAAACACCCCTTGCTCTCAAGGAGCTTACATTCTAATGGGTAGACAACATGTACCTATCAAGTGCATTGAGGAGACTGGGCAAAGAAAGCCCCTCTCTTAGAGCACAAACAATATGCTTTGCCTAGAACCAGTTCACATGGAGGTTTGGTGAGCTTGCTTCTGGACATGAATGTTGAAGGGGTCCTTTCTCTAATTCATAGCACATGTAAGTATTCTATGACTACTATTACAGTGTGGTGATGAAAAGCCTTAAAAAATAGTTGTTAAATCAGAACTGGATATGCATACAAAAAGACATGGAGAGACTAAAGATTTCTTTTTCCCCAGTGGCTTTTGAGTGAGGAGGAATAAATATTATGAACCTTCAGGTAGGGAAAGAGATAGCATAAATGTCAACATCAGGCACTGGTATAGCTGCCTTATCTCCCCAAGGCTGCCATGTAGCTGTGAATGAATGATGTCCTTTTTCTTCTGTCCTTGTTGCATCTATTCTTTATTGATTTTAGGTGAGTATCAGAGACAGAACAAAAAAGATTATGACCTCGTGAACTTCAAAGATTGAAAGAATGACTTAGCGATTCAGCAACTGGACTCCATAACAGAGAGGAACTCCTGCAGTTGAATATAATGAGGAGTCTTGCTTGAGGTATGACCTGTTTGACCCAGCTGTGCTGTAAATCATCCCAGCAGCCTAGATACTGTCTCCTGGAAGGAAGGAAACAACCTGTCCATATCTTATGCCACCTCCAGAAGTGAAAGTGGTAGAAGAAATGCTGGTCGTCACCACTTTAATTTAGAGTCCACTTTCCCAGAGATTGAGTGATTGTGTAAAAGACAGAACATGTTCTGGTTTCACAGGAAATATTTTTGTACTTCTGCCATTCCTGTACTTAACTTAGTAAATATCTCATAATAAAATCTAATTGATGTTAATTCGTTAATTGGTATTGAGGAGAGTGCAATGGGTCAAAATAATATCAGGCAATAATCACTGTTAGATGACACTAAGGAGAGGAGCGTTTGTTTTTTTTTTTTGTTGTTGTTGTATGTTGTTGTTTTTTCATTTGCCCTGCCATAATCTGGTACAAAATTTCCTTGACAGTTTCAGGGAAATCTGAAAGCCAGCTTATGACAAACACAATAACAATTTGATTTCTATAACAATTCCGGAAAATACAAGTACGGGTATTCGCTCCATTTCACAACTGAGAAACACAAGGCTTAAGCATTTAAGTTAAGTGACTTACGTTGACAGGTGGTCGTTGGTTCTGGTCTCTAGGGTCTCTACTCTGAATCTGGAGCTTATTCAAGATCACCTTGCTGTATCTCCTCTTATGAAAGTCGTTGGTGTCCCAGACACTTTGGTTATGGCTTGACAGTGGGTTTTATTGTATCTGCAGTCTCACCCTAAAACCTCCCTCAGGGCCTAGGGCAGGTCTCTTCACTCTGGAACATTTCTTGGCCTCTTCACTTTTTTGTCTTTGTATACTCAGTTCTTGGCATATTTCCTGGAACATAGTAGGCCCTCAATAAGTGCTTATTAATTGATTAATTCTTTGAGGTTTTCTGACTGTACCGCCCAATTAGGCCACACAATGACCTTCTCGTCCTGGAGCATCCCTTTGCCACAGCAGCTCCCTTCTCTCATTGTTGAGTTCCTCCCAGGGTCTACATTTTGGGAAAGGGTCCAGACTAGCAAACCTTAACTACTTTCCAGACTTCAATACCATGCCTCAGCCACAATCTCACCCTGCCACTTTCCACAGTCTCACCCTGGAACTTTCCTCAGTGCCTGGAAACTCTTTTACCCTGAAATATCCATCTACCCCTTCAACCTGCTTATGTTGGATTATACTTTGCTATGCTGCCCACTTTTTCCCACTGGCGAGTTCCTTCTGGAGCTTCCACTTTGAAGAGGGTCTTAGGCTCATCAACCTTTATTTCTCTTCTCTACATTTGACTTTCTGGATTTTGACACCATTCCCCTGAGCAAATACTCTCCTCTCTTTTGGTATTGTCTTCTCCTGTTAGAATGTAACACCCTTAAGGAAAGGGGTTGGTTTTCTTTTTGCTCGTATTTGTATCTCCAGTGCTTAGCACAATGCCTGATACATAGTAACGGTCTGATAAAGGTTTGTTGTCTTGTCTTATATATCCATATATGCTAAGGGCTTGAAACAACTGTCTGCTGTACCAGGCAGTTTTCCTCATTCAGATTGTTAATGTATTACTGACATTTTTTAAGGATTGCCTGGGACCCTCGGAAGGGGCGCATGCACGCGCATGCACACACACACACACACACGCACGCACGCACGCACTCGTGCAGTGGTATCCCAGCAACCTGGGATGGGGTTATCAAGTGGTCTTGCAGGGAGACGATGCATGAGATCGTTTTATTTGAGCCAGTAAAGTGGAGAAAATGCTGGACTTGATGTCAGAACATACAGATTTAAATGGCAGATGTGACTGTAACTTTATGATTGTGAGTAGGTTATTTTGCTGCTGTGAGTCCAGTTTCCTCCTCTATGAAGCAGAAATAATCGTTCTTGTACTATTTACCTCACGCAGGGTAGTTTTGAGGAAAAATATTCTGCGACAGACAGCAATGGACAGAGCATAGGATTAGGAGTCAGAAATTTGAGCTCTGGTTGTCACTGTTATGTCCTACTTGTAAAGACTCGGGCAAATCAGCCCCATTGGATTCCACTCTCCTCAAATGTGAAATGAGTACGATACTCCTCACAGTGCCCCCTTCACAAAGATCACCATCTTAGAGTGAGAGGGTACTTTAGAGGTCATAGAGTCCAACTTCCTATCTTTTTAGATTAAAAAAAAAGGAAAAAACCCAAGAAATCTAGCTGGTGAAGAGGAAGGTGAAAGAATCAGAATGAGAAGAACAAGGGTCTTCTGACTCTTAATGCTATGGTCTTTCCACTACCCCAAAGGAGATCCTGTAGGTAAAGTGTTTTTATAGGGTATAAAAATAAGCAGTTTGAATTTTTAAAAATATATTGAGGAGATGATAAATAGTCTATTGATATTGGAGAAAATACACTTTTGGGGGTCTTGTGAACAATAGTACTACACACCCATTTATTCCTCCTCCTCAGGTCCTTCAGGGTTATCCCTAGAACCCTGGGGGAAGAAGTAGCCCAGCCTTGTTCTAGTGACCTAACCTACCAGTGTGAGAAGGTTTGGGAGAATGAGCCTAGTGTTTATATACAGAATACATACAAAATATAATATAAACAATACACAGTATCTCAGGTAGTTTGGGGAGGGAAGGTACTAGGATCTAGGTGGATCAATAAAGGCTTTTATTTAAAAATGGTGTTTGAACTGACTCTCAATAGTAAGCAGGAATTGCAAGAGTAAGAAGTGAGGAAGGAGTATGACATGGGGACAATCAGGGAAAAGACATGGAGGATGGGAGATGGGAGATGAGAGATGTAGCTTCATGTATGTGAAATAACCCCCAGGGTAGGCAAGGCTAATAAAGCTGAATCATACAGTGCATGGAAGGGAATCATGTGTAAGAAGATTGGAAAGGTAGGGAGGGACCTGCTTATGAAGAACTTTAAATACCAAAGAGTTTATATAAGTTCTTAGAGGTAATAGGGAGACCATTGGAGTTGAATATGTGTAGAGGGGCGGGGGACTTTGGAGGATCAAATGGTCAGAATTACACTTTAGGAAATTATTTGGATGACTGTATGGATGAGTATGTTGGAGTGAAAAAATTAGAAGTAGGAAGAACAAATGAGATGCTTTCTAGTGGGGTTGTACTGCCCCTTTGTGGTCATATAGGATAACAGGGGTAGAGCTTAAGGAATCTGAGTGGAAGGGGCAGGGATAGAATTTAAAAATATATGTGATAGGGTTGTCTGCTAATAAGAACACAGCAGATGGGGTAAAGAGAGCAGGTGTTTGAAGGGTAAAGTAAGTTCACTGGTCATGAGATAATGCTAAAGAGGGAGGATCAGAAAAGCATAAGATATAAAGGAGAAAGGGAAGAAGGAAAAGGGTAAGAAAAATTAGGATTCTTGGTGAGATGGGAATAGGGTGAATGGGGCTGGGCTAGCAACTCAAGGGCTTATACTACCCTCCTTAGTGTCTACTCTGAACTATACCAAAGTACAGGCAGTTCTACTTTTTAAAATTACCTCTCCTCCCCCCACCTCATTCAACCTACACACACACACACACACACACACACACACACACACCCTGGAGCTCGGGCTAAGACTAATTAGATTTCCACTTGGATAAATCATTAAAATATTTCTAGGGAACGGGGTAAAGTGTGAGGAAGTTCAATCGAGTCACTGGAATAAATTGACCCATTCTTATTGCTCTAGGGATGATAAAGGAAAGCCCTTCTCACAGGCTGCTATGGCCCCATGCCCCTATTATCTTTTCTGGTTGGCTATCTAGGACGTGGGATAGGCAACCATTCTCTGCCTCTCTGAAGTGTACCTCCAGGGGCTCACTTCCTGTCTTTATTCCTTAATTTCGCTATCTTATCACCTCTTTCCAAGAAAACTCCAAATGGGGTCATGAAGAGTAAGGCATGACTGAAATGACTCAACAACAACAAATCTACACGTGTGCACATATATGAACATATGTACGCACATGTGTGGGTACACACGTGTATATACATATGTTCGTGCATTATTCGCACACAAGTAAATTTATATGCACGTGCAGCATAAAACAATGTTATTTGTGTTTCACTCCATACATATGATAGATCACATTATATGTATGTAGATAGATAACATAGGTAGATGCACAGATATAATCGAGTCTTTCTGCTTGGAGATCAGCCTTTTGATGGAGCACTTGTGTTTACCTAGGGTAATACTTGAGTTCCTCCCTTGATTGTGAGACTTCCATATGGCATTAGTCTCTGCTCCTTCCCCGCCAGCTGTGACTGTGCTGGATGTCCCATCTCTCCACAGGGATCAGAACCTATTTCCAAACCTATACTCCCTGCTTTCATTAATCATGCCAGACATCACTAAGATGATGAATTCTTGAATTGCATCTACTAGAGTCTCCTCTCTCCATAGCAGCACTATCTGGGCAGGGAGCCAGGGAACCCAGAGTTACACTACGAACAAAAGAAGGAGGGAGGAGAGTTATTTGAACTCAGAGTGTCCTAGTTCTCAGACAGGAAAAAAAATGTCATTTAGACCTCACTGGGAGCATCTGTTACCTAAGTGGAAGCCATATCCTGGGATGATCCAAGACAATTTGCAGCTGATCTATGTAAGGACTGGGAAACCTTCTCATTAAAGAAGTTGTTTGTGATATTGTTGGATTAAAAATATGAAAACAAAATTAAAGAGCAACTTAAATTTTTTAGTACTGTTAGCAAATAACATGAGGAGCTTGAAATACTCAAAAGGGATGGGAGAATGTGGGGATAAGTATATGGACTAAGAAGTGATTTTTGACATGTACAGCCCCACCCCAGGTGAGGGGAGAGAGTTGTTGCTTAGAGAGTAGTCTCTACATATAGAGGAAAGAGGATTGATTAGGTAACTTCCATGTATGATGATGTAGCTTAAAATAGTTCAGGAAGTTTTCCTAAATGCAAACACCTGCCTCCTATCTTGACCCAAATTCCTATTAATTCAGTCTAAGGTTTAAATGTAAAATCATTGTCATAAAATATTTCTAAAATTTTTCATAAATTGTCCTGTTGTGACCAAGAAAAATCTTTAAATATATAGTTCTTGTCCCATTTCTCATTAAGATTCTTATCTTCTTCCCAACTTCATATTACTCAAGACAAAAACATAGTTACATTATAGTTTAGAATGTATTTATGCATGAAATAGAAAGGTAACAAAAGAGGAGTGGAGTGTCCTCATGTAAGCTTCAATACTTTAGCTTCTCACCGTCGGACAAGGGCTACATGCTCACTCTCTGTGCTAGCTTACTCATTCCAAACTGCCTTCTTTCACTCTGGCACATCTGAATTCCTAGAGAACCATCAACCTGGTTATAATAAAATTCTCAGGGACTGGAAGATAAATCTGTTGTGGAGAAGTATACTCTTCCTACTTACAACTATAGCTCTCGATCTCCCATTGGTGAACTTTCATTAAAAAAAAACACTCACAATGACAACATCATTAGAATCTAAAGATAATCATTTACTTCACAATAAGGCAAAGGCAAAAATTGTCAATATATTACTGGTATTTAATAAAAGCAAATAAAGAAAAAATCAAAACATCATAATCCACACGTAAACCTAGATCAGCATCTGTGGGGACAAGCAAGCACATACTTATATAAACTGGACATGAAGACATAAATGAAGAAACCCCAAGTACTCAGGGCAACTCACAACTCTGGACTGTGAACCATGATATAAGTGATTTATTTAGGAAGCACATAAAGATGCTTCTCTGCCAACTACTCTTCTGATTCTTGCTGCCACTAAATTGTTCTTACATGAAAGATATATCATCTTACATGTTTTGTAGGGTGATTTAAGCCCATTTATTTACAACTAAAGCTCATTTTCTATACCAAACTGCACAGAGCCCAATGAAAACTATTTATGTGAGGAATTTTTATCAATTTTCATTAAACAAAAGGTTTTTTTTGTTCCTTTCAGTCATTAAATTATTTATTAATAGAAGGGGCATTACCTTACATTATTCGCTAGTTAATTTCTTTTTTATGCAAAAATACTTTTTCTGCCCTTTCAGCAGCCAAACTGCTTGCTTCTTAAAGTGGAAATATCTTACAATTATATTACTATGCTATTGAAAATCCCAAATGGTTGGTTCACTGCTGATTTTAGCTAGGTTCATCTATGTTGACTAGCTTTAAATCATAGATCTAAAATTAGAAAGGACTTTGGAGGTCATTGAGCTTCACCCCTAGTTTTACAAAAGAAGAAGCTAAAGCTTAGGAGTGATGTGCTCAAAGTCACAAAATAGAGTAAACCAACATGCTGGGATTTGGAGTGATCTTTCTTCAGGGCAAAATTCTGCTCTTGCAAATATACCATATTGCCTCCATCACAATTCAACTCAGATCCCAATTTAACTTTTTCCAAAGAAATAAACTCTCCTCAAAGCTGTTGCCCAAGGACATCCATTTTTCATTTCCCCTTAACATCACAATAATAAACTTTTGAAATGTACCCAAGTGGCTTGTTAAGTAGTTTCTCAGAAAATACAGTTTTGGAGCTCTCTGTTCCCAGCAATGACTACTTGCCACCCTGTTGCAATCTCTGCCTAGAACTTTATGCCTAACCCCCATCTCTGCCCTCTGCTTCAGGTTTCTTGCCAACATTGTGCTAAGAAAAACTCTGCCCCAGACTCTACGTCGAGCTTCCTGATACTGTTCACTTAAAGGGGGGAAAATTCACATATCCTGCTGACATCTGCAAAACCAAGCTTGGGACATAAATTTCAAAATATAGTTTTGACAACCTAGTTCCTTGACCTTCATGATGCAAAATCTTTATCTTCCTCTTCTGTTTTTGTTTCTTGATGTGTAAACCCTGGTCTACCCCTCCTGATTTTTGTAAAATGCCATTGTACTCATCCTGCTTATGTATTTACATTCTATATAAAGTTGCTGAAACTATGTTCACCGACTTTTGTATACAACTAAAGCCAGTACTCTGGGTGCGATAAAACTGCAATGCTCTGTGTGGGGTTGATTTAGCGATTGACGGATCCTAATCAATGGACCTTGCAATAATTTTTATCTCAGCAGTATAATCAATAGGTGATCATGCAATTTCTGCCTGAAGATATACGGTGACAGAGAACTCGGGCAGCTCATTTCCCTTTGGCATATCTTTAATCATTCATTGATACTAAATCTGCCTCTCTGTAACTTCCCAGTGATCCTAGTTTTTCCCTCCGGGGTCAAACAGAACAGGTTTCTTCCCTCTCCCGCCTGACAGAGTTTCAAATCTTTCAAGGCAGTCTTAAGTTAAATATTAAGTTAAATATTCTCTGGTCTTTCCCCAATCTCTCCTCCATCAGACCACCTTTTATGATTCTTACACAATTGCTTCTGCGGAAGCCCATGGGTGGAGCATTAGGACTTCCTCACTTCTATGGGAGAGGTATAATAGTGCTGAGACTATGCTTCCCGTTTCTTATCATCATTTTTCAATCTGTGGTTCTGTGAAGCAACCTAAGAAGTTTGACAAAGAAAAAAAAAAGATAGGATGGCAGGCAAGCATGCAAAGTAAAGCCAACTACTTTGCTATATGTGTTAGTCACTTAAGTGGAGTGGGGAGATGGACCCTGAGTTAGGAGTAATCAGAACCTCTTAAGGTGATAGAGTCTGCTGGGATGGCAGGTCTGGGGGGGGGGCAGGTAAGGGGGAAAATACACTTTTTCACTAATGTGCTGTTATTCTTGAGGGGGAAGGTGTTTACTTTGTTCTCCATATATCATTGTCATTTCCCCATCATTTCTTCTACGCAAAGGAAATGTTCCCTATTGCCTCCACATTGATACTTTCAGGAAAAGTCCCATTGGCCTGTGCTAGTTACAGTACTTCCATTAGAGATTGTTAGAAATGTTTTGTGATTGAAAATTTGATGTGGTATTGTTCTAGTATCAACTATCACATGTACCAAATAACCAATGATCTTATACCATATTATGTGTTAATTGTGAATTATGTTGGTTGTATAGCTCTAAGGAAAAAGAGATTGACTCTAGAAACTCCAAATGTCTTTCTCTTGTTGGGGGGCCTCAACCCTAGAGTAATACAAAAAGTATAGGGGATTGTATGGCTCTCTGATGGAGGCTGGACTCATGATAAGAACAGGCTGCTTGATTACTCTAGGTAGTAGGCTCCCTCCCAACACTGGGTTGGGGGAACTTGAGCTCTAAGGTAACACTATTATAACCACTAGGTATTGCCATCTGGTAAGATTTGGAGGTTTAGGGTGGAAATTGGAAGGATGGCTTTTTTTCTCCTGATCAAACCTTTTTCCTTCCAGTAGATTGTCCTAGGAGATATACCTGACCCTTGGTCCACATTATACCCTATCCTTGGCTTGGAGATGGAAATTCTTTGAGGAACCTGCATTCTAAACCACATTTGAATCAGGTTAAAACAATGACTCCATTAGCCTAGGGGTATATGGTCTAATTTCATGTGGATAATTTCTCTCCGTTACATTAGGAGCTTGTAAAAACTATTCATTAAAATAAAAATCACAAGTGCCTCTTATGATTACAACTCAGAGCTCTCAGTTAAGGAAGAAACTCCCAAATTTTAGAAAAAGGTTCAAGCCTCTGACCTGTTTGAATTCCATGATAATTTAGCTAGACACTATATTTGTCCATTTCCTTCTACACTACATAGAATTAATATACAAGCTTACATCACAAAGAAGTTAAATCAATCACAGTTTTCTATTAAGGGTGAGACACATTCAGAGACAAATTAAACCAGGAGTTAGAAACAAATTTAAAAAATAGAACCTTTGGAATAAAATTTGCCATCTGTAGATGGTAGAAGAGGCAGCAGTGTCTGTATCTTAAAGAGATCATAAAAAAGAGGAAAGGACCCACATGTACAAAAATATTTATAGCAGCTCTTTTCATGGTGGCAAAGAGTGGGCAATTGATGGGATGCCCATCAGTTGGGGAGTGGTTTAACAAGTTGTGGTATATGAATGTAATGGAATACTCTTGTGCTATAAAAAATGATGAGCAGATGATTTTTTAAAAAAAAACCTGGAAAGACTTACATGAACTAATGCTGAGAGAAGTGAGCAGAACCAGGAGAATATTATACACACTAACACTGTGTGGTGCCCAGCTGCCATAGACTTAGCCCTTCTCAGCATTACAATGATATTAGACAATTCCAAAAGGCTCAAGATGGAAAATGCTATCCATATCCAGAAAAAGAACAATGGAGTCTGAATGCAGATCAAAGCATACTATTTTCTCCTTTTCGTTCTTTCTCATGGTTTTTCCCTTTTGTTCTGATTCTTCTTTCACAACATGGCAAATATGTTTCATATGATTGTACATATATAGCCTATATAAGATTGCATGCTGTCTTGGGGAGGAGGAGGGAAGGGAAAAAAAATTGGAACTCGAAATCTTATAAAAGGGGATGTTGAAAACTATATTTACATGCAATTGGAAAAAATAAAATACTATTAAGAAAAAAAAGAAGAGGCAGCAGGGAGGAAGAAATTGAAGCATTTTGATGGTTATATCTACCTGTCAAAGAAGAACAATTTATTTTTCTCTTAGGGATTTGACTAGGGTAGCTGTGGCTTGGATTTTTTGACAGCCACCACCACACCATACTCTTAAAAATGCACTTATTCTTAAAATGCTTATTCTCTGTTCATCTGGCTTACTGGTTTACTCTTCTTCCTTTGGCATACACCTCTTTTATATCTTTTCCTGAAACCAAAAGTAAAAACCTCTTCTTCTCTGTCATAGTTCCTTTCTTTTTAAAATGAATTATGTTACTCTTTCGTATTTATTTCATTTGAATATCCCTCTGTATCTCTTCTCCCTCCCACTTCCAGAGAGCCACATCTTAGTAGAAAGAATTTTCTAAAGAAAAAAAAGAAAGAGAAAGAAAAACATAATCAAAACTTATTAATACCTTGAAAAAGTCTAATAATGTATGCAATGTTCTAGACATGTGGAACAAAGGAGTAAAAAGAGGTGTTTTCTTTTATCTTTTCTTTGGGGTCAAACTTTTCTTTGAAATTTTGCAACACTCATTTTTGATCATTTTGTGGTTGTTCTTTCTATTCTTGTTGTTGTAATGTTAATGTGATTGAAGATCTTCCCTGCCCATTAATATGGAGCCCATTATTGGAAGCTTGATTAGGGGAGGCTTGTTTTGTAGGAAAGCCCACACCTTTTGCTAATTTCTAATTAGGCACTGGGTAGATGGTAGAAGAGGCACTGAGAAGTTTATATACACTCTGAGGTTAGCATTTTGCTTTGGGGCTCACTCATTGGAAGAGTGTTCATGTGATTTGGCCAGACATGACTCTGGGTAGTCATTAAGAAGCCCCCTGGCTTTGAAAACCCAGATGATGGTGCTTCTCTCTCTGGTAACGATGTATGTGTTGTTGTGGTCAGAGAGTTGGATCTGTCCGTTGATCTGTGCTAATTTCTCAGACACTTAGAAGCCTGTCTGTTGGTCTTTGCTGTTTGTATTTTCTTTGTTTATAATTTTTGCTTGTAATTTTTGTTTGTATTTTCTCTGAAGTTCATAGCGCTGAATTTCCTCTAAACTAAGTGAATGATATATATGTCTAATTAAAGTGAGATTGTTGACCCCTTTAAAGTTGCTTTCCTTAAGAAAAACAGATGAAAGAACTTCTGCTAGCAGCTTTCCTACGTGCTGGTGTTATTGGTCTTATACCTCCACAGCAGCTGCCAGGAGCATTGCTGTTACAGTTGTTGTAGCCACCGTATATAAGCCTTTCTTGGCTCTCCTTATTGTATTTTGTATCAATTTGTATAGGTCTTTCTGTACTTTCCCATATTTATTATACTCATCACTTCTTATAGCACAGTAACATTATGTTGCATTCATGGTCCACAATTTGTTTATCTGTTCCTCAATTGATGGGAATCTACTTTGTTTCCAAGCTGATCTAAATATTATAGCATATATGAAGCCTTTCTTTTTATCAATGACCTGATATTTGCTCTCTATTTCAAAGGGTATGGAAAGTTTATCCACTTTATATGCATAATTTCAAATTGCTTCCCAGAATGGTTACTATAGTAATTCACAGCTCCAACAACAATGTATTAACATGACTATCTTTCCACAACTCTTCCAACATTGACCTTTCCCAGTTTTTGTCATCTTTGTTGATTTGCTGGGTATGAAGTAAAACCTCAAGGTTGTTTTGATTTGCATTTTTCTTATTACTACTGATTTTAATTATTCTTTCATATGATTGCTAATAATTTGCAATTCTTTTGAGAGTTATATGTTTTGGGGTTTTTTTTATATTTATCAATTAGGGGATAGCTTTTGGCCCTATATCTTTCTTTTAATTATCTATATATCTTGGATGCCAAATCCTTATCTGAGAAATTTGATGCAAATTTTTTTCCTCATTCAATTTTTTTTATCCTAGGTGCATTAATTTTGCTTCTGCAAAAGATTCAGTTTTGTATAATCAAAGTATCTGTTTTTGGTTATCATATCTATGCGTTATTTCTTTAAGAATTCACCTACCAGTAGCTGTAAAGGCATATCATCTGCTTCTATTCTAATTTTTTATAGCATAATGTAAAGGTTGCATATCTATTTAGAATTATTTATGACTGTAACAGGTGTAAGCTGTTAGTCTAAGCTTGATTTTTGCCAACAGCTTTTTGGTTTTCCAAACAGTTTTTTTCAAATCAAATAAATAGTTTTTTCTCAAGTAATTTATGTTTTAAGGTTTATCAAAACCTAGGTTATGGAATTTCATTATTTCTGTTTCATTCTTGTCTATCTTGCTCAACTGATACTTTCTATTTTTTAACTAACATTAAATGGCTTTGACAATTGATTTTTATAATATAATTTGAGGTCTGGAAATTTTATTCCCCTTTAATTCCTACCTTTCCCATTATTTCTCTTGATACTCTAGATCAGGAGTTAATTTTGTCATGGACCCCTTTGGCTGTGGTCTGGTAAAGTTTAATTCTACTATAGTGTTTTGTCTCAACTCATAATTCAACAAAATGCTAAGTTTTCATTAGAGGTAACAGAAAATTAAGTTGTAATTTCCTCTCCATCCAAGTTCACTCACCCCCTGAAATGTATCCATGGAGCCAGGTTAAGAACCTCTACTCTTGATTTTTTGTTCCTCCCAGTAATTTTTTTGTTATTAAATCAAGTTCCATAAAGTATCCCTTTGGTAGTTTGATTGGTATAGTATTAAAACTGAGGATTAACTCTATATTATCATTTTTATTATATTGGCATGCCCTAGCCATGATTGTAGACTATTCCTCCAACTGCTTAATTTGTTCTTTATTTCTTTAAGGAGCATTTTGTAACTGAATCTATATGAATCATTAGCATGCTTTGGTAGACTGACTGCCACATATTTTGTATATTTTGTGCTGATTTCAAATTGGATTTCCCTTTCTATTGTTGCTTCTTGGATTTTTTTTATTATATACAAATGCTTTTGTTTTATGGGTTTATTTTGTGACCTGCTGAAACTTTGCTAATGCTATTTATTACCTCAATGAATTTCTCTGTTCATTTCCTAGGATTTTCTAAGTAAGCCAATTTGACATCAGCAAATAATGAGAATTTTATCTCCTCTTTGTTTATCTTTATGCCTTTCTGTCTCCTGTTTTTATTGCCTTACCAGAGTTCTTCCATTGAGCCCCAGGCAGGCAATGTCTATAGCCACCTATAGCACCACAGGACCTGCCTTGCCCCTGGCAAGTCACCATGTACACTAGATCCCCTCCCTTTTCAGCCTCACATAGCTGCTTGATGCCCTGGGATAGCTCTACCCAAGGATAATATCCTTTGAGGAATGATAACCTACTGGAGCTCATCCTCAATAATTAACCTATTTCTACCCTCCTCCTAATCACTCCACCCCAGTGATTCTTAACCCCTGTGTGTCAGTGTTCAAATCCTGTTCTCCATCTTCCTTTAACCAGTCCTTCCTCCTTTGGTACTGTTGCTGATCATCCTAATCTTCATATTCTCTACTCTTTAAGTTTTTGTGACATTGCTCTATACTGTTTTTCCTCCTATTTTTCTCACTGCTTCTTCTGTGTCTCTTTTGCTGGATCTTCATTCATGTCATACTCCCTAATGGTAAGGGTGCCCCAATGCTCTGTTCTGGGCCTTCTTTTCTCTCTTTATACTATTTTACTTAGTGATCTCATCAGTTACCATATTTTCAGGCATCATCTCTATGTAGATTCTCAGCTCTACTTGTCCACTCCTACTCTCTGCTGACTTCCAGTCTCATATCTCTTCTTAGAAATCTTGAACTGCATGATGTGTAGTTATCTTAAATACAACATGCCCAAACTGAGCACATATTTCCTCCCAAATTCACCCATCTTTCTAACTTCCTTATTAGTGTCTAGGGGATCACCACCTTCCCAGCCATCAACCAGGCTCACAACTTGAGTGCCATCCTCAACTTCTCAATTTCTTTTATCCCTCACATCTAACCAGTGGTCAAGTCTCATCATTTCTACCTTTGTGACATCTCTTGTATAATCACCCTTCTCTCCTCTAACATTGCAATTACCCTGGCACAGGTCCTCATCACCTCACTCCTGGGCTATTTGCCATAGCCAAATAATTAATGCTCTTGCCTCAAGTCTCTCCCTACTCCAACGCATCCTCCACTCAGCTATCAAGCTGATCTCCTTAAAATGCAAGTCTGACCATATCATCCCCTCCCTCATTTAACAAACTTCAATGGCTCCCTGTTACCTCCAGTATAAAATGTGGAATTCTGCTTGGCTTTAAGAAATTATAATAGAAATGAATGTGGTGCTTTGTTAAAGTTCTATAAAAATTAGGATAATCATGTGATTTTGGATGGTTTTTTGTTTTTGATATGATTAATGATATTGATTTTTTCCCTAATGTTGTACCATCCTTGCATCTTTGCTATAAATGTAATGGTCATAATCGGTAATTTTTTTTCACAGATTGCTATGGTCTGTTTGACAGGACTTAATTTTAATATTTTGAATTGATATTTATTAATGGTATTCCCCAAATTGAACCCTATCCATGTAAAACTAGAATTTTGGCTCTGAATCACAGGTTATAGTTGTGAAACTAAGGTGGCAATTTTGTTTTTGTTTCTGTTTCCCCAAGATTTTTAGAGTTTCCCCTAGTCTCTTTGCTCCCACACTTCCTAATGCCCTGAGCACCTGGTTTTGTGTATGTATGCATGTGTACACTAACTTGTGTCTATAAGTCGTTAAAATTTATGTCCATCTTTGTATATGTTTTGTGTTGACCATGACCGTGTGTGTTATGTGTGTGTTAGCATGCCTACATCCCTCTGTATGAACTGATAAGGCCCTGAATTAAGGTACTGGCTATGTGAATTAGTGAAGGGGATATATATAAGAAATATCATGAAGATATAATTGACAAGACTAGGAAACTGATTGCATGAGGAAGAGTCAAGTATGACTCTGATATTACAAAACTAGGTTACTAGAAGGATGATAGCATAGGGGTGTTTGGAAGAGAGTTAGAATTTTAGAGTAATCATTTTAATTTTGTACATGTTTAATTTGGGATGACAATAGGACATCCAGGCAGAGATTCCTGCGGGCAGTAAACGCATGACTAGTTTTCAGGAGAGAGATGAAGATTGGATACATGGATTTGTAATCTTCTAAATAGAGATGATATTCAATGGGATCACTGAGAGAATGTAGAAAGTAAAGAGGGGCCGGGATAGGATAGTAGGGAACACTTACACCAAGTGTATGGTCCTTGGCCCTGCACTGTTAATATTTTTATAAATGAATTAGTTAAAGGGATAGGTGGAATATTTATCAAATTTTTCAAATGATACAAAGCTGAGAAGGATAGCTAACATATTAGATGATAGAATCATAATCCAAAAAGATATTGACAGGCTAGAACATTGGGCCAAATCTAAGATGAAGATATTTAATGGGGATAAATGCAAAGTCTTAAATACAGGCTCAAAAATATAATTTCATAACTTTAAGATGAGGGAGATATGGACAGAGAGAAATTTTTCTGAATAATATCTGAGGCTTTGGGTGAGTTGCAAATTCAGTATGAGTCAATGGTATGATATGGAATTCAAGAAAGTGAATGTATCCTTTGACCCTCTTTAAGAAAGTCATAACTTCCAGAACAAGGGAGAAGATTGTCCCACTGTACTGAATCCCAGTTAGATTTCATCTGGAGAATCGTGCTCAGTTCAGGGCATCTTAGTTTAAGAAGCACTTAGATTAGTGAAAGAATGTCCAAAAGAGAGCAACCCAGGTGGTAAATATTCTTGAGTCCATGTCATATGACTATTGGTTGAGGAACTGGGAAGTTTGCCTTGGAGAAGAGAAGACCAGACATAACTTTATTCAAATATTTGAAAAGCTGTCGTGTTCAGGGATTAGACTTGTCCTTCTCGGCTCCAGAGAGAAGAGCAGGGGTTAAAAGTTGCAAAGAAACAAATTTAGCCTTGATGTCAGGAAAGATTTCTTGACATCAAGAACTATCCAAAACTATAATGAGTTTTTCCTCATTTGAGACATGTGAAGGGTGGATGACCACTGGTTAACTGCGTTGTAGAAAGTATTCATTTTGGGTTATGAAATGGACTGAAACACTAAGGTAGTGTAGTAGAGTCTACAACTTAGAATCAGGAAGACCTGAGTTCAAATTCTATCTCAAACACTTATTAGCTGTGTAACTTTGTCATCAAACCTCACTCAGATGCAGGTTCTTCCACTGTAACAGTATCTACTTCATACTGTTCTTGTTAGGATTAAATGAAATAATACGTAAAAATAGAGTCAGAAACCACTCCACTACATTTTAGCCTTGATAATTTAATGAGATGAGAATATGTCTCAAACATTCACTAATAGTCATTTGACTAAGTGTTAAAATACCTTTAAATGGAATGATATTGCCCAAGAATCATATGCATATATTAAGAGAGATGGATGAAAAAGGTTGGATTTTGAGACCTTGGAGGAACTGCTGCTTTATAGCACATCCGTAAGGAAGATCTCTCCAGAGGGGAAGGAAAAGCCTTGGCTTTTGGTCATGTCTCTTTTTCCTCATGTTTCTTATCACCTTACCCCTTGCCCCACCCAACACATACACCTAGCTGGATAAGGTCCTTGTATGCCTTGCGGTTATAGAAGATTTTGAACTTCATATCTTTCCTTTGGTGTTCTAGAGGTTTCCCTGATTCATATGGTGGATATGTCTGCATTAGAAATAAGGACAGATGGGTATAGATTCACCAGACTTAAGGGGAACTTTTCTTTATTTTTGAAAAAAATTATCTAATTTTTAATTTATGAAATAAAACAAAGCATTTCCATAACATAGTATAACAAAAAAAACATGGTGTAATAAAAAGGAAGAACGGAACATGCACATGAAACTGCAAATATATTATGTATAACTTGCTACTTCTTTTATATATATCCAAAATATGTATATATGTATATGTGTATGTCTGTGTATATTAAATAGAAGATGTGGGTATAAGCTGACTTTGATGTAATGATATCTAAAAAAATTAAGAGATGAGAAAGAAAATTGCTGCAAATATATTATGAAATTTATTATGTACAACTTGCTATTCTTTTTATATATGTTCATAATATATGTATATATAATAGAAGGTGTGAGTATAAGTTGACTTTGATGGAATGACATCTAAAAATGATATCTAAAAAAATTAAGGGATGAGAAGGAAGATTGAACTGGAAGAAGAGGGAAGGGAGAGGTAGAATGGGGTAAATTATCTCACAGGAAGAGGTGCAAAAGACTTATTACAGGGGAGGGAAATTTGTGTGAGGGATGGGCATCACTTGAATTTACTCTCATCACAATTGGCTCAAAGAATGAGAAACATACACATTTAGTTTATCTATTATACTGTATAGGGCAGTAGGAAGGGATAAGGAGGCAATAGGGCATAAGAGAATGTGGGGGGACTGGAAGAAGGGAGTATAGATTAGGGTAGGTGGTGGTCAAAAACAAAAGACTGGTGAAGAGGCACAGGGTAAAAGGAGAGAGTAGGGGAGGGAGGGAGGAAGAGAGAAAGGTTAAACAGAGGAAAAATAGGATGGAAATACACAATAATCATAACCGTGAATGTGAATGGGATGAAGTCACCCATAAAATGGAAGTGGATGCATAGTGGTTAGAAACAGAATTCTATAATATGTTGTTTACAAGAAACATATATGAAGCAGAGAGATACACACAGAATAAAGGTAAGGGGCTGGAGCAGAATCTATTATGCTTCAGCTGAAGTAAAAAAAAAAAGCAGAAAGTAGCAATCATGATCTAAGACAAAGCAAAAGCAAAAATAGATTTAATTAAAAGAGATAAAGAAGGAAGTTACATCTTGCTAAAAGGCACCATAGATAAGACAATGAAGTAGTTTCAATACAAACATATATGCATCAAATGGTATGGCAACAGAACTATTTCTTCCTTTGCTTTGAACCCTGAGATTATAATCTAAGGTTTTCTTACATTTCCTGCTATTTAGCTATGGTTTGCCCTTCCAGTTCTTCTATTGTTGATTTTTAGAAACCTAAGTACTGGATTTTATACAGGGTGTCCATAAAGTCTGTGTGTAATTTAAAATAGTTGTAACTTTGTAACTATATGTGATAGAATCTGTAACAAGGATTAGAAAGCTTGATGTAGTCCAATAATTTTTAAATTATTTCTCCTGGATCTATTTTCCTGAAAGCCATGATCAAAAAAAGAGCCTAGATATCATCTTTCAAGAAATAATCAAGGAGAACTGCCCTGATATTCTAGAGCCACAGGGCAAAATAGAAATTGAAAGAATCCATCGATCACCTCCTCAAATAGATCCCAAAAAGAAATCTCCTAGGAATATTGTCGCCAAATTCCAGAGCTCCCAGGTCAAGGAGAAAATACTGCAAGCAGCCAGAAGGAAACAATTTGAGTATTGTGGAAACCCAATCAGAATAACCCAAGATCTGGCAGCTTCTACATTAAGAGATCAAAGGGCTTGGAATACGATATTCCGGAGGTCAATGGAGCTAGGATTAAAACCTAGAATCACCTACCCAGCAAAACTGAGTATCATGCTCCAAGGCAAAATATGGATTTTCAATAAAATAGAGGACTTTCAAGCTTTCTCAGTGAAAAGACCAGAACTGAATAGAAAATTTGACTTTCCAACACAAGATTCAAGAGAAGCATGAAAAGGTAATCAAGAAACAGAAATTGCAAGGGACTTACTAAAGTTGAACTGTTTTGTTTACATTCCTACATGGAAAGATGACATGTATGATTCATGAGACCTCAGTATTAGGGTAGCTGAAGGGAATATGCATATATATATGTGTTTATGTGTGTATATATATATATATATAAGTGAATGTGTATGTATGTATATATCTGTGTGTGTGTATATATATATAAAAAAGAGAGAGAGAGCAGACACAGGGTGAGTTGAAGATGAAGGGAAGATATCTAAAAGAAATAAAATCAAATTAAGGGATGAGAGAGCAACATACTGAGAGAGGGAGATAGGGAGAGATAGAATGGGGTGGATTATCTCACATAAAGGTGGCAAGAGGAAGCAGTTCTGTGGGAGGAGGGGAGAGGGCAGGTGAGGGGGGAATGAGTGAACCTTGCTCTCATCAGATTTGGCCTGAGGAGGGAATACCATACATACTCAATTGGATATCTTACCCCACAGGAAAGAAGAGGGAGGAAGATAAAAAAATAAAAGGGGGGGGGATGACGGAGGGGAGGGCAGATGTGGGTAGAGGTAATCAAAAACAAACACTTTGGAAAGGGGACAGGGTCAAGGGAGAAAATTCAATAAAGGGGGATGGGTTGGGAAGGAGCAAAATATAGTTAGTCTTTCACAACATGAGTATTGTGGAAGGGTTTTACATAATGATACACATGTGGCCTATGTTGAATTGCTTGACTTCTTAGGGAGGGTGGGTGAGAAGGGAAGAGGGGAGAGAATTTGAAACTCAAAGTTTTAAAAACAGATGTTCAAAAACAAAAAAAAAAGTTTTTGCATGCAACTAGAAAATAAGATATGCAGGCAATGGGGCGTAGAAATTTATCTTGCCCTACAAGAAAGGAAGGGAAAAGGGGATGAGGGGGTGATAGAGGGGAGGGCTGACTGGGGAACAGGGCAACCAGAATATATGCCATCTTGGAGTGGGGGGGAGGGTAGAAATGGGGAGAAAATTTGTAATTCAAACTCTTGTGAAAATCAATGCTGAAAACTAAATATGTTAAATAAATTTAAATTTAAACTGGTAAAAAAAAAGATTAAAAAAAACTACTTTTCTTAATAAAAACTTGTGAGATAAGTCAAAAAAAAGAAAGCTTGATGTATCTAGTTTATTTTTGTCTTTAGAAATTTTATGTTTATTTTATTTTTAGAAATTCAAGTTAAAAATTACTTATTTTTCAGGATTAATGTTGGCCTATGGCTTCACTAGAAGAGAAAGAAAACTGTGTTCTTTGGTTGGCTGAACTAAAATCTACCACTGCTGTCCAAAGTCCACCATTTTCTTGGCCTCCACATTTGCCAAATTTGACTCCATTGGATTTCTTTTTATGGGGACATGTGAAAAGTAATGTTTATTCAACCAAGCCTTGATCTAAAGAAGACTTGCAAGCTAGGATGACTGATGTGATTACTGGCACTACTGAAGATCAGCTTGAAAATGTTTTTCTCAAACTACAGAATCATATTACCCTTTGTATTAGTAATGGTGGTGAAATTAACAAGAACAATAAAAAATTAAGTGTTTCTCCTTTATTTTGCTTTTTCTTTTTATCTTTTTTTATCTTTTCTTTTTTATCTTCTTTTATCTTTTTATCACATATAGTTACAAAGTTACAACTATTTTAAATTGCACATGGACTTTATGGACACCCTATGAGTCTAGCATCCCAAGCTCTGGACTAGACCTAATCTTTGGGGCATACTCAAGAAATCACTCTTTGCTTCATGTTAGACCCAATCAAATTTCCCTCTGGGAGATCTAATAATATAACTTGTTCCTAGGTTTCCACAAGTGTGCATAAATGGGCCTTTGGATCTAGTATTAGCACTCAAGTTTACTATTCATGTTGGGTACAAAATAGTCTTCATTTCATGCAACGGAAAATGCAAAAATGCATAAACGGACCCAAAGAGCTCCATATGCAATGGAACTCTCTACCGTGTGATCTTGGGCAAGTCATTTAACTTCTACTTGCCTCAGTTGGTCCAACTATAAAATGGGTATAGTAAGAGCACCTATCTCACATGGTTGTGAGGATCAAATGGGATAATATCTATAAAATGTTTAGCACAGTGCCTGGCACATAGTAGGTACTATATAAATGCATAATCTCCTCAAATCTTGGGTAGAAAAGAAGGGAGTTGCCATGCCCATCTAATAAGGAGGATGAGAGGTAGACATGAGGAGCAGGGCTAATCTCTCTTTTCACCGTTTTTCATTCCTGCTACTTCTCTGGGCAGGAATGCATATGGGTCACATTGGTCATGTAAAGGTAGAGTGTTGTCTTGAAAGTCCAGCAAAGTAGTCATGTTATTGGGTCCAATTCAAAGCGAACAGCAAGCTGAAGATGGAGGGCAGAATGACTACCAGCAACTCCTGGGACATTCTAGAGGTCTTGTCTGGAAAAAGAAAGAATAGAAAATCCAAGTTCATGAAGTCTTCGAGGCAAGAGAGTAGAGTTATCAAGTACAATAATAATGAGGTAATGGAATATCTGGATTTCCTCCCTGAATTTAGCCCCAATGTGTCCAGGACACCTCTCTTAACTTGATGTCTCAAGTTGTGGAACAAGTACCATGAGTTTAGGGCTGGCTTCTTGGAGAGAAGGAGTCAGAGATCGAGTATCCCACCTGTATTCCTCTAGTTCTTTCCCTTCTGTCTCAAGATTCGATAAGGGTATCTTCCAGGATGAAAGGAAAGGAATAGGATCCTAGATTTAGAGCTTGAATGGACCTTAGAGAGAGTAAAATGACTTGCCAGGAGTAACACAGACAGTAAGTAGCAGTGTCTGGATTCAAACTCAGGTCCTTAGACTCCAAATTCAGCATTCTGTCCACTGTATAATACTGACTCTCTGAGATAATGCAAAATCCAGTTGGGCCATTTTCCATGCCAGACCATAGGGGAAAACTTGAGACAAACCTGAAATGATACTGACAGGTCATCTGAACACACCTCTTCATTTCACAGACTAAGGAAAGAGGACTGAGAGAGGCGAAGTGACCTTCACTTCTGCTTCAAGGCTAGTAGATAACCAAACTGAAACTTCACAAGCAGTATGGTAGCCAGATGGTACAGTGGGCAGAATAAGACCTGAGTTCAAATCCTACCTCAGACATCTACTAGAAGTGTGACCCTAGGGTAAGCTAGGTGGCGCAGTGAGTAGAGCACCGGCCCTGGAGTCAGGAGGACCTGAGTTTAAATCCAGCCTCAGATACTTGACACACTAGCTGTGTGACCTTGGGCAAGTCACTGAACCCCAATTGCCCTGCCTTCCCCCCTGTGTGACCCTGGACAAGTCACTATCAGTCTCAGTTTCCTCATATGTAAAGTGGGAAAAGCAATATCATCCCCCTTCCAGGGTGGTTGTAAGGATAAAGTAAGATATTTGTAAAAAGTGCTTTGCAAGCTTTAAAGTGCTATGTAAATGCTAGTTATTATTAATGACTGATATTTTCTGGCTCTCCTTTTGGTAATAATAAGATACATTAGGGTAAAATGAGATAACATTTGTAAAATGCTAATAAATGCTCAAGATTGGGGCTGAGCCTGAGATCAGGAGTATTGAATTTCAGCCAGTTAAGTTTCTCATGTATAAGTGTGTGTGTGTGTGTGTGTGTATATACACACACACACACACACACACACACACACACACACACACATATATATATGTCTTGCTCTCTAAATAAATAACACACTCATTGAGAGTTGATGGATATCAGGGTCAATGTTCAGGAGAGCAAAATAGAAAATAGGAAGGGAAGCATGAGGGGGATTAGTACAAAGGGACATGGTTACCTCTGGTCCTTAAGGGAGAAACTGATCTGTTCCCAAGTTTTATACTGTCAGCTGCGTGTGGATGTTTAAGGAATAGCAACGGTGTATGTTTAAAACCAGGGAGAGGCAGAACGCTATAACAATCACTTTTTCCTGGTTATAAGAAAGGTAGAGTACTAGGTCTTATGGGGAACTCCTACTCTGTTGCTCAGAAATGTGACAGAGCAGTCCAAGGATCTGAACTCAGGGCTTCCTCATTCATTAATTTAATAAACATTAAGTGCCTGTTCTGTGCAAGGCATTGTGGGATATGAAGATGAAAACAACACTGTCCCTGTTTCCAAGATTATAATTGTAAGGGGCCTCTCCTCCTCTCCAAAAGGCTGCCATATTCTCACATTGGTTTGGGACCAGAGAGACGGGGGGAGGGCCCTAAACTGGGAAGGGCACATAGAGTAGGGGATGTCTCTGAGGAAAAAGGTCTCGAAAAGAGCCCTGGGGCGGGGGTGGGGGGCTGAAGTAGAAAGAAAGAGAGAGGGAAAAATAGTTGCGGAGTTAGGGGATTCCCCTCCCCCCCCTTGCTGTGAATGAAGGATTTCATACGGGAAGGAATCATCGCCAGTATGATGTCCCTAGTAGCTAGGGGATCTAAGCTAACCTTTCTAACCTTGAGTCTAAGGTCCTCTTCAAGATAGTGTTGCTGTCTTTAAGTTTCCTACCACAATCCCAATAACTTTTTCTGGAACTGGATCGGCTTCAACATCTTGAATGCTGCATTCAGCTCTATAGTTATTATACTGGGACCAATTAAACTGCTTTAATAGGTTACAGTAGAAAAAGCATTGGTTTGGGAGTTAGAGGACCAGAGTTTGACACTACCTATGTGACCCTATATGAATCACTTAAGTTCCCTGGCCACACCACTTTCCTCATCTGTGAAATGAACGGGTGGGAGTAGATGGCTTGTGAGGTCCTTCCAGCGGTAGAGCTATGATCCCTAGGAATGTATTCTCTAATGACTGCTCCCTGTAGTTCTATACCGCTGGTGATAGTACATATGAGGACATGTTTGATTTTTAAGATTTTTGACAGTCCCAACATAAAGAGAATAACCAGAGTAGTGGGCACCATGGGGTACAGGAAGCATCTGGGGTAGTTTGCGCCATATTCAATGCCTTAAAAGGGAAGATACAAAGTAGCAGGGTCACTAGGAGTAATCTGAACCGTGCACCAAAAAAATTGTCTTGAGCGGTTCAACTAGAGGGAACTGACCACTGAAACAACTACCCTCCTCATGGTCTCAGAGAAGTAGTATCTTCTTTGGCTGAGGTTTGGCCAGTGACAGAGCTAAGGAGCTCTGCTCCTGTAGGTACCAGATTGGTACCAAGGTCAAGAATAACTATAATTCAAAACCCTGCAGAACTCTATGATCTCAGGCTTCTGGGAAAACAGTCAGAAATTTACCTGTACAGAGCTTACTGGCAAGAATGGTATGGGAGCTGTTGCTGACAGGGTTCCTGGCAGTACAGGTGTACAGGTCAGGGTCACCAGGTTTCCAGGTGATGCTGAGGATGGGGCCTCCACTGGATGCATTAGCTCCTTGTCCCACAGGCGTCCAGCTGTAATTTACATTCTCTCTTCCTTGTCCCACAGAACATGTTACATTGACAAGACAGGTACCACTATCATTGATCCTAGGACCCGATGAAATTTTTGGCTCTGTCAATCGCTCTGCATGCAGGAGTAAAACATAATATTCAATGAGATGTTTTGATTTTGTTCCTCCCCCCATAATGATGATAAACGATTTCCTTAGGCATCAGAACTCTGGATTTCAGAGTTCTGCCCTGGAGTACCATGGAGGAGAGGAAATCAGTGATTCTGGACAGTTACCATCCAGTTCCAATTCCTAACATTACCTGAGTTTGAAAAGGGGTAGAGTGTTCAGGTAGAGAATACCTCTTTCTACACAAACAGAAGAGGGTGAGGAATGTAACAGGTACTAGTTTCTCAGATCCCACCTGTGAGAGGCTGGGGACTGCCATTACATTTGTGGGACAGAGACTGATAGACCAAGGGAGTCATATTTTCCTCCAACCATTCTGGAAAACTATTTACCTGTTCTGGGTTGCTGTTGATCAGAAAAGGATGGGAGCAGAACAGTTATTCACAGACAGTGGCACCCTGCTCTAAGAGCAAGGAAAAAGATACTACTTCCTCCTTATTAACTTAAGATGTCCCATCATATAAGAAATCAATTATCCTTAACTATATACACATGGAATTCTAGAATGTTAGAGATGAAAGGAACCTGAAGACTATCTAGTCCAACATCTTATCTAATTCAAAGATTCCCTCTGCAACATTTCTGGCAACTGTTCATGTGGCCTCTATTTGAACACATTAAAACACAGAGAGCCCATGAGCTCAGAGTAGTCCATTCCAATTTAGAACAGCTTTAATAGTTAGAAAGTTCTTCTTTACATTAAATCATTGTAACTTATAGGATCATAGATTTAAGGAAGGAATCTTAGAAGGTAGCTAGAACCTTCCCCTCATTTGACATATAAGAAACTGAGGCCCCAAAAGCTGAAGTGATTTGCCCAAAGCTACATAAATGTTAAGGGGCAGAATCAGGATTTGTAAAAGAGTCAGACTGTTATAAAGTAATCCCCCAAGAGTTCCCTGACTGAATTCCCCTAGGATGTATGGGGTCAGTGCACATTTCTGCTTAAAATGGAACACCCATCGTGGGTGGGCCTGCCTTTGCCTTGATCCATTGGCCTGTACCTTCATCCCTCTTCTTTCCTTGGTCTGATTTTCTAGTTTCTAATGGACCCAGTTTCACCTGGTAATTTTTCTGGCCATTTTGTTTTTCTCTTTTAAAAACATTTTATTAATAATTTAACACTGAACAGCATTGTAACCAACTAAACTTGCTTGACCACTGTTTACATGGAAATTAATTTTAATGGATGATTTATCATAACACTCTCCTGTCAATTCTTCTAAGTCCTCATCAAGATTCTTTATCCATTCATTCTCATTCCCTTTCCCACCAATAGGTGGACATTTCGATTGTTTCCAGGTTTTTGTGATTACATGCAATTCTTCTATGGCAATCTTACCAGAAATGACTCTTTTTAAAAATTATTGTTGTTGCTTTTGATTACACACACACACACACACACACACACACACACACACACACAAGCATTTGTGGTTTATGTCTCTAAAAACAGTGAAATTATTGAGTCAAAAGGTGCAACTCTTCTTGTAATTTTTACAGCGGAATCCTAGATTCCTATCTAAAAAAGTTTGTCATTCCGCCAGTGATGAATGTGATTACCTGTTCTTGCACAACGTCTTTTTTGTCAGTATGATCAGTGAGAGATAGTATAGCAAAGGAGTCTAAATTTGCATCTCTTGAGTTCCATCTCCATATTCTCCCATGATCCCCATTGCCAGATTATCTTGCCCAAAAGTATTCTTGTGTGATTGTGGCCTCAGATCCAACAAAACAGAACTCAATATCTCCCCGCCCCGACCCAGACCCAAACTTCTTTTGAATTTCCTGATTACTTTTGAGGACACCACAATCTTTCCCATCCCTGGAGTCATTACCTTGTTGTCATCTTTGATGCCTCATGGACAAATTTTGTTCTCTCTCTGTAACATTCCATGCGTGCATGTATGTGTGTATGTATTTGTGTATATAAACACACACACATATATACATACACACGTATCCCTTCCTACATACCTTGTTGCCTTGCATATGTTGTCTGCTCAGAACTAATTGGCTTGATCGATGCTTTATCTCTTTACATTAGCTTTCTATCCCTGTACATTCCTCTAGAACTTAAATCCTGTCACTTGAATTATCGGAACTTCTAGTTCTGCCCTGTCTACCCCGATTCACGTCTTAGATTGTGCCCTCCTCTCAGCTTTATCCTATTGTTACTGATGTCCCAGTATGGCGCTAATCTTCTACAAACACATCTTTTGTCATGCCACTTTGGGGCTCAGATATCTATAATAGCTCCATATTGTATCAAGTCTCAAATCCCCTGCTTGTCTTTCAAGGCTCACTCTCCAACCTTCCCACTATTCTCCAAAGCCCATACTCCAGGAAAGCTGACGCTTTCACTGTCTCAAAAATATGCAAAGCATATCTGACCTTGGAGTTTTCTCCATGTTTCGACTTGCATCTTTAATGTCCCTTTTTTGTCCTTTTTACTTGACTAAAATCAACTCACACTTCCTCCTAATCTAGCTGAAGCCTCAATCATCCCTCCTGTTCTTTCCTCATCTCTCCTTAACTTACCATACACATCCAGCCTGATGTGCTCTGAGATTTCCTTTCCTGTACTCTGTAAGGAAGCCTTGAATTTATAGGTGCTACTGTCTTCCTTCTGAAGCTGTTGGATATGTAAAGTGATATTATCATCATCAAGACGGATCCGTGTCTTCAGGCTGGTTTCGAATACTAAAATTTGTCTTCCTTTGAACCACGTCAAGATTTTCTGGGTCTCATTGTAAAACCAAGAGACTTCTGAAAAGGGCCCATGAGATGATTCAGACTTCTCGAGCTTTACAGATTCACCAACAGCACGTATCTTGTTTCCTGCTGAGTACACTGCCAACCAGAGCCAGAGTAAGAACCTTGTTAGTGATAGGACAATAAAAATCATAGCCAAGGGAGTATCTTGGTGGAAGTGTGATTGGAGGGCTCTATCATACTATCAGGCATAATAATAGATGAAATTTGCATAATGCTTTAAGGTTTGCCAAGTGCTACATATTATCTCTTCTAACTTTTTTTTTGGAGGAGGGAAAGCCGGGCAGTTGGGGTTAAATGACTTGCCCAAGGTCATATAGCTAGTATGCCACATGTCTGAGGGCAGATTTGAACTCAGGTCCTTTTGATTCCAGGGCCAGTGCTCTACTCAATGTGCCACTTAGCTGCCCCTACATATTATTTCTTAAGAATCTCAAAACAAATCTGCAAGGTGACAACTACAGGTATTTTTATGCCCATTTTAGAGATAAGGAAACTAAGGCTCAAAGAAATTAGAAGTAACCTGCCCACGGAAACCTGGCTAGTGTCCCAGGTGGTATTCAAAACTGACTGCCAGGATCCTGTGAACTATAATATAGCTAGAGCTGAGAATGGGGAATGGTTCAGATAGTGTTATTTAGAACACAGCTCTGACTGACCTTGTATGAGAGTCATCATCGCCCCATCCCCTTGGTGACATACATAAGATCTCAAAAGGCTTGTAAAACAGCCTACTTTACAAATCTTTTCTTAGAAAGATACATAGTCCAGAAGAACTGAAATACAAACATGCTACTAAAACTACCCAGGTAATAAGACTCCTTAAAGCTGTGCTTGCAGATATCTCACATGTCTCTCATTCTCTTTCTCCTTTCAACACATCATAAGGACCTCTTATAGTCACTGTATAAGGACCAGTTTAGGGATAGAAAGTCAAAGGTGTAGGCTCACCTTGCTTTTACATGATACTTCATAAATGGAAAGAGATTGATGATCTCATTAGGATTACTGGGAGCAACTGATGCCTTCCTGTACCCACAGCCCAGTTGTTTTGCCTCCCTGATTATGGTCATATATATGGATATTGTAGCAACAGTGAACTTTGTCATAAGCTTCAGTTGCCAGGAGATTCAATGTTAAGTGATTAAATGAAATTTAGTGGCAAAGCTTTAAAAAAAATGCAGTTGCACTGTAGGTTAAGAAATACTGATGCCAAGTTCTGGCTTTATCTTGACTCTCAGAATACTTTTATATACTGAAATAAAGGGATAATGAGTCACATTCTGTCTTTGAGCCATACTTTCTTGATCTGTAAAATGGGGATAATGATATGCTCTTCCTATCTAAAGTGACCACTTGCATTTATAGCCAGTGACTCTTGGCTAAAGGGTAAGGAGATGCCTATAGGCTTTACTTAGTCCATCAGGGGATGTGTATTTTCTTCATGCACATACCCACTTATTGTGATATTGCTGATACATATGGGTAAGATTCCATATATCAGTTCTGAAAAAAGTACGGAATTGATCACAAAGTCAGTCTCAAAAATTTCTGTGATGCATAGAAAATATGAGAAGTGCCAGAAAATTGAAGAAAAAAATGAAAGCAAAAACAGAAAAACATGGATTCTAAGACTTAGACTAATAAGCGTGATATTGACATTCAGGAAAATTCCAAGATATATTATCCAAGAAAATGAGATGATTCTTAGAAGTTAGCACAAAGTCACTAAAAAGTTATAACACTTTATAATAATTTAAAATTAACAATAGGATTACCATTCTTACAGATTAGGGAAATATAACTGGATTTCAGCAAGATAGTTAACATTTTTAATGATTGTCTTGGAATAAGTTGAAATGACGTGGACTGGATAATAGTCAAGGTAGGCTGATTTATAACTGACTGAACAGCCATATTCAGAGACTGCTGATTGATGGTTCAATGTGAACCTGAAAGAATCTGTGTTGATGTGCCTTATAGTCCTGTGCATAGCCATCTGTTTCACACTTTCATCAGTAACTTGGATGAAGACATAAAAGGGATATTTGTAAAGATCACAAATGACCCTAAGCTGTGAGGGATAGCAAAGAAGTCTTTGACTAGATGGCCTCTAAGATCCTCTAAGATCATCTTCAAAAAGCTATGATTCTCTGATTGAAAGAATCAGGGATTAAAAACCCAACCCAACTGATTAATACAATGATCCAAGATAATTCCAAAGGACTCAGAATGAAAAAAAAATGCTACCTCAGAGAGAGAAGTGAGGAACTCTGTGTGCAAATTGTAGTACAATGTTCTTACTTTATTTTTCTTGTTTTTTTGCAACATGGCTAATATGGAATTATATTTTCCATGATTTGACATGGATAACTGATGTAATATTTCTTAGGGAAATGGGGGTGGGGTAGAAGGGTGGGAGGGAGGTGGAGAATTTACAACTCAAAATTTAAAAAAAAATGTTTAAAATAAATTATATATACATGTTTGTACTAAAAACAAAAGCTCAAACCAGTAATCCAAAAAGCATTTATGAAATGCCTATCATACACAGAACATTCTGCTAGGCACTGAGCAAAGCCAAAAATCAAAACCAATTCCTGCCTTCAAGGTACTTATTTTTTGCTCTGATCTTACTAAATACGAATAGGTAAGTATATACAATATAATTTGAGGTGGGAGAGAGTGCTACCAACTAGGGAAAATCAGAAAAGCTTACTATAGAACATGGCACTTGAAGGAGGCTAGAGATTCTAAGAGGTAGAGGTGCAGAAGGAATGCCATCCTTTTTTTGTCTATAAAAGAGAGTGAGTACAAAACCACAGAAGCAGGAAAGTACTGAGGTCAGTGAACATAAAATCCATCATTTGACTAAACATAGAATTCATAAAAGGGAATATTGTAAAATAAACCTGGAAAGGTAGCCTAAAGCCAGATTGTGAAGGTCTTTAAATCATTAATAATTTGAGAAAGGCAAATTAAAATAATTCTGAGGCACTACCTCACACCCATCAGATTGCCTAACATGACAGAAAAGGAAAATAACAATTGCTGGAGAGGATGTGGAAAAATAGATACACAAATGCACTGGTGGAATTCTGAACTGGTCTAACTATTCTGGAGTATAATTTGGAACTACACCCAAAGAGCTACAAAACTGTGTGTATACTTTCACTCAACAATACCACTATTAGTTCTATATCTCGAAGAGATCAAAACAAAAGGGAAATGATCTAGATGTACTAACACATTCATAGCTGCTCTTTGGAAATTGAGGAGATGCCCATCAACTGAGGAATAGCTGAACAAGTTGTGGTACATGGTAGTGATTGAATACTATTGTGCTATAGGAAATGATGAAGAGATTGGTTTCAGAAAAACCTGGAAAGACTTACATGAACTAAAGCAAAGTGAAGTGAGCAGAACCAGAAGAGCATTTGTACACAGTAACAGCAATATTGTAACAATAATCAGCTGTAAAAGACTTGGCTACTCTGATCAATATAATGACCCATGACAATTAATTAAAAATAAAAGATTATGAAAACAAAAAGATGTTTTGCCCCTGACTAATGGTCAAGGTCAGAAGAGAACTGTCTGATGGGGAAGGAAGCCTACTCCCAATTCTCAATTTGGTACTTAAAGTCAACCTGGTCCCACCTTACCCTTCCACCCTGATTATCTGTTACTCTCCTACACACACTCTGCATTTCAATCAAATTAGCTTTTTCATTACACATAATATTCCATCTCTTCTTCCTATGCCTTCGTCTAGGCTGTACTACATTTGGAACAAATTCTCTTCTCACCTTATCTTCTTCAAATCCCTTTTTTCCTTAAAAGCTTAGTGAAAATGCTTCTTCCTACAGGAGACCTTTCTGAACCACCATCTCCCCCCTTCTCAGCTACTAGTGCTGCCCCTCCCCAAAATTATCCTATATTTACTTTGTGTATATTTTAATATACTTATATATGACTGTATTGTTTAACTAAATTTATTGCATACTCCTTGAGGTCAGGGACTATATCATTTTTGTCTTTGTATTCCCAACATCTAACATGGTTCTTGGTACATATCAGTCACTTTTAATAAATTTGTGTTGATTCATTAAAGTTGAATCCTTCCCATGAGGTAGTCTAAACAGGTTTAGTTACTCCCAATGTTACTGAAGAGGAAATTGATAGTAACAGAGAGACTAAATGATTGGTTCAGAGCCAAGACTCCTAGAATCACAGACTGCTATAACTGAAAGTCATTTAGAAGTTATGTAGTCCAACACTTACTTTATAGATAAGGAAACAGAAGCCTGGAGAAATTACTTTCCCAAGAATCTATATCTCCTTGTTTGCATGTCCATTGCTCAAGAAAATGATTTGTACCCATACAAAACTGCTGATGAAAGACAGAGGATGCTGGAATAAATAGAGTGAATGAATCTAGATGCAGTTGAATGGTGAATAATTCCTAAAAGGCTGTGAGAGTAGCAAGTATAACAGACCTTTGGCTTTGATTGGGGACCTAAGTTAACACCTCTCATGATCTTTAGCATTTTATACTTCCAGGTAGTCAGTTTAAGCCTAGCCCAAAGGACTATTACAGAAGGAAAGAATGGAAAATCTGACATTCTCTACGGGAAGAATCAGCAGAACTAGATGACAGATTGTGGTGTGATTGAAAGGCAGTTGGGAAGGGAAAGTAAAGTTGAAAAATTAGAGTCCTAAGACTAGATTTATAAATTCAGAGCAACCAGCCAGTCAATTTTCCTGACTTGGACCTTACAGAATACATCCAAAGGAGTTGGCCTGAGAAAGGGAAGACATGAGAAACTTAAGCATATAAAGAGCAAAAATCTTCATGGCCAACTTCCTCTTCTTTCACTGGCTTTGTCAACATCCTTCCGTGACCTAACCAACACCCATCTTGACTCCCTTCATTTGCCCATATCTCTCTTTTGGCTGCCCATTGTTGGAAAGGAGAGTTAGATTCATATGAAGTAAGCATGTGTCTTCCAACTCAACTCAGCTAAGGCTGACACAATGCTATGAAGGGACCAGACATTACACTCACTGATGAGTTCTCACCCCATCTTCCCTCTACCTCTAATCCCGGAACCTCCCAGCAAAGAGATAGATGAGAACAATATAAAGTACCTTGAGAAGAGATTATGAGCATTAGCAGACACAGTCTCCACCTGAGAAAGGACATGCCGTTTCCTTAGGATCCACAGCCAAGGATTAGGTCGAGACCTGAGGACTTCCGTACTCTAGTGCTTATTCAATTCAGTAGAAGTTAGAGGTTTAGCCTCTCTCACCTCTTCCTCTTCTGTGAGATCACATCCGTTCTGTAATGCAAAATCAAAGGGTACAGATGGGGAACTTGTGATATCTGTAGAACATTCATATTTAAATTCATTTTTTACAACTTTCTGACTCTCTTTGGGCAAATGAGTTAGCAAAAATGACTAGGCATGTGACTGTTTGGTCTGGTATTGAGACAGACATCCCTGATTATTGTACCCTGACTTGAAAGGGTACCACTCCTCCTGAGAAGAGGGATTGAGAGAGGAGCTAGAAAGTTATACCCTAAAGAAAGGGGCAATTCAGCAAGTGGAAAGTCTATTCTGTATATACTCCTCACTAGGAGAGACAAACTATTTATTGGGATTGAAATTCTGGTAACCTGGGAGAGATACAATCATTATCTCTAAGAGGTTGTGACAGAGAAGGAAAGGAAAACTGAGAATAGATTGAAATGCACAGCAGATTTTGGAAAAGTAGATTTCAAAGGGTTCAAAGAAAGGATATTTGGGAGTGTGCAGGAAAAATTTCTACAGGGAAGTCAGCCTAGGTGAGGTTGAAAACTCTTAAGAATGAAATTGAGAAAGCACAATTTGAAACAACTCCAATGAGGAAGAAAAATGGGAATTTTTTTTTAAAAAGCACGAGCAGCTTTTATTCCCCCCTGGGGGGGGGGCAGGCCTGAGGACCTACTGTGTCCAGCCTGGGCCTCACTCCTTGAGGGAGAAGTGTATCTTGTCATTGATCATCTTGCGTTCAGGGTTGAGGCTCTTCAAGATCTGGGCCAGCACACTGACTGTCTGGTCGCTGCTCAGCCCTGTCTTCCCTGTCTGGAACTTCTTCAGGAGATCTTTGGTGGTCATGGGCTTTTGGGTCAGGTAGTATCTCACTGCATCCTCTGTCACCTGCATGTCACTCAGGCGCTTGACGGCAGGCGTATCACTGGGCCCCATCTGGTGCTTCCCTTGCTCCAGCTTGCTAGCAGCTGCCCGAAAGGTGGAGGAGGTGCTGCCACTGTCCGCGCTGGGTGTGCTTGGTCGTCTGGCCTTGCGTTCCCTCTTGGGGGGGGGGGAGTCTTCTTCCTTGTCATGAAGAGGGCCGAGGATGCCTCGTTGTCAATGTCACTCTACTCAGAGGTGTCTGACTCCTCACTGCTGTCTCCTTTCCTCCTCTTCTCCTGTGGGGTAGGTGCCTTCTTATCTTCCTCCTCCTTCTCCTCTTCCTCTGGTGGTTTTTCCTCCTCACTCTATTCATTGCTTTCACTCTGTTCATTGATGCCTTTAGGGCCATCCTCCTCCAGCTTGACCACCTTGAGTTTCCCTACTGCCTCCTCCTCAGAGCTACTGGAGCCATCTGACATGTAGTCCACCTCCTGGCCCTCAAAGTCCCTATCATCACTGTCCTCAAAGGCCTCATCGTCAGAGCCCTTCTTCTTCTTCTTGCCCCCCTTGGAAGGAGCTGCCTTCTTCTTGGTGTTGGGAACCTTCTCCCCCTCCTCCCCACTGCCAGCGCTGTCATCAGAGCTCATCTCCAGGTTATCCTCCAGGTCATGGATCCGGAGTTCACTGGGCTTTTTCCGGTTCTTCTTCTCTTTATGCTCGTCCTCCTCCTCATCGTAGTCCTGGTCCTTCAGTCAACAAGGCTGCATGATGCTGAAGTGGTTCAAGACTTTGTTCCTCCTTTCCCATTCTTCCTCAGCCTCCTCTGCAGTGAGTGTGTGGTGCTGGGTCAGAGGAGTGAAGTTGTACCAGTTGTGCACAGGGAAGGCTTTGAAGGCCCCATCAGGGCATTGGGTAAAGATGTAGTAGGAGATGTTTTCTGTTACACCACCCTTGTTTACTCCCTTGAACCTCCTGCCTGTTTTGCCATTGACTTTGAGTAGCCAGGGCTGGTCCTCAGCCTTGAAGGCCTTGAGAATGATGCCATACTTCTTCCTCCTGGCCTCATCCCGGAGCTTCCGATTAAACTAGCTGCCCGCCCCAGATTCTGGCATCTCTTCTTCCTGATAGATCT
The DNA here is from genome assembly GCF_011100635.1 of Trichosurus vulpecula. Classification (NCBI taxonomy): domain Eukaryota; kingdom Metazoa; phylum Chordata; class Mammalia; order Diprotodontia; family Phalangeridae; genus Trichosurus; species Trichosurus vulpecula. The sequence continues at coordinate 155,687,750 of NC_050576.1, read as the reverse complement.
TGTTGCTCAGATCCCGTTCTATCTTGGCCTGGTGCCAGGTGGCGAAGTTGACTTTGTCAGCTGCGTTGAAAGCCACGATATTGTACTTCTTGGGGTTGTTCTTGGTGACTCGAACAACATATTCAGTCACCGTCTGACTGCTGGTCCCCAGGGTCATCATGTTGTCCAAAGCTGTGCACGCTGCGTGGTCGTGTGGAGGGTCGAGAGTCATTGCAAGCCCAGCCCCCGATCTGCCCACCGAACCCCAAAACAATTACAAGGCTGGCCTGGTTGCTACCTCCAGGTGCTTCCTGTGTCATCATCGTGTAGCCAGAATTTTTCTAAAGAGACTGATGTGGATATATCAGAAACTCACGAAGCAAATTAGATTTTTTTTAAAGAATGTTTTATTTTCCCCAATTGCATGTAAAAATAACTTTAAACATTTGTTGTTTTTGAGTTTTGAATTCAAAATTGTATCCCTCCCTCTTTACCTGAGCCCCTCTCTGAGATGATAATCAATCTGATATAGGTTATACATGTGCAGTCATATAAAACATTTCCACATTAGTCATTTTGTGGAAAAAAAAAACTTTAAAAAGAAAGAATGAATAAAAGAAAGAAAGAGAAAGAAAGAAAGATAAGGAAAGAAAGGAAGGAAGGAAGAGAGAAAGAGAGAAAGAAAGAAAGAAAGAAAGAAAGAAAGAAAGAAAGAAAGAAAGAAAGAAAGAAAGAAAGAAGAAAGAAGGAAGGAAGGAAAGAAGAAAGAAGGAAGGAAGGAAAGAAGAGAGAAGGAAGGAAGGAAAAAAGAATAGCATATTATAGTCTGTATTCAGACAATATCAGTTCTCAGGAGGTGGATAGCATTTTTCATCATGAATCCTTTGAGATTGTCTTGGATCATTGTATTGCTAAGAAAAGCTAAGTCATTCACAATTGTTCATCCTCATAATATTGCTGTTACTGTGTACAAAGTTCCTCTGGTTCTGCTCACTTCACTCAGTATCACATCATATAAGTCTTTCTAGGTTTTTCTGAAATCATCTTGCTCATCGTTTCTTATAGCATAATAATATTGTATTATAAGCATATACCACAACTTGTTCAGCCATTCCCCAATTGATGGGCAGCCCCTTGATTTCCAGTTCTTAGCCACGACAAAAAAGAGCTGCTATAAATATTTTTGGACAAATATTTTCCATTTTAAAAAATCTCTTTGGGATATGATTTAGTAGTGGTATTGCTGGGTCAAAGAGTATGCATAGTTTTATAGCCCTTTGGGCATACTTCTAAATCATTCTGCAGAATAGTCAGATTAGTTCACAACTCCATCAACAATGCATTGGTGTCCGAGTTCTCCCACATCCCCTCCAACTTTTATCATTTTCCTTTTCTGTCATATTAGCCAACCTGATAGGTGTGAGGTGGCAAGTCAGAGTTGTTTTAATTTGCATTCCTCTAATCAATACTGATTTAGAGCATTTTGTCATATGACTATAGATAGCTTTGATTTCTTTGTCTGAAAACTTCCTGTTCATATCCTTTGACCATTTATCAACTGGGGAATGACTTGTATTCTTATAAATTTGACTCAGTTCTCTATATATTTGAGAAATGAGGCCTTTTTCTGAGATACTTGCTGAAAAATTTTCCCCAGTTTTCTGCTTTCCTTCTAATTTTGGTTGCATTGGTTTTGTTTCTCTGAAAACTTTTAAGTTTTATATAATTAAAATTTCCACTTTACATTTTGTGGTGCTCTCTATATCTTGTTTGGTCCTAAATTCTTCCCTTGTCCATAGATCTGAGAAGTAAACTATTCCATGCTCTCCTAATTTGCTTATGGTATCACCTTTTGTGTTTGAATCATGTAACCATTTTTACCTTATCTTGGTATATAATGTGAAATGTTGATCTATACCTAGTTTCTGACATAGTTTTCCAGTTTTACCAGCAGTTTTTGTTAAATAACTCATTTTTGTCCCCAAAGCTTGAATCTTTGGGTTGATTCAACACTAAACTACCATGATCATTTAGTACAATGTATTCTGTACCTAATCTATTCTACTGATCCACCACTCTATTTCTTAGGCACTATTATATTAGTAGTACCTAATGATGATTACCACTTTATAATACAGGTTAAGATCTGATATGGCTAGGCTACCTTCCTTCTCATTTTTTTTCCATTTATTTTCTTGGAATTCTCAACCTTTTCTTCTTCTGGAAGAATTTTGTTATTCTTTTTTTTCTAGCTCTATAAAATAATTTTTCATAGTTTGATTGGTATGGTCCTGAGTAAGTATATTAATTCAGGCAGAATTTCATTTTTATTATACTGACTTGACCTATTCGTGAGCAATTGATATTTTTCCAATTGTTTAGATCTAACTTAATTTGTACGAAAAGTGTTTTGTAATTGTGTTCATATACTTCCTGGGTTTGTCTTGACAAGTTGACTCCCAAGCATTTTATGTTGTCTACAGTTATTTTAAATGGAATTTCTCTATCTCTTGCTGCTGGACTTTTTTGGTAATATATAGAGATGCTGATGATTTTGTGGGTGTATTTTGTATCTTGCAACTTCACTAAAATTGTTAATTATTTCAACTAGGTTTTTTTTGGTACATTCTCTAGGATTCTCAAAATATGCCACCATATTGTCTGCAAAGAGTGATAGTTTTCTTTCTTCATTGCCTGTTCTAATTCTTTCCATTTCTTTTTCTTCCCTTATTGCTATAGTACAATATTGAATAATAGTGGTGATAATGAACATCCTTGCTTCATCTCTAACCTTGTTTACAAGGCTTCTGGCTTATCTCTATTACAGATATTGTTTCCTGATGGTTTTAAATAGATATTACTTAACATTTCAAGGTAAGCTCCATTTATTCCTATGCTCTCTAGTGTTTTCAATAGGAATGGGTGTTGCATTTTGCTGGCTTTTTCTGCATCTATTGAGATAATCATATGATTTCTGTTGTTATTATTCTGTTGTCCTGTTCTGTTGATTTTGTTATTGGTATGGTCAATTGTGCTGATAGTTTTCCTGATATTGAAGCAACAATGCATTCCTGGCATAATTCCCACCTAGCCATAGAGTATGATTCTTTTAATATATTGCTATAATCTCCTTACTAGTGTTTTATTTAAAATTTTTGCATTAATATTGAGTAGAGAAATTGGTCTATAGTTTTGCTTCTCTGTTTTGGCTCCCCTGGTTTAGGCATCAAAAACGTTTTCGTATCATAAGAGGAATTTGGTAGGATTCTTTATTTGCCTTTTTTCCCAAATAGATTATATAGCATTGGCATTAATCATTCTTCCAATGTTTGGTAGAAGCTGCTTGTGAACTCATCTGGACCTGGTGATTATTTCTTAGGGAATGTATTGGTGGCTTATTCAATTTCTCTGTGTAAAGGGGGTATTTAAATATTCCATTTCCTCTTCTGTTAACCTGGGCAATTTATATTTTTGTAAATATTTGTCCATTTTACATATTGTGTGCCAATAAATATGGCAATGTAAGTAATTTCCTCAGCAGTACATGGTGCCTACCCAAAACTTAACCATATATTAGGGCATAAAAACCTCACAACCAAATACAGAAAAGCAAAAATATTAAATAAAACTTTTTCAAATCATAATTCAATTAAGGGCAATGGAAAATAGGTTAAAAATTAATTGGAAAGATGGCAGAGAGAAGCCAGGAAGTTGTCTGAGCTCTCCCCAGTTTCCCTCAGAAACAACATTAAATCAAGGCTCTTAAAAATTCTGGAGTGACAAAATCCACAAAAAGGTGGAGTGAAATAATTTTCCAACCCCACATAACTTAGAAGGACTTCAGGAAAGGTCTGTGTCACTTGAACAAAAGGGGAGTGCAGCCTAGTACAAGTGGTGTCCAGGCCAGCCTGTGGGAGGCTCTGAGTCAGAGCACAAATCAGCAACCAAGGCCCTGCAGTCCTAGCTCAGAAGACCAGTGGCACAGAAGCCCAGTTGTGAGGGCTCCAAACCCATCACAGCTGACAAACTACCAGGCCCAAGGCACAATAGGTGCAATTAGTCAGGCCTCCCTAGTGCAGTTGGCAAGCTGGCAGCCACAGAGGTCCTGGCACAGAAAGCCAGTGACCCCTGACCCCCAGTACAAAAACTTTGGGACCATGCCCCCTGTATTCCAGGAGGAGAGCTCAACTTTTTAAAATGAGCAAAAAATAAACAAAAAGAAGCCCTGACCATAGAAAGCTACTATGGTGACAAGGCAGATCAAAACTCAAACTCAGAAGAGAACAACACTGTCAAAATGCCTACACGTTAAGCCTCAAAGGTAAATATGAATTGGTTTCAAGCCCAAAAAGTCCTCTTGGAAGAGTTCAAAATGGATTTTTAAAAATGAAGTAAAGAGACAAGGAAGGAAGGAAACTACATCTTGCTAAAAAGTGCCATAGACAATGAAGTAATATCAATACTAAACATAAATGGACCAAATCACGTAACAACCAAATTCTCAAAGGAGAAGTTAAGTGAGTTACAAGAAGAAATATCAAAGCTGTACTAGTGGGGTAACTCAACTTCCCCCTCTCAGAACTAGATAAATCTAACCACAAAATAAATAAGAAAGGAGTTAAGGAAGTGAATAGAATTTTAGAAAAGTTAGATAAGATCGAGCTCTGGAGAAACCTGAATGGGGATAGAAAGGAATATACCTTTTTCTCAGTGGTATAAGGCACCTACAAAAAAAAATGACCATGTACTAGGGCATAAAAACCTCACATTCAAATGCAGAAAGGTAGAAATATCAGATGCATTCTTTTCAGACATGATGCAATAAAAATTGCGTATAATAAAGGGCCATGGAAAGATATGTGAAAAATTAATAAGAAACTAAATTATCTAATCCTAAAGAACAAGTGGGTCAAACAAGAAATCATAGAAACAATGATTTCATTCAAGAGAATGACAATAATGAGACAACATACCAAAATATAAGGGATGCAACCAAAGCAGTACCTAGTAGAAATTTTATATCTCTAAATGCTTACATGAATAAAATAGAGAAAGAGCAGATCAATGAATTGGCTACGCAAGAAAACAAACAAATTAACACCTCCCATTTAACCACCAAATAAGAAATTATGAAAAATCAAAGGAGAGGTTAATAAAATTGAAAGTAAGAAAACTATTGAACTAATAAATAAAACTAAGATCTGGTTTTATGAAAAGACCAATAAAACAGATAAACCTTTGGTTAATTTCATATAAAAAGAAAGAAAAAATCAAAAATGATTCAAATTCAAATCAAATAAAAAATAAAATAAAATAAAATAAATAAAAAAAATAAAAAAATAAAAAAATAAAAAATCATTATCAAAAATGAAAAGGTTGAATGCACCACCAATAAAGAAGAAATTAAAGCAATAATTAGGAGCTATTTTGCCCAACTTGTATGTGAATAAATCTGACAATCTAAGTGAAATGGATGAATATTTACAAAAATATAAATTTACTCCGTGTGTGTCTCTCTACTTCAAATGTGTTTCTTGCAAACAGCAAGTTGAAGGTTTCTGGTTTCTAGTACATTCTGCTTTCCACTTCCATTTTATGGGTGAGTTCATCCCATTCACATTTACAGTTATGTACAGTGTATTTCCCTCTGTCCTATATTCTCCTTGTTTATCCTTCTGTCCCTTACCTTTCACCCTGTCCCTCCTCACAAGTGCTTTACTTCTTACCATGTCCTTCCTCAATCTACCCTCCTTTCTATCAGCAGCCACTCACTTATCTCCATCCTTTTTTACTTTCCTATAGGGTAAGATAGATTTCTACGTACAACTGAATGTGTATGTTATTTCCTCTGAGTCAATTATGATGAGAATAAGGTTCAAGCATTGCCCACCCCCCCCCCATCTTTCCCTCCACTGTAATAGTTATTTTGCAGCTCTTTAATGTGAGATAATTTACCACATTCAATCTCTCCCTTCCCTCTTCTCCCAGTGAAACCTTCTTTCTCTTGCTTAATTTTGGGTTTTGGATATCATCTCACCATATGTAACTCACACCCAAACCCTTTGTCTATGTATACTCCTTCTAACTGTCCTAATAGTGATAAAGTTCTTAAAAGTTACAAATATCATCTTGCCATGTAGGAATATCTAACCTTATTGAATCCCTTGTGTTTTTTCTTTCCTATTTATCATTTTGTGTTTCTCTTGAGTCTTGTACTTGAAGATCAATTTTTTTTTTTAAATTGAGCTCTGGCTCATTAAGTAGAAATGCTTGAAAGTCCTCTATTTCACTACATATCCATTTTTCTGCTGAAGGATTACTCAGTTTTGCTAAGTAGGTAATTCTTGGTTGTAATCCTAACTCCTTTGCCTTCTGGAATATCCTATTCCAGGCCCTCTGGTTCTTTAATGTAGAAGCTGCTAAATCCTGTGTAATCCTGACTGTGGCTGCATAATATTGGAATTGTTTCTTTCGGGCTCTATTTTCTCCTTGGCCTGGAAGCTCTGGAATTTGATTATGAAACTCCTGGAGTTTTCATTTTGGGATCTCTTTCATGGGGTGATTGATAGATTCTTTCAATTTCTATTTTGTCTTCTGGTTCTCGGGTACCAGGGCAGTTTTTCTTGATATTTTCTTGCAATATGATATCTAGGCTCTTTCTTTGATCAGGGCTTTCAGGTTGTCCAATAATTCTTAAATAATGTCTCCTGGATCTATTTTCCAGGTCAGTTGTTTTTCCAAAGAGAAATCCCACATTTTTTTCTATTTTTTCATTCTGTTGATCTTGTTTTATTATTTCTTAATGTCTCATGTAGTCATTAGCTTCCACTTGCCCAATACTAATTTTTAAGGAATTATTTTCTTCAGTGAGCATTTGTACCTCTTTTTCCATTTGGGCAAATTTTTTTAAACAGCTGTTTCTTTGCTGAATTTTTGTATATCTTTTTCCATTTTTTTTGTGATTCCTTTTTCAAGCTGTTGACTCTTTTTTTCATGATTCTCTTGTATTACTCTGACTTTCCCTCCAATTTCTGTTCTAATTCTCTTATTTGTTTTTTAAAATCCTTTTTGAGCTACTCCTTAAGTTCTTTTTGGGCCTGAGACCAATTTATATCTTTTTTCTGAGTCTTTGCATGTAGCCATTTTGACAGTATTGTCCTCTTCTCTAAGTTTCTGCCTTGATCCTCCTTGTCATTATAGTAACTTTCTATGGTCAGGTTTTTTTTTGTCTTCTTGCTCATTTTTCTGCCTATTTTGCAACTTTGTACTTTTATTAAAAGTTGGGCTCTGCTCCTGGAGTGGAGAGGGCACTATCCCAAGCTTTTTGTGCTGGTATTCAGGGCATTGCTGCTAGCTTGCACAGCATGAAGGGTGTTTTTTGCTAGCTTGTGTAGAGGGCAGGGCCTCCCTGTTGGCCTGCCCCAGGGGTAGTAGTAACTCATTGTTGGCCTGCTCCAGGGGTAGAGCCTTGCTGTTGGCTTGCAGGAGGGATGGAGCCTCTCTGTGTTGCTGGTCTTTCTTCTGGTTTACACTGGGAGTATGGCCTTGCTGGTGGCATGCCTCTGGGCTTAGGGCCTCCCTGAATCCCCACTGGGGTTCAGCCTGCCATAGCTGTTCATTTACTGAACTCCTCTCCCACCCCAGTGAGACAGACCTTTTCCTTTGACCCTCCAATTTGTCCTCTGATGATAAGCTGATTTGCTGCTCCAGAATATTATCTGAGGCATTGATGTAAGGTTGTTTGGAGGAGAATTTTGGAAGGCTTCAGGGAGTTTGTTCCTCACTCCACCATCTTGGCACCAGAAGTCCCTCAGCAAATTAGATTTTTAAAAGATAGAAGGGCAGTCAACAAAAGATGAAAACAAAATGATGGTTCAGTATGGTGAGAACATGCTAAAATTCAGAATAAACTGAGGCTGGTAAGGAAATCTAAAGAAAACCAAAAGGAGTTATTTGGGGTTTGGGGATGGATTGTTTAGTTTGTTTTGTATTTTTTCCACACTGGGAAGAAAAATAAGGGATAAAGAAGACCTAGAACTGCTTCTTGGAGTAGATGAAACAGTAATAACTGACAACAGGGACCAGGTAGAGCTGCTCAATTTTGTTTGTTTTTTTCCCTCTGCTGAGAAAGCCACTTTTGAATGGAAAAACAACAGAACAGAAATGTCGAATAGGCAGTTGGCAGCTACTACCTGGTGACACAAAGCTAGGAGGGGAGATAGAGTCAGGGCCTAAAAAGATGGATGACAGCTAAGGTCCAAAAAGATTTTGACAAGCTACAACATTTAATTTAATAAGGCAATTTAACAGGTCATGAGAATAAGGACAAGAAAGACAAGTATATTTCTTCTGTGCAAAGGTATATGCCCTTATTTGGGCACTGGAAGTAAAGACATGACCACTAGTCTCCACTAGCTATTTGTGCTGCAATAAGCCAGCAGGTGGCACCCTTATCTCGAGCTACCAGCTAAATCATCTTGCCTTTTTATATCACTAAACATTTCAAGAACTAATCAGTGAAATCAATCAACAAACTTTTATTAAATACTTATTATGAGCCAGACAGTGTGCTAAGCACAAAAGGCCTAGAATCTCAAAGGGAATAAAGAAAAAAATGGGAATGAAGGGGAAGTGGTGCTTCAAAAGTTCAAATTATACTGTAAGTAGACTTATCAAAATTATTTTGAACTAGTTAAGAAACAGAAAAGAAGGACTTCCAAGAGCCAAGATGGTGTAATAAGCAGTAAATTGCCATAACTTTCTCATGTTCACCTCTAAACAACCATAAAATAGCTCCCCAAAACAAATTCTGGAAGAGCAAAACCAACAAAAACAAAACAAAAAAAACAAAAAATGGGGTGAAACAATCTTTTAGCCCAAGACACTTGGGAGATGGGCAAAAAAGAAAGAAAGGAGGAAAGAGAGAAAAAAGAAAGTAACAGAAAAGAGATCAGACTACATACATAAGCAAGTTTCAGAAAGAGTTGTGTTCAAGAGTTCAGAAGTATTTGATGACCACCCCCCACCCCCACCCCACCGCAAAAAAATAACAACAAATCAACCTCTTTTGGGAAAGTCTCTTGTATTTGACAAGAACTCTAGGGAATCTGGGAGTGCTATTAATATAGTATCATCCTATTCCTTCCACAGCCTTCTTCTGCTGCGTCCCTTCCGTCCCTCCCCCAAGTGACGAAACCATATTTGAACTCCCATGTGCTTATTTCAGAGAAGAACTGAAAGTCTCTCTCTAAAGCAGAGGTATCATCACCAAGATTTTCTGAATAGAGACACATGGCCTATCTCCTCCAAAGATGTCTCCTATTTTTCCTCTTCTACCCACTTACAGGTAAGTCCAAATGGCTACCAGCATCCAATCTTTCTACCCTGTCTTACAGAAGAGCCGGAAAGGACTAATTGCTTTTCAATTCAATTCAATTTAACAAGTATTTATAAAGTGCCTAGTACATGCAGGGGATGCCATCTCCTCAACTGTAAAATGGGGATATTAATAGTATCTCCCTCCCTGGGTCATTTTGAGTATCAAAAGATAATTTTTGCAAAGTGCTTAGGACTTAGCACAATGCCTGGAACATGATAGATACTTAATAAATGCTTATTGTCTTGCTTTTCCTTCCTCTTGACTTTTCTCCTTTCTACGGTCACAGGCTCACATGGTTCAGTTGACTCTCAGACACATAATCCCTTAATACGTTATTCATTTCTCTCTCTGTCCTCTTTTTGTTTCTCTGTGTCTCTTGTGTGTCTCTCTGACTCCTCTCTGTCTGTCTCTGTCTGCGTCTCTTGGTAGTTCTCTAATCACATACTAATAATATGAGAGACATAAAAGGCTCACTTCCACATTTTCCCTCTGGAATTACCAAAAGCTTCTTTTCTTACATACCAATTCAACTCATACATATTTTTAATGTTACGTAGAGACGATGGAAGCAAGGATAAACAACAGAGGATGGATGCGAAAATGTGGTGTGATCTTGTAAGCACAGTGTAAAGAGTGCTAAGGCATAGAACGATATGTTCTAGAATATTGCCAGGAATCAAAATCAAGCTCTTTGCTTATAGTATGAAGATTCTCTTCCCTTTTCCATTCCTCTGTTGAACTTTGGGGCGATTGCCTTTCTCTCATGCTATGGCATATCTCCTGTTATCCATAATTTTCAAATACCACTGCTCAACAATGGCATTCACCAATTCTGTAAATGGGGATGTAGTTCACGTTGACCAAGCGATTTGAATATGTCAAGGGCAACTAAGGGTAGGTAAAGGGCAGCTAGATGATGCAGTTGCCAGTCATCCTAACTCTTGCCTTGCCACTGAACTTCGATGACTCTGGAAGAGAGAGTGAAGCTGATGATCTGAGAAACTCCTCCTCACTCAAATCCAATTCATTTGAAAATCATGACATTGCTTATTTGTGATGTCATTGATCCTCTTCAAAAAATGAAGGATGAATAACAATAAATGGTGCTGTAGATAGAGTGCTGGGCCTGGAGTTAGGAAGACTCGTCTTCCTGACTTTAAATCTGGCCTCAGACACTTACTAGTTGTGTGACCTTGGGCAAGTCACTTAACCCTGTTTGCCTCAGTTTCCTCTTCTGTAAAAAGAGCTGGAGAAAGAAATGGCAAACCACTCAGTGTCTTTGGCACGAAAACCCTGGGAGACTGAAATGACCGAGCAACAGCAACTAAGGATAGATAAGAAAGGAAAGGATAAGAAAATGAGGTGGATTCTTTTTACATAAATTGGTAAAAGAGGAGAGAAGAAGGAATAGGAATGCTGCATGGAGTGGATGGGACCAGGGTAATAATAAAGGTTACCATTTATCTGGTGATTTAAGGTTCTCAAGGTGCTTTACAAACAAGATATTATCTCATCTGATAGGTGAAGTACTTGCTATGAATGTCCCCATTTTGCAGATGAAGAAACAAACTCAGAGAGATTAAGAGTCTGTACAGGATCTCATAAGTAATAAGCAAATGAAGTTAGATTTGAACCCACAGATTCCTGACTCCACATCTAATACTCTATCGATTATGAAAATGATGATGATAGCTAACAACAGAGGGAAAGCACAGCTGTTCAATTTTTATTTTCTTACTGCAGTCCTTGCCAAAGAGAAGGATCTTTGGATTGTAATAAAAATGGCTAATAGGTATTCACTATGATAGCCAAGCTAAGGAAGGAGATAGTAAGAGAATGTTTAGTTGTCCTTAATATATTCAAGTCACCTGGCCAAAATGAATTATGTCCTCAGGTACTGAATAGTTGAACTGGTGAATGTCATTGTCGACCCAAGGTCAGTGATATATGAAAATTGTGAGTGTGATTCTGAGTGACCCCAAGGGGAGAAAGGACACTGGGCATAGATACAGAGATAGACATAAGTATGTTGTGTTCAAGTATTGGAAGGGCTGTAATAGAAAAATGAATGAATGGATGAATGAAGGAATGAATGAATGAATGAGACTTGTTCTATTTGGTCCAAGGGGGCCAATCCAGGAGAACAGAATGGTAATTGCATAGAAGTAAACTTAAGCTTGCTAACAAGAAAATCTTCCTGAGAATCAGAGATTGACCAAAAATGGAATGGGTTGCCTCTGGGGTGATGGAGTCCTTCTCATTGGTAATCTTCATATTTGCTGTTGTTGTTGTTCGGTTGTTTTCAGTTACGTCTGACTCTTTGTGACCCCCATTTGTTGTTTTCTTAGCAGAGATATTGGCCTGGTTTTGCCATTTCTTTTTCCAGCTCATTTTACAGAGGAGGAAACTGAGGCAAACAGGGTTCAATGACTTGCCCAGGGTTACATAGCTATCAGTATCTGAGGCTGGATTCGAACTCAGATCTTCCTGACTCCAGGTACAGCACTCTAGCTACTGTGCCACCTAGCTGCCCCAACTAAGATCATACACAGGTGCAAATGGCAAATTGGTGGCCAACCTCAAGAAAGATCAAGGCTAGAATGCAGTCTATCCAAAAGACTTATGAAGTAAAGATATCTAAGCAGAATGCAATAGATCCTTTCCCTTAAATTCAAGCTCTGTGGGACTAAATAATCTTTTAGATTCATTCTAGCTGGAACATTTGTTGTTTCTGAATCCCCAGTCCCAACCATAACTACACACACTTATTTTGTCATCCTCCTGGCTTTGCTGTGTATGTTCATAGGACAATGGTATGGTCTTACCAGGAACCCTGGGGATAAATTTCTCAGATGAGAAGTTGGGGATAGAAAGTGAAATATGTAATGAAAGATTCCTATCTACTAGCAATTCTACAGATTTCAAGTCTAGTATTTCCTAGATTTTTCTGTCTCAAGTCTCTTACTACATCCAGGTATAACAGTGATTAGTTTGGTCCCCACTGCCTGAAGGTCAAGTGTGTCACATTTCCACCCCACCCCCATCCCTCAGCTTTCTCAGGTACCCATAAGGGGTTGGGGGGATGGGTCTTTCATCTTTGCCATTGGCTCAAGTCCAGACCAATTATGTTCCCTCAATATTAAGGGTCCAAGCAGCCCAATTCCATTTAACTATTTGTCAGATTAGCTTTTACAAAAGCTTATTATTATTTGCTTCAAAAGTAGAGCAAGAAGGAACATACAAATATCTCATCCTCCTTCCCAACACATGCAGACATAGTCTTCCCTACATGGTCCTCAGTGTCTAGGAAGATAGGAGGTTAAGGTTCACAGTTCAACTCAGTCCATTAGTTCCATCAGGATCTAAGAATAAAGCGCCATATCTCCACTCTCACTCACCTTCAGGCTTGTATCCTAGGACTCTGGCTTCCCTAGGGAATCCCTTTTATACTAGCTGCAACATCCAGCCTGGAATCTTGGGCTCCAAGGTTCCTATGACTCAACCTCCGAGGTTTGGGACTCTAGGCCCCATACTTACAACTGAAAAAGGACAAATGAAAAAGTCCAAAGCCTGAAGCCCATTTCTCAGGGTCAGTAAGCTTAGAAGGTGCTTACTTAATCTTCTTCAGCTTAACAGCATGGTGTACTTGCTGGGAATGAATAAGACTTTCAACCCTGATTCTCACCCAGAGAGAGAGAGTGACTTTGTCTCTTTCAGGCAGATTTAAAGACACAGACAGTTCTGACTACTGGGCCAATGGAAAGAGGCTGTTCTCACCCACAAGTTAGACCAACATCTTCTCCAAGAAATAGATTCCATGGCATCTGCTATGTGAGTGTTTCTCCAATTTATGACATTTGGGTATGCACCAATGCCCCTTTACATTTTTTATATTTACATAACCTCTCATAGTCATAAAACTAAGCAAGTGTTAAATGTGGTATTTGAAATCTAGTGCTCTTTGTACTAGAACATGTTCAAAAGTGAGTGAGGAGACAGGCCTTGTGTGGTTGGCAGTTCTACTCAGGATGAGGGGAGTAGAGCTGTTAACCACACATGCTTAGTATGTTGCATGTGAGCATATGTATAGGGATTAGCGACTGAGACCTTTACCATACAGGAACTGTATGAGATACTCTATCTCTCAGCTTTGGGCATTTTCTCTGGCTGTCTCCCATTCCTGCAATACTCTCCCTCCTCATCTCTGCCTCCTGGCTTCCCTGGATTCATTCAAGTCTCAACTAAAATCTCATCTTCTACAAGAAGCCTTTCTTAATCCCTCTTAATTCTAGTGTCTTCCTTCTCTTATGTCCTATTTATCCTGTGTATTGCTTGTTTGTTTGCTAGATATAGCAAACATATTTGTTGTCTAGTTCTCTCCCACATTAGATTGTGAGCTCCTTGAGGGCAGGGACTGTCTTTGGACTCTTTTTATATCCTCAGTGTTTAGCACAGCATATGTCATATAGTAGCCACTGTGGTGGGTAGAGTGATTGAAATGACTGCAAAAACAAAGGTTCAAGCTTTAAAGTATATCAATTTGTTAAGCAATGCATGTCAATTATATAACAAATAGAGACCAGGCCTCCTCAACTTTGGCACTGGATCCCAAATACAAGGCCAAACAGATTTTTATGAAGTCAGAGAAAACAATTAACAGGATATAAATAAGGGTAGAAAATTAGGTAATCTGATTTCTAATTAGAGGAAAGATTAGGGGCTTTCCAAATTGGGAGGGGGAGAGAGGAGCAATTTGCTGAAATCAGAAAAAAGAGATGTTCCCCCACCCCCACCCAAGTGTCTCTATTCAATCAAAGGAACATGGAAACAAGTGATTAACCAGTGTGGGGCCAGTTTTCAGATAAGACATATAGGTTGCTTTAGATGCATAATTGTGAGAAAATGCTGTATCAATCTTATCTGACTGGGTTTCTGGTCAGCGTAACCTAGGTACTTAGTTAAGGGTCTCTAAATAGCAAAAGGAAGTGGTCCAGCTTCCCAGCCTCACAGGGCTAGGTTCAAGCAGTGCAACAAAGCTTTTTCATAATTCCCAAAATCGAATGCAGTTTTCTTACAAGACAGAAATTGAACTAGACCCATAATTGAATAGAAAGGGAACCTGAGCTAACTCCAGAATTGAGTTACAAGATGAAGTCAGTGTGGTTCACTCAATTCCCACAATTCCTTCAATCCCCTCACCTTTGATTCTTGGAGGTAGGGCTAGTTATAAGCCAAATTTATAAGGTTTTTCATATATTTATAATCAGAATTATGTAAGTCAGGCTACAGACCAAACTATTTAGAGGGCTCACAATGGACTGATTTTCAGAGGGGAGATTTCTATGTGGCCAAGGTAACCAAGAAAACTCAGCATAAACACAATAAAACCAAAGACCAAAGCAATACAATGACGATCATCAATATTAACTGATATCAGGTCCCCAGTGTCCATTAATCAGCACATCTTGAGTCTCAGATGTCCCATGTAGTCACCTGGTCCTTGGAAATATCTTCTCCAGGACATTCTGGAATAACCTCATTCTCAATACAGCTCTGAAAGAGCTCTGCTTCTCTGGTTCTAAATCACTTGTAGAGATTCCTAGATAATTGTGCTAAAATCTGCCAGTAAAACAAGATATAACACAATTTAGTACAATCTCTTAAATTTGGTTTTCTAATAACTAGTTCATGTGGTGAAAAACAGCTCAAACCTTATAGATCAAATCCTATTAATAACAGTGCTATAAGAAGAACATCAAATCAGGAACCCAAAATTCACTTGAGACTCTGGAAAATTTCAACTTTTACATATCACTTGCTGTTTCTATCTTTACCTAAACCTTGTAGCTGATCTAAGAATCTTAAAAAAAAATTCACAAGGACCTAACTTGTAAACTTTCTATCTTTTAAAATGGGAAAATAATTTCAATTTCTTTATAATTATCAGTGCAAAATCTTTAATCCAATTTTGAGAACTTATTATGAAGCCATGCCCAAAGCCTGAATTTCCATACTAGATATGTTTGGAAGTCAATCATATATATGTGAGGTAAATAAAATGTGAAGACTTCACAGAGAAGATATGTATAAATATCTGTGTCTATATCTATAGTAAGAAATGTTTAAAAATCAAGAAATAGGGAAATAGGGAAGTCGAAAAATTCTGAGGCCATGAAAGTCTGATGGCTCATCCTCTGGGAAAGTTTACCCTGAAACTTTTTGTTCTTTCTTCTGGTTCTGGTTTAAAGATTTGCTCAGTAAGAATAGGGTCACTGTGACCTGCTTTCCTTTACTGTAAAAGTACTGTAAGAGAATGGAGAGTGTCTCCCCCTCCCCTTATCCTATTCTTCTTCTTTAGATTTGTAGATGTCACCTCAATTGTAATCATTAACTAAGGGAATGGGAATTGGAGTTTCTGTGCCTCAATTTCCCAGTTCCTTGTCTAGCTTTCGTTCTCAGATTGTAAGCCTGCCTCCCAGCCAATGGTGAGAAGGGTCAGAGGTGGGCGGGAATTCTCTTGTGTTAGGTATAATTATTGGTGCTTTGCCCCTTGTAAAGCACCTCCTTTGCTGGTTCTGCTCTGTGTTAGCAGAGGATGCCCAATTCTCGAGAACTGAATAAAATTTATTTCTGTTCCCAGCCTGATATGGCTCCTTATTAACTTTTAATTGGTGAGGGTCTTTCATCCCACACAATGTACATACGTATATAGTTCTTAGAGAAAGCAGTGTGATCTTGTTGCTTTCCCAAAATATATTATTGCAGAATTGAGTCAAGAGATGGGAGTCACTGTGATTCATTCAATTCCCATAATTCCCTCAGTTCTTAATGTTTATTGGCTGACTTATTGACTAAAATGGGAAAAGATATGTGGTGGGGTGGGAAACTCCAGGCTTTCTGCTCAGTTCTTCAATTTACCCAACACATAGCAGGGTATGTTTTTTTTACTGCACCCTGGAGAAGCCCCAGCTTCATGTGACTTTGATGAGATTTACACAATACATCTGCAAATTTACCAGCTGAAAAACCCAAGGGCTATGTGATGGTCATTGACATGGAGCTGATAAGAAGCAGAATGCCTGGAGGCTGACTCCTTTTCCCCTTCCCAAGTTCCATTATGATTTGATTCTGTTTCCATTCAGTCCCACTTAACTTGGAAGCACTAGAGAATTGCCCACTGTTCTTAAACCTTCAGGTGTGAGGGGAAGTGGTGAGTATAGGTACGAAACCAGAGAGAGGAAGTGGGGGGTCTTGTGTGCTGGGGAGGTCTCACTTCTGCTACCCTAGGTTGGAAATGTACCCCTTCCTATTCCCATATGACACCTTTTTTCAGTATTTATGAAAAAGAAACAGAAATATGGCTGCAGTAGAAGAGATAATTAGGTATAATTAGATCATGAGCTCCTTAAGGGCAAGGACTATCTTTTGCCTTTATTTGTATCACCAACACTTAGCACAGTGCCTAGCACATAGTTGGTGCCTAATAAATGTTTATTCACTGAGAGGTTTGTTAAGGGCACTGGACAGAGACAGAGGCTAAAGATCTTTGTCTATTGTCACCTTTTGCACATAACTCCCTTTTTATTATAGTAGAATTTATCAAAGATGAAAGATCTAAAGGTATACATAGTGCTTTATTTTTATTAGTAGGTATACTAGCTGATGAGGGTCTGAACTAAGGTAGTGTCAGTGTGAGCGGAAGAAAGGGAGATATGTGAGAACTGTGGAGATAGGATCGAAAAAGACTTGGCAACCAATTGTTTGTAGCATCCAAGAAAGAAGAAATAATAATGTAATAAGTAGAATTTATACAGTGATTATTATGTGCCAGGCATGGTGCTAAGCACTTTAGAAATCTTATCTCATTTGATCCTCACAATAACCCTGGAGGTAGGTGCTATTGTTATCTCTATTTTGCAGATGAGGAAACTGAGACAAACTGAGGGTAAGTATCTTGTCCAGGGTAACGCAGCTAGTAGATGTCTGAGGCGGGATTTGAATTCGGGTTGAACCCTGACTATAAGCTTGGCATTCTATCCACTGCACCACCTAGCTGCCTCAATAGTCGAACATGATATGAAAGTTAGGTACCTATGTAACTGATTTCCCTTGATTAGAGCTCTTGATTTGTTGGTTACCTTAGACATTTGCTCTTTCCTCAGATATGTGCTAGATTAGAAGGCCGCGGAGGTCCCTTCCACCTCCGTCATTCTGTGATCCATCTCATTGGAAACAGCTTTTTGTGTTATTCCTGCCATGATTTATTTTTGTTGTAGTTCAGTCATATCCAATTCTTCGTGACTTCATTTAGGGTTTCCTTGGCAAAGATACTAGAGTGGTTTGCTGTTTCCTTCTCCAGCTCATTTTACAGATGAGGAAACTGAGGCAAACAGGGTTACATAACTTGCCTAAGGTCACACAGCTAGTGTGTGAGGCCAGATTTGAAATCAGAAAGATGAGTTTTCCTGACTCTAGACCCAGCACTCTATCCACTGCACCACCTAGCTGCCATAAAATTGTCCACCCCAGATTCCGTGGTTCATAGAATCATATATTCAGAATAATGTTCTCCCCCTTCTCCCATTTTACAGATGAGGGCTTTGAGATCCAGAGAGATTAGATGACTTGCCCAAGGTTACACATGGAGTGATTGGCAAGGTCAGAAGTGGAACTCTGAATCCAGACCTTTTGCTCTGACCACTACAGGGCATTGCCTAAGTATTTGCATGTGAACAAAGGGAAAACTCTTAAATGAAAAAACAAAAGAATCTCTAATGGTGGAGTAACAGTTTTAGCTGAGGGAGTGTTTTCCCTAGCATATCTCAAATCATGCCTCATTGGTGACTAACAATGCCAAGCTCACATGCTACTTAGCTCATTAGTTATTAGTCATTTCAAAGAGTTAAGGGTTCCCTTTTCTTTCTTTAAAAACACATTTACATTTGTGTTCTAAGCTATTTCCCTCCCTCCTTCCCAACCTCACACATGACCATTTGATGCAGATATGTGAAACCATACAACACATAGTTTCATGTATCAGTTCTTCCTCTGGAAGGTGGATAGCATAGTTGGTTACCTTAGACATTTTGTGGTTGATTTGAATATTCATGTAAGTCAGCATAGCTTAGTCATTCACATTCACTCATCAAACAATATTGCTGTTACTGTACATGACATTCTCTTGGTTCTGTTCATTTCACTCATTGTTTCATGCAAGTATTTACATGTTTTTCTACCTGCTCATCATTTCTTACAGCATAGTAGTATTCCATCATAATCATATATCACAACATATTCAGACATTCCTCAACTGATGGGCATCCCCTTAATTTCCAGTTCTTTGCCACCACAAGGAGAGCTGCTATAAATATTTTAGAACATACAGGTTCTTTTCCTTTTTCCCTGATCACCTTGAAAAACAGACCTAATAGTGGTATTGCTGGGTCAAAGGGTATGCGCAGTTTTATAACTCTTTGGGCATAAACCCAGATTGCTCTCCAAAATGGTTGGATCAGTTCACAAGTCCATCGACAGTGTATTAGTGTCCTGATTTTTTCACATCCACTCCAACATTTGTCAATCTCCCCTTCTATCATTTTAGCCTATCTGATAGGTGAGAGAGTATTTCAAAGTTGTTTTAAATTGCATTCCTCTAATCAATTATAATTAAAAGCATTTTTAATGACTATCTATAGCTTTGATTTCTTCCTCCAATAACTGCCTGTTCATATCATTTGACCATTTATCAAATTGAGGAACGACTCATATTCTTATAAATTTGACAAAATACTCTATGTATTTGAGATATGAAGCCTTTATCTGAAAAACTGTCCGTGAAAATTTCCCCCAATTTTCTGCTTTTCTTCTAATCTTGACTACATTGGTTTTATTTGTACAAAACCTTTTTAATTTAATGTAATCAAAATTAACTGTTTTATATCTCACCATGCTCTCTATCTCTTACTTATTCATAAATTCTTCTCCTATCCATAAATCTGATAAGTAAGATATCCCATTTCTAATTTACTTATGACATCTCCTTTTATGTCTAGGTCATGTATCCATTTTGACTTTAAATTGGTAAATGGTCTAAGATATTGATCTATACTAAATTTCTGCCAGACTGCTTTCCAGTTTTCCCAATAATTTTTTACCAAACAGTGAATTCTTATCCTGAAAACTTAAATGTTTACATTTATCAAACACAAGTTGCTATACTAATTTACTACTGTGTATTGTACATCTCCTCTAGTCCACTCTAGTCCACTCTAGTCCATAATTCTATTTCTTAGTCAGTAGCAGATAACTTTTATAATTACTGCCTTTTAATATAGTTTAACTGGTATTGCTAGACCTCCTTCCTTTATATTTTTTCATTAATTCCTTTGATATTCTTGACCTTTTCTTCTTTCAAATGAATTTTGTTATTATTTTTTCTAGCTCAATAAAATAATTTTTGGTAATTTAATTGATATGGTACTAAATAAGTAGATTAATTGAAATAGAATTGTCATTTTATTATATTGGCTTAGCCCACCCATGAACAATTAATATTTCCCCTTTTCTTTCAAAACCATCATAGATACTACATGTACTAGGAATATTCCAGGCCTGGATATGGGAAGATACTCTAGCCTTCCCGGGAGTCATTGAAGGATACTCTTCCCTTTCCTATCAACCTTCACAAGAGACTTTGCAATATGGAGGATTGGGGGCTAGAGAGAACTCAGGTTCCTGGGTATGAGTCAGGGTTTCAGACCTCAAGAATCAGAGGTCAGGACTAGGCCAGTCCTCTTTCTTAACCAGGTCCTAAACATTATTAGGGCAATATTATGCTGTAATCAAGCTGTACCTCGTACCAGCTCTGTTATTTAATACATGTATGATCAGTTTTCTCTTCATTAAAATGGATATAATAATATCTGCCCTGAAGACCTCATAGGTTTGCTCTGGAGAGGCGGGGGGGGGGGGGGGGGGGGGGGCGGGGAGGTTCAAATGAGATGCCAGGTGAAAGTGCTTTGGAAACTGTAAGGTCCTATGCCTAAATCAAATGCCATCTTCTCCTGAGAAGTCTTCTTTGATGGCAAATATTTCCTTAAATTCTATATAGACTTGTTTCTCTACAACTTCTACCCATTGTACCTAATTCTATCATCTGGTCTCAGAGAAAACAATCTCACTTTTCTACTCCTATATTACATCCCTTTAAATACTTAGAGACTGTTATATTTCTCTCTTGTTTTCTCTTCTACAGTTCCTAGTTCTTTCAACCAGTCCTCACACTGTATGATTGTGATCCCTTCGGCATTTTTGGTTACTCTCTCCTGGACCTTCTCCAATTTGTCAAGGCCATTTCTTTTTAAAATTATTATTGAAGATCTCTATTTTAAAATCATAGCCATTTCCCAACCCAATGCCTCCATACCTAACCTTTCCTTGTAAGAGATAAAAACAATCAAGCTAAAAGATGTCTGATAACTCATCTCTAGCAACAGAGACCATGTCTGACAACATATGCAGTATTCCATCCCAGGAATATTCCATTTCTCTTCCATAAGGGACTAGTAGTTTCTTGTCTTCAGCACCTTTTTTAGTTTCCCCATTATTCAGAGCTCACCTTCCTTTTAATCATATTTTCATTTACATCATTGTAAATAATAATGTCCCTGCCAAAATGTGGCACCTAGAAAACCTTAATCTTAGAGTTCCCCTATGTGGTGACAGTTGGAATGTTCTTCTCTCTCCACCTATAATACCTGTCTTTGACCTGAAATAGGGGCCATATTATTTTTTTCTTAGTTAATCTATTTATTTTTAGCTTTCAACATTCACTTCCACAAGATTTTGAGTTCTAAATTTTCTCCCCATGGGGCTATATTTTCCAGGAGAAATATTGTGTTCTTTAGCTAGATATTGAGCGAGAGAGGAAAATGGAATCCTGAAATTATCTGGTACTTTTTATACTCTATGTGTCTCATAGGAAAACCTCAGAAATGAAAGGTCTTTAGAAGAGGCCACTTCTGAGGGTATGTTCCTCAGGCTCTTCTGGGTCTTAGACTGATCTAGGGGTGGGAAGAGTGAAGGGATATGTATTAACTGTGGTCTTCTTTTGTGTTTTCAGGGTCAAGTGCTTCTGGAGAAGACTCAGTCCCAAAAATGGTGACTGGAATCCTGGGGGAGTCCGTTATTCTCCCATTGGAAATCCCAAAAGAAAAGCAGATCACATATATTGTCTGGATTTCCCAGAGGTCTCTTGCCATCATAGAGATAGGAAATGAAGGAAAATCACCCAAAATAATGATGATCAATCCTGATTACATGGGGCGAGTGGACTTCCTCAACGAAAGCTATAGTTATGCTCCACAGATCAGTCACTTGAAGATGGAGGATGCTGGCTCCTACACAGCAGAAATAACTATAGCAAACATCGCTGAACCCATTAAAAAGTTGTTCACCCTCCTCATCCACGGTCAGCATTAAGTTCAATCTCAGTATCTTTTCAAACGCAGTAACATCCCAAAATTGGATACACAGAATACTTATATGGCTTCCTGCCTGAGTGTTGGGAAAGCTGCTTTCTTCCTGCACTCCAGAGGACAGGTTAAATTTAAAGGTGATTCTGCCTGAGTGTAAGCTCTACCTAGGAGCAATGCAGTAAAACCATATTGTAAAGGTCCTTGCTGTATGCTAACTTTAGGTATAATCAAGGTCAAATGAAGGCAGAACCTGGCCTAGTAGTGTGGTACAGTAGAAAGGAGCCTGAGTTTACAATCAGGCAACCCTAGTTTAAGTTTTGACTCTGCCCCTTAACATTCATGAAACTTAAGCAAATCACTTCAGCTTTGGGGGCCTATATTAGGAAGGCAGAATTTATGATTTCAAAGAGAATCTCATATGTGCCTAAAAGGTCCGGAACCGCAAGATATAAGGAATTCTCTAGGCAGAAGGCAGGAGAACTAAAGCATGTATTTACACTCCACAATAACAATCCCACAAACCAGCGTCCCCATTTTGATATTTTCATCAAAAGCTTCCAGGCCCAATAAGTCCGCCTTATAAGGGTAACCAAAAGGCCACAGAGAAGCGAGATGGTATAAGGCAAAATCGTATACATGCTTCCCCTCTACGGTAAGAAGATTACCCACTAGCCTCTAGTCAGCTCTGCTACCGGCAGCTCAGCTTCAGCTGTAGGTGTCTCTGGCTCCAACTGGAAAAGGAAAGGAGGATCTTCAAGCTGTCCTCTCCCCTCTTATAGAGTTTTTGACATCATCAAGCGCTGCCTGAACAACCAGGGCCGATTGGTTCTTGACTTGGCCCCTCCCCCAGCGTAGACCACGTTAACACACCTCCCCTCAGGCAGCGCCACGACTCATCACACAGGAAGCTCTGGTCCTGCCCCGGAAGAGCAAGCCCCAGCGTCCAGGGAAGCCCAACGAGGCGAGCCGAGTCATTCAAAGAAAACAAAGTCCATTCTGGCTACAGGGCCTCAGTTTCTTATATGTCAAATAAGGGGAAAGTTCTAGCTACCTTCTAAGATTCCTTCCTTAAATCTATGATCCTATAAGTTACAATGATTTAATGTAAAGAAGAAATTTCTATTAGAGCTATTCCAAATCGGAATGGACTACTCTGTGAGCTCATGGGCTCTCTGTGTTTTAATATGTTCAAATAGAGGCTGGATGAACAACTGCTAGAAATGTTGCAGAAGGAATCTTTGAATTAGATGAGATGTTGACTAGATAGTCTTCAGTTTCCTTTCATCTCTAACATTCTAGAATATATATAGTATATTATATATGTATAGATATATATAGGTATATATATAATGTATATAGTTAAGGATAATTGATTTCTCATATGATGGGACATCTTACGCTTATAAGAAGGAAGTAGTATCTTTTTCCTGGCTCTTAGAGCAGGATGCCACTAACTGACCTCCTCCCATCCTTTTATGATCAACAGCAACCTAGGACAGGTAGTTTCCCAGAATGATTGGAGGAAAATATGACTCCCTTGGGCTATCACTTTCTGTCCCACAAATATAATGGCAGTCCCCAGACTCTCATAGATGGGACCTGAGAAACCAATACCTGTTAACACTCCTCCATTCTTTTTGCTTAGAAGGAGATGTTCCCTACCTGAACACTCTACCCCTTTGTAGCTCTGGGTGTGCAGACCCGGGTAATGTTAGCAGCTGAAACTGGATGGTGACTATCCAGAGTCACTGATTTCCTTCCCTCTGTGGTACTCCAGGGCAGAACTCTGAAACCCAGGGTCCTGATACCTAAGGAAATCATTGACCATCTTTATAGGGGGGAGGAACAAAATCAAAACATCTCATTGAATATTATGTTTTACTCCTGCATGCAGAGCGATTGACAGAGCCAAAAATTTCATCGGGTCCTAGGATCAATGATAATGGTACCTGTCTTGTCAATGTAACATGTTCTGTGGAACAAGGAAGAGAGAATGTAACATACAGCTGGATGCCTGTGGGACAAGGGGATAATGCATCCAGTGGAGGCCCCATCCTCAGCATCAGTTGGAAACCTGGTGATCATGACCTGTACACCTGTACCGCCAAGAACCCTGTCAGCAACAGCTCCCATACCATTCTTGCCAGTAAGCTCTGTGCAGGTAAATTTCTCTCTGTTTCCCTAGGAGTCTGAGATCATACAGTTATTCTTGACCTTGGTACCAAACTAGTACCTACAGGAATAGAGCTCCTGAACTCTTTCACTGGCCAAGCCTTAGCCAAAGGAGATACTCCTGCTCTGAGACTGTGAGGAGGGTAGTAGTTGTTTCAATGATCAGTTCCTTCTAGTTGATCTGATCAAGACAATTTTTTTTGTTCATGGTTCAGATTACTCCCAGTGACCCTGCTTCTTTGTATCTTCTCTTTAAAGGCATTGAATATGGCCCAAGCTACATCAGAGTTCTCCTGTACCTCATGATGATCACCATCCTGGTTATTCTCTCTATGTTGGGACTGTCTTTCTGGTACATTTGGAGAAAGAAAGAAAAAGGTTTGAGCTTTTCTGCAAGATGAAGAACATTTTCTTATCACAGAATCTCAGTTAGAAGGACTTTCAGAGATCATCAGTTTCAAGTCGTACCTATACAGCAATACCTCCTACAACTTTCCTAACACATGGTCATCCTTGAAGACTTCTAATGAGAAGGAACTTTTAGGCTTTTGGGCTCTAATTGTCAGAAAGTTTTTTCTTATATCAGACCCAAACTTTCCACTTGGTAGTTTTCATCCATTCACTGTTCCTCATTCTATCCTCTATGAACATTCAGAACAAGTAAATTCCTTTTATGTGACAGGCCTTCAAATACTTGAAAATAATTGTCATAGACACCTACACATTTTTTTTTCTTAGAGGCTTAACTTCCCTGATTCTTTTCACAAATATTCATATACTGCAGTCCTAAGGCCCTTCACCATCTAATTGCTGTTATCAAGACTTTACTTAGCAAGGTCCTTCCTAAAAGATAACAATGAGAACTGAATACAATACTTCAGCTGTGAGTCTGGTCAGGGTAGAGTATAACAGGATTATCATCTCTCTAGACCTTGACATCATTCATTCATTCATCAAGCATTTATTAAGCAGTACCTTAAGCCAGTACTGTATAGGAGGAGGCAGTGTATGACATTTGGGCCATTGATTGATGCCATTGTAGGAACTATTCAAATAATCCCAAAGAAGAGCACGTCTTTATTTTGTCCTGAGTATATAAAGACAAGACTGAAATGATTCTTACCCTTGTCAACTGGACCAGAAGTGGCCTCTAACCTGTAGGTGGCAGGAACCACATAAAGCAAACCAGAGGCAGGAGTCAGGACACAAATAGAAGTTTAATTTCAAAGTGAGGAAACACTCACCCGAAGAGGAGGACTTAAAATGCTAGGGCAAAGGCAGTGCTTTATATACATTAGTGGGCTGGACCATTGAAGAGGTTTAAGAAAAATGGTATGGAACCATAGATTTCTAGGGGTGCTCGAGTCCCCAAAATACTGACATGCTGGGTCCTGCCAAGAGAATTTGACTCAAGCCTTCTCAGCCAAGGGAAAAGACAAAGTTTATTAGGAATTCACCATAACGGGTTGTCTTAAGAAATCCCACCCTTCGTGATGCCTGCCTGTTTTCACAAGTGGGCCAGATTCAATCTACTGAGCTAGATTGAATCTGAGTGCCTTCATGGGGGCAAGATGGAGATTATATACACAAAGATTGTAGGAGGGATTGAGGAGTGTTCTGGGGTGACTAGAGGAGGGGTTTAGGGAGGGTTTTGAGGAGGAGTCTAAGGAGGACCAAGATGAGGTCAGACTCCAGGGTGGGGTAGAAGGCTAGGGTATAGATATTTTGATGAGTATTAAGGGTGGGAAGTGGCTGGACAATAGAGGGCTAGGCTAGATGGAGATTTGGGCCTATTGATAATGTAAGGCTTATGGCCTTAGTGGAGGGCCAGATCTAGTTGGAAGATTCAAGAAGAGTTCAATGGGGTTCCCCGTGTGTGGGATGGATTTTACGAATCCAAGAATTAAAAACAGAGGCATCTCAAGGTGAAAGTAGAAAGGAAAATTTATTATGATCCCGCGGGGAAAGGGCCACCCGGATACGGAAAGGACTGGGGGTCCTCTCAGTATCAGAGCGCACTGGACACAGAAAATTGGGGTGTTTATATAGGTCCCTAACCGCAATTCCCCCTCCCAACCTCCTTCCTCTCAGCTTGCGGACGTAAGCTTTGAGGGTACAATCTGGACGCGATAAATCTATCCCAGGGACAATGGCAAGGAACAAACAGTATGGTTATTTTTGACAAGCAGGTGACGAACATGAACTTCCCACCATTCTTATTTCATTCTACTATCAACCTCAAGGTAGTAAATCTGTCTTAATAACAATGACAATGACGATTGAACAAACAGTTCGGTTATCGGTAACAGGCAGGAACTAGTTGTTGGTTACCTCATCTTCACATCTGTGGCAAAATAGCCTTTCCCATCACCCTTACATCTGTGACGGATATCCCCAGCACCCTTACACCTTGTCTCCCATCATTCATACCTGACTGGTCTTGCACGTCTACATTGCACCTGGCTTTCCGGCTTTTCATTCATTTTTCTGCTGAGCTGAGGGTCCCTTATCCTGGGGTCAGTACACAGGGGGTGAGCATCCTGTGTCCTATCCTTACTTTCAGAGGATTTTATGGTTGCTGACTTATTCACCTCAACCCTTCTTTCTTTCAGGCCTCTCGCCATTAGGTAAATACACAGGATGCGAGCATCCTGTGTCCTGTTCTTAACCTCGGGGCCTTACAGTCACTAGCTAAGCTTGTGGAGGGGAAAACATCTAAGTAGAGAAATGGCTTTACAGAAGGGAAAATATCTAAGTAGAGAAAAGGGACTCACTGTCCTACTTATTTCTATTTATTTAATTTGTCCTCTTTTATGAGTGGTCTTCACTCGTCCCACACACCCGAGACTGTACTCCAGGTTCAAGGGAGTTCCCAGAGACTGTGCCCTCATCACTATGACATAATCATTCTTAGCCATTCCCACAGCAGGCTCATGCATAAACAAAGCAGGAATTTCTGGGCCTTGTGGGAACAGTCACCAAGTTAATTGTCTCACAGATGCCAGAGTTAGAGTAGCAGGAACAGAGGAGTGCACTTAGCTGTACAAAGAAACAAGGACTGTAAGCATGTCAAATGATTGCTCTCAGGTCCCTGGGTAATAGGGGGGCAGTGAACACCTGATGTTGTTCAAAGCAATACACTTTGCCAGTGGGTGAGATCATCCAGAGGATTGTTGTTATGCCAGGCTCAGGACACAGCCTTCTTGTTGGGCCTTAGCTCTGGAAAACAGAATGTCTTCAAATGTCTTGACACCCTAAAGGAGTTTATATTCTACTCTGCATGGGACAACATTTAAGCAGATAAGTAAACACAAATCATAGACCAAGTAAATACAAATTAATTTCGGGAGAGAGGGCACAAGTAACTGAGGCAGGAAAAGGAGCAGGATAAGGCTATATGTCTCAATGCAGCCTAAGATTCCATTGGCTTTTTTGGGCTGCTATATCACAGTCAATTCATATTTGGTTTTCAGTTCAGTAAAATCCATGGATCTTTTTCAGAAAATATTCAGATGAATCTTTATATTAATATATCTTTTATATACAAGGTGATTTGCTCCTGGTAAGATGTAATGACTAAACTCATATCCCTGCCTGCGAAGTCGTAGGCGGTAGCACAGGGGGTGGGGGCTAACAAATGAATTGGTATCATGAATTCTAAACCTGTCTTTCCTCACTGGGTTGCAGAGGCTGTTGCAGGAGACCAGAAGTGTGCTACTTATGACTCAATTCCTAATCTAAGCCTTGGTACTACAGAAAATACAGAATATGCCACAGTTTCATATCCTAAAGTAAGTTCTTTCTCATTTCCTCCCCAGAGCCTGGGCTTTTCCACAGGTGAAATCTTTGTTAACGTGAGGTTGAGGTTTGGTATTAAGCAATTTACCAGGGAGTGGAGTGGGGCAAGTGTCATGTTAATTGTCTTTTGATGTGTCTAATCTGACATGTCCTCATCCTCAAAAAGATGTTACTAAAATCCTCCACTCCCAAATAACTACCATTCTTCTTTCCATCTCAGCCCAGGTTATGAAATTTTGGTCACCTATCCATTTTTAGCTTATCATTGTATATAGTACAATTCTGAAATATCACCTCCAATATTAGATTGGCTAACATGACAGAAAAGGAAAATGGCAAATGCTGGAGGTGATGTGGAAAAATTGAGACAATGATACACTGTTGGTGGGGTTGTGAATTCATCTAACCATTATGGAGAACAATTTGGAATGACATTCAATGGAGTATAAAATTGTGCATACCCTTTAACCCAGTGTTCAGTTAAGCTAAGTTAGGTTCATATTCGGATTCGCACTGGCAATAAAGCACACTCCTGAGAGAACATGGTTTTTATTGAAGGACAGGGGGGATACTCAAACACAGTTAACACAACAAAGACAAAGACACAAACAACACAGATTCATCACCTCTTGGGGGAACTCCAGCACCAGACGCTCTCAAAGCTGAGGGGGGTGGGGGGTCCCGGTTTACATAGCCCAGCTTGATCAAGGCCCAAAAGGGAAACTGATCCCAGGAAGCTTCCTCTCCATAGTGAGATCCCCACTAGCTTGTTCCACGTGGGGACTTTTATAGCTTCCTCAACAAGGAGGGCCTACTGCTAACTGTCCTGGATGTTACCCTCCAGAAGGGGCAGCCACTCCCCTCAGGAGGGGAAGATCTTGTCAATCATTTTGTTTTTGAGAACTGGCTAGGTCCTCCAGAAGCAGCTTTGGAATTTCCTGTCCTTTGTCCCAAGAGTTACCTGTTCCTTGCTTGGGCCTATCTCCTAGTGGATTCCATTGTCTGGGCCCATCAGCCAGAGGGCGGATGTCTGAGAGGTTCCATTCCAAGCCTGAAAGTCTAAAGGTCTTTGCAAGAAAGAAAGGGGGAAATGAATGTCCAATATTCCAAACCAGAGAGTCTTGCAGGGAGGGGAAGGAAGAAAAGCTGGGCTTACACTATAATATGGAAGATCTTCCATAATGATTTATCATTCACCCAGCAATATCACTATTAGGTCTGTGTCTCAAAGAAATCAAAGTAAAGGGAAAAGGACTTCTTTGTACAAAAAATATTTATAACAGCTGTTTTTGTAGTGACAAAGAATTGAAAATTGAGGGGATGCCCATCAATTGGAGAGTGGCTTGTTGTAACAATCTTGCTAGCAGTTCTGTGGGGGGTGTAAGATCCAACAACAACCAGTACCCAGGAAGCTGCCAACACACGTTCTTTGTTATTTCAAACTGTGTGGGATGAAAGATCCTCACCAATTAAATTTATAATAAGGAGCCATCTCAGGATGGGAACAGAAATAAATTTTATTCAATTCTCTAGAATTGGGCATCCCCCACTAGGACAAATCCAGCAAGGGAGGCGCTTTGCAAGGGGCTAGGCACCCATAATTATACCTAACATAAGAGAATTCCCACCCACCTCTGACCCTTCTCACCATTGGCTGGGAGGTGAGCTTACAATTTGAGCATGAAAGCTAGACAAAGAACCAGGAAATTGGGGCACAGAAACTCCAATTCCCATTCCCTTAGTTAATGATTACAACTGAGGTGACATCTATAAATCTAAAGAAGGAGAATAGGATAAGGGGAGGGGGAGACCCTCTCCATTCTTTACAGTAGAGAAAAACAGGTCATTGTGACCCTGTTCTTATTGAGCAAATCTTTAAACCAGAACCAGAAGAAAGAACAAAAAATTTCAAGGTAGACTTTCCCAGAGGCTGAGCCAGCAGACTCTCATGGCCTCAGAAATTTTTTTTTCACTTTCTTATTTCTTGATTTTTAAACATTTCTTAGTACAGATATAGATATAGATGTACTTATACATATCTTCCCTGTGAAGTCTTCACGTTTTATTTACCTCACACAAAACCAACATTCACTTAGTTCAGGGGAAAAAGCCAGCACTCTGAACTTCAGAGCAAATACAAACAAATTACAATACAACATAAACAGACAGACCTTTTCTGATTCAAATCACAACACATAGTTACCAGTACCAACATCTGGGTTGCAAAGCTGGGGGGCAGTTTGCAGCTTGCCCAGAGTCTCAACACTCCTTCCATGAGTGTGCCCCAAAAATCAAATGCCAGGCTCTCCTCAATTATGTCCTGAGGGCTCTGACCTCACCCAGGCTGGGTCTGGGAAAGTTCTCCATCCCCAGGATCACATCATATACAAATCAATGACTCCCAATGGTCTCAGTGCTGAGAAATACTCCAAGACAAAAAGATCCCACTTTATCTGCCCCATTCAAACAAAGGCCAGAATCATTAAAGGCACTTAAGAGAAGAAAAGCAAAAAGTCCCACCTTAATTACTATTACAGGCTGAACAAGTTGTGGTATGTGATTGTGATAGAACATTATTGTGCTATTAAGAAAGGATGAGTAGGATGGTTTCAGAAAAGCCTGGGAAGATTTGCATGAACTCATGCAAAATGAAGTGAGCAGAACCAGAAGAATGTTATCCACAGTAACAGAAATACTGAAAGGATGGTCAAATGTGAAAGACATTAGCTACTCTGATCAAGACGATGCAAATCAGTTCCAAAGGACTCATGATGAAAAGTCCTATCCACTGCCAAAGAGAAAACTGATGAATTTTGAATGCAGAGTAAAACATATTTTTCTAAACTTTATTTATTTTTATTGTTTTGTTTGTGTCTATATCAAGATGTTTGCCTTCTCAAGGAGTGAAGGAGGCAACATGAAATTCAAAATTTTTAAAATGACTGTTAAAAACTTTTTACATATAGTTGAGAAATAATTAATGAAATAAAATAATTTTTAAAAGACTTTTGCTAATTAAGGCATTTTCTATGTTTTTAAATAAATTTGAGATTCTCAGCTTTCCTAGAAGATAATTATAGATTTTCAAATCTATAGTGATGATGCTTCTTATCTCTCCTTAGTTTGGACATTGCCTTGTTTGGTCTTTATTTTGCTTATTTGATTTTCCTTTTTCTTTTTTGTTCAGGCTACCTCTAAGTTTATTGATTTTGTTAGTCTTTTCAAAGGACATCTTTTTGCTTTTCATAGATACTTTTTGTTTTCTATTTTATTAATTTCTTCTATAATTTTCAAGATTTTATCTAATGAGCTAATTTTGGGTTTGTTGATTTCCTAGTTTTTTTAAGCATATAATTTATTTATAAATCTTCTCTTTCTATTCTGTTAACATTTGTTTTGAGACATGCATTTTTTCCAAAGACTGCTTTTATGGTATGTTTTTGATATACTCCTTATTCATAATGTAATGATCAAATCTCTTTTAGGCCTATATCTTTTGCTTATGTTCTTTATAATAATTATTATTTTTATTGTGTTATAGTCTATAAAGGATTCATTTATTAACTCTGCTCTTTTATACTTATTATTTTATATTCCTTATCATATGGTCTATTTTATAAAGGTACAGTGTGGTACTGAAAATAGTTTTATTCTTTAATGTTACCATTCAGAAGACAAATCTTTTGCATCTAACTTCCCTAACAGTTTGCTCAGTTCTGTACTTTTTTTGGTAATCTTTTCAGATTTATCCAGCTCTAAAAGAGGAGTACTAAAGCCTTCTAAAATTTTCATATTACTGTCTATATCTTCTTCTAAGTCAGTTAACCCTTTATGAATGCACATATGTATAATGTTTTTATTCTTTCACTGTCCTAATTATCTTTAGATATAATGCAGTTTCGTGTTTATCCCTTTTGGTATTATGAATTTTCAATTTGCCTTGTCTGATGGTGTGATTATAACTCCTATTTTACTTTTGAGGCAATCAGGATTAAGTGACTTACCCAGGGACACACAGCTAATAAGTTTCTAAGGCTGGACTTGAACTCCAGTCCTCCTGACTGCAGGGTTGGTACTCTAACCACTGTGCTACCTAGCTGCCTCTTGTAACTCCTACTTTTAAAAAAGTCAGCAAATGCTTGGTAGATTTTGTTCCATTGACTTATTTTCATTCTGTATGTATCATTATTTTTTTAGATGTGTTTTTTTGCATACATCAAATTTTTAGTTTTTAGTTTCTTATCCATTTGACCATTCTTTTGCTATTTTGGATTGTTAAATACATTCAAATTTATAGTGATGATGATTAGACATGTATTATCTTCCACGTATTTCTTTTGTGTTAGTTTTTATCCTCTTCTTTTACAATCAATACTTTGTCCCTCTGATTAGTTTTGCTTGTGCTATTTTGATGCTGATCCCTTCCCACAAGATTCCTCCCCCCATCTCTACCTTGTTTCTCTGAACTATCTTTTCCTTGACTTTACTTAAATTATTGAGTTCTTTGTGTCTATCTATCTATTGAATCCCTATTTTTTGGCCTTTCTCTTACCTCCTCCCTCAGTTAAGTGTGTGGTTCAAAAGTCTTCCCTCCCATAGCCCAACTAATTATTTTAAGGAACATTCTTTTGCTGTGTCCTGTTCCAATTAACTTTTCCTTTGATTTGCTCTCACGTTGCTTTTCTTCCATTCTCATTCATTCTGAATTCTGTTCTTCAGTTACGGGCTAGACCTTTAATTATTCCTTTTTTAATTCTTTCTGTGTCTCTGCTAAAGATTATTTCTGGAAAACACATTTGAATTTCCTCCTCATCCCACTTGTAAATTATTGAATTAGTAGATCTTATATCCTCCATTCATTTTTTCTTCTTCTGAGCCTCATAATGATATTAATTAATGAAGAAGTTGGCATCAGATAGTTAACATTTATCTACATAGATATTATGGTCTGTAAAGTTCTTTTAGTATCTCACTTGATCCAACAGCCCAGTGAAGTAAGGGCTATTATCTCTGTTTTATAGATGAAGATTCTGAGGGTCAAAGAGATTAAATTATTTTGTAGGAGGAACTGAGGCAAGATTTGAATTGAGGTCTACCATGATATCAAGTTCAGTGCTCTAACCACTGTGTTACCTACTTGCCTCCAAAAAAAAAAGCTAAAATTTATATAGCATTTTAAGATTTGCGAGTCACTTTACACATCTTTTCTCACTTGGTCCTCACAAAAACCCTGTGAAGTAAGTGCTATTATTATCTCCAATTTCTGTGAAAAAACCAAAGCTAGAAAAGGTGCCTTGTCTAAGTCACATAACTAGTAAGAGTCTGAGGTAGATTTTGAATTGATATATCCCTGACTGTAAACACAGCACTAAACCACACTGCCTACTCAACAGTGTTTTATGGTTGGATTGACTCCGTGCCCCAAGTCATGAAGCCTGGTGCTGCCTTCTGACCTTACCTTGATCAGTCTCCACTTCCCAAGGTTGCGCTAACTTATCCTAGTTATGTGCCTCCCCACCCCGACTGCCCCCCTCCCCTCATCACTATGAGTCCTGGCTGCCTTTGGGCATTGCCTTTCCCGGATTGTGATTCAGTCCCAGAAGGTAAGACTCTATGTCCTAAGGTGCAAACTCTCCCCAGATGAAACCCACTATAAGGTCCATGTGTCTTACTACAGACAGACACATCCCCTCTTCTGCCTATGTCTTCATGACACCCTGACACACCCATCCCGGTCCTTCCCCATTTTTACTTCTTTTCTATATGTGCCCATTCCTTCCATCTTATCAACAGATTGGAGTAATTACTATCCATTTTCTCAGTTCTCCTGCCATCTGAGTAGAAATGAATCTCTGGTTTCTCTGTTTCTTCTCTTCCTTCTCCCTCTTCCCTCATCTTGCCACTGTGCTATCTCTCCTGCAAAAATAATATGAATTCACCTTTCTGTTAACATGGGATTTAGTTCCATGTCAAATTGAATTGAACTCTTCCTCATTTTCTCTTTATCCTTTAAATTCTCCTTGAATCTTTGGTCCTTAGAGTTCTTTTATCCCCTTTATTATATCTTTTTGATTTTTTCTTTTATCCTTCACTTCAATTCCTTTTTTACAAAAAAAAAATTAACAACAACCTATGAACATGAAAGAATTTAGTTCACTACTTAGCCTTTTTAAATTGGAGTTTAGGTATGACATCATGAAGAGTGACTCCCTCTTGGCTGCCATAAAACTACTGCTCTTCTGGGTCTAGCTGGTTTTTCCTCATTAGACTTGGCTGCTGTCAAACTCTGTCATGGACTCTGGTTCCTGAACTCCTGATGCTCTCCCAATCTTTTGTAGCTCACAAGATCATTGCCTAGTTTATTCAATACCCAATACTTTTCAGCTAAGAGCAAGAAAGAATACATACTTTGGAGAGAAGAAAAGAGCTGGGCTCTACATTCACTGACCACATATTGACCTAGGGGGGGAAGGAAGGAAGGCTTTTTATCCCATCCAGAGGCTTATATCATGTCTTCCTTGGATCACCAACATGAAAGAGGATTTTCATTGCTTCCTTGACACAAGATAAGAGAGAACCCAGAGTTCCCACCAAGAGTTCCATATAATTCATTCCCCTGTCCCAGGGACCCTTCCTTGCCTATAATTTCAAATGGTGGTGGGTGGACCATGGAAAACACGCCTGAGATCCTCCATTTAGGGCAGTTACCCAGTTGGATGCCTCCTACCTTCCTTTCAGTTTCTTTTTATGTGTTGTCTTCCTCAATTAGATTATGAAGACAAGGATTCACATTTGCCTTTCTTTGTATCCTCAGTGCTTGGCACAGTACTTGGTAAATGTGAAGTACTTAATAAATGTTTATTGGCCGACTTAACACTTGAAGTCTGTCAGAGAATAAAGACACTGAGCTGCCCCCATGGGAGTTTTTTGTATGCATATTTAGTTCTGGATCAGTAGCCAGTCACAAAGTCTTACATTCTCCATGTGGTAAGCAGACAGGAAACAGAATGCATGTGCTTGCTCTGAAGTCTATGTGGAGGACTGCATAAGGTCAAGCAGTCTAGGCATGGCCATAAGGGTAGGACCCTTATGAGCTAGTCCCATGTTTCACATATCTTTTAAGTTCTGTATCATGATATTTGTATTTTTAAAATTTTGCTTTCAGAGCCTTGATTTTTGACCCAATTTTATTCCTAATATTGTTATTTGAAGGTTTTATGATTTTTTTTAGCCATTATAGAGTTTCTTGCCATTCTCTGTGGGGAGTTCGTGTAATTTTCTTTTTGACCACAAAGTTTTGGTTTATTTTTTTCTTCATGGTAAAACATATGTTC
Organism: Trichosurus vulpecula; assembly: GCF_011100635.1. Taxonomy (NCBI): domain Eukaryota; kingdom Metazoa; phylum Chordata; class Mammalia; order Diprotodontia; family Phalangeridae; genus Trichosurus; species Trichosurus vulpecula. Next base: position 155,652,612 of record NC_050576.1, on the reverse strand, counting down.
ATAGTGTTTTTGTCCTCCTTTTAAATGTTTATTCATCCTTCCTTTAGTCTTCATGAATCTTGATTTAATCTGCTTGTGAGTTAGGTTTTTTACTTAGGCTCCCTAGCAAGACCTTTTAAATTTCCAGTCTTTCTCTTGTATTCCCACTTATTTTGTCTAACTTTCTTCCTCATTCTTTGATCCCTTCTACATCCATAAATTTACATCCATGCATAAATGCCAAAGTTAGTCATTTTCAGCTAATTCACATTGGAAGAATATTGAAATCCCAACTGGGTTTCCAGTACCTTTCTGTCAGGAACAGAGACTATTTTGCCTTCTAACCAGCTCACCATTGCACTCTGCACCTCCTGCTGCCCCTACTAACCATTGTTAACTCCTTTCCTGCTTCTCTCTATTTCCTTTTCATGGATGTGAAGAATCAATATTTGCTTCCTTTTGGGGGAGGAGGGGTAGACATCATACTGAGTCACTTGCATGGAGGAGCTGGGTAAAAACTACAGAATCTTGACCCCAAAGCACAATCTTAAGAATGTGCTTATATTTAGTGTCTTGATTTATCTAGTACATGGACCCCAGTGGAGTTGGTGGACACTGCATGAGAACTCTGTTTAAGTTTTATGATGTTATTTATTAACTTCTCTGATATATGTGGTTGTTGTGTTGTTTTTTTTTAGCTTTTGCAACTGTTTACCTTTTCTTGTGTATTCAAGTCAAGTTACTCTTCTACATAATTTCTTTTTCTGAATTTTTAAAAATTGGAGTAGTTTCAGAAAAACAACTGTCAAGATGGTGGCTCTTAACATCATATGATATCCCTTAACCTTTTCTTAGAGCCAAAAGTCTTTTCCAATGCATCGATAGATCTGTCAATATTCACCTGTTTCCATCCTTTTTCTGTAGCAGCTAGGTAGTATGGTGGATAGACCTCTAGGCCTGGAGTCAAGAAGACCTGAGATTAAATCCAGCCTCAGATACTTCCTAGCTGTATGACTTTGGGCAAGTCACTTAATTTCTGTTTTCCTCAGTTCCCTCAACTACAAAATGGGGATAATTATAGTACTTTCTTCAGAGGGTTATTGTGAGGATTGAGCTACTATCTGTAAAAGCACTTTGTACCTAGTAAAAGTTTGTTCTCTTTTTCTGACTTCACATATTTCTGAGTTATGACAGAGTCTCTGTTACTCAGGGAAATGATGGTATTTTAATTTTTGTTTTTTACAGAAAAACATCCAAAAGAATTTGGAAGCACCAAATACAGTTTATGACATTTTGCAGAATACTACAAAGGTAAGAAATTTTTCCTTTATTCTCTTCCTCTACCTCAAGTCTTTATTCCCTTTTTTGAGCTCTCTGAGGAATAACCAATTCCCTTAGACATGCTCTTTATGGGTAACTTGCTCTCATGAAAATTATACTGTAGTACAGGGTGTTCCTAAAATCTGGACACGTAGGCAAAAATGCATATTTTCAAGAAATGAAATGAATTAAAGTTTCAATAGCATTTTATTTAACTAGAATATTAACAAATAACATCTTCAATATGATTTCCATCATTTGTGATGCAAAGGTTGATGCATTCTGCAAGATTCATGTGAGCTCGATGGAATAACTCCACATTGCTGTCAGTTTTCCTATGTGTCCAGACTTTAGGGACATCCTGTAGAAAGGTGATAAGTATAAAACAAAGCACTAATTGATATGGGACAGGGGAGAGTTATTAACAACTGGGGAAATTCAGGGAAGGCTTCATAGATGAGGTTGCACTGGAATTGGACTTTAAAGCCTTAGTAAGAATTTAACAGGTGACTAGAGGGAGCAGTATTCATTCCAAGGATAGGCAACAGCATAGGCAAAGACAGAGAGAGAAAACAGGCTCCTGAGATGTTAATCAGCAGGGCATTAACCAGAATTTCTGGAAAAAGATTGTTAAGCTATGAGAACAGCCTACCAAGTCAGGTTGGGGGATCTCTTTCTTGTTTGGTAGGTTTTTAAAAGGTAGGATAATTTCCCTGTGTGTCTATGATGGTTCAGTTCTGTCCAAAGCAGTGGGAAAAAGGAAAAGTAGAGAAAACTTCAAAAGATAATCCATACATTTATATATTTATGCCAGGAGCTATGTGCTGGAGCCAGTTTTAATCAACTTACAGAACCATGGTTAAGTGTTCATTGTCAGGATTTACTCCTCAGAATTAACCAGCTACAAATTAGGCACACACACACACATGTTAGAGCCTAGGTAGATGAAACACCAGTGGTGGGACTAGGCAAAGCAGCAGTTTTAGGAGCTCTTAAACCAGAATCTCCGTGTAAGTGGATTTGGCAACTGGTTAGAAAGAGGTTACAGGGGCCTGCTGTGCTAACATTGGATGTAGGACCAGATGCTATTTGGCAACTCCATTGCCTGTACCCACTTCTGGGTCACAATTCAAGAGTAGAGAGGTCAAGAGGAAGTAGCACTCTCAAAACAGTAGTGTAGAAAAAGTCTGAAGATTGGGAGATGCCCCTCCCTCTAGCCCAATACCAGGAAAAGAGCCTAACTTTGTAACATAAAGTTCAAAATCAAGAAACAGGTGGGAAAAAGAGTAAACAACAACAACAAAAAGAGCATGAACATAAAAAGCTACTACAGTGACAGGGAAGATTAAGACACAAATTCAGAAAAAGACAATGAAGTTAAACCGGCTACAAATAATGCCTCAAGGAAAAATGTGAATTGGTCACAAACCTAACAAAAATTCCTGTGAAAGCTGAAAAATTATTTTAAAAATCAAATAAGAGTAGTAGAGGAAAAATTAGATAAAGATATGAAAAGATATGAAAATTATGAAAAGACAATTAACAGCCTGGTAAAAGAGGCCCAAAAAGTACTGAAGAAAATAATACCTTAAAAACAGAATTGGCCAAATGGAAAGGGTAGTACAAAAATTCAGTAATGAAAATAACTGTAAAAAGCAAAGTTGGCCAAATGGAAAAAAGAGGTACAAAAGCTCACTGAAGAAAATAAGTGCTTAAAAATTAAAATTGGGAAAGTAGAAGCCAATGATTTTATGGGACATCAAGAAACAATAAAACAAAGCCAGAAGAGTGAAAAATAGAAGAAAATGTGAAATATCTCATTGGAAAAACAATTAATCTGGCAAATAGATTAAGGAGAGATGATTTAAGAGTTATTTGACTCCCTGAAAGCCATGATCAAAGAAAGAGCCTAGACATGGTATTTCAAGAAATTATTAAAGAAAATTGCCCCAATATCTTAGATCCAGAGGGTAAAATAGAAATTGAAAGAATCTACGAATCACTAAATGAAAATGCCCAGGAATATTATCATCAAATTCTAACACTTCCGGGTCAAAAAGAAAATATTTCAAGAGGCCCCAAAGAAACCATTCAAATATTGTGGAGCCACAGTCAGGATCATACAAGATTTATCAACTACCACTTTAAAGAAATGGAGAGCTTGGAATATGATATTCCAGAAGGCAAAAAGCTAAGATTACAACCAAGAATCAACTACCCAGTGAAACTGAACTTCAGGGAAATCCTGAAGGGAAAAAACTTGGTGTGTGATGAAATGGAGGACTTTCGAACATTTCTGAAGAAAAGAACAGAGCTGAATTGAAAATTTGACCGTCAAATACAATATTCCAGAGAAGCATTAAAAGGTGAACATGAAAAAGAAATCATAAGGACTCAATAAGGTTGAACTGTTTATATTTCGGTATGGGAAGATGATACATGTAACTTCTAACGACTTCATCATTATTAGGATAATTAGAAGGATTCTACATAGCAGGTGAAGGAATGAGTCGATTATGTTGGGATAATGTAAAAAATGGGTCAGTAAGAGAAAGGGATGACTTGGAAGAGTAAGGAAGGAAGAGGAAGAATGGGAGAAATTATCTCACATGAAAGAGGCTCACAAGGAAGAACTTTTATAGTGAAGGGGAAATGGGGGTGGGTGGACAGTGCTTAGACCTCATTCACATCTAAATTGGTTCAGAGGGAATATATATAAATACACACACACACACACACACACACACTCATTCAGGTATAGTAATCTCTTATCCACCAGGGAAGTAGGAGGGGAACGGGATAAGAGAAAGAGGTGATAAAAAGAAGATCAGATAAAATAAGGCAGTGCTCAGAAGCAAAATAGATTGGAGAGGAAGGACAGAATAAAAAGAGAGAGGGATAAACAGAAGAAAATAGGATGGAGGGTAATTCACAGTGAATGTGAGTGGGATGAACTTATCCATAAAATGGAAGGAGACAGCAGAATAGATTAGAAACCAGAACCCAACAATGCGTTGTTTATAAGAAAGACCCTTGAAACAGAGAGACACACTGAATTAAAATAAAGGACTGGAGCAGAATCTATTATGCTTCACATGATGTAAAAAAGGCAGGGGTAGCAATTATGACCTCAGATGAAGCAAAAGCAAAAATAAATAATATAGATAATCAGGGAAACAACCTCTTTCTAAAAGGCCCCATAGACAATAAAGTAATATCAGTACTAAACGTATATGCAACAAATGACAGCATTCAAATTCTTTTTTTTTTTGGCTTTTTTTTGGCAGGGCAATTGCCCAAGGTGGTCACACAACTAGTACATGTGTCAAGTAGGATTTGAGGCAAGATTTGAACTTGGGTCCTCCTGACTCCAGGGCCGGTGCCCTACTCACTGTACCACCTAGCTGCCCCCATTCAAATTCTTTAAAAAAAAAAAAAAGTTAAATTAATTACAGGAGGAAATAAAAAGTAAAACCACTAGTGTGGGACCTCAACTTTTCCCCCTCAGAGCTAGGTAAATCTAATCATAAAATAAATAAGAAAGAAGTTAAGGAGATGAATAGAATCTTTGAAAAGTTAGATAGGATAGGTCTCTGGAAAATTTTGAATGGAAATAGAAAGGTTTATACCTTTTTTTTGACTGTACATGGCACCTTAATAAAAATCGACCATGTATTAGGGTGTGAAAGCCTCACAAACAAATGCAGAAAAGCAGAAATTAAATTCATCCTTTTCAGAACATAATGTAATAAAAATTACATTCAATAAAGGGCCATAGAACATAGGTTAACAATTAATTAGAAACTAGATAATCCTAAAGAATGAGTGTACCAAAAAACAAATCATAGAAGCAATCAATAATTTTATAAAAGAAAATAACAGCAAGATAGCATACCAAAATTTGTGAGATGCAACCAAAGCAGTACTTAAGGGAAATTTTATATCTCTAAATGCACCAATAAAAGAAAGAACAGATCAATGAAGTGGGAATGTAATTTTAAAAAAAAACAAGAAAAAGAACAAATGAGAAGTTCCTAATTAAACAATGAAATGGAAATCAAAGAAGAAATGAATAAAATTGAATGTAAAAAAATCGACCTAGTAAATTAGGAGCTGGTTTTATAGGGAAAAATAATAAATAGATAAACCATTAGTGAATTTGATTTTTAAAAAAAAGAAATCAGAATTACCAGTATTAAAAATGAAAGGGGGCAGCTAGGTGGTGTAGTGAGTAGAGCACCAGTCCTGGAGTCAGGAGGACCTGAGTTCAAATCCGGCCTCAGACACTTGACACACTTACTAGCTGTGTGACCTTGGGCAAGTCACTTAACCCCGATTGCCTGGCCTTCCCCCTCAAAAAACAAACAAACAAAAAACAGAATGGCTATAACTCAGCAAGACTTTAAGGACAAAAATGTATTTTAGTATAAGGGAGAGGGATGGCTCAAGGAGAGTCCCTAGTCAATTTAAGTAGTTACCCAGTAAACCCTATGATATTACAGGCCACAGGGACATTGTTTAGTGACAATTTTAGGATAGAGGTAACTCCTGATGGTTGGCAGGCTTCAGATGAACTTCCTCTACTCATGACTGATAAAAGTTGATCTTATGCTCTGGAAGTTTTGCTCTTTAGGACTCTTTGTCTTTACCTTTATTGATTCTTCCCCAAATGCCCCAGGAGCAGCAATGTCAACTTACAGCAGAAGGTCATGGCAGTAGTAGATGTTTCATTACACTTAGCCTGACGGGAGTTCAAGGATACCATTTCTGAACTCTAGCCTTCTAATGTATAGAAAAGGGTGGATATTGATTTCCTGGACAGTGTGATCCTTGAATATAGTCTTCTAGATAGTGAAGAGAGATTTCTAACATTACAAAAATTTGCAGAATATCATGAATAACAAGGCTTTCATCTAATTAACTGGTATCCAACTTGTTCTTAGCCTTCATATTCTTTCTTCTTTTTGCTGTTGTTGTTCAGTCATTTCAGTCCTGCCTGACTCTTCGTAACTCCACTTGGGGCTTTCTTGGCAAAGATGATGGTGTGGTTTTCCATTTCTTTCTTCAGCTAATTATACAGATGAGAAAACCAAGGCAAACAGGGTTGAGTGATTTACTCAGGACCACACAGCTAGTGCATGTCTGAGACTAAATTTGAACTCAAGTCTTCCTTACTCCAGGCCCATTGCTCTATCCAGTGTGCCACCTAACTGCCCTCCTTTTTTAGCATCACAGAAAACAGATACACCTTCCTGCTTTCCCATTTGTTCTGTTCTACAGAGAGGGAAGAAGAATCAGACAGAAAGATAAGAACAAGGATTTCCTTCATTAAGGAGACCAGGAAATGTGGGGCACCCTCCCCCAAGTGAGCAGAGAACAGTAGAAAATAGAGGAAAGGGTTATTGCTAAGTACATATATATATACATATATGCATATATATATACATACATACATATATACATGTAGTGAGGAGGGGGAAGATCCCAAGAATGGGAAAAGATGCTTAATATGGAACTGACAAGTGAAAATCCCCTTGAGTGAGGGGAAAATATGGTGATCAGGGAAGAGAGGGGGCATGGAGGTTGAAAGAAGGGAAGGAAAGAGTCAGTGATAGGTGTGGTTCCTAAAGTAAAGAGTGTTCAGAGGAACAGATGAATTGGTGTAAAAAATTAAGGGAAACATAATGGAAATTGTGCTTCTTAAAAATAAACATATAGTGGAGGGGGCAGAGAACGCTTTTGAGTTAGGTTACGGAGGAAAAAATTGAGTTCCCCCTTAGAGAATAAAGGGGTTGGCAAAAGACAGTTTATCTCATGGTGGAAAGAAAGACTTGAGAGTCAGGAAGAAGAGGTGGGGGTGGTCTTTTCTCTGGAGCTTCATGAGTTGCTTCACTCTGCCCCTTTTCTCTTCCAGGTTAGGTGGGGGGAAGGGAGTCTCAAGTAAATAAATGAATAAGGATTAGTCATCTTGTCTGTTTTACTAGTGAGAAAACAGGTATATTGCAGGCAGGAGCAGTTTCTTCAAATTGTAGGGCATAGGAATGGATATATTTCGTTAACACAGAGAGTTGCTTCTCATCACCAATTTTAACACCAGACAAAAGGAACAGCATAGAAGGCATAGACATCTACCCTCCCCCTTAAACACCCCCAAACCAAAGATGTAACAGGATGATGTGTCACATATGAATTTGCTATTTGAGGTCACTTTCCTGTCAAATTTGTGGGGTGGAAGGGAAGTGTAAAGGACCTCTCCCACACCGGGTAGCATGGTTACAAGAAGAGCACAACTTTTAGCGGAAAAGCACTGAATTTGGAAAGAATTTTTAAAGGGAAGAAAAATACCAACTATTAATAACCACATGAAGAAATGCTCAAATTCCCTAAAACTCAGAAAAAAGGAAACAGACAACTTTAAGATACCAGAATTGCAAAAATATTTTTAAAATGACAAATTCAATGTCCATGGGCCTGCAGGGAAATAGGTACTGTAATAAATTGATGATGGATAGACTTGTGCCAACAAGAGGACATTCTAAAGAGGAAACCCTAGACATGAACTAGACCTAAGCTTTAGATTTTTTTTTTTGTTGGACTTTGGAGCAGCGGGTTGGGGAGGGAGAGGTTTAAAGAGCCAGAGGACTAAGGGAAAATAGTGAGACCTCTCTTCAGGAACTAGATTATCCCGGGAGTGAAGGTAGTCTACTCACGTGGGTCTTGAGCTAGAGCACCCTTAGTAGGAAAGGCTAAGCACCCCAACCCTCCAGGCCCACCAACTCTTCTGTGTTGTTATACTACCCTACTCAATAAAATCCAGTGGCTTCCTATTACCTTTAGAATCAAATATAAACTGTTCTGTTTGATATTTAAAATTAAATCCTTTTTAACTTGACCCCAACCTTTCAAGTCTTGTTACATACATATTACTCCCTACCATATATACTATAGTCAAGCCAAACTGGTCTTTTTAATGTTCTTCATTATGTATTATTGTCATCATCATCATTATCTCTTGCATTTATGTAGTACTTTAATGTTTGAAAAGCACTTTACAAACGTATTTTATTTTCACAACCAACCTAGGAGATAGGCGCTTTTATTATCATTCCCAGTTTACAAATGAGGAAACTGAGGCAGACAGGTTCGATGATTTGCCCGCAATCGCACAGCTAGTAAATGTCTGAGGCCGGATTTGAACTAAGTTCTTCCTGACTCCAGATTTATTGTGCCAGGTATCTGACTGTGTATCTACCATGCCTGGAATGCACTGCTTCATCTCCTTCAAGTCTTAACTCAAGGGCTACCTTCTACATAAAACCTTTCTTCATATTACCTTCTACTCCCATTCTTAGCTAGTGCTTGCCATGGCAAAACCAACTTGTATCTATTTTGTATACACTTACATGGTACAAGTTGCTTCCCAAGCTGGTTTGTAAGTTGTCCAAGGGCAAGCACTTAATAAATGTTTATTGATTGATTTATTGCATTCTATTGCACAGCTAGGTGGCCTGATGAGTAGATTGCCGGGGCTGGAGTCAGGAAGATTCATTCGCTTACTACCTATGTGATCTTCGTTAGGCCATTTAAAACCCTGTTTGCCTCAGTTCTTCGTCTGTAAAATAAACTGCAGAAAGAAGTGGCAAACTACTCCAGTGCCTTTGCCAAAAAAACCCTAAATGAGGTCACAAAGAGTTGGATGTAACTAAAATGACTCAACAGCAACAACATTGGCATAGATTCAAAATACCTTAGGTAATCTCCACACTGTGGTGAGGCACTAATTGATATAAGACTTTTGTGGCCATCTAAAGCAGCCTATTCCAATTTCAGACAGAAGTAATTATTTGAAAATTATCTCTTATGTCAAGCCAAAATCTGCCTCTTTGCAACTTTTTCTACCTTCTCCAAGTTCTGCTCTTTGGATCCAAGCAAAACAAGTTGAATCCTTCCTACAAAAGGACAATCCTTCAAATATTTGTAGACAGCTATCATTTCCACTAAATCTTCTCATCTTTAGGAAGAACATCCCTAGTTTTTCCTACCAATCTTCATTTCATACCTTTTTTATCCCCTTTCAATCCTCTGTTCCTTCTTCCAACACATTCCATCTTGTTGGTGTCCTATTGAAAAATAGGGTTCTTGAAGAAGCTAGTTGGTGCAGTGAGTAGAGCACTGGCCCTGGAGTCAGGAGGATCTGAATTCAAATCCAGCCTCAGACACTTGACACACTTACTAGCTGCGCGACCTTGGGCAAGTCACTTAACCCCAATTGCCCTGCCTTTCCCCCCTCCAAAAAGAAAAAAAAAGAAAAATGTGGTTCTCAGAAGCCAATAGAATACTCCAGAGCTGATGTGATCAGGCATGGTACAGTGGGATAATCAAGTCCTTCATCCTGGAAAAGATTCTTTTACTAATCCAGCCTAAGATCATATTAGGTTTTGTAGCAGTCATACCTCACTGATGACATAATAGAGCTTGCAAGACCTTAAAATGACAAGTTGTTTTTATTTTTTCATAAGCTACTTCCTTACCACACCTTTCCCAGCTTGTACTTGTGAAGTTAAGTTTTGGAGCTCACATGTAGGACATTATCTATATCCTTGTTAAATTTAATCTTTGTATATTCAGTCCAATCAATGCTTTGGACTATTAAGGTCTTTTTACACGCTGACTTTAGGATTCTGTCATCTAATGTGGTAGCTATCTCTCCCAATGTTGTATCATCGGAAAATTTCAAGTCTACACCAGTTACTTTTAGATAATTGTTAGGAAGTTGTTTGTTTTCTGTATATCAAGACTAAATTTACCTCTCTGCAACTTTCATCCTTTGTTCCTAGTTTTTGTCCCCTGGGACCAAAAAGAACAAGTTAGATCCTTCTTTCAGGTGATAGTCCTTCAAAAACTTGAAGGCAGCACTCTCTTCTTTTCCCCTTCCTTCCACAACCCTTTCCTTTTCCCAGACTAAACATGCCCAATTCCTTCAAATGATGTTCATATGACATTAACTTGAAGCCTTCATCATCCTGATTTCCAAACTCTCAGTATTTGCCAGCTTAGTAATAACTTTCTTAAACCATGTTATACAGTACTCCAGATGTCATCTAGCCAATGCAGAGTAAAGTAGTACTATCCCTTTCTTATTCTTGTAACCTATGCCACTCTTAACATAGCACCAAGATCATGAACTTTTTTAAGCTGCTATAGCCCACTATTCCCTTGTATTGAGCTTGAGGTCTGCTAAAGCATACACAACACGTTTCAGGACAAAAAAATCCTCTAATCAGCTGATAGTCCAGTGGATAAAGCACTGGATATAGAGTCAGAAAGACTTGAATTCAATTGACTTATAACCTTACCAGGTGATGCAGTGGATAGAGTGCTGGGTCTGGAGTCTGAAATCAGAAAGACTCAAGGTCAAATCCAGCCTCAGACACTTGTTATAAGTGTTTGATGCTGGGCAAATCACTTAACCTTTGTCTGTCTCTGTTTCTTTAAACTGCAAAAGGGGAATAATAATAGCACCTGTCTCAAAGGGTTGTTGTAAGGTTCAAATGAGATAATATTTGTAAAGTGCTGGCACATACTAGGCACAATATACATATTTATTCTCTTCCCTTTCCCAACACCTAGCACAGTACCTGACACATGGAAGGTGCTTGAGAAATGTCATTGATTAGCTGCCCTCACAGGCAAATCATTGAGTAGGGATCCTTCAAGAGTCCACAAAGCTCTTGGCTTGAGTATAGAGCCACAACTGGGCAAAAATTATAAATTTCCCACCCTTGCTGGTTACTAACAAAGTGACACCCTATCTTTTTATAAGCCAACAAAATGCAAAACATGAGCTGAGTGTGGGCTGCTATTATTACTGTAGCATTTCCAATATCACCTGGTACATGCACAAGGGACACACATAGCCCAAACAGGGTCAAATATGGAGGAACAACTCAGATATTTTAAATAACTTTCTTTAATTTTCTTTTATTGTTTTATTTTTTCCTTTTAAGCAGTTACAACTCAGTGACAGAGAAGTCGCAGCTGGAGACACACAACCTGGAAATTTCTTTTGATGATTCTGAAATTTGAGCTTCTTTTCATTTTTAGTTTTGCTAATTTTCTGGGATTTTTTTTCATTCTCCATATTTCATTTTGGAAATATTTCCTCTTTTCTTTACTGGAATCTTTTTATTCCCGTCCAGATTTTTTGTTTTTATTTTTCCTTCATGGGAATTTTCTCTTCCATCATCAATTATTGTAACTGCATTGTGGTTGTGGTTGGTGCTAGTTATGTTATTGGTAAGTTACTGCTTATTTGATGAGGTACTGACATTGGATATCACTTGCCTATTCACATGTGACAACAACCACAATAGCATTTTTATAGCACTTTAAGATTTACAAAGTGAGGGCCCTGGATCACTGAGCTGCAGCTGTTACCAGACTTCTCAACCCACAAACACCAAAGACAACAGAGAAGGTTAGTGGGAAAAGATGCTGGGGACAGAGTGAAAGGAGGAGTTCGTGGTTTCGGCCACCGCCCCAGGGGCAGCAGAGATGGCGCAGCTACAGAACTGCAGCTGCAGTTGCTTCCAGCCCCAGGCCCACCTGGTGGGAGGAATTAAGTGGCCAATCAGAGCAGGAGTGCACAGCCTGCTGAAGATCTAAGTCCAGTTCGGGTTGTGGGTTTTTGGAGAAGGAGGAGTGCTGGTGTGGCAGCGCATCCCCTCAAGCTTGCAACATAGTAGTCTTTACTCTATAAACAGTCATACCCCGCTGAAAAACTCAAGGGTCAAGTAAGTTGGCTGGGAACATGGCCAGGCAGCAAAAATGCACCCAGATTCAGTCTCAGACTTTGGAATCTTTCTTTGGTGACAAAGAAGACCAAAACATACAGCCAGAAGAAGTCAACAAAGTCAAAGAGCCTACAACAAAAGCCTCCAAGAAGATTTACAAAGCATTTTGTAAATTTTATTTCATTTTAGCCTCATAATAATCATACTTTTACAGATGAATGGAATATGAATAGAAATAGGGAGAGATTTGAGACCCAGGAGATCAGTTAGAAGGTTTTCTCGATAGTCCAGGTGAGAGGTGACAAAGACCTGAATGGAAGAGGAGGGTGGGGAGAAAAATCAAGCTATGTGAGTGGAGAGAGGGGAACATACAAGAGATGTTGCGACAATAGAAACTACAATATTTGGCAATGGTATGAGGAGGACAGACTCCCTGGATGCTTTCTGTGCTAGTACTAGACTGAGTCGTATCCATAGTTTCTGACTTTTGATATACTGTTTTGTATCGTGTCTCACCTTGACTTAGCCCTTTTTTGTGGTTTCTGTCCATGCTCTGAATTTTTTTTCATTTATATCATGTCTTTCCTATTTGTAGTCTTTTCATAGTTTCAAAAAGGCACCTTTTTTTGTCCTTTAAAATTGCCCCTTAGAATTACTAATTAGAACCTAGGCCACTTCTGGGTTTCCTTCCCAACCCTGGACAATCTTCTTTCCTCTTTAAGTGAACTCATGGATTTGCCATGAAAGTTTATATTTTTAAAACATATCCAGGGTCCCCCCAAACACACAACCCAACTCTAGGACCTCTAACTACCTCTAGTTCAATAATCTTAATTATGCAAATATGGTTTAAGCCTCCATTCCAATGTATGAGCTTTCTTGCAAAGTAACTCACAAGGAATTGCAAGGTAATCCACACAAGATAATCAATGGACAAAAGAATCATTCTGAGTTCCTCTCCCACATTCCCCTTCCCCACCCACTATGCAAAACAGAGGCAACTCCAGTGGATTCATTTGCCACTGATCCACTAATACCTAGAAAAATGGGTAAACATACACATAGTACATTGGTTTCTATACTAGCATAAAGACCTTTCTGCAGCAACTTTGGGGCATGGATTTGCATTATCTTGGGCACCAGATTACCTGTTCCCTCCACACTAAGTATGAGGGGTGGGAGTTGGAGTCGGCATTTAACTAAAACAGGGAACATGGAAGGGCTTTCCACAGTATCTCCTCCTGTTGAGGTATCTCAGTCATCGGGGAAGAAAATGAGGGAGAGGAGAAAACCCTTTAGGGGCAGCTTTTGCTAGCCCCTTTTGCAATGACTTACTGAGTCAATTCTATACCTTCAATATCCTCAGATCAGACATACAGGCCTGCCTGCACTCCCATTTCTAGGCCTATAGTTGCATAAAACAGATAGGCTGTGAGTTCAGGGGAAACATTTTCTTCTCAGAAAAAAGTAATCTTTAAGATTAAAGAAACAGAGCTATGAGAATCTACAGATATAGATGATTCCTCACTATTTTTTTCAACAACATTGTAAGCCCACTGATTCTATCTGGAAGGAGGCCTTCACTATCTTAGAGATTTCCTACCCTACCAGGATATTCTGATGATATTAACTATTTTTTAAAAATCCACACTTCAGTGGACAGGTCCTGGAAATCAACAAAGAGTTGGGCCTAGAATGAAATAGGATCACCAGATCTTTGAGGAATCACACAGTTCTTTTGAAATAATTAATATATGTGAACTGCTATGAAAACCTTAAAGTGCTATCTACATTCTAGCTATCTATTTATATCAATATTAGTTATTGACTGACTAAATGAATAAGTGAAAAAACATTATTTCAGGCCTGAGGGACTTGGGTTTTCAAATGTAGATTTCCCATACCAAGAGGGTAGAGACCTAGACTTTGGCAGACCCCTGACACTTCATTCGGAAACATCCCATATATTGTGCACTCTCATTCTATGACTCATAAAATTAGAGAATCAAGTATCTATTTCTATTTCCATTTCTATTTTAATTTTTGGTGAAAAACAAAAGTGTTGCACTCCAAACCTTCCCCTTTCACTTTTCCTTCTCATATCTTGTTTTCTCATATGATTAAAATTCTTAAAAGAAATTATAGAAGGACATTTACTGAGAAATAACAAAATTACCCATTTGAAAATTGAACATTATGAAAATAAGGAGATAGTACAATGAGTATTGGGGTTTTAACATCACAGATATGTAAATTTTAAAAGGGGGATTGGGCTGGGTTAGTTTTGTAACTTTAGTTCTGCTATTTATGGTTCAGAACAGTATCCCTTTAGACCAGGGACTCAACCTGGTGTCCCTGTGCGTAGATTTCAAGAAGAGATTTCCTACCCTACCAGGATATTCTGATGATATTAACCATTTTTTAAAAATCCATACTTCAGTGGACAGGCCTGGAAATCAACAAAGGGTTGGACCCAGAATGAAACAGGATCACCAGATCTTTGGGGAATCACACAGTTCTTTTGAAATAATTAATATATGTGAACTGCTATGAAAACCTTAAAGTGCTATCTAAATTCTAGCTATCTATTTATATCAATATTAGTTGTTGACTGACTAAATGAATAAGTGTTGTAACTTACATGGAGAAAAATACATATTTTCTTTCAATATGTTTGCTTTGCAAACCTTTTTATTTGTTTGTGCATTTTAAAACATTCTGAGAATGGGTCCTTAGGCTTCACCAAAGCAAGGCAAGTCAGTAGCCATTTATTAACCATTTACTATGTACCAAGCACTGTGTTAAAACATATATTCTAAAGGGAAGACAACAGGCAAATAACTATGTAAAAATAAAATATAGAGAGAGTACATGGAAGGTAATTTCAGAGGAGCTGAGGAGACTGGAAAGGTCTCTCATAGAAGGCAGGATTTGAAAGTTACTAAACTATGCAAATGCTGTGACCCAGCTCTACCATTACTAGGTTTATACTTCAAAAGGATGAAAGAAAGAGGAAAAGGACCTATATATATAAAAAGATTTGTAACTGACCTTTCCATACTAGCCCCAAACTGAAAACTAAACAAATTGTGCTATAAGAATATGATGGACCATTATTACGCCATAAGAAGTCACAATATGGACCTTTTCAGAGAAACAGGGAAGACCTCGTTTGAACTGATGAAGAGCAAAGCAAGGAGAATAACTTTGAAAGACTTTAGAACTCCATGTGTGCAGTGATAAACCAAGGATCCAGAACACTGGAGATGAAACATAACACTCACTTGCTGACAGAGAGATGGCAAACTTCAAAAATGAAAAAAAAAAAAAGCAAAATAAAATCAAACAAAAATTTGCTGGACCATGCATTTGTAATGAGGGTTCTCTTTATTTCTTTTCTTTTTTTTGGTAGTTATTGTTTAATGGAGGAGAGGGGCAGTAAAGGAACAGATTATGAATGCATGTAAATAAATATTTTTAGAAGGTGGGATTTGAGCCTACTCTTGATGGAAGTCAATGAAATTAAGTGGCTGAGATGAGGAGAGAGAGCCTTTTAGGCACTGGGGATATTGAAAAGATACAGAGTAAGGAGATGTGAGAAACAGTAAAGAAGTAAAATCTCACTTCAGGTGAGCACTATGGAACTTTCAGTTTTGGTTTCAGGAACAGGCCATTAGACAACCTGGAGTTCTACAGAAAGTTTCGCTCCAGGTGGTCTCCCCAGGTGTTTCTCTTTCTTTTAATGTTTATGTTCCACTGCCCTCCTTCACCCCAAGCCCTTCATCAGCCCCGTCCTCTGGGGACAGGAAAGAAAGAGCATACAAAGGAAATAAGCATATATTAAGTGATTACTATGTGGCAGGCACTGTGCTAAGTGCTTCACAAATATTAACTCATCTGGTCCTCCAACCCCGGGAGGTAAGTGCGGTTATTATCCCCATTTTACAGCTAAGGATTCTGAGACAGACAGAGGCTAAGTGACTTCATAAAGCTCATACAACTATAGTCTGAGGCAGGATTTTAACTTAGGTCTTTCTTACTCCAGACCCAGCACTCTATCCACTGTGTCACCTAAGGCCCTGAGCAGTGCTCTCACAATGTATGTCTTCCCTCAAAGCCACTGGCAAATTGTTGCCATTTACTAATAATATTTTCAATAAGATAATATTTGTAAAAAGTGCTTTGGATGATGCATTCTGGGAACATGGTGGAGTAGGTCAGAAATCTCCAGGTTCTCCAGATTTCCTCCATAAACAAACAGAAATTTGCCACAAATTGAA
Organism: Trichosurus vulpecula; assembly: GCF_011100635.1. Lineage (NCBI taxonomy): Eukaryota > Metazoa > Chordata > Mammalia > Diprotodontia > Phalangeridae > Trichosurus > Trichosurus vulpecula. The sequence continues at coordinate 155,636,240 of NC_050576.1, read as the reverse complement.
GGAGGAACAGCAAAAATAAAGGGGTAAAGTAATTGTTCTGACCTAGAACATCTTCAGAGGACCTCAGAGAAGACTCCAGGGGTTTAGGTTTGGCCTGAGGGAAGTATAAACACTTCCAGGCTGACTCCACTGAATCAAGAAACAGTAGGTCCTGAGGGAAGCAGAGTAGGCCACAAGAAATGTTACCTTATGAACTTTTAGCTCGAAAACTTTCATCTAGAGAACAGCAGAGCTGAGTGGGGGCAAAATGAAGGACCCCTTACTGTTCTTTCCTCAGCTGTGGTTGTGGGGGAGGAGGCATGAGCACACATCCTGTGAATGTAGTAACCACAGGGAGCAAGAACATTTTAGAAACAGTATGGTTTGGGGGTCCTAACTGTTGCTTAGGAGAGGAGGAGAGGAGTCCCTGAGGTTGGGTCTCCAGAGAGATTTCAAAAAACAACAGTAAGGAGGACCTGAGACCTAGGACAGCATTACCCACAACTCGGGATTAAAAATTGTTAGTAACAATAATATTAAGCTGTTAAAAATAAAATAAGACAAATTAAAAATAAAAATGAGTAATCAAAGGAAAAAGAATGGGATCATTGAGAGGTACTTGGGTGTAAAAGAACATCTGGGGTCATATTGAGAGGAAGATAATAAGGTTAAAAGTGCTCACTTTGGCAGCACATGTACTAAAATGGGAATGATACAGAGAAGATTAGCATGGCCTCTGCTCAAGGATGACATGCAAATTCATGAAGCATTTCATATTTTTGTCATAATTCTTCTTTACAACTTGACTATTGTGTAAATAAGTTCAATGCAAAGTTATATGTAGAAGATATATCTGATTCCATGTCATTTGGGGAGGGAGGGGGGGAAGGGGGGATAAGAAAATCTGGAACTCAAAATTATGTGGAACTGAGTGTTGTAAACTAAAAATAAAAAATCTTAATTATAAAAGAAAAAAAGATAATGAGATTAAAAAAAGCCACTCCAACTCTAAAGAGTAGCATCAAATGGTCGTAAGCCCAAAAAGAAATCTTGGAAGAACTTAAAAAGGAATTCAAAATTCAAATAAGGGAGAATAAGGAAAAATTAGGAAAAAAAAGCAATTCAAGAAAATTATGAAAAGATAGTTAACCAATAGTAAAAAGAGATACAAAATCTTAAGGAAGAAAATAACTCCTCAAAAACTAGAATTGGGCAATTGGAAACAAATGACATTATAAAATGCCAAGAAAAAATAAAACTAGAAAAATTAGAAGAGAATCTGAAACATCTCATTAGAAAAACAACTGATCTGGAGAACAGATCTAGGAGAGACAATATGAGAATTGTTGGACTACCTGAAAGTTATGATCAAAAAAAGAATCTGGATATAATATTACAAGAAATTATTAAGGAAAATTGCCCTAAAGTTCTAGAGCAAGGAAGTGAAATAGAAAGAATTCACCAATTACCACCTGAAAGAGATCCTAGGAAGAAAACTTACAGAAACATCATAGCCAAGCAAGCAACAAGGAAAAAAAAATTTAAATACTGTGGGAAAACAATCAGGATTTCAGAAGACTAGCAACTTCTACACTAAAAGACTGTAGGTCTTGGAACATTATATTTCAAAGAACAAAGGAACTGGGGGGTGCATCAAAGAATAATTTATCCAGCAAAGTTGAGTATAATCCTGAATGGAAAAAAATGACTATTTGATGAACTGAGAGACTTTCAAGTATTTCTAACAAAAAGACTAGAACTCAGTGGAAAATTCAATATAAAAGATCCAGAATAAATACAAGGAAATCATTAAAGACTAATTATAAGGCATTAAGGTCAAACTGTTTACTTATGATATATGAAAATGTTATTAATAATAGTAATCATTAATTTTTACTATTAGTAATAGTATTCTTAAAACTGTTATCATTACTAAAGTAGTTTGAAAGAAATGTTGGGGCTGAGTTGTGTATGATGAGGTGATTCTAAAAACAAATTGGGTAGGAAAAGGTTAAAAGGAGAACTTCTCTCATAAAAATGGGGCATGAAAAGAAAAACTAACACAGAGGAAGCAGGTAGGAGTGCAGAGCTAGTAACACTGGAACCTAATTCTCATCTGCATTGAAGAGGAAATAACTATACATCTGAAAAAGTTTACAAGTCTTCTGAACTTCTAGAGAGGTGAGAAAAATGGTGGGTTGGGTGGCGGTGGGACTTTTAGAAGGGTATCTTGATTAAGATTAAGAGAGTGGGGTAAATACATCATAAAGGAGGGACTTTTAGAGGGGAGGGCAAAATAAGGAATAAGAGGGTAAGGGGAGAAGATAAGGTAACAGGGATAGAGTGAAAGGAGAAACTGAGAAGGGAATTAGTGAATAAAAATAAGATGGAGGGAAATTCACAAAAAGTAATTATAACTTTGAATGTGAATGGAAAATGAATTGGGGAATAGCTGAACAAGTCATGGTAAATGATTGTGATGGAATACTACTGTGCTATAAGAAATGATGAGCTCAATGATCTCAGAAAAACATGGAAAGACTTGCATGAAATAATGAAGACCAAAATGAATAGAACCAAGAGAACACTGTATACAGTAACAGCAATATTGCTTGTCTATTATAAATACCCAAATTAACTAAAAGGACATATGAAGAAAGATGCTATCTGCATCCAGAGAAAGAACTGATAAATAGAAGTATGTATAGAATGATTTTACATATATAACTATTTGTTTCTAATGTTAGTCATCTCTAGGGTGGGAGGTGGGGTGGAGAGGAGGAAGGAAGAAAAAACAAGAAATTTATATGATAATTTTGTGTATGTGTATTTGAAAGGAATAGCAAGTTGTGCATAATAGATTTGTAGTTTCATGTAGAATCATCTTTTTATTGTACTATGTTATGGAAATGATTGTTTTATTCCATAAATTAAAAATAAAATAAATAAATGAAGATGATGTTACAGAGGCGGTAAAAGGGCTTGGCACAGTGCCTGGGAAATATTAGATGCTCTCTCTATATATATATATCATATATATATAGATATATAGATATAGATACAGATATATAGATATATAGTTTCTTTACTTCCCTTCTAGTGTCTCCCAACACAGAAATTGAAACTGTCTAGTGACTTCTCATTGTTAGAAGGGCAGGGTGGGGGTAGGGGGTGAGGGGAAATGAGATTATGCCTGCCGGGTCTTCTGAAGAAGTCAACCCAGTATGGCAGAAACTAGGTATAGACCAACATCTCCATCATCCTGATGTTGGTTCCTAGCCTGCCCTGCATCATTTCTGATAGGGAATCACTACATAATAGAAATTCAGTTTTGCTTATGTAATATCAATTGAGTTGGGACTTTCTTACTGTTTTAAAATGATTAATTAAGTGTCTTTGAGTCTTACTAGGTGCTAAGCCCCAGGCCCAAACCCCAATTAGGTGCTAAACCTATGTGGGTGTGACTTGGTAACAAAGGTGGGGCCCCAGGTGGGGCTAACTAAGGGAGGGCCTAGTTTACACATGAGTTTGAGTAATAGGTTTGGGACATCAGAGGCTCTTAGACCATGTGGATTTAAGTCACCTCTTTGTGATGATTCTAGGTCACGTGGGTGAGTTGCTGTGATGATTCTAGGTCATGTGGGTGAGTCACATGTGTGACTCGCCCCTGACTCTGAAAAAGATATAAAACCAGGGGCTGGATTTCTCTTCTTCTGAGCTCTTACCCACAGCAGTGGTGGCCCGAGTGACTCTGGGCCAGCCCACATTATGAGCTCCCGGGCTGAACCTAGATTTTGGTAACTATGAATCTGTATTTGGTCTGTCTGTCAATGTTTGTAATTTGTTTAGGTCTCTCACTTGAGCCGGTGCACTGATGTGGAGACTCCAGGCAGCTGTAGCTAAGAGCCCTCCAGCTCGTAAACCCGGATGTTGAGACTTTGTTAAACTCTGGTAACTATATGTATTGGGATTTGAATCAGATGAGGTCTGTCTGTTGATGTTTGTACTTTGTTTGTATTTTGCTCTGAAGTTCAGGGTGCTGGTCTTTTCCCCTGAGCTAAGTGAATGATATTTGTATGCTGAATTAAGGTAAGCTTAACATTGCTTTCCTTACTAAAGCAGATCAAAAGAACCTGTGCTTTTGCAGCGTGTTGGCAGCTTTCTGGGTGCTGGTTGTTGGTGGATCTTACACCCCCACAGAAGCTGCTAGCCGGATTGTTAAAACAGCATACAATCCTATTTTTCTATTTTTTGTATATGAAAATGTTTCTGTTTATTGGTGTTTGTCAGCTTTAGAATAACAAAAAAAAATTCTTTTAAGAAAAAAGGAAGTAAATGCACAATGGTTACTCCATAATCTCATATTTAGGTTTCACATAAAATTACATTTTTTTACTTTCAACAATAGCAGGAGCAGATGTAGAAACACCCTGCAGCCAATCCATCTCTGCAGATATGGGGATTCTAAGTGAGACTGGCATAGACAAGAAACTCAGTGTTCCATAATGTCTCACAACAGCACTCCTGTCTTCTCACTCCTCCTCTGGATTCTCTCTGTGTCAGAACCAGACTTGTCCAATTCCCAGGGCCCCCAGGAATCCAAGGAAGAAAATCTCCTTCCCCAAGGAGGAAGAATCTGAGGAGACTGAATGAGCAAGAGCTGGAGAATCTGAGAAGGAAAAAGGAGAGCAAAAGAAGCAAGGTCACTAGGAAAATAAAGGAAAATTAGAACTGTTACAGAGAACAGTACCAAGGGAGGGACCAGTAGACGGGGCTCTGAATCCCATCCTGGGAGGTGGTCTGGACCCCTAGACCAGGGGTGGGGAGCCTGCAGTCTTGAGGCCACATGTGGCCTTCTAGGTCCTCAGGTACAGCCTTTTGACTGAGTCCATGTTTTACAGAAAAACACTTTTATTAAGGAGATTTGTTCTGTGAAGTTTGGATTCAGTCAAAGGTCCACACTTGAGGACCTAGAGGGCTACAAGGGACCTCGAAGCCACAGGTTCCCTACCTCTGCCCTAGACCAATGGAACAGACATTTCTGTTCCTCAGGAAACTGGGTTCAGAGAAAAAGGTTTCCAAAGAAGATAATACCCACTCACCACCTCCACCTCTACATCTCTTTAGAATAAGAAAATTTTAATAGTATAGTAGAAAGAACACTGAACATAGAGTTCAGAGACACCTGGATTCAAATCTCTCCTTGACCCATAGTACTAATATTACCACTACCACTACTACTACCACCACCACCACCACCACTACTACTCCTACCTTCTGCTAACTACTACTAGTTAACATTTATATAGTTTTCTATGCTCCAGGTACCATGCTAAGTGCTTTACAATTATTAACTCATTTGATCCTTACAACAAACCTGGAAACTAGGTGTTATTATTAGCCTCACTTTACAGATGAGGAAACTGAGGCAAATAGAAGTTAAGCGACTTGCCCAGGGTCACACAGCTAATAAGTATCTGAGGTCTGACTTAAACTCAGCTCCTCCAGGATTCTACCTACTGCACCTCCTAGCTGCCCCCTTACTAGCTATGTGATGTTGGGCAAAACTTTTGGCTTCTCTGAATCTCTGTTTCCCCATCTATAAAAATAGGATAATAATAGTACTTATCTCACAGGGTTGTTGTTGTGATCATCAAATGAGATAATGTAGGTTAAGTTCCCTGAAAATTGTCAAGGGCAGTTTAAGCCAAATGATACCTCTGTAGTCTGGAGAGTGTCTTAAGCTTTTGTATCATATAGCATCTAGCACAATACAGGACCCACTGTATGCTAGGTATCAATGAATAAAACACCAACCTGGAGATGATTCTCCTAGCTAGCAAAAGGTGTGCCTGTTAGGGTCAACCTTATAGAACTGAAGTAAGAACTGTGGTGCTTCCAAGGGGCAAATAAGGTATCTCTGGTATACACTGTGTTTCCCTCAGAAAGGCTCTGTCCCTAAGAAACCCCAGACTCAGAACTCTGGGCAGAGGCTTGGAAAGAGTCCCTTCCATGAAAACTTATCCCAGATCACAAGCCCCTAGAGATTCCATTCTCTTAGCCCCAGAAGAGAAAACTAAGGAGCCAAGGACTTAGGATGAATATCGAGGTATTAGTAGTTTAAATGCCAGGAGCTCTGCTCCTGAACCTTACCATGGATTCTCAAGATGAACTCCCTGTTGGTGCCCACAGAGCAGGTCTGAGTGATTATCAAAGCTTTGTAGGACCCTGCATCCTCCATTCTCAGGGCATTAATCTCCAGGTAGTAACTATCAGTAGGGACTTTCAACCTTCCCTCATAAAGGGGGCTTATTAGCGTGATATTGGCTGGTTTTCTTCCTTGTCCTGAGTACACAACAGCAAACAGTGTTTGTGAAATCCAAGTGATGTTTTCAACTTTCTCTCCTGCCATGATTTCCAAAGGAAGAGTAATCGACTCCCCTACAATGCCAATCAATTCCCCTGGGCCTGCAATCCTTTTGGAGCCTCCTGGCCCTGCAAACACAAAAATAAAATAACAAAAACTTCCTTTTCCCAGATCCACAGGGTTCTAGAAGCCCCCACCTGTTGACAACTCTTTGTATAGTAATATTTCACATCTCTATAGCCCCTGGAGCTTTATAAAAAGTTTTGCTCATGGTTACCCTTTAAGGGGGGTATTGCAAATATTATCTTCAACCCCATTTTGCAGATGAAGAAACTGAAACTCTGAGAGTTGGCCAAAATTTCTGAATGTATATATGGTGGAGCCTAGATTCAAATCTGGTGCCAGCTCTCATCATAATGACAACAAAGAACAGGGTTTGGGGTTTCAAGGCAGAGGGAGAGGTGGAATGACAACAGATTATGATCAGGTAAAGAAATTTCAGAGTTCATGGACATGGACTTGGAATACTAGGGAATGATGCCAAGATAAAAGGTATGTATGTGCATAGGTATATATGAACATACACATATAAACATGTGTACACATATTCACATATATACACCTATACATATATATTGTATACACACACATACACACACACATATATATGTATAATATATATATATATATATATATATATATATATTTGAGGAGGAGTGGAGGAATAGGTCATGGGAAATAAATTAGTTGAAGAATTGGGAGGTTAGAGCATTTGAAGAGTATCAATATGTATGCTGAAGTCCCTTAGTATGAAGGCAGCTATCATAGAGGAGATAGACTGTGATCCAGGGACTGAACTGGTTAAGGAAAGAAGGAGGATATCTTTGAGGTCAGAAGACAATAGCCGACAGAATCTTGATTGGCTAGTAAATATGGCTTAAATGAATGTCGTGGGAAGAGTAGTTATAGAGTCATGATGATAGTGACGGAATCTAAAAGTAACAACAAAGAGCAAAGAGTGTTCCAATATCCCCCATCATGACTAGTGAGATAGAGGCACAAGTAAATGTTCAACTGGTGTTGGAAAGGGTGACCTCCAAAACTATGTCATCAAGAGGAAGCCAGGGTGGCATCTGAGGCTATAAGGTACAAAAAAGAAGGAAGGCCCCAGTCAAAAAGGGTGTCGTTCAGCTCTAATAATAATAATGGCTGACATATAACATAGCACCCTTACGGTGTGCAAGTTGCTTAACCTACATTATCTTTGATCATCACAACAACTCTTTGAGGTTGGTGCTATTATATACATGAAGAAACCGAAGCTCAGAGAGGCTAAGAATCTTGCCCATGAGCCTACAGCTAGGGTCAAAGGAAAGATTTGACTCAAGTGCCTCCTAATTCCAAGTTCTGTATTCTTTCTACTACTACACTCTGCTAAAGCTCTCCTATTCTGTCAGATTTGGGGGATGTTTATTATCTTATTTGGTAACTCTTTTCCCCAGTCCAGCTTTCCCATGGGACTTCCCGAGATCCCAGTTCCATTGGTTTAGGGGGCCAGAACTTATTCTGACATAGAACTCAGAGCCTCATTTATTGGGCCCTGCCTTTGCCCTATACTCTGGATACCCTAACTCCCACTTTCCCCTCCTTTTTCCAGTGACCTTGCCCCTCTTGATTTTCTTTTTCTCTTTCGGATCTTACAGTTCATCCTCATTCCACCTCTCTGGATTATTCTTCTTTTGGGAAGGGGCTTTCCTCTTTGAGGTCTGGGAGGTCAATACCTTTTTGGCTTTGTAACCTATAAACCTCAAGGCCATCTGACCACATTTATCCTCCCCTTAAAAGTTGTAGATTAGAGGAATGTCTGAAGCCGATTTTATTGGGGGGGGAGCGGAATAGAGGTGAAACATAAGAGATTTTAACTATTTTATGTTATATAACTATATATTATGTATTATTACATACAATATTACATAATTTCATATTTTACCTGATCTTGGTTTTCACTCTGAGATAAAAATGTCATATTCTTTAATCTTCGAAAACTTACTACTGCAGAACTAGGGGGAGAATGGAATTAAGCAGTTGCTCAGTTACTGGCAGCCAATGATGAGATATGTTAATATCTCTAATAGCCACAAGGTGGCCCCTGAAGCTTGAGATCTGAGCACCAGTAAACAAGGGCACTCAATACTTAGTGATTAAATGATTGAATCCTCTGGACAAAAATAATTCCTAGAGCTCACACAAGGTGTTTTGGTTGGGAGGAGGGAAGTAATTGAAGCAAGGACAGTAACTTTCCCTGAAAGGAAAAATGAGGCATCCCCAGAACAAACACCCATAGCAGAAAACTTTGAAAAGTGTATAAAATAAGGAATAAGAGGGTAAGGAGAAAAAATAAAGTAACAGAGATTGGGTGAAAGGAGAAGCTGAGAAGGAAAATAGTGAGTAAAAATAAGGAGAAAATTTAACAAATAGTTATTAAAGCTTTGAGTGTTGAATTAGAAAAAATAAAATTCATTTGGAAAAACAAGAAGTCAAGAACATCAAAAGAAATAATGAAAGCAAGTATAAAGGAAGGAGGTTTAGTACTACCAGATCTTAAACTGTATTATAAGGGAGTAATTATCCAAACCATCCGGTATTGGCTAAGAAATAGAAAGGCAGAGCAATGGAAGAGAGTAGACATAATTTACAGCAGCAAATAAACGTAATAATCTTGTATTTGAGAAGTATAAAGATAATTCATTATTTGGTTTAAAAAAATTATTGGGAAACGTGGAAAAAAGTAGGGCAGAAACTGGGCATGGACCAATATCTTACACCATTTACCAAGATAAGGTCAAAAATAGCTACATGACCTAGATAAAATGAGAAATTTTACAAGAAAATTAGAACATAGAACATACTACTTAACAGACTTATGGATAGGCAAACAATTTATTTTGAATAAGCAAGAGATAGAGAGCAAAGTTAGGTGTAAACTGAATAATTTCAATTACATTAAATTTTAAAAGGTTTTGTACAAACAAAGCAAATGTCGCCAAGTTCAGAAGGAAAGTGGAAAACTGGGAAAAAATTTCTATAGACAATTATCAGATAAAGGTTTTATATCTAAAGTATATAAACAACTTTGTCAAATCTATTAAAATATGAGTCATTACCAATTGGTAAATGGAATTTTGCCCAAGGAGTTAAGAAACTTTGACCCTTTGACCCAGCAATGCCACTACTAGGTCTATTTCCAATGATGATTATGGAAAAAGGAAAAGAGCCTATGTTCTAAAATGTTTATAGCAGCTCTCTTTGTGGTGGCAAAGAGCCAGAAATTGCAGGGATGCCCATCAATTGAGGAATGGCTGAACAAATTGTTGTATATGGTTGTGATGGAACACTTCTATGTTATAAGAATGATGAGCTCAATGATTTTAGAAAAGCATGGAAATACTTGCATGAAATAATGAGAAGCAAAATGAGCAGAACCAAGAGAACATTGTACATAGTAACTACAATATTGTTTTAAGAACAGCTTTGAGCAAATAAGTTATTTCGACTATCACAAATACCCAAATAAACTATAAAGAACATATGAAGAAAGATGCTATCTGTATCCAGAGAAAGAACTGATAAATAGAAGTATATACAGAATAAATTTACATATATATATATATATATATACCTATTCGTGTCTAATGGTAGCCATCTCTAGGGTGGGAGGTGAGGAGGAAGGAAGAAAAAAGGTACATGATAATTTTGTTGTATATTTGAAAGGAATAGCAAGTTGTGCATAGTAGATTTGCAGTTTCATGTGCAACCATCTTTTCATTACACTATGTTATGGAAATGCTTGTTTTATTCCATAAATTAAAAATAAAAAACTTTTAAAGGGGTATATTCCTAAGAAATCACATGTAGAACTCTGGGCAAGGTTTGTGGAAGGTCCCCTCATGAAGACAGCTGCTTTTCTTTCCAAAAACACAGGCCCTTAGGGGTACCTAGTCCTCTTAGGATCATAGATTTAATTAGGGACTTTAGATATTATCCAATCCAATCCCTCATTTTACAGATAAGGAAACTGAAACCCAAAGTTAGTTACTGCTTTTCATTTTATCTTTGTATCCCAGACATCTGGTATATTGCCTTGGATATGATAGATAGCTAATAAATGTTCATTGAACAGAGTTGAAATGAGTTTGAACAGTATAAGAAGACAGCATCCCCATAGTACCTTTGGTGTAAGAGGGTAAGAGCTGTGAAAATTTGCTATATATATTTTTTTCGAAGAAATGAAGATCCTCTGACCCTGACATTGGCCCTGAGATGTCATTTCGTGTCATGGGCTTCAAAGCCCATGTCTTGCAGACACTGTGATCAGGGAAGGTGAGAAGGGGACCTGCTGATAGTCAATGGCTCAGCCAATAGACAATCGTGGCCTGTCCCCAGTGGGCTCCAACTGAGAGAGGCTGATTCTAAAGGGACAAAACAGGGAAAGGGAATAGAGACAATTCATTCTTTTGTATCAGAGGGAATTCCCCCCTCCCCCCAAGTAAAACCCAGTCTGATCTATTCAAGAGCTCAAGGAGCTTCTTCTCCAGGCTCCTGGGAAGACAGGAATAGAAGTGGTTACCTGCACAAATATGCCCATTAAGAATAGAGAACTATAGCTAGCACTGATGAGGTTCTTGGTTGTGGAAGTATAATTTAGGAGACAGATGTCCCCAGGGCTCCAGGAGATGCTTAGGATTGAATTTCCATCAGACACAATAGTTCTAGGTCACAGAGGTGTCAATCATACTTCACAATGCCTCCTTCCTATTCCACCAAACATTTTAGGATGATGTTAAGTCACCGTCTTGATTGATCCTGCAGCTCAGTGTGATTTTTGGTTTTGCAAGTGATTGCACAGGAAGAATAAAAAGCTAAGACCACAAACCCAGAGGAATGCTGTAAACAAACTAGCTACAAACTATTCACGAAACTGATTTCAAAGCAGGCTCTCCCTACCCCATCCTTGTGAAGTTGCTTTTTTGATCCAAGTGTAGGATTTACATTTAGCTTCAGCCCAGAGTTCCATTCTGTTGATATCTGGGATTTCCATTCTGTCGATATCTGGGATTTCCATTCTGTCTGTCACACCCTATGTTGGCTCTGCCTCCCAACTTCATACCTCCTGAAATGCTGAGCATCAGTAAAAAATTTGATGAGTGTGTCACTTGTGTGCATCAGGTCTCTTCCTTTAAAACAAAGGAAGGGTAAAGGGATGACTACAGCTGTTCTCTAAGGCTCACATTTTCCTTAATATAATTAAATATAACAGATGCTGAATATTAGCTCCTTTACCCCCTTCCTTGCCTATTGGAATGATGAAGAAAATAAATGGTGTCTACTTGAAGGCGGCATGGCAATGGCGATGGGAGGCTGGGGACTGGCAATTGATGGAGACAAGAGAAATTTTTTAAGAAAAAGAGCCTTCAAAAAAGGGTACCCACAGAAAGGAAAAAAACTAAAGATTTTGCCCTTGTCTTGTATGGCAGAGTAGGAGTTTATCTCCCTACACACCACACACACACACACACACACACACACACACACACACACACACATTCCCTCTAAAACCCTGAGAAAGGAGTTTTGAGTTGGAACAACATGATGATGGTCCTTCTCTAGGAACCTCAGACTTCTGAACATGAGCCGAAGTTGAGTGAGTGAGATAGCCCAGAGTGAGTAGGGGTCAGTGCCATACCTGGGTCACAAGTGTTACCCATGCATTAGATCATAGGGTTTTCAAGCATTGGTTACATTTGTCTCCTTTTAGTAAAAATGTCCTCTGCAACATCATGAACTACAAGATTACAAGCGAGGAGTCTATCTCAGAATACTGTGAGTTAATGTGTATACATTTCCCCAGGTTTCCTAGATGAGGGCTATGAGCAAATAAGTTAAAAAGTCTGCTAAAATGCACCTGGGCCGTTCAAATCCTGAGTATCTCTCACACAAAATTTGCATAAGCAATTGTACCCCTTACTATGGCAACCTCCCATACTACAGTGAATACCTCTTCTCCCCTGACATTTCTAGGATCTACTGTGGGGAGCCAACTATATCCTGTTTAGGCCTCTTAGACCTCTGCAAGGCAGGGTCAATTGAAAATGAGCCTGTGCATGGCAAGGCCAGTTTTAGGATAAGAAGACTTGGCAAAGAAAACCTGGCTTTATAGCTGATTGCCCACATGGGTGAAGACAGAAATGTTTCAGTCTGGTTATCTATATGTGAGAGAACATAAATGTTTCAATCTGGTTAGCCTTGAGTAAAAATAGTGTCTCACTCCTAGGAACAAAAAGATAAAAAACTTAATCAGTGCTTTATTGTACTTTGAAATCAGGATGACTCAGTAATTAACCTGTATAAAATACTGTCAGTAACTCCATTAAAATCAGTCTATAGCACGACTATATGACTCGCCTAGCCCCATGTCTTTGTCTTTTTGTGTCAATTACTTCATCATATATTCACGCCACTGCGGGCACAGTTGGTGTCAGGAACAGGGACAAGTCAAGGACTTGAGATGAAGTAACATCTTACCAATACAGGCTCTAGAGCACATTCAAATGAGAGGTAAGAGGATTACTCCACTAGGCTTACTGGGGGATTGTAGAAATTTTAGAGATTTAGAGAGAAGAAAAGTAGACTTAGAAAATTTAACTATGGGATAGACACAATTTAAAGACAGGGATTTGGATCTGCAAGTATTAAGAAAAATTGTAACAGAAAGAGGTTTTCATATAACAGAAAAGCAAAAACAAAAAGGTACAATTGATTCAGAAAGATGGGAAATTATCAGAAAACAAATTCATAAAAGATTAAGGGAAGATGGACTAGAACACTTCCCAATGTCAGCCTTTTCCATATGGAACATTTTAAAAATATGTCTTTCTCCAGAAGGAAAAGTTCCTATGGTACAAAGAACAATTAAGCATGATATTGGGGTTGTAGAGAGATCTTCTGAGCCTCAGCCCAAGGATGGATGACAATAACCCACTGGGGGTAGACTAGCTAGTTGGGAGCTACCAAAGTAGAAAGGGAAAAGAAAAATGCTGGATTTCTAGAAATCCTTTTTGTGTGTCCTGTCATTTTCTGTCTATCTGTTTTGTGTTATGTGTCTCTGTGTGAAGAGAGTATGTTATCTGACTCTTTGTTGTTAAAGCTGTTGAAATAAGAAAATGCTCTTTCTTTCTTTCTCCCTTCATTCCAACTCTGGCCAAATTTGGAATGTGAAGAGAGATAAGAAAGAAAATGGGGATCTTTTCCCCTTAGAGTTAAGTGAAATGTGTTACTCCTAAATTCAATGTTAAAGTCAGAATTTATTATACTATTTGGTATTAAGACAAATTTGAAAAATGTATAGATCTGAAAAAGAGATACTTTGAGTTTCCCAGCTTGGGGAAGAAGGGACAAGGCACCACTGGATCTTTTCCAGAGTCCCACTCACCTTGGCTGGAGGATTCTAGGTTCTCACTTTCAAAAAAGTTTTTAAGGAGTGAACACAGAAGTAAAATTTACTCAAGTTAAAATTAGAACTATTAAGATCTTTTCAGGGCTGCAATAAATGTTAGAGCAGCTAAAAATTCTTTAGCAGATTCTGTTAACCATAGATACTCTGGTGAAACATATGAAACCTTTTTAAAAATAATAATACACTTATGAATGTGAAGAAAATTCAGTTTAAATGACAAAAGATATATATTTTATATCCCCCTCCTATCTGTAGACTCCTTGGGGGGGGCTTAAGAATTCCAGCTCAAAGTCAGAAATATATACAAAGATGTTTTAATTCATGTGTGGTTAATAAGAATCACCATGAGACTAGTATAAATAAAAAAAAACTGGAAAGAGGACTTAAAAAAATCTAGAATGTGCTTTCCCAATTTTTAGAATTAAGAACTTTAGTAATGATCCTATAAACAGAATTGGAAAATACTTAATAACATAAAGATATTAAATAAATAAATAGAATTAATAAGTAGTTTTTTAATATACAACTACAGAGATCCTTATCTGCAATTTAGTGACCCTCATTCCTATTTGAGCTGAAAAAAGTGGCTTAAAGCCTCCAAAATAGAGAAATAAAAGCAGAGAATGAGAGCCAATCTGAACATATCTTACCCAAAAGACTGTTACTTACTATATTTCTGAGAAAACAAAAATACTTCTTAGAATAGGAATTATCTCAATAGATATTTCTAGCTTGCTGTGGTCTTCCTAAGTTTGCTACTTGGAAAGTTTAAAAAGTGATTCAGCTGTGAATATACAATAGAGAGTTGACTCCTTTTCAAAATAATTGCCCCACTTACTAGCTGCTTTTTCTTATTTAGGCCCTTTATTTTGATGTTTTTTCCCCTAAAGCCTCAATGTAAATTAAATTGTAATAACATTGAAACTGCAAAAATTAAAATGCATGTTGCAACAAAAGCTCTACTCCCTGTTCTCTACTTTGCTATTTTGTTGCCCTCTCATACCCCATTGACAACAGCCCTGGACCCTTGGGCACCTTGACACCCACACTTGTAGGCAAGCAGAGGAACCTCTCCTCTCAAGCCCCCAAGTCCTTGCTCCCACACCACCGGAACCTGGAATTTTTGCTCCAAGTTTCCCAAAGCCCAGCTACTCCTATTGGGAAGCAAAGGTTCCTCAGGGACTCTCCTTAATGACTCCTCAGACCTTTAATTCAGGTGCTGGACTCTACAGCTTCCCAGCACTCCCCTTTCCCAAATTCCTGGCTCGACCATCCCCAGTCCACAGTCAAACTCTGCAACTGCGATGAGAGAAGAAAAGCCTCTATGCTTGGTAAGCCCAATATATGTAATGATTTGGGAATGCAATTAATGTCATCTGAAATTTTTCTGTTTGTATTGTTATTGTACTTCTAAATTGTAGTAAAATTCTCCTATATGGTAAAACTCAGGTGAATGTTGTGAGCTAAAATTAGTGTTAGACAAAGAAATTTTTAATCTGAATTTTGTTGAAACTAAAAAATGAAAACAATTGTGTAAAACTGGTTAAGTTACTTTCTCAGCTTTGCTAACCCTGTCTTATGTTTTATAATTTCCCATTTGGTAAACCAGGTATTCCTACCTTTACCTGTAGTTAATAGAAGGTCACAGCTAAAACAATTCGGCCAGCACTTATGAAACTTGTAAGATTGTTAACTAGGTTTTTTGGGATTACTGTTTTAATGTTAAAAACCAATAAAGTTTTGGAGAGATAAAAGGAATTATGTCCACCTAAAGATATTGATTAGGATAAAGATATTGATTATTGTGAGTTATTATTATTGCTGTTCAATTAACTATCAACCCCCTCTGCCTGGAAAGGAAACTGAGTATACCTTGTTAGCAATGAGTCAAATTCCTTAGGCTTCCTTTTTACCTGGGCCAAAAGAAGTAGTTAGAATACTGGCCCAGCACATTTCAAACTGAACTAATTATAATAGATGATTCCAAGCTGTTAATAAACTTTCCCAAGAAAAATATGTATGGAACTTAGAAAAGTATATTTGAATAATTAAAAAAGGGATGCATATTGTTATTTGGCATTGAGAAATTTATTAACTATATAGCCCCAAGAAAATTCTATTTACTTTAAGTTTACTGTTCAATAAGGGGATGGTGGTGGAATTCATTCCCAGGGATATTCCAAAGATCGCATGATTATAAAGGTGCTTAGCACAATGCTTGTCATAAAATAAATGCTATTTGAATGTAAACTGTTTTAAGTCAAAATAATTGCTTCATACTAATTAACTTTATGTGGATTTTCTTCAATGTGAGGTTTATGTTAATGGTGATGAGATGAATGACTCTTTATGTAAGGCAATTTGGGAATCTTCTCCATGGGACCTACGCATAGCCCAGGACCTTCCTGTTGGGACTCTGGAGGCTGACCTGGGTCTCCCCAGCTGTGTGATACAGTTGTAGATAATTCCTCCATTGGTGCTGATTAATTGTGGTGATATTGGGTAACTATTAAGACTTACTGCTTGTAACATAACTACTGAAACTTACTGACTATGACATACCTATTGAGACTTACTGATTGTGACAGAACTATTGAGATGTACTGGTTGTGACATAATTATTGTGGTTTACTAATTGAGACCATTACTATTATCATTAATGTAAATACTAGTAACAAATATGTGTAAAATTTGAGATTCTGTGTTGTGAGAAAAGCAATTTCTTTTATAATCTAAATGTTGTTAGGCTAAGAATTGTACTGAGTTAGAAAACTTTTAAATCATTCTAATTGACCATGTCATAATATTTTGTAGTGTTATAATTTAAAAAATCATAAATTACCAAATTTTGTCTTTAATTGTTTTGCTATCATTTAGTAAATTTGTGAGATTGTTAATTAAGCTTAAGTCTAGTATTTACAAAATTATGTTTAGTTTTTTTTTCTCTTCAAATATGTGGAAAAGGTTTGGTGATCAAATTTAAGAATTGTTTAGTACTTAGAAATTAATAATAATATCAGGATAAATTGTAACCTGTTTCTGAGAAAGGGAAATAAGTTTATGAAGAAAAGTTTTGTAAAATCCTTTGCATGATTTTTAGAAAGCCTCAACCTTGAATAAGTGTACTCAGAGAAAAAACAAAAGATAGCAGACAGGCCCAAAGTTTTTCTATTAACGCCTTCCTGAGATCCATGTTACTTCTCCTTATTTTGTAAAATTGCCAAGACCCCTGTGGGCTAGTTCATCAGCCCTGGAAAAGAACTTATTTGATTTATGTAAATTCTAAACAATGAACTTGGCTTGCTGAGAAATTGCAAGTTTATGTACAATAGATAAAAAGGATTCTAAGAGTAGTAGTATTTTTCCTGTGATCAGTCTCTTACTGCTAACAATGTGAGATTCTGTTACAACACCTCTTTGACTAAGGAACTTTGTGATATCTAAGAATTTTGTAATAACTAGAAACTTTGTTACAATACTTTGGAATTAGTGTTATTTAAGGACTTTTTCATCAACTTGGTAAAGTTTTATGAACAAAGGTAGAAATGCATGCAAGCCACTTAGGGCTCACTTTGTAAATGTTCCTTAAGCAATGTGAGAATGTTATTTTGTTATTTGACTAATATCATGCTAGTCTAAAGTTTTGTTAGAACTAATGATGCCCAAAAAAAAAGAGGTTTGTGGTCTACTTTGTAAATGCCATCAAAGAAACATGGCATGACTAAAAGGTTAAGATTCTATATGCATTGTGTTAAAAATTGACAATTTCATGTATTTATGTATATACTGAAGCCTGTTATTAACTCCTTAAGTGACATCTTATCCTCCTAGTGAGGAAATTAATAATGGATGTATGTCAAGTGTAAGAAACTGGCTTCTGATGTGAATTTCTTAAAAATGACAATTGGCCATGGTTCAAATTTTGAGTTTGTAGAAATGATCAGGGTTATAAGGATTAGAAATGGTAATTTAAAATTGTGCTAAGATCACTCTTGTAGGAGAATGGACAGAGGCTGATTCCTATAAGAAGACAAGAAGAAGAAGATGCTGTGCTGGAGATGGTGGAACAGATACCAAAGACCAGAAGATTGCATTGACAATGATCTCTGCCAGACAGCTGCATAAGAAAAGACCTATTGAATCTTAAAGAGACAATTACATTTTTTATTTCTTTTTGAGTCTATGTATCTATATTCATAAAGAGGACTGCCCCCTTTGATTTGTCAATGCATTGATCAATCCTTCCCATATTTACTTAAATGGATGATGGTTAAACAGAAGAATTCACATGTATCATTCACATGTATATTCACATGTATATTCACATGTATTCACATGGTGAAGTGTCTACAAAAGAGAAAGGGGGGGATTGATTGGAATGTTGAAATAGTGAAACTCCCCTCTTCCTGGTATTGATTCAGAGGGGTAGTAAAAACAATTATTGATATTTGCAAAAATTTAACCCATTTAATAATGTATTTTTGACTATTTTCCATATGCTACCTTATATTCTTTGGTCATGGTGATTTTTTGTCTACCTTGTGTCCTTAGGATAAAGAATGCTACGTTTAAGCCACTTAAAATTTCAGAATAAAAAGGGGGGAGATGTGGGGAGCCAGCTATATGCTGTTTAGGCATCTTAGACCTCTTCAAGGTAGGGTCAATTGAAAATGGGCCTGTGCACAGCAAGACCAGTTTTAGGATAAGAAGACTTGGCAAAGAAATCCTGCCTTTGTAGCTGATTGCCCGCATGGGTGATGACAGAAATGTTTCAGTCTGGTTATCTATATGTGAGAGAACATAAATGTTTCAATTTGGTTAGCCTTGAGTAAAAATAGTGTCTCACTCCTAGGAACAGAGATAAAAAACTTGATCAGTGCTTTATTGTACTTTGAAGTCAGGATGACTCAGTAATTAACCTGTATAAAATACTGTCAGTAACTCCATTAAAATCAGTCTATAGCATGACTATATGACTCGCCTAGCCCCATGTCTTTGTCTTTTTGTGTCAATTACTTCATCATATATTCATGTCACTGCGGGCACAATCTAGTTGCCAATGAGACAGAAGTAGGGAGTGGAATAATCTTAAGACAACTGAAAAGGACAGTTGTCAGAGTGGCACTCGGTCATGTTCCCTGGTGGGGCTTTCAAAGGGATATATAGTATTTGTAGAGTTGTCCTTTATAGGCATTCACTTTTCCAGTTTCTTTTTTTCTTTCTAGTTGAATAGCACTTCCCAAGGGCACACCTGAGATACCAGGAGAAGAAGTTCCATCTAATTATATGAGTGGCCCAGAGATGGGTTTTCCAAGGCCAATCCACAGAAGTCGCAAATGACTGACTAAATCCATGTTGTTGTTTGTCCTTTGTTCTCAAAGAGGACTGTGACATCAGGGAGGCGATGCCATGACATGCAAGTGAATTGGATTTACGTGAAGGAGGGCTGTACAAAGTCACTAACCTCACTGTCTCCTCCAGAGCCATCTGGGTTCAGTGGTCAGATAAAGATCAAGATAGCTGGAGATGGCCCTTCCACTAAATCTGTGAAGAGTCACAAGAAGCTGGACATTGTGGGCAACCCAAGGGAATTTTTCTAGAGCCACAGGCTGAATCAGTATGAGACAGCAGATTTCCTGTCCTGACTGCTGGACAGGAAATGGAATCGATGATCACTCTTAGACATACAAAGAAAGAGAGAAGGTGAATTTAAATCACAATGAAGTGGCTTCCCTACTCTCTTTGGCTTTAGGACTAAGACCAAGGCTGGTTAGAATTCCTTCACAAGGGGTCTCTTTGTGAACTTGTCTCTCTGGGGTGAAAGTGAGGAAAGGAGGACAAAAGAGAGGGTAGAAGATGTTTAAAATCCAACTTTACCAAAAGCTGGTATACTATACCACTTTGAAACTTACAATTTACACTTGACTTTCATTTTCATTGTAGCCAATGGGCTGATTGATTCAGTTCTTCGGGGCTATGTCAAGGAAAGAGGCAAAAATGAATCTAAGTGAGTCTAAGTAGGGTCAAGGATGGGGGGAGAGATGTGACATAGACGACTTCTGTCACCTCTAGCTCCGTTGGAAGTAAGTATCTGAAGCTTGAGCTGATGGCTGTCATAGATATTAAAATAGTTTATTTATAGCTCCCAGAAAACTGAGCAACTGATGAATATCATAGTTCTAGGAAAAATACTTCCCCGTATCGGATGGGGGCAGGGTGGAGGAGAGTGAAAATATTTAATGATTAAATACTCTGAGTTACTTTTATCTCAGAGAAAAACAGATTTTTTTCCCTAAGAGTCAGAAAGGAAATTCCCCTAAAAGACCAAATCAAATATTTTTGTATTTAAGGTGTCTTGTCATCTACATTCCACTCCCATCCCCAATGCAGATTAGCATAGACACTCCCCAGTCACCTACACATTACTTCAGCCTTAGAAGTGGAGGGTCTTGTGAAGGTGATGGCCTTTGGAATTATAGTCACAGTTCCACAGGTTATTGAGGATTACTTGTACTGTTTTCAGTCTCCATTCTTCTAAGAAGCATTTGAAATTATTGACCAACCACTTTTCCTGGATACTCTCTCTTCTCTAGGTTTTCATGACCCTGCTCTCTCTGGTACCTCCTCCTGCCTGTCTGAATGCTCTTCAGTCTCTTTTGTAAGATCATTATTTCTAAATTTTTTTTCTTTTTTTGGCAGGGGAATTGGGATTAAGTGACTTGCCCGAGGTCACACAGCTAGTAAGTGTGTCAAGTGTCTAAGGCCACATTTGAACTCAGGTCCTCATGACTCCAGGGCCAGTGCTCTACTTACTGCATCACCTAGCTGCCCATAAGATCATTATTTCTATCATGCTCTTTAACTGTGAGAAAACCACAGAGTTTTGTCCTGGGTTCTTTTCGCTCTACACTCTCACTTTTTATGCTCTCTAAGTGACCTTAACAGGTCCTAAGAATTAAAATATTGTCACTAAGCATATGATTCCAAGATCTTTATTTCCAGCCCTGGTATCTCTCCTGAATTCTAGTCCCAAAACACCACCTCTCTATAGAACATTTTGGACTTGATATTCTATACGCGTCTCAAACTGTGTCCAAAATAAAACTCTTTGTTCCCCCTGCCCCAAGAAAAACATCCCTACCTCTCTTCTGAATTTCCCTATTTATAGAGACAGCTAGATGCCCCAGTGGATAGAGCACTAGGTCTGAAGTCAGGTAGACCTGAGTCCAGCCTCAGACACTTACTAGCTATTTGACCCTGGACAAGTCACTTAACCTCTGTTTGCTTCAGCTTCCTCAACTGTAAAATGGGGATAATAATAGCACTTACCTTCCAGGTTTGTTATGAGGATCAAAAGAGATATTTGTTAAAAAAAAAACCACTTGGTATAGTGCCTGGCACATAAATTGCTCATTCCCTTCCCCTATTTCTCTCAAGAGCACCACCATCCTTTCAAACTATCTCTATAATTTCTTCATGCTCTAACATTCTGGGGACCTCCAGTTCTTCTCCTGCCTTTGATATATGGGCCTTCTAATCATCCATGCTGTTCCCTCTCCACTTTTCTCATGATTTCTAAACTCCACTTCCTCAGACCCCTTCCCTCAAAAGACCTATACATCTCTTTATACCCTGAGAGGTTGAAAAAAATGTTCCTGGGCGTGTTGGGTGATTCCATTGGTACATAAATGACATTCCAAGTAATGGATGCAAAGTCCTAAATGTCCAATCACTTGCAATGAGGTTTCCCATTCTTACCCCTGGGCAGACTCCTTGATTAAGGATCACTAAACGACATTCAACCTTGATTGGCTTGAGTGGCAAGGACTGAGTTGGGTGGATGTTGGGTTTTGGTCTTCATCCTATTTTGTGGTTCTAGGATGACAATGGATTAATTGTTTTTCCCATGGTCAGAAAAACTTTAAATGCTTCTAAGACCTTTGCTAGAAAAGCAAAATTGTTTTCTAAACCCCACCTAAACTAAATAAAATTTCTTTGAAGGAATTTGGGAAACAGAACTTAATCTGTGCTTCCTATCTGGAGTCTGGGACAGGAAGTATATGATTTAGGAGTCACAGGTTGCTAAAGACCTTCCTGAGCACAGATTCTCCTAGTCTAGAAATGAGTTCTTGACTTCTAATTACCATCCTCTCTGTCTGGCTTCCCAGTACAGCCCTAAATAAATTCACCCATATCATTCAAACTAGAATTCTCTCCTGATTAAAAAGGAAAGAGCTAGGGGTAGTTAAGTGGCTCAATGAGTAGAGCACCAGCCCTGGAGTCAGGGGGACCTGAGTGCAAATCTGGCCTCAGACACTTGACATACTTACTAGTTGTATGACCTTGGGCAAGTCACTTAACCCCAACTGCCCTGCCTTCCCCTCTCCAAATAAAAAAAAAATTTTTAAAAAGCAAAGTGCTAATTTGGTCCAATGGCCTGTCTTTTTCATTTCTACAGATCCATATTCTAAGATGTTTTAGGATGGCTGATCCATACTATGTCCAGAAATATCTACTATGTCCTTCCTAATGGTTTTGACTTTGGAATCCACTATTCCAAAAAAAACATTTCTTACCAGTTCTTTGACCTTCAGCCATGAGTTACATAACCTCTTTGGGTCTCAGTTTTCTAAAATAGAAAATGAAGAAGTTGGACGAGCTGGCCTCTAAGGCTCTTTTCATCTCAAAACCCTATTATACTATGATCCTAGCACCTGTCTTACAAGAGTAACCAGCCAGAGTTCTCAACAGTGAAGGGGTTACTCACAGAGGAAGTGGTGTGCTGTGGTAGATAGAACACTGGACTTGAAATCACGAACGTGTGGGTTTATAGCTTTACTCGCACACTTAGTGACTATGTGACTCTGGACAAGTTAGCTAGTTGCCTACATTCTTTCATCTGTAAAAAATGGGGATAATACTAACAGCTACATTACAGGCTTGTTGTAAGAATCAAATGAACTCATGTATCTCTATCTCTCTCTGACTCTCTGTGTCTTGTCTTTCTGCTTCTATCTGTCTGTCTCCACAAACCTTAAAGTCCTCTATACATGTGAGCTATTATTAATGTGGTCCCCTTCATTTCCTCTTTTTGGTTGTTGTCCCTTGGAAACAACTCATTTGCAGCAGAGTTAAATCAGCATCTGTCTGAAGTCAGTGACCAGTCCTCTTATTCTCTCCCAAAGCTTCCTCTTCAATACCATCATCCTTCTTCCCCATTCACCACTACTGACCACCACCTCTCTTTCTCATCCTGGCTTCTCAGAACAAAGAATATATACCCTGTTCTTGTCATAAAAGTACATTTCAAAAATTACTGGCTTCTCCTTCATGACATTCACTATAGATCCTTAGACTACACTCCTGGACAATGGTGACATTGATATAGGAACAGTAGAGCCCTTCATCCTCACTGGTCGGATTGTTGATCTGTACAATAGTTCTTGGCAGAAGCACTCACTTGACCCTTATAATTGGAGGTCAACCTCATAGACCATAGCAGGTTTTCCAACCTCTCCTGGAACTACCCTGATGATTCATGTATGTGAAGAATTAGAACTCTAGGAAATGTCCTCTATCTTCACTCCCATGGTAATTTCTAGGGATAGAATTCTGACTTCCCTAGAGCCACAATCACCATCACTGGGGCTGGGTTCCTTCCAGAAGCTCCTGGTCCAGCAGATACAGAAAAGAAATTATAAAAGTTTATCACAGCCCTTCCCACGTCCTTGGTACTCACCAGTACCCACAACCCAGAAGAGCTCTGGGAGAGTATCTCTTAGGCCTATAAGCCTATCTAGGCAGATTATAATGGAAAGATCATTGGACTGGAAGAGACCTGATCTACCACAAATTTATTCTGTAATGCCAAGCAATTCACTTTCCTTCTCTGGACCTCAATTTCCTCATAAGGAAGGTGAGATGTTTAAACTAAATGATGGCCAAGGTACTTTGTAATTTACCAATTCTATGATGCCAAGGGAAGCAGCTAGGTGACACAGTAGATAAAAAGCCAGGCCTGATATCAGGAAGGCTTATCTCTGTGAGTTCAAATCCTGCCTCAGATATTTACTAGCTGTGTGACCCTAAGCATTTAACCCTATTTGCCTCAGTTTTCTCATCTGTGAAATGAGCTGGAGAAGGGAATGGCAAACCACTCTAGTATTTGCCAAGGAAATCCTAAATGGGGTCATGAAGAGTTGGACACAACTGAAACGACTGAACAGCAACAACAAAATGATGTCAAGGACTAAATCTGGTGGGTTAGTGGACATTTTCTTTTCTTCTCAGAGTTTTTAGACTACTAATGTAGAGATATTCCATATATGCACTAAGTAAATGAACCTAAGAGTTCCTAACTCTTTTGGAAATCTAAATAGGAAAGAGGAAAGACAACACAATCAAGCACAGGTACAGCAAGTGTCTCTTATTCCGTGACCTTTGATGCAAAGATTGTTGTTGCTTTTCATCTGTGTTTTTCTTTGATTATGTTTTGTTTTTGTTTTTGCTGGGGGGGGGGTTGCGATCTCTCTCTCTCTCTTTCTCTCTCTCTCTCTCTCTCTCTCTCTCTCTCTCTCTCTGACTCTGTGTCTGTCTTTCTGTTTCTGTGTCTGTCTTTTTATCAGAGGATTTAGGGGCAAGCATTTGTCTCAGGGTCTCAGAAGTTTTGCTCCTCATAACCCATTCTGGATCATTCTTTACTCGTGGAAAGATACTAAGCCTCATTGAATAAAACAAGGTTTTCCTGTGCTACATATAGATTTCTATCGAAATGGGTAGCCCCATATATCTAGAATACACTTGCTCATTTCCTCTTTACTTCTTAGAACCCTTAACTTCCTTCAAAGCACAGCTGAGGAGCTACCTCCTACAGTTATTTCTGATCCCCCCCCCATTATAAATGCTCTCTCCTTTTTGAAATTACTTTGTATTAATTTGTACATAATTTTAATTACCTGTATGTGACCGTATTACAATATCACCTGTGCCCCAAATAAACTGTAAGCTTCTTGAGAACAGAGTCTTTCATTCTGTCTTTGTATTCCCAATATCTAACACAGTTTCTTTCATGTGTTATGTACTTACTAATTTTTTAACTGAATTAAATAATTTAATAAAGAAGGAAAGAAGGGAAAGGGAAAGGGGAAAAAGAGAGAGGGGAGGGGGAGTGGTGGAGAGAGCACATAGGACTGAGTTCTCATCATTTAAACTCTAGAAACAGACTTTCTAACATGAAAATAAAGGCATTGAACTCAATACTGTCTAATATTCTTTATAAAAACTATTATTTTATATTATTTACACAAATAGCAGACAATAGACAAGCAGACAAATTGATATGTAACTGAGCCCCTTGAAAATCTGAGAACTATGGCTCTAGAGGCCCTTACCACTTTTCCTAAGTGTATTGTGACTGTTTATGATAATGAGGTAAATTATGGACAAGTCACAATTCAATACCACTTTATTAACTGCAAGGGTATTAGGACACCCCACCAAGCCCCACACTGGGGCCAAGACTGATACCTCCATAGATGAAACAGAAAAGGTTATAACCAGAGGGGTCACTAGGGATCCTCAGGCATAATGGTTTTCTGACCAAAGCTAGAAGAGGGAATTCTTGATGGTATTGTACAAGAGGCTGCTCTTAGAACAAGACTGCATATAGTTACACTAAGTTCTTTCTGGGACTCCTGGGGTTGGGAGAATGAACCCCAAGGATGGCCAATTTGTTGTATTCAGAGAGAGGGTATTGGACCAGAAGTATATCTATCTGTCCCTTCCATATATTGTTAGTCTAGGGGAAATAATTTTTAGGTTCAAGCTATGCTCCTGATCACTATCCCTTGATGGGAAGGAGTACCTCAGGCTGTATATCCAAGGTTTGTCTCCCTTTCTACCAAATGCCAATTACACAAAGACCACATGTTGTGACTAACCAATAAACTCATTCATCTAAGTCAATAGTAAATAGAAATCAGATAAGGTGTGTAGATGAGAATATACCATTTGTTGATGTTTAGTTGTTTTGCTTGTGTCTGACTCTTCATCAGACCCTTTTTTGAGGGTTTTCTTGGCAGCTCATTCTCCAGTTGAGGAAACAGAGTTA
Organism: Trichosurus vulpecula; assembly: GCF_011100635.1. NCBI lineage: Eukaryota > Metazoa > Chordata > Mammalia > Diprotodontia > Phalangeridae > Trichosurus > Trichosurus vulpecula. Next base: position 155,610,272 of record NC_050576.1, on the reverse strand, counting down.
AGTGACTTGCCCAGGGTCACACAACTAGTAAGTATCTGAGACCAGATTTGAACTCAGTTGTTCCTGACATCAGGCCCAGTCCTCTATCCACCGTGCCACCTAACTGCCCAATACCAGATAATACATAGAGTGAATGAACTCTTCCACTGGAAATGAAGTGTCTCAACCAAGAGAAAGAGTCATAGATTTGGTTGGTTGATTGGTTGTTGTCCTTTGTTCTCAAAGAGGACCAAAATGACATCATTATGCTTGAGTCAAGATTCAATGTGTCCAACTGTCTGATCAGGCCAATACAGGCTTGGAACACTCTACTTCAGGTCAGGCACAAAAAGTCTGTGTGAATAATTGGGGTGGATACTCCAAATTTGCGTACCCTGTGTTTCCTTTGAGATGTTTCAATTCTGCTTTGCACTCTAATGTGGGCATGCCATGCTGAGCAGTCCTGCACCAATGTCTCCCATGCCACACAATCAATTCCAAAGTTCTTGAAAGAGACCTTGAGAGTGTCCTTGTATTGCTTCTTCTGACCACCATGTGAATGCATGCCCTGTGTGAGTTCTCCATAAAATAGTCTTTTTGGCAAGTGTACGTTTTGCATTCGAACAACATGGCTAGCCCATCAGAGTTGCACTCTCTTAAGCAGAGTTTGAATGCTTGGCAGTTTAGTTTGAGTACGGACCTCAGTGTCTGGCACCTTATCCTGCCAGGTGAACTTCAGAATCTTCCTAAGACAATTCAAATGGAAGTGATTCAGTTTCTGGGCAGGGAGCTGGTAGACTGTCCAGGTTTCACAGACATACAACAATGAGGTCACAACCACAGCTCTGTAGACCTTCAGTTTGGTAATTAGCCTAATACCTCTTCCTTCCCATACTTTCCTTTGGAGCCTCCTAAACACTGAGCTAGCTCTGGCAATGCCTGTGTCAACCTCATTATCAAGGTGTACATCCCTGGAAAGTACACTACCAAGGTAAGTGAACTTATCCAAACTTCTCTATTCGCTGTAACTGATGGTTCCATGTATGGATGATGTGGTGGTGGATGATAGAGCACCTATGTTTTCTTGGTGTTGTTAGGCCAAAATTAGCACAAGTAGCAGAGAATTGATCCATACTTTGTTGCATCTCAGCTTCAGAGGCTGCATTGAGTGCACAATCATCTACAAACAGAAAATCAAGCACCAACATTCCTTCTACTTTGGTCTTGACTTGTAGCCTTTTCAATTTGAAGAATTTACCATGAATGCAGTAGCTGACCTTGATACCATGTCCATCCTCATTGAAAGCATTTGACAACATGGCTGAAAACATCATGCTAAAAAGCATGGGAGCAAGCACACAGCCTTGTTACACTCCATTGGTGACTGAGAAGGCACTAGAGCATTGTCTATTATCTAGAACCTGGGCAAGCATGTGCTTTTAAGAGGAAAAAAAGGTATCTCTGGTACAAACTGTGTTTCCCTCAGAAAGGCTCTGTCCCTAAGAAACCCCAGACTCAGAACTCTGGGCAGAGGCTTGGAATTGACATACAATGGTGATGAATTTCTCTGGGCAACCACATTTTGACATAATTTTCCATAAACCCTCATGACTAACAGTATCAAAGGCCTTGGTCAGATCTACAAACATTGTCTACAGACCTTTGTTCTGCCCCTGGTATTTCTTCTGGAGTTGTTGGGCAGCAAACACCGTATTGACTGTTTCTCAGATCTTTCTGAAGCCACACTGACTCCCAGGTAGATGACCATCTTCCAGGTGAAGGATCAGACTATTAAGGAGTACTGGCAAGAATTTTGCCAGCAATGACTAACAGAGAGACCTCTCTGTGATTGTCACAGGACAATATATTTCTTTTACCTTCATAGAGATGGACAATGGAGGCATCCTTGAACTCCTGGGGGATAACCTCCTCTTGCCACATAACCTGGAAAATTTCAGTCAGCTTTTGTATTAGCAATGGACCCCCTACCTTATAAATCTCAGCTGGAATAGAATCAGCACCAGGTGCTTTGCCACATGAAAGGAGCCTAATGGCATTCAAAACCTCTTCAGTTGGAGCTTCAGCTAGGGAGGGATTGACTTCAACCTGAGGTAAACAGTCGATGGCTTCAGCATTGATTGATGATGGTCTGTTGAGAACACTATGGAAGTGTTCAGCTCATCTCTTCAGGATCATGCCCTTATCACTATGTTATACCAGAAGCGAGTGAGACACACCACAGAGTATAAGTTTTAAGTGGAGAATTTATTAGCCGGCGGCCATTGGGGTACTGCACCAGAAATCAATGGCCACGTTTGAAGCGACAGGGTAGTTTATATAGGGAATTTACATGCCAGGTGACAGGGTGGTCTGGGGGTACAAGAACAAAGGCCCTGACAGATCACAGATTCTGACAGGTTACCGTTAAGTGGGATAACCTTATCTATTGACATTCCTTGGAGGAGTCACGGAGCCCAGGGATGTTTGCTAGACTCCAAAAGGTCTGAGTCCACTCTTTAGTATGTAAAACTGGGGTTCATAGTTAGGGGCTGGGGGCAGGGTTTTTCTAGCAATAGCTGGCTACTCAAGTATCACAACTACTCAGTGTGGCTCCATCAGCACTTAGTAGTTGAGATGCACCATAGGTCTGTGGCCCATAAATAGCCTTCAGGGAGTCATAAAAATGCTTTGGATTATTACTATCAGCATAAAACTGAATTTCATTTGCCATCTTACTGACCAAGAATCCTGCATCCTCTCTAAGCTTTGCTTGTACTTTACTTTTGATGGAATTAAATGCTGCCTTCTTACGGATAGATGAGCTATCCTGCTGGTAAACCCTGTGGAGTTCCTGTTTTTGATTTAGCAGGTTCTGAATTTCCTCATCATTTTCATCAAACCAGTCTTGGTGTTTGTGAGTGTTCTGACCCAGATGAGCAAATACAGTGCTATACGCCAAATCTCTGAAAGCTGCCCACTCCTTTTCTGCTCTGCTGCTGCCAACTGTGTGTTGGCTCAATTTTCCCTCCAAGTTAGCAACAAACTGTTCCTGCTCAGAGAAGAGCTCTGATTTGTTGACATTAATTCTTCTGGGGGGGTGGAGCCAAGATGGCAGCTGGAATGCAGGGATTTGACTAAACCTCTCCCCCAGGACCCTCCAAACACCTATGAAAATGGCTCTGAACAAATTCTATAACTGCAGAACCCACAAAAAATCAGGGCTGCAGCACAGGACAGCTTGGATGGGTCACTGGGTAAGGTCTATCACACTGTGCTGGGAGCGGACCAGAGCAGAGCCCAGAGTGGGCCTGGACCAACCAGACAGGAAGCCAGGTGGAACAGGCCGTAGCAGCCTGAAACAGTGAGCTGTGGCAGTTACCAGACTTCTCAACCCACAAGCCCCAAAGACAACAGAGAAGGTTACTGGGAAAAACTGCAGGGACAGAGTGAAAGGAGCTCCTGGTCGGCCACCACCCCGGGGGTGGTGGAGGTGGTGCACCTCTGAGGCTGCTTACATAACTACAGCTGCAATTGCTTCTGGCCCCAGGCCCACCTGATGGGAGGAATTAAGTGGTGGATCTGAACTGGAGTGCAGAGCCAGCTTAGATCTGAGTCCAGTTTGGGTTGGCGGTTCTTGGGGGAGGAGTAGCCCTGGTGTGGCAGAGCTTGCTGTGTAGAAATAGCTCTGAAAACAACAGCGCAGCCCCTCAAGTTTGGGACAAAGTACTCTCTACTCTACAAGAAGTCATACCCCAATGAAAAGCTCAAGGGGCAAGTAGTTGGCTGGGAATATGAACAGGCAGCACAAACGCTCTCAGATTCAGACTCAGACTTTGGAATCTTTCTTTAGTGACAAAGAAGACCATAACATATAACCAGAAGAAGTCAACAAATTCAAAGAGCCTAAATCAAAAGCCTCTAAGAAAAACATGAAGAGCTCAAAAAGGATTTGGAAAAGCAAGTTAGAGAAGTAGAGGAAAAATTGGGAAGAGAAATGAGAGTGATGCAAGAAAACCCTGAAAAACAAGTCAATGACTTGCTAAAGGAGACCCAAAAAATACTGAAGAAAATAACACCTTAAAAAATAGACTAACTCAAATGGCAAAAGAGCTCCAAAAAGCCAATGAGGAGAAGAATGCCTTGAAAAACAGAATTAGCCAAATGGAAAAGGATGTCCAAAAGACCACTCAAGAAAATACTACCTTAAAAACTAGATTGGAGCAAGTGGAAGCTAGTGACTTTATAAGAAATCAAGATATTACAAGACAGAACCAAAGGAATGAAACAGTGGAAGACAATGTGAAATATCTCATTGGAAAAACCACTGACCTGGAAAATAGATCCAAGAGAGACAATTTAAAAATTATTGGACTACCTGAAAGCCATGATCAAAAAAGAGCCTAGACATCATCTTTCAAGAAATTATCAAGGAAAACTACCCTGATATTCTAGAGCCAGAGGGTAAAATAGAAGTTGAAAGAATCCACTGATTGCCTCCTGAAAAAGATCCCCAAAAGAAAACTCCTAAGAATATTGTCACCAAATTCCAGAGCTCCCAGATCAAGGAGAAAATACTGCAAGCAGCCAGAAAGAAACAATTTGAGTATTGTGGAAACACAATCAGAATAATATGACATCTAGCAGTTTCTACACTAAGGAATCAAAGGCCTTGGAATATGATATTCTGGAGGTCAATGGAGCTAGGATTAAAACCAAGAATCACCTACCCAGCAAAACTGAGTATCATGCTCCAAGGCAAAATATGGATTTTCAATAAAACAGAGGACTTTCAAGCTTTCTCAGTGAAAAGACCAGAGCTGAATAGAAAATTTGACTTTCAAACACAAGAATCAAGAGAATCATGAAAAGGTAAACAAGAAAGAGAAATCATAAGGGACTTACTAAAGTTGAACTGTTTTGTTGACATTCCTACATGGAAAGATGATGTGTATAATTCATGAGACCTCAGTATTAGAGTAGCTGAAAGGAATATATACATATATGTATCTAGACAGATAGATAGATAGATAGATAGATAGATAGATATAGATATAGATATAGATATAGATATAGATATAGACGGAGGGCACAGGGTGAGTTGAATATGAAGGGATGATATCTAAAAAAATAAAATCAAATTAAGGGATGAGAGAAGAATATATTGAGAGAGGGAGAAAGGGAGAGATAGAATGGGGTAAATTATCTCGCATAACAGTGGCGAGAAAAAGCAGTTCTGTAGGAAAGGAAGAGGGGGCAGGTGAGGGGGAATGAGTGAATCTTGATCTTGATTTGACCTGAGGTGGGAATAACATACACACTCAACTGGGCATCTTACCCCATAGGAAAGAAGGAGGAAGGGGATAAAAAAGGAAGGATGATAGAAGGGAGGGCAGATAGGGGGAGGAGGTAATCAAAAGGAAACACTTTCCAAAAGGGACAGGGTCAAGGGAGAAAATTGAATAAAGGGGGATAGAATAGGAAAGAGCAAAATATAGTTAGTCTTTCACAGCATGAGTATTGTGGAAGGGTTTTGCATAATGATACACGTGTGGCCTATACTGAATTGCTTGCCTTCTTAAGGATGGAGGGAAGAGGGGAGAGAATTTGGAACTCAAAGTTTTAAAAGCAGATGTTCAAGAAAAGATTTTTTGCATGCAACTAGGAAATAAGATATACAGGCAATGGGGCATAGAAATCTATCTTGCCCTACAAGAAAGTAAGGGAAAAGGGGATGGGAGAGGAGTGGGGTGACAGAAGGGAGGGCTGACTGGGGAATGGGGCAATCAGAATATATGCCATCTTGGAGTGGGGGGAGGGTAGAAATGGGGTGAAAGTTTACAATTCAAACTCTTATTGAAATCAATGCTGAAAACTAAAAATAAGAAATAAATAAATAAATGATTGATTTTAAAAAATTCTTCTGGTAGTCATTTTGCCTTGGGGGCACTGCTTTTGCTGAATGTGAATATTTAGCTTGCAAAAGACAAGTCTGTGATCAGTCCAGCACTCTGCACCACACATTGCCTTTATAACTCTCACATCCTGTCTGTCTCTTCTCCTTACCATCACATAGTCTATTAAATGCCAATGTCTGCTGTGAGAGTACATCCATGAAGTTATATTGCACTTAGGTAAATGGAAGACAGTGTTAGTGACAAGAAGATCATGAGATGCACAAGTCTTCAGTAGGAAGTGACCATTGCTGTTGCTGTTTCCAACACCATTCCTTCCTAGAACTCCCTGCCAAGTCTGGTAGTCTGAGCCTACTCTAGAATTAAAGTTACCCAGAATTATAAGCATGTCCTCTTTTCGACACATTGATGATAAGGGTCTCCAGGTCTTCATAAAATTTTTCTTTGACCTCATCAGGTTTTGTCATGGTGGGAGCATAGGCACCGATGATGGTGGTATGGTGTTTTCCTACAAGTGGCAATCATGTTGTCATGAGCCTGTCATTCATTCCTTTTGGCAGGTGTACAAGCTTGTTGACTAGATTAGTTCTGATTGAAAAACCTATGCCAGCTTCATGATGCTCTTCTTCACTGTGGCCACTCCAGAAAAAGGTGTATCTAGCTTCAACTTCGGTAAGCTGGCCTTCATTTGCCAGTCTTGTTTCACTCAGGGCTGCTATTTGGATGTGATACCTACTCACTTCTCTTGCAACAAGAGTTATTCATCTTTCAGGTTTACTGGATTTTTTGTTGTCTATAATGTGCACACATTTCGTGTGCCAATCATCTTTGCAGATATTTTTGTATGTATCTTTGTGTTTCAATGGCAGAGTGGGACTCCCTGCCTTCAGCAGTAATCAGGCCAGGGTTGGGTAAGCAGACAATTTTAAGGGCACCTTTTCTAGCCCCTTCTTCACACCAGGAGGCGAGCAGTGTGATCCTTAAAAGGCTGCTCAGACACCCAGGGAGCTGCTGAATCCCACTGCTTCTTCCAGTGAGAAATGACCCTATGACCTGGGCCTCCAATGTGGAGGATTATGACTACAGCTCCCAGTGTATCTGTACCTGCTGCTTCAAAACTTGCCTGTTGCCACAGTACTTTCAGATAGGTATAATGGCAAAATGGTATGGGTGGTATCTTTTTGATTTGTGCATAAATTGGATTTAAGTGAGGCAGAGTTGCATGAAGTCATCAACTTCACTCTCTCCTCCCGAGTCATCACAGTCCAGTGGCAGGATAGAATCAAGATGAGTGGTGATGGCTCAAGATGCCTTCATGGCCGTTGGAACGAATTATTCTCATCTGCCCATGCCACCAGGGGAAGTCTTCACATGCTTGGGGTAGACACCTCCCTCACTCACTAATGGGTTTGAAATCCCTTGGTTACCCTCAACCTGGTTCAGCCCATCTGCCAAAATGGTTTACCAGGGTGTGGCTACTGTGCATACCGCAGCTTCTTGGAGCCACAAGTGAGAGTTGGGTGGAACAGGTGGACACCAAAGGTGGAAAGCAGCCCTGAAAAAGGCTTGGCAGCCATCACACCAGAGGTACCAGTCCTCCCTGAACACACTCTACAAGGTGCCAACCGTTCTACACTTGGGCTCATTTCCAGATCCCTTCAGGAGTCTCTCCCTGGAGAAAATCTGGACCCTCATTTCTTCTCTCTTAAAGCTGAAAGATATTTGCCAACTCTACCTCTCAGGCATGCCTGAAGCATTGAGTAATTAATCTCTACCAATCAAAAAGAGATATATATAAATGGACTTTGAACCCTTGGCTACTGTATCAACAATCCAGCTAGCAGCTTCTGTGGGGGTGTAAGATCCACCAAAAACCAGCACCCAGAAAGCTGCCAACACAGGTCCTTTTGATCTGCTTTACTTAAAGAAAGCAACGTTAAGGGGTTAACAATCTTACTTTAATCCAGCATACAAATAACATCCACATAGTTCAGGGGAAAAAACCAGCACCCTGAATTACAGACCAAATACAATTCATAGTTTTCACCATTTGGTTGTACAGCTGGGGAGCTCATTAGAACGGCTGGCCCAGAGTCACACACCACTCCTGCTGTGGCTCAGAGCTCCAAGAGAGAACGCTAACCTTTGCACTTACATATCCTGTTCAGGGCCAGATGGCCCTGACCTCACCCAGGTTGGTCATGGAGAAGTTTCCCACCCCCAATATCACATCAGATACAAATCAATGGCTTCCAATTGTCTCAGTGCTGAGAAATACAAAAACATCCCACTTTATCTGCCCCATTCAAACAAAGGCCAGAATCATTAAAGGTCAACAGCAAAAAGTCCCACCTTAATTACTATTACATTGCACATACTTATGAGGGAACTGAACCCAAGACAGGTTAAGTGACTTGTCCCAAGTAGCATAAATAGAAAGTGACAGAGATGGGACACAAATACATACAGATACAAATATATGCTCCAAATCCAGAAAACTTTCAATGGCATGGTATTGCTCTTAGGCAGCTTACTGAACTAAGAAATACTAGGTAAGAAAGAAAAAAAAACAAAAGCTTTTCCTAAACTAAAATTATGGGAAGCTGTCAGACAGTCTAGACCTGTGTAAAGAAACAGTGTTTCCAAAGTACTTTGGGGTCAGCAAATTACGAACCATTGTTACGGGAATAATTTTTATTCCCCATGATATGTATAGACTAACTCATGAATGGGGTGGAGAGCCATGATGAGGAAGGCATCAATATCTTTCACCAACTGGCCATTTCAAATGCTTATCATCACTTAACGAATGTACTAAATCATGCAAATGAGGAAGTGTGCATACCAAAAGGCCTAGTACAAAGCATCCTGGCTGGATATTCTTCTAGGCTGGGGACATGAGGAAAAGATCCCAGGTTAAAATGGAGCCTTAGATGAATTAGAGCAGCTGCATTCCTATCACAATGACTGGTGTCCTAATAATGTTGGCCTGAGGTCAACTTGGAGTTCAGAAGTTTAGCCCCAATCATAGGCCACTAGTTTTGATTGCTCTAATACATTTTTGAGCATTCTGAGTTTTCTCTTACTCTTTTTGTATGGGTTGCAAATTTCATCCTTCGCTTGTAAATAAACCTCTCCCAAACTAATTGTGGCTCAGGTTTGAGGAAGGGGGAACTAGGAATAGAGATAAATGCAAGGACAGTATCAAAGACTTGAGGGTAAAAGAGGGTAGTGGTTAATAATGTAGGGTGATGTATCAGTAAGGAAAGATTCATGACCTCGAAGATGACCATGAACATGCCAGTATATTTCAAAATCGCAAAGTATAAGAAATTCTCTAGGTAGAAGGCAATGGGAGTATAACATTGATTTAGACACCAGAGGATTAAATCCCGAAACCAATAACTCCAATCCAACATAGCAACAGTTGTATCCCAAAACAAGTAAGTCCACTTCAGTGTAACAACAAGGAAATTATAACACAGTATTACAGCAAAGAACCAAGTCATCCTGTAACCTTCCCCTGTTCAGGGGCCTTCCTGTAAACACTCAGGAATCCCAGCTATCTGTTTGCCTTCATTCTCCCCCCACCCCCAGTTCTCTGGTCTCCATACCTCTCTGGACTCCGCTCTCTACTCTGCACTCTCTCTGCAGTTCTCTCTTGTCTCTCCACAGCTCTCTGAGTTCTGTAACTTGCCAATCTGCAGATTCTCAGCTCTGTCATCTTGGAGTTCTTACTTCTTCTCCTTGGGCTGAATTCTGACCTTAATGGCTATCTTCTGGGTATATATATATTCTTCTTAGGGCCCGAGGGCCTCACACCCAATCAGTGAAAGGGTGTAGGCCTGGGGTTTGAAACTGATTAAGTAAGCCTGCCTCTAATCAAGCCTCCCTTAGCTAGCCCCACCTGAGGCCTATTGAATGGGCCAAAAAGATCTTTAATCACTGATTGGTATCACAGGTGATGACCAAGCTACTAAAGAAAAGGTCGGACTGGACAAATTAAGTTACCATAGTAATCTAAGTTATATCTTATTAAATTTAAATAATTAGATTTTAATTAATTAAATTTAAATTTAAATAATTAGATTTAATTAAATTTAATTATTTAAATTTAATTTAAAGACCGAAATTTTGGGACAAAAACTATTTGACAAAAAGTGCTGGGAAAACTAAAAAATAGTCTGGCAGAAACTAGGCATAGACCAATATTTCACACTATATACCAAGATAAGTTCAAAATGGGTACATTATTTTCACATAAAGGGTGATACCATAAACAAATTAGGGGAGCATGAAATAGTTTACCTGTCAGATCTATGGATAAGGGAAGAATTTGGGACCAAACAAGGGATAAGTAGCATTACAAAATACAAAACGGGTAATTTTGATTAGATAAAATTAAAAAGCATTTGCACAAACAAAACCAATGCAACCAGGATTAGAAGGAAAGCAGAAATGTGGGGAACAATTTTACAGCAAATATCTCTGATAAGGGAGATATTTTCTTCCACAAAATTATTAATATGGAAATATGGTTTACATGATTGCACATGTATAACTTATATCAAATTGCTTACTGTCTCAGGGAGGGAGGCAGGGGATAGGGGAAAGATTTCAGAATTCAAAAAATTTTCAAAATAAATAAAGTATAATATAAAGAATAAAGTTTACAAAGCCCATTATATACATTATCTCATTTGAGACTCAGAACAATCATATGAGGTATCCCCATTTTACAGACGAGAAAAATGTAGTTGTGACTTGCTAGATCATTTAGCTAGAGTCTGAGCTAGGATTTGAACCCAGCTCTTCCTAACTCAAGTCCAGCACCCTTGTTCCCTCTACAACATCATACTGTTTCTACATACACATACCTTGCTTGAGCACATACACAAAAAGTACTCACAGAAATTAGTTTCCACTATAGAAATGACCATGTAGACCTCAACATTCCTCAATTTTTTAGATAGCAGTGACTCTGACTTGGAAGGTATCCAGCTCAAAAACTACTGAGATAGAATGCAGTAGTGAAAGGGGAAAGGGAGAAACTGGAAAATGAAGCATCTGAAGCATCAAGTTACAGTTTAACAGTGTGTACTCACCTAAGAGGAGACCGAGTTGGAAGAACGCCCACAGTCTGGGATAGACCATTTTAACCAACAGCAAGGACTGAATGAACTACTTTTTGGCTCTGTGTATGTAACTAATACCCGTATAAGAGAGACTTCCTCTTTCTACCTCCAGATTTGGGGTGGTGGTGTTAGTAGTTACTTTTAAAAATTAAGGGGAAGAGGAAGTGAGAAAGAAGAATGTGGGGCCTGGGCACTGAGAAAGTGGTCCATGCAAAAGTAAGTTAGGCCTGGTAAGATGGAAATGCAAGCGGAGGCCAAGACTATTGACCAAAGATCATTTATCATGGAAATTAGACTTAAAAGGACCCCATGACAAAATAAGCTATACCTGCTACTCTTCCCTTACAAGGGAATAGACCAAGTTTTACCTTATCCTTTCAGGGAACTTGAAGGAACAAATATTGTGCAAAAAATTTTTTTGAATGAATAAAATCTGTGTTTGGAAAGCTCAGTATACTTTGGCCAGGTTTGAGGAGGAGTTTATTTCCTTAGGGATCAACCCTTTTGTCTCATTTGCTCTTCCTAACAACCCTATGAGATAGTTACTATTATGATTATCATTTTACAGTGGAGGAAATTGAGGCAAACAGAGGTCAAGTGATTTGCCCTGGGTTACACACAGTTAAGTGTCTGAAGGTGAATTTGTACTCAGGTCTTCTTAACTCCAGGCCCAGGGCTCTGTCCACTGTGTCCCTGGCTGCCTCTCATTTAAAATAAGATATTTTTAAAAGTGCTAAGCATAGTGCCTGACATTTAGTAGGTGCTTAACAAATGCTGATTTCCTCCCTCTTCCCTCCCCTTGTGTGGGATCCTAGTGCTTATGTCCAGGAAAATATGCAGGGAAGATGAGAAGTGCCTTATGAGTCCAAGACAGAGAGAATGAGAAACACCCCCAGCTATGGTCAATGTAGGTCCTTTGATGTCTCATGATCCTAACCTAATTCTATAATTAGCTATAACCTCTGCATGTTGGACCCTGCTTGGATGCAGAGACAGAGCTGCTCCTAAGCAGAGGGGGAGGCAGGACCCCTGGGTCCTCTTCTCAATTGCTGCTCTTGATTACATGAGACTTTAAGCAAACCACTTTCCCTCTCCAGGACTCAGTTTCCCCATCTATTAAATCAAGGGGATGGCCGACCTTTGCTACCTGTGACACGTTGGGAAAGTTACTTAACATTTCTTACCTATAAAATGGAGGAAAGTGGACTAGGTAACTTATACCTTAAATCTGGGATCCCTTTCAGCTATAAAGCCTATGAATCTATGGATTGAAATGAGAGACATTTTCAAGTTACTGCAGGTTCTGAGTTGGGAGTGATATCTTCAAAATACTTCTTTAGGATAGAGCTCAAAGGGAAGCTTTTCCAGCCAGTACAACACTACCTACAAGTGAAGTCAAATCAACAAGCATTTATTAAGCACTTACTATATGCCAGGCACTTTCCTAATGCTGGGAATACAAACACAACTGGAAAAAAGATGATCCCTCCCCTCAAGGACATTACATTTCAATGCAAGAAGGCAACCCATAAAAGAAAGCTGAAAAATGAGGGAGCGGGGTTGATGGGGGCATGCTAGAGAAAAAACCTGAGAAATGGGTAGAATCTTAGTCTTGAGTGTTATCTGACAATTCACATCCCTTCCCTATAATTTACTGAAGCTCCCAAGCTGCAAGGATACTCTCTCTTCCCCATTTTCTTCCTGAACCTAAAGCCCTGTGCAAGACGGCTTAATATAATCACAAGTCACTTAAGGGCAGGAGATATTTCCCTTATATCCTGCACACAGAACCTCACACTATGCTTGGCACACAGTGGGCACTTAACAATCCTATCACCATCGGAGTTGGAAGGGACCACAGAGGCCATATAGTCCAGCCTTTATCTGAAAAAGCATCCCTTCTACAATAAACCTGTGAAATGACCATTCAGCCTCTGACTGAAGACCTTCCATGAAAAAGAATTGATTTCCTCCTGAGAAAACATATTACATTATTTGATAGCTCTAATCAAGGGTGTGCTGATATATATGTAACAACCATTTTCCCAGGCAGGATGTATTTTTCAATTTAATCTGCATCATCAGCATTTTCTCTAGCACTTTATTAAGCCTAGACTTAATAGGGAGAAGGCAGCTAGATGACACAATGGATAGAGCTCTGAGACTAGAGTCAAGAAGATATGACTTCAAATGCAGCCTTAGACACTAGCTGTGTGACCCTGAACAAGTCATTTAACCTGTTTGCCTCAGTTTCCTCAACTATATAATAGAGATAATGATAGCACCTACCTCTCCAAGCCTTTTACTAGGACCAAATGATATCATGTGTGTAAAGTACCTGGCACATAGTAAGTACTGTATAAATGCTTATTCCCTTCCTTTCCCTTCATTTCTAATGGCTCTTGAGAGGCAATACCAGCATACTCCAGCACAACCCTGGATCTAATTATTAGGAAATTTCTCCTTATATCAAACCCAAATCTTCCCCTCTGCAACTTCTTCCCATTGATACTAGGTCTGCCATTTGGTACCAACAAGAAAAACACTAATCTCTCTTCCATGAGGAAGTCCTAGTAAACTTGCAGGCTGCTAGCATGATTCCCAAAAGACTTCTGTGTTCAAGGTTAAGTATTCCCAGTTCCCCCAACTCTGCCTGTTTACCGTAAACTGGAGACTTTTCACCATCCTAGTTGCCTTCCCCTGGATGGTCTCAAGTTCATCAATGTTCTTCCTAAAATGTGGCACCCAGAAATGAACACAACACTCCAAAGGTGGCCTGATAGATACAGAGTGTCATTTCTAAATGCCTTGCTTCTCAGGGGAGCCCAACAACACCTTGGTTAATTTTAGATGCCTTATTACCGGTGACTCATACCAAGCTTTTGGTCAACTAAGCCCTCTATTTCTTTCAGACTAACTGCTGTTTATCTATGCCTCCCCCTTCTGCTGTTCTGTGCACTTCTCTGTGAAGAAAGAAGAGGAAGGAGGTACGGAAGCTAAAGTGGTAAGCATTTCCTTTCTCATTGCGAAGATATGAAATTATGCATGCTGGGCCTACATCATAAGGGCAGCCCAAGACCTACCACCTTCACTACTTGGCAAAAGTTAGTACCGAATGGCCTGTTACAGATTATGGGCCCTGTGGCTTCTCTGTCTGCTCAAGGGTGAGTCCACAGTTATTTCTGTTCTTGCTTTTACTTCTGCTGCTGCTAATACAACTTTTCCCTATCCTCTGTCAGTCTTGGTTGATTTGAATCTCTCCATATCTTCTTTGCCTAGGGCACCTCCATCTGTAAAATGCAGGAAATTCTAAAACCCAGGTGTCAGTTCAGATCATGGGCACCATCTGTGTGTATACTTAGGATGTGTGCGTGTGTGTGTGCGTGCGTGTGTGTGTGTGTGTGTGTGTGTGTGTGTGTGTGTGTGTGCACACTCAAGCATATTTGTATCTGTGTAACAATCTAATTTAATTCTCGGCTCAGGCTGTGGCCTTCCAAACCTCATTCAAAGAACCAGCAAAACTTAATATATTGGAGTCAGTCTTACAAGAAGGAGAATAAGCATTGATGTCATCCCTACCATGTGCCAGGCTCTCTTCTAAATGCTTTAAAAATGTTATTTTATTTGATCTTCACAGCAACTCTGAGAAGTAGGTATTATTATTATCCCTATTTTACAGTTGAGGAAACTGAGGCAGATAAAAGCTAAATGACTTGCCCAGCGTCACATAGCTAATAAGTGCCTGAGGCTGGATTTGAACTCAGGTCTTACTGACTCGAGGTCCAGCCTTCTATTTACTGTACCACCTAAGTTGGCTCAACTCTCTCATTTTGCAGATCACAATTTTTTAGTCTTTCTGTTGTTTTTTTAAGCTTTTATTTAGTACTTTATTTTTCCCCAGTTACATGTAAAAAACAATTTTTAACACTTGTTTTTAAAACTTTGAGTTCCAAATTCCTCCCTCCCAAACCCCCCTCATTGAGAAGGCAAGCAATTTGATGTAGGTTTACATGTGTAGTCATGTAAAATATATCCATAACAATCATGTTGTGAAAGAAAACACAGACCATTTGGCCTAGTGTGTTTTTTAAGGTGCTATTTTCTTCAGTATTTTTTTGTGTCTCCTTTACCAAGCTGTTGACTCTTTTTTCATTATTTTCTTGCATCACTCTCATTTCTCTCCCAATTTTTCCTCTACCTCTCTTACTTGATCTTCAAAATCTTTTTGAGCTCTTCTGTGGCCTGTGACCAATTCATATTTTTCTTGGAGGCTTTGGATGTAGGAGCTTTGACTTTGTTTTCTTCTGAGTGTGTATTTTGATCTTCCTTGTCATCATAATTACTTTTAACAGTCAGAGTTTCATTTTCAACTGTTTGTCATTTCCCCAGCCTATTAGTTGACTTTTAACTCTTTGTTAAAGTAAGGCTCTGCTTCCAATGTGGAAGGTTACTGTCCAAAGCTTCAGGGGTTGTATGCAGCTATTTGCAGAGATACTGCTAGGGACCTGTAAGTTTTCAGTTTTTCCAAGGTGATGTGATCTAAGGAGAGGTGTTTTCTACTCTCTTGGCTTGTGCTCTGGTCTGTGAGTGACTACAAGCACTCTTTTCTTCCCTAGAACTATGAGGAAGGTTCCCCCTCCACTGTGGTCATAAGGTCTGCTACGCTAGTGCTCCTCCTTGCCTGGGGACTGCCACCCAGGACTGTGACCTGGATCTAACTATAGGTAAAGCAACAGAGTTCTGCCTCAGTGCTAGTAAAAAGACTCCTATAATCTCCTTGTTTGACCCCCTTACTATCTGCGGGCTGAGAGTTCCAGACACAGCTACTGCTGCTGTCATTTCTGATTCAGCCACTCCCAAGGCCTGCTCCTGGTTTGCTGGGGCCAGGGCTGTGCTGAGATGTGGCCTATGCTGGACTGTGCTCCACTCTCACCCAGGTGTGACAGACTTTTCCAGCTGATCTTCACATTTGTCTTTGGAGTCTGTGGGCTAGAAGGTCTGGAAATTGCCTCTGCTGTCAGTGAATCAGTGGCCCTGAGGCCCGCTTCAGGTTTGCTGGAACCCAGTCTATACTGGTGCAGTCTGTGCTGGACTTTTCTCCTTTCTCACCCTGGTACAACAGACCTTTCCTGCTGATCTTCCAAGTTGTCTTGGGCTGGAAATTTATTTCACTACATCTTTTCGTGGTTTCTGCTGCTCTAGAATTTGTTTAGAGTCATTTTTTGAAGGTATATGGAGGGGATTGGGGGAGAGCTCAGGTGAGTCCCTGCCTTTACTCTGCCATCTTGGCTCCACCTCCTTGTGGATTACAAAATTGAAAGTAATCTGCCCAGTATCACATAACTGCTGTATTTGGTGGCAAATCTGGAGCTATAACTCAGGTTTCATTTCTCCTATTAAGAAGGGTGGTACAGTGGATAGTGCATTGAGTCTGGAGTCAGGAAAACTCATCTTCCTGATTCAAATCTGGCCTCAGACACTTACCAACTGTGTGATCCTGGGCAAGTCATTTAACCCTGTTTGCCTCAGTTTCCTTATCTGTAAAATAGAGAAGGAAATGGTAAACCATCCCAGGATTTTACCAAGAAAATCTCAAATGGGCTCACAAAGAGTTGGACACAGCTACAATGACTGAGCAACAACAACAAATTAAGAAGAGTCGAATCATAAATTTGCCCTGTATTTGGGATTAGACAAGACAAACAATGACAACTGGGGAAATTCTCACAATTTTTGACCCTCTGGTAATCTCTAGGAATGGCTGCCATTGCTATCAGGTTAATGAAGGGGTTAAGGTAGAGAGAAGAGTAAAACTTGTAGAAGGTGGGGATGAAGGGAGATGGATCCATGTTAAGAGTACTGCCTAATGTACTCTATTGTCTGGATCATGTTTCCCAGGACATAATGGAGTCTTTATAAAGATACGGTAGTCCTGAAGGGAGGGTCATTGCCTTGTATCTGATTAGAAAGAGCATTAGATTGGAGATCAGGGACATTAGAGTCTAGTCGTGGCTGTTCCTTAACCAGCTGTATAAACTTGGGCAAGCCACCTCACGTCTCCAGGCCTCAGCTTCCTAACCATATAAAATAAAGGGGTTGGACAAGATGGTTTCTAATTCCCTTCCAGCACCATAATTTTGAGTAATTTTCCTACTGACCGATAGCCCAGGTCCTACCTGGTCCCTTAAAAATGTCAACAAGTCAAGTCAACAAACATTAAGTGTTCACTTTGTGCCAGGCATGGCATGGGCCATTATTGTCTACAGAACAGAAACAGCCTAAGACCCTATAGATACCACCAAAGCTGCCTCACCCAGAGCCTCTGGCAAATTCTGCTCCCCGGGGGTCCTGAGGAATGATCGACTTCATACCTATGGTTGGGGGATAGAGACAGAAGAGATAGAAAGGAAAACAGAGGAAGAAGCTATCTACTTTTCATCTGTACCAACTCTTAAGGATTCTGAGGTTTTTTGAAAAAGCTGCCCCCTTAATTCCATTACCTTCCCAACCAAGCTGATTCCCCCATGATGTCTTAGCTTAGGTGTGGCTGTATCTACCACTGTTGCCCTCCTCTGTTCATCTGAAAGAGAGTTTGAAATATCAAAAAAAAAAAAAAAAAGGAAAAGACAAGTTTACATGAAATAGTTGTTTTTTTTTTTGACACTAATACTTTAAGTGCTTTCCAAACTTTATGTGGCAATGGCTTCCTTTTATTAAAAAAAAATTTGTTTGTTCTCCCCATATGTACTTCATAATTTAATCTATGCAAATTATCTTTTTAGTTGTTTATTTTATTAAAATACAATTATAAATTCATTAAAATTTTATAAAAATACAAACAAAATTTAAATAACATATTTACCATATTATTTCTACTGTCATAGGAGCATAGATTCAGAAATGGAAGAGACCTTTAAGGTTATCTGGTCCAAGCCCATCATTTTATGTATGAGGAAACTGAGTGCCATAGAGATGAAGGGCCTTACTTAAGGTCAAATGGGTAGGAAGTCTCTGAGCCAGGATTCGAACCTCAATCTTCTAACTCCAAATTCTCTGCTCATTCCTACTCCATTAAGGGAAAGGATATACACAATAGTGGTAGATTTTACCCATATTCAATCTTAACATTCCCATGCTAGGTCTTGCTGTCTACCTGGGACCAGGTCTTGTCACTGGGTTTCTAATGTGGCTTGAGCAGGCACTCAGACACCCAGCAGCACTGCCTGGCCTGGCTTGGGAATGCTCTGGCTCCCAGAACCTCTTTCACCTATGGAGAGAGGTCCTCAAGCAGGACATCTCCAGCCAGCAAAAGAAGGATTCTTAAGAACAGCAATGCCTTAGCCCTTGACTATGAGGGAGCCTCCACAGGTCCCCATGTCTATATGGGGGCTTCCCTAATTGCCATGCTGGTACACTGGCATGGAATGCACCTGCCTCTTCCCTCTGGGGCATAGTTCTGGCCTTTTCCTAATGTCTTTATCCTAATGACCCAGTACTGACATTCCGGTGACAAAGAGCAAGCCCCCCTTCTTCCACCTCCCACCAGATGAAGCAAATTTCTTAGTCTCTCTTATGTTGATTTTGTCTTATACTTTGTTTCCAATGAAAAACAGTGAATGTATTTATGTAGGAGTTATACTGAAAAATTGTAGGTGGCACGATGGGTAGAGGCCTGCCCCTGAAGTCAGGAACTGCCCAACTGGAATCCGACCACAGACACTTACTAGCTGTATGACCACAAACAAGTCACCTCACAGGGTTGCTGTGAGGATATAACAACATAATGTGCAAAAGAACTTTGCAAACCTTAAAGCTAAGGTGTTATTATATACAGTAATTTTGACTATTGCTTCAGGCACACAAACATGCCCAAATGGCCTAGTACAGGGGGTGGGGAATCTGCAGCCTCGAGGCCACATGTGGCTCCCTAGGTATTCAAGTGCATCCTTTTGACTGAATCCATACTTCACAGAATACATTTTTAGTTCAAAGAAGAGCTAGTCGTCCAGTTTGGCTGGAACAGGGGTGGGGAACCTGTGGCCTTCTAGGTCCTTGGGTGTGGCCTTTTGACTGAGTCCAAGTTTTACAGAACAAATCTTTTATTAAGGAGATTTGTTCTGTAAAGTATGGATTCAGTCAAAGGGCCGCACTTGAGGACCTAGAGGACCACATATGGCCTCAAGGCCAAAGGTTCCCCCACCCCTGCATAGTGTCCCTTGAGGGTGTGGGGGGGAAGGGGTAGAGATTGACCCAGAATTTGGAAAACTGCCTTAGTGTAACAAATCAAGCTTGAGATTAACTTGGCTTAATTTGATTATCAAGTTAAATGCTAGACCGAAGTATTATTAGACTGCTAGCTGATTATGAGTTTCTCTTACTATACTTATTAGGCCTGATGGGATCCATAATTCCTTCCAGAATCTGTTTCCTAGTGTCCTCTTCCTAGACGTTCTCTCCTTAGCTTGATTATATTCTTATTATGCTTATTTGTATATATGTCATATCATCCTAGACCGCCATCCCCATTAGATCCTAAGCTCCTTGAGGTAGGAACTGTAATTTTATCTTATTTTTAATTTCTGTGTTCTCATTTAAATAATATAAATAATCGCCATATTATTTCTATTGCTATAGGAGCATTGATTCAAACATCGAAGAGTCCTCTGAGGCCATCTAGCCCAAACTCCTCATTTTATGTTTGAGGAAATGGAGTGCTATAGAGGAAAAAGGCCTTACTTAAGGCCACAGTGTATATAACACAGTGCCTGGCACAAAAGTAGGCCTTAATAAATGCTTTGCCTGTGCCAGGCACTTTCATTCTGTAGCAGCCCCTAATCCTGGGGATCCTTACCTTGCCCCCTTTTGTCTTAATGAATAAAACTCACTGGCTCAGCTCACAGGGTTAAAGGTCACATATTTGGAGCTGGAAGTAACTTAATGGTCATTGAATTCAACCCTCTGATTTCATGAATAAGGAAGCTAAGGGCAAGACAAGTGAAAACGATTTGCCAGTAACTGTCTGAGCTGGAATCAGTTCTTCTTAGGAATTCAATGCCCTCTGCACTATGGTTTTTTTTTTGCAGGGGAAGGGCAGAGCAATTGGGGTTAAATGACTTGCCCAAGGTCACACAGCTAGTGTGTCAAGTGTCTGTGACCAGATTTGAACTCAGATCCTCCCGATATCCAGGGCCAGTGCTCTACTCATTATGCCACCCAGCTGCCCCTAGCCTTCTCCACTATGGCTAGTTCCACCCACTTCTCTCATGATTTCATGGTTTCTCTCATGATTCACTCACAAGAGTGAATTTCCTTTTCTAGTCACTCTTAAGGGCAGTGCCCTTCCTCTGAGATTATGTCCATTTTATCCTATATGTATTCTGTTTTTGCATAGTTGTCTACAAGTTGTCTCCCCCATTAGACTGTGAGCTTCTTGAGAGGATGGGTTTTGTTTGTTTTTTGTTTTTCCTTTCTTTGTATCCCGAGCATTAAGCATAGTGTTGATACAGCAAGTGTTTAACAAGTGCTCGTTGATTTGACTCAAATCCTTTCTCTTCCCCCCTCTCAAAAATCTATTCCCTTCAGTTTTGTAATATAAAACACTTCAGATGTAGCACAACTATTGCATTCTTCACCAAAAGTCAGAAGAAAGCCATACTGTCAGAAAGGAATGGTCAGAAATACGCTTTAGGTTTAGAGGTCAAGCTGGGCAGAATTTTTTTCTACAGAATATGAGTTATTCTCTGAGCTATGGGAATTTAAGGTCATCTTCCCTATTTCCCCCCAAAAAGACAATGTGATGGAAGGAAAGAGTTACACTTCCCCTTAATCTGTGGACCTCAACGATGGGCCCCATTTAAGTCCCTAGGATTTCAGTTCTTATGAGATGGTGTATTCGTCAGAGATAATGATTGTGGAAATTGAACCAAGACTGCCTAGGTCCTTTTAGAAAATTTAGTCCTTCTCATGATGAAAAATGCTAGCCACTTCCAGAAAGAGAATTGATGAACTCTGAGTACAGATTGAACCATATTTTTTTCACTTTCTTTATTTTTCTTGCTTTCTTTTCAATATGACTAATATGGAAATATGTTTTGCATGACTTGACAAGTATAATAGGTATCATATTGCTTGCCTTCTCAATGGGGGGTGCAGTGAGTGCTGGAGGGAGAAAGAGGATTTGGAACTCAAAATTTTTTAAAAGAATGTCAAAAATAAATAAATATTTTTTGAAAAAGGAAAAATATCCTTTCTCTCAACTGTACCCCAATTTTTATTCAGGAAACCATAAGGTAGTGGAAATACTTCTACCTTCCTATGTTATACCACCCTTCTACTATATTCATTATAAGCCCTCAGCATGCATGTTGACTCTGGAGAGAATAAGCACCTTCAGGGACTATCTCCTGGGCAGTAAATGGCTAATGAGATAATCTTCCACTAGCTTCAAGAAAAGGGTCCCTTGAGTCTGGTGGCTGAGGGGTATAACTTCAGAATTAGGATAGGAATGATGACAACAAAAAACTGGCAAGGCTTCATAAAGGACGGGTGATGCCAGACAAACCTCTTCCATGTTGGATAGGGTTGCAAATTTGATGGATAAGGGGAATTCTACTTTTTTAAATGTTACTTTTATTTTAAACTTAAATACCAAGAAAAAAAAAGAGTATTTCCATACACACACACACACACACACACACACACACACACATCTCCATTTCACTTGCTTTTTAAAAAAAAGTACTATGTGTTGAGGTTGAGATTTAGTCTCTGCCCACCCAGAGACACCAAAAACTGTTGTGGTTTCATGATGTGTTATGGTGGCACTGTCTCAAGCAATTCAGAGTCAGACCACTCTAATCCAGGTATAGGCATTTATTGAGATTGATGCCTCTCATGAAGCAGGCTAAGTTCCAAGAGGAATCAGCAACTTCAGAAAAAGCAAGATGGATTTTTATAGGGTAAAGATACTGATTACACAATCAAAATTTATATAGAATATAGGAATGTGATTAATATTAAAAAGGCAGGAAGAGTTTGTTAAGGGATTAGGTAATGGAGGAGGGGTCCCTTCTATGGTTCAGTGGTCAAACATTCTGGTTGTGCTGCCCTCCAATTGGCTAGTTATTGTGGTCCTGTCTGGTCAAGACGGATGATTTAGTTGAGGTTGAGTGCATGGACACACCTGTTTCTGTGGGAATGGGTCTAGCAGCAGTAGCTAGCTAGAGGCAGCGGCTGGGATCCTATCACATGGACACACTTGCTGTTTCTGTGAGAACCATGAGTTCATGGACACACCTGTTGTTCTAGTGAGCAGTGACGCATATGTGAAGAAGTCAGGATATTGAGGTGTGGGGTGAGTGGTTGGGGCAGTGGGCCTGCTGTTCAGTGGGGCCTATAAAGAAGTAGAATATTGGGGCTGGGGGCAGCTTCATTAGGATTCCATCACTATGCATTACTTTTAAAACTGTCCCATTTTGTGCTTCCTTTTGAACTCACTCCTTTTCTCTTTGCATTTTAAAAAAAAATGTTACAATGACCTTATTTTTCGACATCACTTTTGCTATCTCCCATTGAAAAATCAAGAGAAAGAAAGGGGGAATCCTTTACAAAAACAAGCATAATCAAGCAAAATTAATCCATACGTTGGTCATGTCCAAAAATATACGTCCCCGTACCTTGTGTCCATCACTTATCTATCAGGAGGTAAGTAATATGCTTCATCATAGGTAAGAGGGGAATACCGTAGTTATAATTTTCCTAGACTTTTCACAAGAAGTATTTCACTTTACACAAATGGAAGGAGTACCCATACCAATAAGATCACAGATCCATCAAAATATGTTTACATATATATCCAAAGAAGCATCTCCTTCAACATCATTATTTTTAGAATTTACTTTCATTACTGGAATATGGCTAGATAATGGTTCTTTGAAGAAAGACCATTTTTAGTGAACTGATAGAGCACTATGAGTCAATAACATACTATGACACCTGTAGCTTTTCCTTTTTTCACCCAAAAAGCTAATTCAAATTTAGGCTGCATTAAGAGAAGTGTGGTGTCTACAACAAGGTTGGTGATAATCCCACTCTACCCTCCTCTGATGGAACCCTATCTAAAGTGTTCTGTTAGCCTACAAGATCCTTACTACTCGTAGCTACATGGGGCCAGGTGGGAGATAAGTCTTTTGCTATTTCTTCCTGACTCTCTTGGAAACAGCTCCAAATAGTTCTCATGCTTCAACAGCAGAAAGGAAGAAGACTGGGTCACTCCTTTGATATAGCCACAGAGCTAGCAGCCAATCAGGGGGATTCAACCCAGTAATGAGTCAAACATAGATAGAAGCAGATAGAATCCTAGCCACCAGCACATGCTGAAGGCTCCAGTTTATCTCCAGGAATAGCAACTGAGAATGCTCCGAAAGGGGTTTGGTAGAGTGCACCCACTACAAAAGAATGAGATTGACAAGTTGGAGAGTATCCAGAGGAGTATGATTAGAATCATAAAAGATTTTGCATACATGCCATATAAGAATTTGTTGAAGGAACTAGGGTTACCTAGCCTGGAGAGGAAAAGACAGGAGGGATTTATTGGTTGGTTTCATGTTGTCGAAGGGCTGTCATATAAAAGAGGGATTAGATTTGCTCTGCTTGACTCCAGAAGGCAGAACTGGAAACAAAGAGAGCCAATTACAAAGGGTAGATAATGGACCACTAGAAAGGAAAATCCCCTAAGGGGAGTGGACTGCTTCAGTAAGTCATAGATCCCTTTTTACTGGGGATCTTGCCCAAGATCAAACAGCTAGTAAGTAGTAGTAAGAACTAGGATCGTAAGCTTTTAGAGTCAAGAGAGATATTCAGGCCCATCTAGTGCAACTGATTGAACAAGAACCCCCTCTGCAACATGCCCAATAAGCAAGTGGTCATCCAACCCCCACTTGAAGAACTCCAGTGATGGAGATCCGCCACCTCCAGAGGGAATCCATTCCACTTTGGACTCTTTTGTTGTTAAGTCTTTCTTAAGTCAAGTCAAAGTAGGCTTCTTTGCAATTTGACCCATTGCTCAGTTCTCTCTGGGGCCAAGAAGAAAAAAAAACATACCTCCTTTCCCTTCAAATACTTGAAGATAGCTATCATTTCCTCCTCTCCGTCTCCCCCCAATTTTCCCTTCTCTAGATTAAATACTCCTAGTGTCTTCAAATAATCCTCAGAAAAAATGATCTCATTATCCTTCACCAGTCAAGAGGGTCTTCTAATTGCAGCTTACTTTCCACAGCTATTATTGCTTCATTTCCATATCTACAGGACCAGAAGCCTCTAGAGGAGACCCAGCCCCCATGCAGGTGATTGGAACTCTAGGAAAGTCCGTCACTCTCCACCTGGAAATCCCAAGGGGAGAGGAGCTCGAGGACCTTACCTGGAGCAAAGAAGGAACTATTGCTATCGTAACTCCAGGGGAACCAATAAAAGTGATTGATAAAAAAATTAGAGACCGAGTGGAGGTAATGAGCAACAACTACTCCCTACAAATCAACAGTCTGACACTAGAGGATGCAGGAGTCTACAGAGCCCAGATAAACATAAAAGACTCGGATATGACCACCACCAAGGAATATAACCTTCAAGTCTACGGTGAGTATCAAGCACTATCAGGCAGTTTCTATCTAAGGTTTTTAAAACAAGAATTCTATTTCTCTCTAGGAAATAACAGTATTCATGCTGATTGTGAGGCTGCATGTCTCAGAAAGTTACTGTAGTTATGCCAACTGGGGCTGCAGATGAATTGTAAAATGAGAGGGTTGAACTCTATTGTCCCTACTAGTTCTAAATCCCATGATTCTGTCTTCCAAAAGAGAGTCAGATTTTGGCTGCCCAAAAATGGAATGGACAGCTCCTCAAGGTAATGAGCTCTCTATAAGTGGAGTTCTTCAAGTAGAGGCTAACCATTTGGCAGGTATATATTAAACAAGTTTACTATATAGGTTCCAGTTGAATTAGAAGACTGCTGAGGTTCCTTCCAATTTGAAATACTTTGAATCTATTCCCTCTGTCCCCATCACATTCTCAACTCTACAAACAGGGGCTTTGGAGTTGAGGGGTGAATTTTAAAAAGAGGAAGCAGTGGGTGGAGCACCCTGAAGCAACTGGCCTCTACTCATAAAGAAGGAAGTCAAATTAACAGTAAAAATGAAGACCACTCCTCTTTACTTCCTCTACTTCATGAGATTAATCAAACTGAAACTTAAATGAGCCCTATCCTCTAGCTGTTGATTCAGGGCTTCCCTACTCGACTTCCTGGGTCTTTTTTTGCCCTATCTGATGTTTATGTTCCTACATAAGGGTGCTGCCAAATAACCCATTTAATAAAAATAACCGACATTTATAAAGGGCTTTAAAGTTTGCAAAGTGCTAGCACATTATCTCACTATCTCATTTTGAATCTACAATAATCCTTCAAGATAGGTATTACAGGTATATTATTATCATTTTACTAATGAGGAAACTGAGCTTCTCAAAGAGACTAAGTGATTTGGCCACATACTTGGTCACCTAGTTTGTGAGTTTCCAAAGCAAGAGTAAAGCCAGGTTCTCTTGACACCAAACACAAGGCTCTATTCGTTACTGCTTGCCTCCTGAGACTGCCTGGTAGTTCAGTCATCTGTTATCAGGTGACCAATGGGCCAACGGTGGGAAACCTGTGGCCTCAAAGCCAAATGTGGCCCTCTAGGTCCTCAAGTGTGGCCCTTTGACTGAACCCAAACTTCACAGAACAAATCCCATTAATAAAGGATTTTTTCTGTAAAACTTGGCCACAGGTTCTCATCTCTGGTTTAGACCAATCGGTGAAAGAGCATCCTGTGTGCCAGGCACTGCACTAGAATTGAGACTACAAAGACAACAATGAATTATTTTTTCCCCTCGAGAAGCTTACATTCTATTGGAGAGATATTATATACATATATAAATGTATACAAAATATATATAAGATAATGGAAGGGAGGGATAAGGAGGATCAGGAAAGACCTTTTATTGAAGGTGCTCAGGTTGAGTTTTTAATATTGGCTCTACCCATTCAGTAGCTTAAATAGACCCTGCCTATGAATATACTTAGCCCACCATTCTGTTCTACTCAGAGCAGATCCCTTATTTCCCAAGTCAAACCTGGCAACTTCACTGTCAAGGCCTTGTGGGATAGATCTGAAACTTCCCTTTGGACTCACAGCATTCAGCAAGCTCAGCAATGGGAGTAGAAGAGTTTGATTTTTAAAAAAAGATTACAATTGATAGTGACTGATAAGTCATAATGTCAGCTTAACTGTCATATCATGTGACTCTGGGGAGAGTGCACCTCCTGAATCCCAGCTGAGGCATGTCCTTTCACTATTTCTCCTTTCATTCCTTTATAGAGTCACTCCTAGGGGGTGAGCAGAGACAAAACTGGCAGGGAATGGAGGCAGGTGGATTGGATTCCATAATCTTAGCATGATGCCAGTGTCTGCTCTGGGAGGGTGGGGAGAATGATTTGCTGTTTCCTTGGAGATGGGAACAGACTTGGTGAAGCTGTGATACAATGATAAGAACATTGGATTTGGAATCACAAGACTTGGGTGTGAGTCCTATGCCTGCTAGTAACTATCAAGGCAAACTTTGACAAGTCATTTAGTCTAATTCCTCAGTTTCCTCATCTGTAAAATGAAGGTATTGGACTAGATCAGAGGTTCTTAACCTGAGGTCTACATATCCCCAAGGTGTCCTTGGATAAATTTCAAGGGGTGTGTGAACTTGGATGGGGAAAAAAATTACATCTTCATTTTCACTAACCTTTAACTGAAATTTATCATTTCCTTTCATTATGATTTTAAAAAACCAAATGTTATTCTGAGACAGGGTCCAGAGCCTTCACCAGACTGCTAAAGGGTCCATGACGCAAAAAAGGTGAAGAATTTCTGTACTAGATGATCTTTAAAGACCCTTCCCTCTGTATGAGTTTAAATTTTATCTCTCCCCTCACTGCTACCATTATCTCTAAGTAATCAGTTTTTCTTGTGGGGTGGAGGAGGGTTATGGACAATTTGCCTGATTTTCATTGCCCTCATGGTTTAATATTACCTTCCCTCACACAGAGCAGCTCACAGAACCCCAAGTCAGAATGAATTCCACTGTGCTTAAGGATGGACATTGCATTATCTTCTTGATATGTTCTGTGAATGCTAGAAGAAATGATGTGACATATAGCTGGTCACCCTTGGGTCCAAATGCTGCTGTATCCAATGGAGGATCTGTTATCCAAATCTCCTGGAAACCCTGTAATGCTGACTGGAACTATACATGCACAGCCAAGAATCCCGTGAGCTTTAGCACATTTCAAGTCACACCTTCTTGGGATCTCTGTCCAGGTACCATCTCTTTCATTTGTCTTTAGGTGGCTCTCAGCAGCCCCTGAGCAGCTGCAAGGATTTGACCTTAGAACTATTCTCAAGAGATTTAAGAGATTCTGGTCCCCAGCTTAAACCCTGCAAGAACACCTTATGCCAGATGAAGTGCACAACCTTCCAGACATGAATCCCAAGTGTCCTCAAGAAAGTAGCCCTGTCCTCCCCTTTCTTATTCCTGACTCTTCTCAAACAAGTTTCCACATTTCAATAGCTACAAAGATTCCCTAGGCCTAGGAAAAAACAGTGTGGGAACTCAGTGGAACTGCTTGCATAGTTCTCAAAATGATGTCTGCATTAGTTGCCACAGTGCTTTAGCATCTCGGAGGTCACATATCCAAGCATGCACAGAGTGCAGCGGAGAACAAGGAAGAAAACAGCAGTGGAAACTTCCAAGGAGCTAAAGTAGAGATCACAAAAGTCTATGTACAAAATTCTAAAACTCACCTTCTTTGTGCACAAAAGATGCTTCACCATTATTCAGAGCCTATTTCCTCTATATTTGCACACAATTCTAGCAAACCTGGTCCTCTAGTTTCTTAGGCCAGAATAGACCAAAGAAAGACATTGAAAAGATAGTTTGGGTAGGGGTAGGGTGCTGCCAGAGGCAGCAACAATAAATGATCACTGGCAGCTTGACAACAAGGGAAGGGAAAAAAAGATTGTAGAAAGCAGACACCTGAACTCAAAATACATCTTGGGCTATTGGCCAGAGGGGCAGACAACCCATGTATAACTATAGAACCCATTCCCTGTATTAAAACCACACCAAATAGTGGTGTATTTTCACAATTATGTCCTTGATTCTTCTGGAAAATATTAATTTGTGTTCAACATATTCTATTTACAATTAGCAGAGGAATGATACAGGGGTTCACTGGTAGAAGAGTGAGGGAGATGGAAAATGAATGTCTAGAATCAGGGAGGAAGGACTGAAGTTGGGGGAGGGAAGAGGGGTGCCTGAGAGTCCAAAAGGAAGTCACATGGCATAGAAGGCAAAAGATAGAGAAAAGGGCAGGAGCTGAGAAGAGCAGGGAAGGAGGAAGGCCTAGACCTAGCCTGGCCTGACAGTGAAAGAAACAGTTATGAACCACTAGAGACTCTGAATAAGAGCATCTTATTTTTAATTTCATTAACATTTATTAAGCACTTACTATGTGCTACACACTGTGCGAAGTGCTGGGGATACAAATAAGAAAAAGAAAGACAGTCCCTATCCTCAAAGAGCTTACAATCTGATTAGAGGAAGACAATACACAAAAAGAAGTGGGAATGGGGAGGGTGACCTGATACCAGGGGTATCTTGTTCCCTGGAGCTGAAACCAGGCAGAATGGTAGATGCAAAGTAGAGTGAGCAGAAAGTCCAATTTCTGTCCTCTGTAAAGGAAGGCTTTAGGAGGAATTTGGTACTCATCTTTCAGCCCTCCAATCAGAGGAGTGGCTGAGGGAGGTGGTATCCAGGCTTAAGTTAGCAGCATGGTGATGAGATTACAAATGATGAATTTATCCTCACTTCAAACAAAACCAGATCTGGAAAATTACCCAAGGGCCAAACAAAGGAATAAAATGAGTACGAAGGATTTCTTACCCACTATGGCCTGTGAGTGTTCCATGGGAATAGGAATAAAGGGGTAGAGGATAAAGTTAAGTGTCCATGGAGGAAAGGAAGATGAAGATGACTCAGGAATACTCAAGGGCCTGGAGAGCCCTTGAAGCGCTGTACAAAGGGAGCTAATGCTTCAATTTCTAATCTGCCTCTACAGGGCCAGGAACCTCAGAAGGGAACTTGACTCCCACAATAGTGATTGGGACCCTGGGAGACCTGATCACTTTCCCACTGGAGATTCCATCAGGAGTTGAGAGCATTGTCTGGATTTCAAATACTTCTCTTACCAAGACAGAACCAGGAGAAGTGGGAAAGCTGAAAAGAGTCAAGACCCAGAGACCTGATAGAATCAGAGATCCTGCCCGGGACTTCTCCCTGCAAATTCCTAATGTGCAGATGGAGAACCAAGGACTCTATATAGCCCATGTGTGCACCAACTCCTCCAGCATCCCAACAACACACTGGTTTTCCCTGCAAGTCTACAGTGAGTTTCAGGACTAAGACCCTGATATTTAAGATGTTTCTCCAAAAATTTTTCCTGTCTCTGTTGCTTTCCCTTGCTGTCATTCTCAACCCTCTCCCTTTCAGGAAAAATTATATATTTGTATATTGTGTTGTACTTCACACTACTTCACTTAGTTGGCATTTGTTGGACATTCATTGCCCAATATTGCTCCTTACACAGGTCTCTGGTTTGCCTCTGCCTTATTTCCCAATGTTTGTAGCTGTTGCTCACCTACAGGAAATTCCAGAAAACCCATTGTACAGAATATTATCTTTCACAGATAGTGTGGTTGCTACTTGGGACTATGAGCCAGACTTTTAGGGTAAGAGCTCACAGTTCTCAGGGTACTTTCTTCCCAACTACTAGCATAATGTGAAGGAAAAAATACTGGATTCAGTCACTTATCTTCATCTGTAATATGAAGATTTTACACAGATGGTTTCAAAGGTCACTTTTTGGCCTAAATTCTATAATAAAAACTTGTGAGGTAGACAGTGTATATCAGAGGTGGCAAACTCAATTAGAAACAGTAGCCACTAATCTATAGATAAGGATCCCTACAGGCTGCACTTTTAAATGTGATATTTAAAATGTGATATCACTTATATTTTCTTGTATTTTTATTTATTTTGCTAAATATTTTCCAATGAAAATTTAATCTGGTTCAGGCCCATCTTGGGAATGTTATTCCATGTGTGTTGACATTTCTGGTGTACATAGTATTGTACCAGTTAGACAGATGTGGTAACTGAGGCTTAAGGAGGTTAAGTGCCTTCACTCACGAAATTAGTTAGTGTTAGAGCCAGGACTTAAACACAGGTCTTTGGACTCTATGTTCAGTGGACTTTACACTATACAACATGAAAATGCCACTTCATGACTTCTTAAGGTTCAGTACCAAGGAGAATTCCTTATAGACCCAGCCTCCCCCCACAAAAAAACCTATTTAGCTATTGGGGGGAGGAGGAGTGAGTGGGAGAGGTTCCTCACTAATTCTTTCTCTTTCATTACTTTCCCAGGACTTGGGAAGAGTAGACATTGTTGAGGCAGGGAAGATTTGGGTGTATAGCAGAGAATTAGAGGATTTTAGATCTAGAGCTGGAAGAGATCTCAGGGACCATCTAGTACAGACTCCTTATTTTACAGATTAGGAAATCATGGACCAGAAAGGTTAAAACATTTTCATGAAGTCACACAGGCTGGGCTGGGATTGGGACCAAGATCATCCAACTCCAAATTCAGCGCTCACACTGCCTTTCACTCTGTGATGTAAAGAAAACAGCAACTGTCTGCATGTTGGGAGGACTGGATTCTATCCTAGTTCTGCCACTAACAAGTCTGTCCCATGTCCTCTCTGGTACCCAGCTTCCTCATCAATGAAATATGGCTAGAGGATCTCTAAGCTCCCTTCTTGACCTGAAATCCTGACCTTGCATTTGACAAATGTAAAGACTTAAGTTTTGGGGATAAGAATTCATTATTTGGTAAAAATTGTTGGGAAAACTGGAAAGCAGTCTGACAGAAATTGGGCATAGACCAATATCTTTTTTTTTTTTTTTTTTGCTTTTTGGCAGGGCAATTGGGGTTAAGTGACTTGCCCAAGGTCACACGGCTAGTACATGTGTCAAGTGTCTGAGGCCGGATTTGAACTCAGGTCCTTCTGACTTCAGGGCTGGTGCTCTACTGACTGCGCCACCATAGACCAATATCTTACATCATTTACCAAGAAATTTAATGCTTTATAAAATTCATGAAAGAAAAAGTCAGATTGTGGAGTAGGTAACCGAGGAGGTGATGAAGGCCAAAGGGAAATGAAAAAAGCAGGTTCCCCCAGTCAGGAAAGCTTGCCTAGGTTTTAGTTTTGTTTATGTGCTTATTATGTTTATTGAGTCTTATAGAGAGAGCCTTTCCTGTCAAAGGAGAAGTTTGCCTTACTGATATGTTTATTCTCTCCTTTTTTTAAAACCAGTTGCTCTTCGGTATGTAGGGCTAAAAAGCAGCATGATATAATGAAAAGTTCAGTGACTTTATTATGCTCGTGTGGGAATTTGTTTTTCTGGACCACACATGTTTATACGGGATTTTATTCCATTTATTTTTATTTGCTCAGTTTGGGAGGAGGACTAAAGAAACAAATTGTAAAGGCTCATAAAATATGCATATGCATTTTCTTTTTAAAATGAAGGCATTGTATGAGATGGCTTTTGAGATGCTTCCCAGCTCTAGAATTTTGTCTACATCCTAAGGCAGCCTCTTCTACATTCTGTTAGCAAGTAGGATCTAGACCTGGATTTGAACTTGGGTCTTTTTGACTCCAGGTCCAGCACTCTGTCCAGGCACTCCTTAGCTGTCCATGTTTAATTCTCTTTTGTGTTCTCCTATGTATGAGGCATCCCATAAGTCTTAGTTCATAGTTCAGTTTTAGCATTTAATAGTATATGGGAATGTCCATTTTATTTTTCATTTAAGAGGAAACTAAGCGTCACAAGGGACTTGGAAGGGATAGGTCCAGAATCAAGAAGATGAGTTCAAATCCAGCCACAGATTCAGCCTCAAATGTAGCAAGCAGCAGCAGCAGCAGCAACCACAATATCAGTAACAGTAGTGATAGCAGTAGCAGCAACAGTATCAGTAACAGTAACAAGTGGAGGTGAATGATGACTTTTATGGTACATTGTTGCAATATTCCTGAACAAGTCCAGGTTAGATTATATAATTCTTGAGGTCATTTCCAACTCTAAAATTCTATGACTTTGACAGAGAAAATAGCAAACTGCAGCATGGCAGGACTTCTAAAAAAAGTTTTCAAAATGTCTGTGGCAAGAGTTTCTAAGATACCGATATTGATAAGAAAGGAATAGAACAGGGAATTTGGCCCAGCCCTCCTCACGAGACTATGTCTTTTCCCCTCACACAGAGCAGCTAAAGAAAATTAAAGGTACCGTGAGCTCGAGGACCAATGAGAACCAAACTTGTACCATCACAATGACCTGTCAGGTGCAGGACAACAGTTATGGAGACAATGTGACGTACAGTTGGACACCCCTTAGGGAAAGAGTCTTTGGGTTGCATGAAGGGCCTGTCCTCAGTGTCTCTTTGAGACCTGGGGACAATAAAGTGAACTACACCTGTACAGCCAGGAATCCCGTCAGCAACAGCTCTTACTCCTTCCCAGCTTGGCAGCTCTGTCCAGGTAATTCTGTCTACTATGGTCTCTCCCCTGCCCCCACCCTTAACCATCTTTGCTTCCTTAGATGTTCCTATGGACTAGGGCAGTGAGGCTGACAATTACTTAAGAGTCCAGTGAGCAGCAGGGGGTGGGGAGGGGGGAGAAAGAGTGAATATTATAGGAAATGCGGTATTTTATAGTAGAAAGAATCCTGGGCCAGAGGTCAGAAGACTTGGATTCATTTCCTGACACTATTACTTACTATTTGGATGATCTTGATTAAATCAATCCATTCTGGGTCTGTTTTCTTTTCTTTTTTTTTTTTTTTTTTTTTTTTTTTTTTGCTTTTTGGCAGGGCAATCGGGGTTGAGTGACTACTTGCCCAAGGTCACACAGCTAGTACATGTGTCAAGGGTCTGAGGCCGGATTTGAACTCAGGTCCTCCTGACTCCAGAGCTGGTGCTCTACTCACTGTGCGGCCTAGCTGCCCTGGGTCTGTTTTCTAATATGCAAAGTGAGGCACTTGGACTGAATCAGAGGTTCTTAACCTTTTTTGTGAAGACCCCTTTGGTGAAATCTACAGAACCCCTTTTCAGAATAATATTTTTTAAATGCATAAAGATAGGGAAGATAAAAATACATAAAATAATAAGATACAGACAGAAAATAATTATATTGAAATAAGTAATCCCTACCCCAAAGTTCACTGGTATGGAACACTCTCCTTATTGGTGGAGTTGAAGACCCTGCCTATATAAGAGGTGACTCAGAGTTGGTGAGAAGTAAGAGCTCCAGTCTTTTGCAGTCTCATTCAAATTCCCTTTGGGGAATCATTAAGTGGGATTTTTTTTCCTGAGTGAGTCAGCTTCAATTTGGAGAGAAAAGATGGAAGAGGCCAACCCCAATTCAGGTTGCTGAACTGGGAAGACATGAGAGGAGCAGGCAGTCTCCATCATGTCTTATTTCTAGCTTGTTACTTAGAGACTTTCCTTGGGTGAAATGAAGGACATTTTTGGTTGAGCTGAATTACCTCATTCTCAGTGGGAGAACTTCTTCATTCTGTTTTATCTGGCACATATCTTCCTATGTTTACCTTCTCTGATGTCTGTTTTGCTATGATTTTGATAAATGGGTTTCTTTGCTGTTTGTGATGTATGTTCAATGTGGAACTAGTATTAGGTGGGAAAGGGGTCAAGAATTACCTATAGAGCTTAAGGTCCCTCTTCCCCTCAAAATGAAAAAAAATGATCAAAAGTTAGACAGAACCAAATCATATCTCCTAGACAATATTTAGGGGAGCACCTAGATGTACTTCTAGTTTGGTACTTCCTCTCTCTGAGGAGAACAGAGTGGTAGCCTCCAGCCCCAAAATCCAGTTTCCCCTCCTGGCCGTAATGAAAGTCTCCCTTAGAAAAGGATGGGGGTAGAGAAGAAGGTAGAGATGTCTATTCTGCCTCCTTTTGAGTCATACAGGGACAACCCTCCTTGCCACATGGGAGCCTATCTATATATGTGGGGTCTACTGCCTTCCTTAAAAATATTATCAAAATATTTTAAGGTAAGTTCACGGATCTTAAATCAAGAACACTTGGACTAGACAATTGCCAAGGTATAATCCATCTCATGAGAACAGGACCTATAGTAGGAGCTGTGGGGATGAGAAGGACAGATTATAAATTGAAGAGGAGAGAGGGTTCTATGGATATTGTCAGAAAGAGGTCCTGATAGAGCCCTACCCTAAAAAGCCTGAATTTGGCAGAGGGGGCCAGAGCCCAGGAAACTGAAATATTCTGACTCTGTGACCAACCTTGAGCATCCCCAAAGGCACTTATTTCACTTTCTTTTTCAAGAGTCTAAGAAAAACAGAAAGGCCTGGTTGGCACTCCTTGGGCTTCTTGGACTGCCAGTCCCCTGCTGGTATGTTTGGAAAAAGAAGAGACGAGGTAGGTATAAAGGCTAACAAAATGTACATTTCTTTCTTTGCCCACCTTTGCCTATTTGTCTTGGAATATCTTTACCTCTATGAAGTAACTTAAGACTTCAGAATTATTCTCCCTTCCCACATTCTTTACTTTCTCCTTGTCCTGAGATTGGGCAGGTGGGGGGGGGGGAAGGAATAGAGGAAAGAGTTGTGATTCTCTGTGCTTTACTCAGGACAGTACCAAATTCTGATCTATCCTCCACTTTTGTGTTCTTATCACTACTCTATCTGGAAATACCAGGTCTTCTACTTCTTCCTGAGTTCTATATCCCTCCCTATGTCCCCATCTCCTTTTTATACTCCCTTGCTCATCTATTTCACTACTAGACTCTATTAGACTCCAGAAAAATCTGGAGAGTGAAGAGGAAACCCCTCTCTCTTTATGATTCTTTTGGTTAAATATAATTTTTATTTTTCCCAGGTCACTGTTTTGATTGCTGCCGTACCCAAACCCAGAGTGGGACCCCTGAAGAATTACCAGGTAATGACACTAACTTGAAGGGTAGTGTGCTTGCTATGCTAGGGAGAGGTTTACAGGAGGTAGAAGAGGAGGAACAAGCATTTGTTAAGTACCTACTGTGTGATAGGCACAAATAATATCTCCTTTAATCCTCACAACAACCCTAGAGGTAGGTGCTATTATTATCGTCCCCATTTTACAGAATAGAAAACTAAGACAAACAGAGGTTAACTAACTTGCCTAGGATCACAAAGATAGCAAGTGTCTGAGTCTAGATTTGAACTCAGATCTTCCTGCCTTCAGACTCAGGGCCCCATCCAATGTCCCACCTAGCTGCTAGAGGGAATGGACCTTCTGGGGAAAGGTTATTTGGAATCTTAGGACTTTGATATGGCTGGGCAACATAAGATGTGAATGGTGACATGGGAGAGAATTGTGACTTGAGCATATCTGTTCACTGAAGGCACTATAGTGCCCCTTCACAGGAATACCTACTGGCCCCTCACAATTTCCTTTGTTGGAAAACTCAACAAATATTCACCAAGTTTTTATTATGTACAATTCACTGTGCTGAGTGTTAGGGACTTAAAAGCAGAAATCAAACAGTTTCTTACCTCAAGATACTTATATTCCATTGGGGAGCTACAACATGTAAGCAAATGTGAAATCATTTGAAGAGGGAGGAAAAAAATAATTGGAAGGATCAAATCCATAGATAGAATTGAGTGGGTCCATGAACTTGGATGGGAAAACAATGGCATTTTTATTTCAATATAATTGCTCTCTTTTGTAATCCTATAGGTTTTATTTTATGCATTTAAAAACATAGGTTCATAGGCTTCACTAGATTTTCAAAAGGGGTCCGTGACACACACAAAGTATTTAATAAACCCCTGTGCTAAATAAAGCAGGTTCCTTGGGTATGAGACTTGGAAACTGCTGGACAGGTCCCTGGAGCTAAGGCTTAAAGGAAGATGTAGAGACAGGCTGGCCTAATGTTTAATAACTGCTGGGGGTGGGAGGAACATCCTTCACAACACACTTTTAAGCTTAATCTGAATTATTAATGTTTTCTATTTTATTAAGTCAAGACAACTAAAAAATAATCCAAGCCCTTGATTTATAGCATTTGCAAATTTCCAAGGTATGATTGTTCGCACTGAAAATTTAACAATTGGCTTCTCTTGGGCCAATCTGAGTTGGCTGTGGTATACCACAGGAGATAGTGAGTGATCCTAAGATGGGGAAATGCGAATAATGGGGCACAACTTGAGGGAATGAATGGAGATCAGAGGGGGAATGTTAATTTTAGCAAAACAGAAGATAATACAGTTTGGCTGAAATGGAGGCTGCATGAAGCATGGTAATGTGATGAATGAAAAACCTGAGAGACAGAATTTCTGGGTAATTAATAATCAATTTATTAATTAGGCTAGCTGGCAATCAATAAATTAATGGTCAGTGGTTTTTCTTGGCAACCAAAGACAAATCCATAGAGACACTGAGTGCCTTAAATGCCTTTGTAAAAGAGAATGCCCCTGACAAGTGAAAATCAACCCTGACCAGTGGACATTTAATGAAGAGGTGGGCTAGGAGTCTTCAGGTCTTCCTGCTGAGAATGTGATTTGGTCATGAGACTCAGCTGCCTCCAGCCATCTGGACAGGAGAATCCATCTCCATCCAGATCAAGTGATTGGATATGGAGGGAGGGGTGAGCAAGTGGGAAGAGTCAAGGTTAACTAGAAGATTAATAATCTGAGTAACTGAGAAGATGATGGTATTCAAGAGAGACAGAAAAGTTTGGAGTGGGGATAGGTGTAGGGTGGGGGAATAATGAATTCTGTTCTGGGCATGTTGAATTTGAATGCTAATGCAACTTTCAGGTGGAGATGTCCAGCAGTCATTTGGCAGCCTGAAGTTTAGGAAAGAAGTTAGGACTGGAAATGTAAATGTGGGGGTCATGTGCACAGAGATGATCATTGAACTGGTATGAACAGATAAGATCACCTAGAAAGAATAAAAAGGGAAGAGGACCCAGGACAGAACCATATGGAGATCTGTCACTTAAGGAGTAGAAGATGTACCAAAAAAGTGGACTGCAAAAGGGTCAGACAGGTAGAAAAAGAATTAGGAAAGGGCAGCATCAAAGAAGCCAGTGGAGGAAATAATTGAAGAGGAAGAAGTGGTCGATAGTATCCAGCGCTGGATAGGTGTGAAGAAAGATGAGGACTGATAAAAGGCCACCTGATTTATAAATCAGGAGACCATTGGAAATCTTAGAGAGCATAGTTTCATTATAGTATTGGGATTAGAAGCCAAATTACAAAGAAATAAAAAAGCAAGTGGTTTATGAAGAAATAGAGGCAGAAAGTGCAGACAGTTTTTTTCTGGGAATTTAACAGAAAAAGGTAGGAAGATATTGAGCAATAATTAGAAGAAATATCAGGTTCAAATGAGGGGTTCTTGGTTTTTTTTAAAGGAAAAATGAGGCAAATTATATTTTTGTTGTTTTCTGTATGTCAAGAGGAAACTCTCAATAGCTAAGAATCGACTGCAGATAGGAGACTGGATTCATTGGACAAACTCCTGGTGAGGATGGGAAGGGACCAGCTAACAGACATAAGCTCTTTCGAATCTAGCTCAAAATTCCACTATATGTAGTACCACTGGGCAAACTGGTATCCCAGGAATCTTCAAGTTTTTCCAACTCAGACCAAATTTTGTCCCCAAATGTTCACCTCTTCAAAAAGGAAACCAACAGGGGAATAGAGGAAGAATGGGATGGAGTGCTATTCCCTTGGCTCTATAAAGTAGGGGTTCTTAACCTAGACTCCATGGA
Organism: Trichosurus vulpecula; assembly: GCF_011100635.1. Lineage (NCBI taxonomy): Eukaryota > Metazoa > Chordata > Mammalia > Diprotodontia > Phalangeridae > Trichosurus > Trichosurus vulpecula. Next base: position 155,572,253 of record NC_050576.1, on the reverse strand, counting down.
TTCTCAAGAGGTCCATGGATAGGTTTCAGTGGGTCCATGTATATTAGGAAGGCAGAATTTATGATTTCAAAGAGAATCTCATATGTGCCTAAAAGGTCCGGAACCGCAGGATATAAGGAATTCTCTAGGCAGAAGGCAGGAGAACTAAAGCATGTATTTACACTCCACAGTAACAATCCCACAAACCAGCGTACCTATTTTGATATTTTCATCAAAAGCTTCCAGGCCCAATAAGTCCGCCTCACAAGAGTAACTAGGAGGCCACAGAGAAGCGAGATGGTATAAGGCAAAATCGTATACATGCTTCCCCTCTACGGTAAGAAGATTACCCACTAGCCTCTAGTCAGCTCTGCTACCGGCAGCTCAGCTTCGGCTGTAGGCGTCTCTGGCTCCAACCGGAAAAGGAAAGGAGGATCTTCAAGCTGTCCTCTCCCCTCTTATAGAGTTTTCGACATCATCAAGCGCCGCCTGAACGGCCAGGGCCGATTGGTTCTTGACTTGGCCCCTCCCCCAGCGTAGACCACGTTAACACACCTCCCCTCAGCCAGCGCCACGACTCATCACACAGGAAGCTCTGGTCCTGCCCCGGAAGAGCAAGCCCCAGCGTCCAGGGAAGCTCAACGAGGCAAGCTGAGTCATTCAAAGAAAACAAAGTCCATTCTGGCTACACTCCACCCCTCACAATGTTCTAGGATGCACAATCCAATCATAATTCAAATTAAATTATATATCCTAGAACATTGTGATCCAATTATGCAGGAAACTAAAACATATCATTCACAATAAAGCAAAACATATCACTCAGTGACATTCCCAAATATTGGTTTACGATTCAAATGTGATCCACCCCTAGATCCCAGCCAGATAATCTCTTCAATCAATCATCCCAAAATAATTATTAATCATTTAAATGTCCACCCCTAGATCTTTGTATCCATTACATAGGATCAATAATATCATAACAATAAAACAATATAGCAAGGATAACACAAAATAAGTACACAGAACACTATCATCATTCCCCCCCTCAAACAATTGGGGCTCAAAATCTTGGGGTAATGGGTGAAGGTCTCATTTTCCATAGCTTCTTCTTGCTGAAATTGGATGTAGAGGTGTCCCTGCCCCAAAGAGTCCCATTCCAGAGTTCAGTTCTTTAGGAGCTGGCAGGAATTCCAAGAATGCTATGTACTTAGGCAGTCACCGGAAACTGCAGGGTGCTTAAACCTGCAGGAGACAGAACTAGCGACAAGGTTAACTAAAACAGAAAACAAAAAGAGTAGGCAAGTATGGGCTATTATCCTTTAAATAAAATCATCTCCAGTTTAGTTGAAATTTCAGTTATGCAGAGATCCAATATCAGAGCCAAACTCAGATGGGAAATGTTTCTTTTTAAACGGAACACAATGAGGAAACTAAGCCAAGAAGATCCCACCCTAGATGGAGACCAGGATTGTCCTCCCAGCCTTTCCCCAGATGTACAAGGGAAACCAGGAGGATCCCATCCTAGATAGACTAGGATTGTCCTCCCAGCCTTTCCCCAGATGTACAAGGGAAACCAGGAGGATCCCATCCTAGATAGACTAGGATTGTCCTCCCAGACTTTCCCCAGATGTACAAGCTTTTATCCGTTAATCACACAAAGTCACCTTCCCTCTGAGTGGCTTGTGTCAATTACCAGCATCAGCCATACCTGTGGGGTCCGTGAATCTAATATTATAGCCCTATTCACGGTAAAATATATGGTTCAGGGGTACAATTTGGTAATTATCTTCCCCTGAATAGACAACTGTTACAGTGTTGTTCTTCCCATGGGCTATGACTTCTGCAGCCTTTGGAATATCATCTGGCTTCCGTTTTACCCATACCTTAGCTCCCAACTTTATTCTATCAATGGAGCAAGCCCCTTTTGCCCCTCTAGTAGTTATTCTGGGAGGAGGGTCAGTTTTCACAAAGGGTATTTTTTCACAGGGGATAATAATCACTTGAACTATCCTATCATTCCTACCAAATTGTACAGGTTTTTCACCCAAATTCTGGAGTGTCACAACAATTTCTTTTTGATAATTCGAATCTATCACTCCAGCCAATACATGTACTCCTTGAGCTGCTAATCCTGGTTTAGGTAATATCCGTCCAAAATGATTCTTGGGGATTCTCATACATACTCCAGTAGGGGTTTTTCTTATCTCTTTCCTATTCAACCTAAAATTCTCTATACAATGTAAATCATATCCTGCTGAACCAGGTGTTCCTGGACATGGTAGGGGAACATCTTCCCTCACAGTCCAAAATTCAATATTTTGGATCTCACGTGTTTGCTGTTCTCTAATCTGCAAATTTGGGGTCATCATTCTGGCTAGAGGTGTACTCCCCCCTAAGGGCCTATTATTCAAATTACGTAAGGCAATAGACAAATTATCCTTCCAATGTAGATATGAATTATTAGAGCTTAATTTTCTCAGCTGTTCTTTCAACAATCCATTCATTCTTTCAATCAGCCCAGATGCTTGTGGGTAATATGGAATATGATATATCCATTCTATATTATTCAACACACAATATCTTTTCACTTCTTTGCCCTTGAAATGTGACCCATTGTCACTTTGAATCTGCATTGGGGTTCCATAGTATAAACTTACAATATCTAGGGTTTTACAGGTGTTTTTCTGAGTTGCATCCTTATAAGGACAAGCCACTAGGACACCTGAATAGGTGTCAACACACGTACATACATATTTACATCCTTTATCCTGGGGTAGTGGGCCAATATAATCTATCTGCCAAATTTGGGCTGGAACTTTTCCCCTTGCTATTTCTCCAGTTACTATCCTAGGAAGAGTTCGTTCTTTTTCTAATTGGCATATACAACACCCCTCTGTTATTTGTTTTAACAACGCATGAGAGATACTGATACCTCGATCCTGTGCCCATCGGTGGGTGGCCTGGACCCCTAAATGGCCGGAGGTCTGGTGGACCCATCTCGCTAAGGCTAAGTCATCAGTTGGAGTTGGAGTAGGGACAATACATTCAGTGGCAATCTTTGCTAGTCGATCCGCGTGTGCATTGTACTCACGCTCTGGTGTGGTCAGGGTCGCGTGAGCATCAACATGAAAAACTGACAAATCCGTAACCAAAGACATGTCCCATATACTTTCCCATAACTCTTTACCCCAAACTTGTTTGCCATGAATCTCCCAATTCTGATTCCTCCATATAGGCATCCAAGTAGCTAATCCATTAGCTACCGCCCATGAATCAGTAAATATATGACACTGTCCTCCCTTCTCCATTCTGATGGCCTGATGTACTGCCATCAGTTCAGCATATTGGCTACTTCCCCCTATCCCAGAACTTTCCAGAGTTCGCCTAGTACAGGGGTTATAGGCTACTGCTTTCCAATGTCTCTTCTGTCCTAAATATTTTGCTGTCCCGTCAGTAAACCAAGCGTGTTTCTTCTGTTCTACACTTAGTCCATCATACCCATTATTCCATTTCACTAAGGATGGCACAATCTGTTGCTTAGATTCAATGGGTTTTTCATTTCTCTCAGTGCCAATGTTCGCCACCGATTCATGTAAAGCAGAAACTCCACTTTTGCCTGCTCTGGACCTATTCTGAATATACCACTTCCATTTGATTATGCTCGCCTCTTGTGCATGTCCAATTCTGTGAGAAGCTGGGGTACTCATTACCCAAGTCATAATTGGAATTCCAGGCCTTAATATCACTTCATGGCCCAGGGTTAGTTGCTCAGTTTCTACTAAAGCCCAATATGCAGCTAACAGCTGCTTCTCAAAAGGTGTATACTGCACTCCAGATGAGGGCAGTTTCCTTGACCAAAAGCCTAAAGGTACACTTCGGCTCTGTTGTTTTTGCCACAGACTCCAATTGGCATAGTCATCTTGTACAGTCACTTGTAACTCCACTGGCCCATTTTGCATAGGCCATAAGTCCAGAGCTAATTGTATAGCAGCCTTTGCTTCCTCAAAAGCTCTCCTTTGTTCAAGGCCCCAGTCGAATTCATATTTCTTTCTGGTGACTTTATACAAGGGTTTTAAAATCTGTCCCAAATGTGGGATGTGGTGTCTCCAATAACCAAATAGCCCTATGAACTTTTGGGCCTCTTTCTTATTAGTAGGGGTGGGAAAATCCTGAATTTTTTGTCGAGCTTGTGGGAGAATTTCTCGCAGTCCTCTATTCCACTGTATCCCCAAGAATTTTACAGTTTGAGCTGGCCCCTGAACCTTTGCGGGGTTGATTTCCCATCCTTTGCTTTTCATATGGTCAGTTAATAATGCTAAACTCTCCTCCACTTCTTTTATATTCTTTCCCTGTATCATGATATCATCTATGTAATGTGTAAGCTGTACACCAGGTAGCTTTAATTCATCCAAATGCTCAGCTACAATCCTGTGGCAAATAGTTGGGCTATGAATATATCCTTGTGGCAGGCGTGTAAATGTATACTGTCGGCCTTGCCAAGTAAAAGCAAACTGGTTCCATTGCTTGGGGTCTATTGGGATCGTAAAGAAGGCATTGGCCAAATCAATAACTGCATACCAAGTCCCTTCATGTTTTTGTATTCTCTCTATTAAAGTAACTGTGTCTGGAACAGCAGCATACAAGGGAGGAGTCACTTTGTTCAGCTGTCTATAATCTACTGTCATCCTCCATGTCCCATCTGACTTTCGGACTGGCCAGACAGGGTTGTTCCATTGAGTAGTTGTAGGAACTAACACTCCTGCCTCAACACATTCTCTTATAGTGTTGGCAATTTCATCTTGCCCACCTGGCACACGATATTGCCTCAAAGTAATTACTTCAGAAGGTTCGGGCAAAGTGATTGGATCCATCTTGATTTTCCCCACTAAGACTGCATTAATGCCTATTTTCCTCACAGCAAATTGGTATTTCCCTTCAGGTAAATTTAAGGTCATACCCTTCAAAATGTCTATTCCAATGATGTATTCAGGAATAGGCACAATAACCACACTATATTCTTTCTTGGGCAACTGTCCAATTTTCATCATCAATTTAACTTGTCTGGCTGATATTTCAGTCCCTCCTAGTCCTGTGATGGTAATAGGAGTTCCATGGCTGAATTTGTCTGGATTCCCATAGATAAGGGTGGCCTCGGCCCCAGTATCTATTAATGCCCTAGTTACTGTACTTGACCCATTTTTCCAATATATGGTCAAGTTAATGTGAGGTCTGCAATCCAGCTTACGTATTTCCTTAATTTGGGCTGGGGCCTGGCCTGTTTCCTAGTATTCCCTAGCATGTGATTCACTTGGGTATGAAGGTTCAACATCTGTAGCATTTGCAGGAGCAGTTCTGATTTCCCTATCTCTCCTGTTATCGAGTCCTTTATCTCGGTACATCCTGTACAATTCATTGGTTGGAATGCCATCTATCATTTCAAAACCCACCCCTGATCTCAATAGAGCAGTGAACATTTCTTTTCTTGTCACTCCATTTTGGCGCCAAGTTTGCTGGCTGTTCACCCTTCTCTCTCGAGGAGATCTGTCCCTTCCCCAGTCTCCTAAGTCATGTAACTGTAAAATCTTATTTATCACCTCTGTAAGATGGCTCCCTACTTCCCCAAGTAACAGATTCAAAATTAGTTGTTTATAAGCAGGGGGAGCTGTCCTAATTATTAAATTCCTATGAGGGATTCCTATGGGATCATTGTAATATTTGTCTGCAGTTCCTGTCATAATAGCAGTCTTCATTACCTCCTCCTTTAGTCTCATGATACAATCTTTAAGTGAATACCAGGGTCTGTGCTCAGTGGGCCACATAGAATCATTAGTATATCTCTTATTGCATCCCGCAGCAGCTAATGCCAACAGAGTAGTCCTGCTAGCATCATCTCCTCGCTGATGATGTTCCCTAAAAGCTTGCTGAACTAGAGGATCATGGCTGATACCTATGAATCTCATACAGTCCCTCTTATCTACTAATATTCCACCGGCCCCTTGATCACTGAGTCTTACCATCCAAGATATTAATGGCTCTCCTACTCTTTGGCTGAATCTACTCAAAATATCTGTGACCTCTTGTGGTGAGAAATCTTCCTGAAATTCCCTCGTAACTAAATTGCCACCTCTGGTTTCTGTCCTCCTCCTCTCTACGGGACGAACGCTTGTCTGAGTATTTAACCATCTCCCATTTTCTGTGCGAGGGATGTCCTGAACCCTAGTAGCGTTTTCTGTCTCAGCCCCTAACACTGTCTCATTTTCCCCCCACTCACTTCCCCTGCCACCATGGCAAGGACAAAGCAGGCAGTCAGGCTTGGTCTGGGCTGAGTTGGGATGTACTCTTGGCTTATTTGGCCTCCTGTTGCTCCTAGCCACATTAATAGAAAAGTTCTCATCTGAGTCAGTGGGTTCTTGAGCAGCAATTTGTTCTCCTGCTATCTGAGATTCCCGTTCTTGCTGTGGGGTAGGAGTGCCCCCATCTCTTTCACTTAATCTCAATCTTTCATATACTAGCCGGTAGGCTGATAACACTATCCAGCTTTGCCTAGATAGCGATGCCCCTGACTGAATCCCAACCTCTTGTAAACACCTTTCCAAATCCTTAGGATCTCCTCTCTGTAGCCTTGGTTCCCAGTTTTCACAGGGTCCGGCTTTTTTAGCCAATTCCTTTGCTAAGGAGGAATAAAAAGGATCCTCCCACCCTGGGATATTCATCTCTTCCTCTGAAGTTCTTCTGCTTCTGAACAGAGATCTTATATCTAGCAATCCCATCCACTTCGTCGCCAAATATATTAGGAAGGCAGAATTTATGATTTCAAAGAGAATCTCATATGTGCCTAAAAGGTCCGGAACCGCAGGATATAAGGAATTCTCTAGGCAGAAGGCAGGAGAACTAAAGCATGTATTTACACTCCACAGTAACAATCCCACAAACCAGCGTCCCCATTTTGATATTTTCATCAAAAGCTTCCAGGCCCAATAAGTCCGCCTCACAAGAGTAACTAGGAGGCCACAGAGAAGCGAGATGGTATAAGGCAAAATCGTATACATGCTTCCCCTCTACGGTAAGAAGATTACCCACTAGCCTCTAGTCAGCTCTGCTACCGGCAGCTCAGCTTCGGCTGTAGGCGTCTCTGGCTCCAACCGGAAAAGGAAAGGAGGATCTTCAAGCTGTCCTCTCCCCTCTTATAGAGTTTTCGACATCATCAAGTGCCGCCTGAACGGCCAGGGCCGATTGGTTCTTGACTTGGCCCCTCCCCCAGCGTAGACCACGTTAACACACCTCCCCTCAGCCAGCGCCACGACTCATCACACAGGAAGCTCTGGTCCTGCCCCGGAAGAGCAAGCCCCAGCGTCCAGGGAAGCTCAACGAGGCAAGCTGAGTCATTCAAAGAAAACAAAGTCCATTCTGGCTACACCATGAACTAAAAACATTACACTTTTATTTCAATGTAATTGGTTTCTCTTGTAACCCTATGTGTTTTTTTATACATTTAAAAACATCAGTCTAAGGAGGAATCAATAAGTTTCACCACACTTCAAAGGAGGTCCATGACACACACCAAAAAGTTAAGAACCCCAGGACAAAAGCAAGCTCTTCTGGTGTAAAACTCAGAAATTGCTGAAAAGCTTCAAAGCAACAGAGATCAATGAGATCTGCTCCAAGACAAGGAGTCCTATATCCTGGTGTTACTCAGGGAGAGCAGGAACAAAGTGGAAAGAACAAGGCTGTCCCCACTCGCCTCTCAGCACTCTGGTTTAGACTGAGATCCTCATGAGAAGACCTTAAGCTTAACAGGATGTCAGCGATGCCCATAATACTCTAAATAGAAGAGAGATAGTCACAGGAGGAGATGGTACTCTAGAAGTCTGAATATCCAAATCAAGGGCAGGGGTGGGGGGGAGAATGATATCCTCAAAACCAAAGTCATTTTCCTTTCCCCAAAACCAGCTGTTCCTTCTCACTTCCCTGATTGTGCTAACAGCACCACCATCCTTCCAGGCTTAAAACCTAAGGGTCATCTTGGACACTCCCTCTCCTTTGTACTCCACATCCAATATGTTGCAAGTCCTGTTGATTCTACTTCCTCCATATCTCTTTTATTCATTGCTTCCTTTCAATTCTTACAGACATCTCACTACCTCCTTTGGACTATTGCAATTCTCTCCTAATCAGCTTCCCCACTTCCAGTCTTGTTCTGCTCACAGTGATCTTCCTAAAGCAAAAATTAGCTCAATTTAGTCCTCCATTTAAACACCTTCCATGGACACTTTGTAAATCACAAAGATTCTTTGAATGAGAACGTTATTGTTGCTGCTGTTAACAGACAGCTTTTTAAGATAGAGAGCTGGCCTCAAAGCCAAGAAGATTTGGATTCAAGTCCCATCTCTGATATATAATTGACCGTATAACTCTGGGAAAGTCACTTAATCTCTCAATACTCTAGTTAACTCTCTAAGGCTTTTTATATGTCACAGAAAAGGTGCCCATCTGCATTGGCAGAGAGCGTTTTCTCACCTGAGAATTCCCCGTACAAATGTAATTACAAGTCCAATTCCAATTCTTATTATTGTTAATTATGAACTTTCTGCCTACCAAATAAAGTCCAAATTCCTTAGTTTGGCATTCAAGGTCCTTTCCCATATATCTCCTACTTACCTTTCTAATTAACTGTTCTCCTATTCCCACCTTTGCTCTAAATAAAACAACTGCCTCATGGTTTCCTAAACATATCCCATACATTTCAGCTTATGCTCGTATACTTAACAATACCCAGAATGTTCTTCCCACCTTTTTCTACCTTTGGAGTCCTCCTTATCCTGTAGCTAACAGCCTGAAAATTACCTCCTCCATGAAACCTTCCCTGAAGCCCTATACTTCCCACTCCCTCCTAGCTACAAGCAACCTCTGCTCTGTGGAACTTTCTTTTTTAAAAAAAAATATTTGTTTTTAACATTCATTGTTTTTAAATTTTGAGTTCCAATTTCTCTCCATTTCTCCAACCCCTTCTCCATCCATTGAGAAGGCAAGCAATGTGATATCAATTGTACAAGTGAAGTCATGTAAAACATTTCTGTATTAGTCATGTTGCAAAAAAAGCAAGAAACATAAAGAAAATGAAACAAGTATGCTTCAATATATACTTAGAATTAATCAGTTCTCTCTCTCTTTGGAAGAGGACAGCATTTGCCACCATGGGTCCTTTAGAATTATCTTGGCTCATTTTCTTGATGTCTTTCAAAGTTGATCATTATTACAATATTGCTGTGTGTGTACAGTGGTCTCCTGGTTCTGCTCACTTCACTTTCTATCAGTTCATGTAAGTCTTTCTAGGTTTTTTTTTTCTGAAACCATCCCCCTCATCATATCTTAAGGCACAATAGTATTCCATCACAATCATGTACCACAATTTGTTTAACCATTCCCCAATTGATAGGCACACTCTCAATTTCCATTTCTTTGCCACCATGAAAAAACCGCTATAAGTACATTTGTACATATAAGTCCTTTTCCCTTTTCTTTGATTTCTATAGACCTAATAGTGGTATTGTGGGGTCAGAGGATACGTAAAGTTGGTAGCCCTTTGGTTATATCTCCTGAAGGGTTGGGCCAGTTCACAACTACACCAATAGTGCACTAGTGTACTTATTTTCCCACATCCCCCCAGTATTTATCATTCCCCTTGTCTGTCACATTAGCCAAGCTCATAGGTATAAGGTGGTGCTGAGCCATCTCCAGTCATCTCTATTTATATCTTGCCCCTGGACTCTGATCACTCAGAAGGAGAGATTGAGGCTGATGACTGCACAGCCCTCCCTCACTTAAATCCAATTCACTTGCAAATCATGACATCACCTTCCTGATGTCAAGATCCTCTTCAAGGACAATGGACAAACAAGGATCTGTGAGGAGTAGTAGCTGTCCCACTGGGGACCAAACCAGCCAATTCCATTTGGGCAATGCAGCTCCTCCCTTTCTTCCTTCTTTTCTTACTTCCCTCCCTCCTCTCCCTCCCTCCTCTACCTTTCTCCACATAGGGCATCATACCCTTACTTGCAGGTGCTGTGCCCAAAGGAATATAAACTTTCATAGCTGAAACCTTGTGAGATATCTTGGGAATTATGGTTAGATTTCATTTTTAAGGACCATGACTTAAACCCAAATCACTCTGGCTCTCACTGATTGGCCAACAATAGGTCACAGCCCACTTGGATACTGTTGGGGCTGTGATGACTGAGAGTGAGTGTAAACATCAATTATTTCTGTTTTGGCCAGAAGCCCTAAAGGTCTTCCCTTCCCAGATTGATTTTGTTTTTTGACTAGGTAAAATCATTGAATAAGCATTGCCTCATCAAACTGAGACCTGGGAAAGATCTCAGCTTAAAAAAGCCAAGGTCTCCCACTGCATGGGGCCATCTTCAGATATCTTGATCTATGTCTTGCCACTGGACCCAAATCAGTCAGGGGGAGAGAGTGAGGCTGATGACTTTGAACAGTCTTCCCTCACTTAAATCCAATTCACTTGCAAGTCATGACATCACTTTACTGGTGTCATGGTCCTCTCTGGGAACTAGGGACAAACAATGAATGAAGGTGGTACATCAAAGTTGTTTTAATTTTCTTTTCTCTAATGAACAGTGATTTAGAGCATTTTTTCATGTGACTATTAATAGCTCTGATTTCTTCTAAAAACTGGGAAATATCCTTTGACCATTTATCAATTGAGGAATGGCTTTTGCTTTTATAAATTTGACTCAGTTCCCTATATATTTGAGAAATGAGGCCTTTATCTGAAAAACTTAATGTCATTTCCCCCCAAAATTTCCTGCTTTTCTTCTAATTTTTGCTCCATTTGGTTTTGTTTGTGCAAAATCTTTTTAATTTCATGTAATCAAAATTATCCATTTTAATTCTCACAATCCTCTCCATCTCTATCATAAACTCTTTGCTTATCCGAAAATCTGACAGGTACTTTCTTCCTTGGTGCTCTAATTTACTTATGATATCACCCTTTATGTCGAAATCATTTACTCATTTTGATCTTATTTTGGTACGTGGTATGAAATGTTGGTCTATGTCTAGTTTCTGTCAATCTGCTTTCCAGTTTTCCCAGCAATTTTTGTTACATAGTGAGTTCTTGCTCCCAAAGCTTGGATCTTGGGGTTTATCAAAAACCAGAATACCATGGTCATTTACTACTGTGGACTGTGTACCTAATCTCTTCCACTGACCCACCATTCTATTTCTTAGGCAGTAAAAGATTGTTTTGATGATTACCACCTTACAATATAGTTTGACATCTGGTACTGCTAGGTCACCTTCTTTCACATTTCTTTTTCACTGATTCTCTCGATGTTCTTGACCTTTTGTTCTTCTAGATGTCTGTGAAACTTCAGTATCACTTTATACCTCCTCTATGGCATTTCTTACATCCCACTTTGTATTATAGTTTGTTATATAGCTATGTATGATGAAATTATGGATTTCTGAGTGTCGAAATATGTGCATGTCTTAACCTCTACTACACTTTAAGTTCCCAGAGAGGCCAAATTTTATTGATCTTTGTATTGCCCTCATCAGTTCAACACAGTGCCTTTAACATTATATGTGGCCTGTTGATGTTTGCTAAATGAAAGAAAGCATGTATTGCTGTCTGAATGAAGCACCTAAAAGGAAAGATACTGGTCCCAGCCTGACCAAGGCCAAACCTTGCCTCCAGCTCCCCAGGCTTCGGCTAAGGAAAGAGGTAGCCTGGGCATTTACAGCAGAGAGGGAAAGAAGAGATAAAATAACTACTTTTCTGAGCTCAGGCAGTTTGTCACAGAAGCTGCTGAAGGACAGGTGTTCACAATGGGGATGCCAGGCAGCGCTAATAGACAGAGCAGAGGGCCTGGAGTCAGGAAGATCTAAGTTCAAATCTGGCCTCAGGCACTTATTAGATATGTGATCCGGCCACTTATTAGATAAGTAATCACAACCTCAGTTCCCTCAACTATAAAACAGGACTAAAAACACCTACCTCCCACAGTTGTGGACCAACTGAGATAGTATTTGTAAAAGCATAATGCCTGGCACATTCTCATTGTTGTTTGATCACTTCAGTCATGTCTGACTCTTTTTGGCGCCATTTGGGGCTTTCTTGCCAAAAATACTGGAGGGGTTTCCTGTGTCCTTCTCCAGCTTGTTTTGTGAGTAAATAACTAAGGCAAATAAGGTTAAGTGACTTGCCTAGAGTCACACAGCTAGCAAGTGTCTGAGGCCAGATTTGAACTTAGGAAGATATCTTCCTGTCTTTGGGCCTGGCACTCTATCCTTTGGGCCACCTAGCAGCCTGACCTGGGATGTAGCAGGTAAGCACTTAATAAACGCTTTTTCCCTTTCTTACTTCCATGGTCCCTAAAGAGTACAAGAAGTTGGAACTTGTCTTTGAAGGGAGTTCCAGGAGAGAAGGCAGCGTGGACAGTGATACAACCTTAGAAGACAACATGGTACACAAGCCTATTTGTGAAAGTACTGTGAAACATGGTCCTATGCCAGATGAAGGTGATGCATATGATGCTGTCTGTGGTGAGGAAGAAATATATGACCCTGTCACTCCAGAGGAAATATCATATGTACAAATCAGCCAGGTGCGTCATTATCATCTTTCTCCTGCTCCCAGGATCTGTCTCTTACCTTGCATCAGTATTCATACGGGCCCACAATAGGGTGGAATGGGCAAAGATCAGAGAGGCTTGGGGTCAATCATCTTTGCCCTCAAGGAGCTTACATTCTTTTAGGGGAAATATTATGTACACATTTAAATAAATATAAAGTATATGCAAGGTAAATACAAGGTAGGGGGAGCTGGCATTGGTTGCCGGGGGGATCAGGACAGGCTTCCCAGAAGAAGTGATAGGTGAGCTGAATTTTAAAGGAGGCTAACTAGTGATTTGATTAGGAGAGAATACATAACATTCATGGGGGACAGCCTGTATAAATGTTTAGAGATGAGATTGGGCATCTGCCCTTCTCTACAAAGTCAGAAGGTCATTTGGAAATCTGTGGACAACCATACCTCTATGGGCATTTATTCACAATTGCGGGAACAGTGAGGAATCTCCCAGGAGCTATCTACAAGCCTAGTGGGAAGATTCCTACCTGGGGCATTGACATAAGGAGACAATGGTAGATCTCTGTTTTAATAGCTGCAACTGAGCTAGATGTTGGTATTTTATAGGAAGAGACCCCAAATCCTCAGAAGTTCCAGAGTTCAGAGACAATTTACTGCGTGGTGAAGAAACCCCAAACGGTGAGAAATTTTGTATCTTCATTCTAATCGATGAATAATCAGTCACTTCACAGGCCTTACTAACTGGAGATTTCAGACTTTTCAAGGCTGTCCTCCAGTGACCAATGTCCCCTAGAAGGACAATCCTGTTGTATATCTGGTATTGCTAAAGGCAGAAATTGACAGCACTATCGGTTATTCTCACAAAAATTTAGAAAAGGAGACCAAGGACCAGAGTATACTGGTAAATGTTTAATAGCAGGGCAGAAAAACATAAGTTCAATCTACATTATTAACACTTTCTTAAGTCTAGACAATCAACAAAACAATAAATCAAGCCTTTATTTGTACTGATTGACGATTTCTGAGATGTGAGTACTCATAATGAAAATTGAACAAGAGGGCTCTCACAAACTCATTAGAGCTGGCTCTAGCACATCCCTGCTAAGGGTTAAACCTCTGTGTACAAAAGATCTGTGCCTAAATCTAATTCTAATTCTAATCCTAACCCACTGGGATGCTGATTTATCAAACAGATACAGCACATTAGCCAAAAATTACTGCTGCTATCCAAATTCATTAACTGACTAATTTGGACATTGACAATAAATCTTAGCTCTTGCACAATGACTGTAATACAGGTTTAAGAGCAACTTCATGAAGGATTACATATAAAAGGGGTTTCATCCTCTATCAAATTTCAATGAACAACACTTTTTTTATACCAGCTTCCCTCCAAAAAAACAATCCAAGTAAATAATCCTAAATAGAGGCATGGGGAATTACCCCTTTAATTCTCTCACTAGCTCATGCCGATCCATTAAAATCTAAGTGTTTAAGTCACTTATGCCAAGAGAACAGCCCAGCCCAAAGATCATTTGCAGTGGGGAGTAATCATGTATCACTCAATATCAAAGTTATAAAAGTAGAGAAGAATCAATTTCTTCATGGCAGATGATTATCTCCACACCAGCTCTTATAGAAATAGAATACCTACCCAGCCAACAAACAAAACTTGGAATCTGATGATCAGGAGAGGTGATCTTCCTAGTGCCTTTAAAAACCAACCCAGGTTCTACCTCATCTCTTTTAATCTAGAGAGCAAAAATTGAAGATTATCACAACTTACTTGGTTTGTGCTCCCATTTCCAGATTCTAATCTCTTTATTAGAATGATAATATCTTTATTAGATCTAATATCCACTTTGCAGGACTTAATAAGATTCATCCATTCATATTATAGATTAGAGCACTTTTATTGAATGAAATTAAAAATAAATGGTACAATATTAAAATTTCCAAGTGACTGAGCCCAGCCACTACAGGAAAATTCTGAAATCTCTATCCACAATCAATTGCACCCACTCATATTAAATCTAGGTACTCAATTCATTTATGGCAAGAGACAGCCCAGCCCAAAGGCCATTTGTAGTAAGGAGTTATCAAGCATCCCTATAATATTAAAGTTATAAAGCTAGAAAAAGGAACAATTTCTTCATCAATGATCCCCACACCAACTTACAGAAATAAAATTTACTTCCTGGCCAGCAACCAAACAAAACCTAGAATCCAATGGTCATGAGAGGTTCTCTCATATCTCTCTGACTTCACTCTGTGCTGTCCCTGGGTCTAGGAAACCACAAAGTCATGCTACGAGCTCATTTCATATGCCATTTCTCTCGTGTAGTCTTGTATGCCTCTATGTATCCACTTCTGGGCTTCCCTCTTCTCGTGTGCTTCCAATAAATCAAGTGACTATCTTTGTTTTTAAAGTCCCACTATAGCATGATGCATTACTTTTTGAAACTCCCTTTGGGTTAAAAGTCTTTGTGTAATGTATAATCTGTATCAGATGGTTTGCCATCTTGGAGAGAGGTGATGGGAGGGAGAGAAGGAGGGAGAAAAACTCGGAACTTAAAATCTTGTAAAAAAAAAAAACCAAGAATGTTGAAAACTATCTTTACATGTAATTGGAAAAAATAAAATACTATTAAAAAATAAAAATAAAACATAAAGTCTTTGTATATACCCTTCCTAATAGGTGGGATCACTGAAAAGTGACACTGAGTCTCCAGAGGCCTCTCTCTATGAAAATCTCACCTGAACAGTGGAGTCACTGCCTATGTCTGTCTTCTGACTGTGGATAACAAAGAGAAAGCAGGACCTTATTAGCACATGGATGATCTGAGGGTGAATATCCCTACATATGGGAAGATCCTGGGATTTCCTTGCATTGCTCTACACATATTCTGAGTTCCCTTAGTTTGGTTCCCAGAGCAGAGTGGATTTGGGCTAAGATACTGGTCTGAAGGGTAGACAGAAGGACTCAGGTTCTTTTTTAATTGAGCTCTTAGAATTCTCTCTAATGACAACTGGAGTTGGGGATTTTATCTCCACAGTAGGATGCTCCCTATGCCTGGAACCTCTTCTTACTTCTGCCTTCTAGTTTTCTGTCTTCCTTAAGGTGTCTCTGATTCTACTTTCTGCAGGAGGTCTTTCCCATCACTCCATATCCCTTTCCTCTGAAATTAACTATCTCTCTCTCTCTCTCTCTTTCTCTCTCTCTCTCCCTTCTCCCTTCTCCTTTTTCTCTCCCTTTCTCTCTCCTCTCTCTCTCTCACACACACACACTTCTCTCTCTCAATCTCTCTTTATATCTATATCTATATATTATATGTATGTATACACATAGATCAATAGATATAGATTTATATGTATATCTATATATAGAAATATCTTGTTTGTAAGTTATTTGCATGTTGTCTCCACCGTTAGCATGTGAGCCCTTATTTTTGTTTTCCTTTGTATCCCTAAACTAGCATAATGCCTGGCACATAGTAGCCCTTAATAAAGTTTTTCTTGTTAACTGACTGACTGGTATCTATGTTTTCTTTTGTCCCAGGCAGAGCTGTCCATTGCACACTCATGCCATGAACCATTGGATGCCAGGAAATACACATCTAGATCTATCATAGATGTTTATGAGAAGTAAAACTGGTTCGGTAAAACATAATTTATAGCAAAATAAAGGAATGTTCCATTCCTTTTAGTAGGAGGGGAATAAGAATAATTCAATTTTGATCTGCTGCCATCAATCAAGGCAGTCTGTTCATCTATTACTATGTCCTTTTCCCTTGCCTTCGTTTTCCCATGGCCTGGGGAGAGAAACTCCCTTGCAGAAACTGCTGATGATAATTGCTATTAATCTGCCATGCTATGGTTTCCCAGGTCTACTCTTGTGTTGGCAACCAAAAATGGGCTCCTTAGCACTTAGTCAACAAGTGGCCTTGACTAGTTTGGCTTTTTCCCCTGAACTGAATGCTGTTTGTATGTTGGACTGGAGTAAGCTTGTCGGCCCCTTCACCTTGCTTCCCTTGCTTAAGCTGATGGAAAGAACCTGTGCTTTCCCGGTCAACCCCTTCACCTTGCTTAAGCTGATGGAAAGAACCTGTGCTTTCCTGGTCAACCCCTTCACCTTGCTTAAGCAGATTGAAAGAACCTGTGCTTTCCCCGGCGTACCTTACACCCCCGCAGAAGCTGGATGGTTAAAAGCAGCTCCCGTTGGAGCCAGAGGCTGCTACAGCTACAGCCGCAGCCGCAGCCGCAGCCTCAGCCTCAGCCGCCGCCGCCGCCGCCAGTAGCAGAGCTGACCTATGGGAGGAAGCTGAACAAAGACTTCAGGCCAGTGGGTAATCTTTTTACCATAGAGGGGGAAGCATGATTTTGCTTTATGCAATCATGCTTCTCTGTAGTCTCCTGGTTACTCTTTCAAGGCGTACTTATTGGGCCTGGAAGCTTTTGATCAATATATCAAAATGGGGTTGCTGGTTCATGGGTTGGTTACTGTGGAGCCTAAATATATGTTTTGATTCTTCTGCCTTCTACTTTGAGAGTTTCTTATATCCGGCGGTTCCGAACCTTTCAGACATGTTTATGATCCTCTTTGAGATTATAAACTCTGCCCTCCTAATACATTTGGCGACGAGGATGGGATCGCTAGGTATAAGATCTCTATTTAGAAGCAGAACAATTTCAGAGGAAGAGATGAATATCCCAGGATGGGAGGATCCATTTTATTCCTCCCTAGCAAAAGAATTGGCTAAAAAAGCTGGACCCTGTGAAAACTGGGAACCAAGGCTACGGAGAGGAGATCCTAGGGATTTGGAAAAGTGTTTACAAGAAGTTGGGATTCAGTCAGGGGCATCACTATCTAGGCAAAGCTGGATAGTGTTATCAGCCTACCGGCTAGTATACGAAAGATTGAGATTAAGTGAAAGACATGGGGGCACTCCTACCCCACAGCAAGAAGGGGAATCTCAGATAGCAGGAGACCAAACTGACTCAAATGAGAACTTTTCTATTAATGTGGCTAAGAGCAACAGGAGACCAAAAAAGCCCAGAGTGCATTTCAACCCAGCCCAGAAAGAGCCTGACTGCCTGCTTCGTCCTAGCCATGGTGGCAGAGGAAGTGAGTGGGGGGAAAATGAGACAACGTTAGGGGCTGAGGCACAAAACACTACTGGGGTTCAGGATGTCCCTCACACAGAGAATAGGAGATGGTTAAATGATCAGACAAGGGCTCGACCCATACAAAGGAGGAAGACAGAAACCCGAGGTGAAGATTCAGTTACAAGGGAAATTCAGGAAGATTTCTCACCGCAAGAGGTCACAGATATTTTGAGTAGATTCAGCCAAAGAATAGGAGAACCATTGATATCTTGGATGGTAAGACTCAGTGATCAAGGGGCCAGTGGAATATCAGTAGATAGGACAGACTGCATGAGATTCATAGGTATCAGCCATGATCCTCTAGTTCAACAAGCTTTTAGGGAACATCATCAGCAAGGAGATGGTGATAGCAGGACTACTCTGTTGGCATTAGCCGCTGTGGGATGCAATAAGAGATATGCTACTGATTCTATGTGGCCCACTGAGCACAGACCCTGGTATTCACTTAGAGATTGTATCATGAGACTAAAGGAGGAGGTGATGAAGACTGCCATTATGCTAGGAACCGCAGACAAATATTACAATGATCCAATGGGACTGCCTCATAGGAATTTAATAATTAGGACAGCTCCCCCTGCTTATAAACAACTAATTTTGAATTTATTACTTGGAGAAGTAGGGAGCCGTCTTACAACAGTGATAAATAAGATTTTACAGTTACATGACTTAGGTGACTGGGGAAGGGATAGATCTCCTCGAGAGAGAAGGGTAAATAACCAGCAAACTTGGCGCCAAAGGAGAGTAACAAGGAAAGAAATGTTTACTGCTCTATTGAGAGCAGGGGTAGGTTTTGAAATGATAGATGGAATTCCAACCAATGAATTATACAGAATGTACAGAGATAAAGGACTTGATAACAGGAGAGATAGGGAAATAAGAACTGCTCCTGCAAGCCCACAAGCCACTCAGAGTGAAGGTGACCTTGTGTGATTAACGGATGAAAACTTGTACATCTGGGGAAAGGCTGAGAGGACAATCTTAGTCTCTATCTAGGGTGGGATCCTCTTGGCTTCCTCATTATGTTCCTTTTGAAAAGAAACATTTCCCACCTGAGTTTGGCTCTGATGTTGGATCTTTGCATAACTGAAATCTCAACCAAACTTGAGATAATTTTATTTGAAGAATAATAGTCCATACTTGTCTACTCTTTTTGTCCTTTGTTTTGGCTAACGTTGTTGCTAGTTTTGTTTCCTTTAGGCTTAAGCACCCTGCACTTTCTGGTGACTGCCTAAGCACATAGCATTCTTGGAATTCCTGCCAGCTCGTTAAAGAACTGACCTCTGGAATGGGACTTTTTGGGGCAGGGCCATCTCTACATCCAATTTCAGCATGAAGAAGCTATGGAAAATGAGATCTTCACCCCTTGCCCCAAGATTTTGAGCCCCAATCGTTCAAGGGGGGTGGGAATGATGAGAGTGTTCTGTTTACTTATTTTGTGTTATCCTTGCTGTGTTGTTTTATTGTTATGATATTATGGGACCTAGGGGTGGATCACATTTGAATCATAAACCAATATTTAGGAATGTCACCAAATGATATGTTTTGCTTTATTATGAATGATATGTTTTAGTTTCCTTTGTAATTGGATCACAATGTATGTTCTAGGATACATGGCTGATTAGATTATGTATCCTATAACAAGGGGTGGAGAAGTGTGTTGGCAACCAAAAATGGGCTCCTTAGCACTTAGTCAACAAGTGGCCTTGACTAGTTTGGCTTTTTCCCCTGAACTGAATGCTGTTTGTATGTTGGACTGGAGTAAGCTTGTCGGCCCCTTCACCTTGCTTCCCTTGCTTAAGCTGATGGAAAGAACCTGTGCTTTCCCGGTCAACCCCTTCACCTTGCTTAAGCTGATGGAAAGAACCTGTGCTTTCCTGGTCAACCCCTTCACCTTGCTTAAGCAGATTGAAAGAACCTGTGCTTTCCCCGGCGTACCTTACACCCCCGCAGAAGCTGGATGGTTAAAAGCAGCTCCCGTTGGAGCCAGAGGCTGCTACAGCTACAGCCGCAGCCGCAGCCGCAGCCTCAGCCTCAGCCGCCGCCGCCGCCGCCAGTAGCAGAGCTGACCTATGGGAGGAAGCTGAACAAAGACTTCAGGCCAGTGGGTAATCTTTTTACCATAGAGGGGGAAGCATGATTTTGCTTTATGCAATCATGCTTCTCTGTAGCCTCCTGGTTACTCTTTCAAGGCGTACTTATTGGGCCTGGAAGCTTTTGATCAATATATCAAAATGGGGTTGCTGGTTCATGGGTTGGTTACTGTGGAGCCTAAATATATGTTTTGATTCTTCTGCCTTCTACTTTGAGAGTTTCTTATATCCGGCGGTTCCGAACCTTTCAGACATGTTTATGATCCTCTTTGAGATTATAAACTCTGCCCTCCTAATACAACTCTGCACAACCACCTCAGTCCCAGGCCAGAGTCTCTCTCCTCATTTGCTTCACAGGAGATCTCTTGGCTAGTAAGATGAAGCAAAATTGTAAAGAGGTACTCAGCACAGACTATTTTCTTGCAGGGATTGTTTCAACAATCCGGCTAGCAGCTGTTGTGGGGGGTGAAAGACCAATACAAGCCCGACAACAAGAACACTACCAGCATGCTGCAAAAGCACAGGTTCTTTTGATCTGCTTTTCTAAGGAAAGCAATGTTAAGGGGTTGACAAGTTTACTTTAATCCAGCATACAAATATCACTCACTTAGTTCAGGGGGAAAAGCCAGCACCCTGAACTTCAGAACAAAATACAAAGTACAAACATCGACAGACAGACCTTGTCTGATTCAAATCCCAACAAGTCCCAACATCCGGGTTTATGAGCTGGAGGACTCTTAGCTACAGCTGCCTTGAGTCTTTGCATCAGCGCACCAGCACAAGTGACAGTCCTGTGCAAATGGCTCTGTCTTCTCTTCTTATACCATTTCAGACATCATCAAACATCATCTGAATGACCAGAACTTAGGCTGCTATGATTGGCTCTGGAGTTAGCACCTCCCCCTAGGACCCTGGGAGTTTCACACCCACATAGGTTTAGCACCTAATAGGGGTTAGGGCCTGGGGCTTAGCAAACTAGTAAGACTCAATGAAATACACTGAATTAACAAAAGCCAAACTCTTCAAGGGCACTTGGTTGAACCGAGTGCTAAGAGCCCATTTTGCTAACCAACACAGGGATCCACTAAACAGTCATTACATTTAACTCTCCTGGGCTTTTGTTCACTCATTTGTAAAATGTGGAGTTTGGATTAAATAATCTCTAATCTGAGGGGAGGGGGGTGATAGAGGGGAGGGCTGACTGGGGAACAGGGCAACCAGAATATATGCCGTCTTGGAGTAGGGGGGAGGGTAGAAATGGGGAGAAAATTTGTAATTCAAACTCTTGTGAAAATCAATGCTGAAAACTAAATGTGTTAAATAAATAAATTTAAATTAAAAAATAAAATAAAATAAAATAAAAATTCACCAGCAAAAAAAAAAATAATAATCTCTAATCTTCATTTGAGCTCTAAATCCCATTAACCTATCATGAAAAGTCTAAGTAAACTGAAACAAGAAAATCGAAAACAGATTCTAGGTTGATATGTTAATAAAAAAGATACTATTGACCCAGCAACACTATGCCATATGTTTTTGTTTTCCCAGGAGTATTGATGACTTTGCATTGAGCCATCTAAACTCCCTCTTGCCTGGTTCCCCTAGTAGATTTTCATCTATGTATAAACAAATGCAAGACCTTGAGTGCATTAGAAAAATGCTTCAGCAAACCTGGAAAGACTTACATGAACTGACACAAAGTGAAGGGAGCAGAACCAGGAGAACATCATATACAGTAACAGCAATATTGTATGAAGATTAACTGTCAATGACTTAGCTATTCTCAGCAATACAATGATCTAAGACAATTCCAAAGGACTCATGATGAAAAGTGTTATCCATCTCCAGAGGGGGAAAAAAACTGATGGAGTGTGAATGCAGATCAAAACATACCTGTTTTATAACTTTCTTTTTCTTATTTTTTTGTTTGGGTTTTTTTGATCTGCATTTTCTTTTACAACATGACTAAATGGAAATGGTTTGCATGACTGCATATGTATAACCTATATCATATTGCTTATCTTCTCAAGGGGAGTACAGGAGAGGACAGGAGAGGAAAGAATTTGGAATTCAAAAATCTAAAAATCAAATATTAAAAATTTTAAATATAATTAGGAAAAATAATTAAAAAAAAAGAAAAATTCTGGGCAACTAGGTAATGCAGTGAATAGAGTGCTGGCCCCGGAGTCAGGAGGATCTGAGTTCAAATCTGGCTTCAGACATTTGACACGTTCTAGCTATATGACCTTGGTCAAGTCACTTATCCCCAATTGCCTTGACTTCCCCCCAAGAAAAAAAAAAGAAAAATGCTTCAGCCTTGAACTGACCTGTCAATCTTATTCATTGCTTTGAAGTACACACTACACAGACACAGGCTATTTCTTCAATTTTGAAGATACTTTTGCAAATAGAGAAAAGAGAACTCATTAATTGAATACATTTCCCCCTTCATATTGTATATTGTAGATTTGGAGTCAGAGGAAACCTGGGTTCAAAACCCACTGGATTTGGGGATAAATGAGTTTCAAATTCAGTAGCTGCTACTTACTATCTACAAGAACTTGGACAATTAACTAATTTCATTGGACCTCATCTCATTTGCAAAAGAAAGGAAGTTATACCAGATAAACTTTAAAATCCTTTCCCAATCTAAATTAGTGATTTTTGATCTATGAATTCAGCAGCTGTGTGACATTAGATAAGTAAATTAACCTCTCTGGGTCCCAGTTTCAGTAAAATTAACTCTCTATGCCTTGGTGTTTCTACCTGTGTGGCAGAGAACAGTGCCTATCATCCCTTTCTCCCATGATGGATATTAGCAATAACCCTCCGGAACAATCATAAAGTCTATGTAACATAAGCCTTGAATAAACTCCAAATGGCCTCTCCAGAGCTATGCACATTGGTGGGGGAACTCTCTCAAGGTCTCTGGTAAATTATCCAACACAGCCAACACTTTCAGCCCCCAAAGTGGACACAGGTGCTTAAATCATATTTTTATTCCAGACACTGTTGATCATAGATAGGAAGAGATATAGAATCAGAAGATCTGACTGGGACAGTTGCTTTCTGTGTGACCATGAGCAAGTTATTTAGCCCCTCTGAGGCTTGGTTTGCTCATCGGTAAATATTCACAGAAACAAGGTTCCATCTTTTTAAAAGCAACACTCTTTCCAGTGTTGTTGTACGCCTCTAAGTCATAGAATGCTATAGCC
Source organism: Trichosurus vulpecula (assembly GCF_011100635.1). Classification (NCBI taxonomy): domain Eukaryota; kingdom Metazoa; phylum Chordata; class Mammalia; order Diprotodontia; family Phalangeridae; genus Trichosurus; species Trichosurus vulpecula. Next base: position 155,549,187 of record NC_050576.1, on the reverse strand, counting down.
CTTGAACAATTTATAAATAACTATTGACCAGAGGGCAGTGGAGAAGTGCATGGTGTGTTTGACCAGGCTGCAACATAGAATAAGAAACTATATAAAAGAATTAGAACAAAAGATGTCAACAAGGAAGTTTATAATTGAAAAGGAACATGGGTTAGACACATGGCAAGAGTGGGGGGGGGGGCGGTAATAGGCTTATAGCCTGAGTGCTCTATTTGTATCCTTACGATGTGAGAAGAAATCTAGGAAGTCTTCTAGCCTGTGAGATCGACCCTCAGATATTAACTTATGGACTGGCATAGAAAAGTGCCACATAATATAGGAAGGCAAAAAGGAAGAGTGATCCATGTCATTGAAGAGAATGTCCACATCGAAGAGATCTCAAACTATTGGAATATTTGAGTAATGCTTGCGCTCCTTTCCTCATGTGGTTGTTGTGAAGAGAGAGCTTTGTAATCCTGCAAGAGCTATAAAGATCTGAGCTGCCCTTATTATCTCCTAGCCCTCAAAATGCTTCAATAGTATGTTCATTTTGGACAGCAGCTCCCATTACTAGGAATAGACGCAGAACATCTCCAGCTCCTTACGAGACAGTCGGTTGGGTCTCTGGACCTGAGGAAAAAGCAGTGGCATTCATTCAGTTCCTACCATCAGACCTCCATTCTGGCTGTGTCCAAGCTACCATACTCCTGATTATTGATATAGAACCTTCCCTGAGGGACCTGACCCCTGAACCTCCACATCAAGTCCTCTGGAATCCAGGCTCCAGTCCCTGGGAAAGTTAATCCATTCCTCTTTGGACCTCTCACTCTCATTCTTCCCCACATACACTTTCCACCTCCCCAGAACACTCCCCACCCAAGTCACCACTCCCCATCATGTGCTGCTTTCCCTTATTAGAATATAAGGTCTTTCAGGGCAGGACTGACATTCTCTTTGTCTCTGTCTCTCTGTCTCTCCCTCTCTCTTTCTCTAAATCCATGCATACATATACACACATATATGTATATGTATATGTGTACACATCTATGTATTTACACATGTATATATTCTGTATACATATAGAATATAGGCAAATATATAGATAGAATAGAGATATTCAATAGATAGAAATCTAGAAGTATATGTATATAGACAGATATGTAGATATGTACACAAAAGCATATATATATTTATGTACTTATATTAGCAAACCCTGTTGAGCACAGTGCCTGGCATATAGCAAGTGCTACACGTTGGTGGTGGTGGTGGTGGTAGTGCAGTGGATGGAATGCTGGGCCTGGAGTCTGAAGGACCTGAGTTCAAATCCTACTTCAGATTCTTCAGACATTTACTAGCTGTGTGACCCTAGGCAAGTCACTTAACCCTGTTTGTCTCAATTTACTCATTTGCAAAATAAGCTGGAGAAGGAAATGGCAAACCACTCCAGTAAATTTGCCAATAAAACCCCAAATGGGGTCAAAGAGTCAAAGGCTAATATGAAGCTTGGGATGCCTCATACCCAGGAAGCTGCTGTCTGCTGATTCTGTATTTTCAGAGGCCTTCTTCATGGTCGCCCTTTGGTAGGAACTAAGATCTCTACCCGTGGGCAGAGTTTCCCAATTCAAACAACGAATGATCTGTGTCAGATTAGAGGTATAGCCCAGTACAGAATTCCAAAAGTCAGTTCTTCCTGAGGGAAGGGAAAGGAGAACCAGGGCAAGAGGTCTTGCTCATGAACAAAAGAATGAATTGGAAAAAAAGTTTATTTGCCAGGCACTGCTCCAAGGACACATTTTTTGAATTGCAGTTCTGGTAGTAATGATGATAATACCATAGATTATCCTCCCTGAGCCAGGCAGTCTCACCCAGCTTGCCTTGCAACCTATGGCAAGATTTTATAAGAAAATTGTCTTATGGTTAGGATTTGCAGTCTCTAGCCATCAACAGGGTTTCTCAACTCCCTAATGAGAATCAAACCAGTGACCCTGGCCTTGTTAGCGTCATAGTCTAACCCACTAAGCAAACCATCTGCTCTATTACACAAGTCCCTATATGACCTCTGGAGTGTTAACCAAAAAGGCAAAATCAGGTCATTAGGCACATTTGAACAGGATCTGGTCCATCTGTGGCCCAAGAAGTACTGCCCTTTTAGGACTAGATCATTAGACTGTTGTGGATTCAGGTCACCTAGATCCTAACCAGGTCACTGACTGACCCTAAGGAAGCACTTATTTGCAGTATGCTTCAATTTTGTCCCTCTTTGAAATGGGCTCTATGGATAGTTCCTTAGACTCTATAGACGGTTAATCAATGTTGCACAACATCTATGCCTTCTCTCAAGCTGAAACATACCAAAGAGAAGGGGTTTGATGGATGTGGGGAGCCAGTATGTTCAGAAGGCAATTTTGTAGCTTACCTCTTGGTAGATGGTAGTTGAATGGGATGAGCTGGGGTTCATTTGCTTGGAAAAAGACTGCCGAAAATCCAGAGGGAGAGGGGAGTTAGCCCAAAGTCAAGAGATGTAGTTGCCACAGCTACTGTACTAAGTTATGATGAACTTGGACCCACCCAGAGGGAACAGGCAGAGATTTCAAGAAGCATCAAGGGTCCCATAACCAGTAGTCAGCTTCCCCAGCACCTACTCCTCAGGACGTAAACAATGTTGCTTTGTGATCTCCAGACACAGAAAGGAGTACCATATAGCATCTTGTCTCTGGACATAGAACTGACTCCAGACTATGGTGAGTTTATACATGAGGAAGGAAGTGGGCATTCTTCTTTCATTGCCCTAACCCCAGAGTTTGGGGCTCCTAGCTGTGGCTGGCTGCAATCTTGAGAACATAGTCTGACCTTACCTCCCATCCCTTATCTCTCTCTGACAGCAATACACACTTAGACCAGCCCTTTTAAATATATCCAGGACAAGTGAACCACAGATAAGGAGGAGAGAGGAGAGGACGACTGTCTGGAAACAGACAATTAGCAGCCCAGAGATCACCAAGCTTTGTCCAGCATGAGGCAAATCTTACTGAGATTTCTCCTTCTGGACCAGACCTATCCATGTCCAGGGTCTGTCTGCCTGATTCTCTGAGGATTTGAGTTTGGGGCACTTCTACTGATCTCCTTGGCATCACCTTTGCCTGCCATATCTTTTATTTTTCCCTAGAGTCTACTCCCCATCTAGGCAAGCTTAACTATAATAAATCCCCCTGGCTACCCGCAAAAGAGGTCTCTTCTGGTGTCCTGCCTGTACTGAACTAAATACTCCCTCTCTTTCTCTGTGTTTTCTCTCCCACTTGGAAGGATTCTGATTTGATTTTTCCTGTCTTTCCTAGAGGAACTAAAGAGCCCCCATCTCTTGTTTACCCATCAACTCTAAGCTGTAGGTATTTAATACTGGAATTCCAGATATTTAACCGGTACACTCAAGACAGTATGGACCAGAGGCCACATCCTTAGCCCCGAGCCAGGGGAGGACAGCTTTCCACACTGCACATATGCCCCACCCTTAAACACACAAACTCTTACCCATTCACATAAAGACAAACATATATGTGTGTGTGTGTGTATACATATATATACATATATATATACCTTCTGAATACCCACATATGGATATGGACATTCATGTTCATACAAACATAAATATGTAAATACTCATCCTGGAGGAGAAGACTTACACGCTTGGAGAACTGGACTGATGAGTACACTGTTTTATCTTGACTAGCAGGGCTGGAAGCAGGAGGCTAGAGGTAGGAAAACAAAAGCAATTTCAAAAGAAATGGTGCTGACTATGACGTGGAGAGGTGATTTTTGCCATACTCAAACTAAAGCAGATAAGGACCTTTTACCTTCCATTGAATTATTCAGCACCTGCCCTGTGAAAGATTTTGGTAAAAGAGTTACAGTGAGAGAGAGAAAAGGGGAATCCAGGATGACAAGGAAAAACTTCACCAACTGTATAAGCTCTAAACTTGAAAGTCAGAGCTTCTGATCCTAGCTAGCCCTACCACTTAGCCAAATAGCTTCCTCTCTCTCAACTTTGGTTTCCTCACCCCCAAATATCTCAGAAGACTTTTAACAGTGAGAAAATTCTATTCAATTGCTATTGGAGAGAGATGACTTCTTATTCTTGCACTTTCCCAGACTATCCTGTTGTGAAATTCCTAAATCAACAATTCCTGTTTTTCTCACAATAACACTGGAAGATCAGTGGAAGAAACATCCTCCTTTAAAAATGAGAAAACTGATGAGGAAACAGAAAGTTTAAGTGACACAACTAGTTTAAGTGTTTAAGTCACACAACTAGCATTAGATCTGACGCTTGAGCCCAAGCCTTCTGATTCTAAGCTCTTACTACTACCTCACTGCCTTTTAAAAAAATAGTACAACTACACACACACACACACACACACACACACACACACACATATATATATATATATATACACGTATACCTATACGAAGTATATTATACTAGTTGGGGTCAAGTAAGACCCTATAGTAAGACCCCCCAAGATATATGTATGCTTGAGACCTGTTAGACTTGCCAAGATTCTGTTCTTCCATTTGAGGTCTAGTCATTCCCCACATATCATCTGCAAGTGTATTGTGAGACTCAAATGAGATAAAGAATGTAAGGCATTTTGAAAACCTTAAAGTGATATACAAATGTCAGTTATTGTTATTGTTTGTTGTTATTATTATTATTATTAAACTGTAGTCACCAGGTATCATCTAATGATGACTTCATTCCATGAACCTTCTATTACACTCCTGCTAAGCTCACTGCTATATTTATAGAACAATATGGGCATGTGCTGGGAAGTCAATCAGAGCTGTCTCCAGCATACCCATGACTCATGTAGACTCCTGCTGGACTTTCCTGAGTCATCTGAGAAGTTGGAAATGTACCTGTTGTGGAAATTGGACTACAGAATAGCAGGTGTTTCCTTCTTCTGTTGCACAGCAATTCTGCACCTATGCAAGAGAAGGAATAAGAAGAGCATCACAATCCTTGCATTTGAAGCTCAGTGTTATACTCAGTTCCTAACTCACATAAGCAAACAGTTGCCAAATATGTCATTTCTACCTCTACAAGATCTCTCCTCTACATTCCTTTCTTTCTACTCACACCACCACTAGCCTGGTTCAAGCTTTTATGTCCTCTTTCTTGCACCATTGTAATAACCCTTACAATAACCTCCTAATTGATCTCCTTATTTTAAATCTCTCCCCTGTTCCAATTCACCCAATGCACAGCTACCAAAATGATTTTTCTAAAGCTTGAGTCAGGCAGTGGCTCCCCTTTATCTCTAGCATTAAATAGAAGCTCTTCTGATGGGCATTTAAACCCCTTCACAACCTGATGCCAACCTACTTTCCCTTCCTTATTGCACATTGCTCCTGTTCTATAGTCCAGTTGAAGGAACCTTTTTACTCTTACTCATGCATGACACTCCACCTTCCAACTCCATGCCTTGCTACTGACTGCCCTCAATGCCTGGAATGTATTAATTATCTTCTCACTACTATTTCTTGGAATCTCTGGTTTCTTTCAAGACTAATTTCAATCACTGCCATTTACATGAAGCCTTTCCTGATCCTCCCTGCCACCAGCTACTAGTGCCTCCCTACCACTCCCCAAAAATGTTCTATTTATTTTACATGTACCTGTATATGGCTATGTTTTCTGCCCTGATAGAACATAAACTCCTTGAGGGCAGAAATGGTGTTACATTTATCTTTATAATCTCCTAGTACAGTGCCTGACTTGTTTATTAATTGCCAAATCTCCAAGAATGGCCATTTCTCAGTCTTTTTTTTTAATGATCGATGCATGCTCTTTTCTGGTGGTTAAGAATTGGAAATCAAGAGAATGTCCATCAATTGGGGAATGGCCAAACAAGCTGTAGTATATGATTGTGATGGAATACTATTATGCTATAAGAAATGGCAAGCAGGATGACTTCAGAAAAACCTGGAAAGACTTTTGTGAACTCATGCAAAGTAAAGGGAGCAGAACCAGGAGAACATTGTACGTAATAATGGAATACTGTATAGTGAATAACTATGAATGACTTAGCTATTCTCAGCAATAGCATAATCCAAAACAATTTCAAAGAACTCATTATGAGGCATTCTATCCACCTCCAGAGAAAGAACTGATGCTGTCTGAATACAGGCAGAAGCATGCTATTTTTCACCTTCTTTCTTTCATTCTTTTTTTTAAAATTCAAGCTTTCTTGTACAAAATGACTAATATGGAAATGTTTTACATGATTAAAAAATGAACCACAAATGATCCATGCATATGGAAATGATCATATATGTTGTTTATGATGTTCATAATAATAAAAATGATTTTTAAAATGTAATATCAATACAGGCAAGAGAAAAGTTGACCACAACAACAACAACAATGTTCTGTCCAGATGAGATCATATCTGCAACACTGTGCTCAGTATAAGCACCACAGTTCCGGAAGGGTGGTGGCAAACTAAAAGGCATACAGAGCAGGCTTACCAAGATTAGAGAACTGGGGCCCATGCCATGAGAGAATCTATTAAAGGAGCTAGGGCTGTTTAGCCTGGAGAAGAGATTTATGGGAGGCATGATAGCTCTCTTGAAATATTTGAGGGGTTGCCAGGTAGAAGAAAGATTTGATTTATTCTATTTCACCCAAGAGGGGAGAAATAAGAGCAGAAAGGGAGATTTTTGCTTGATATATGGGGTAAATATCCAAGAACTAGAGTTGTTCAAAATTGGGTTTTGAGGTACTGAGTTTCCCCATCACTAGGGAACCTTCTTTGAAAGGTTGAATGGCCACTTGTTAGGGACGTCTAACAGGCATGAGCTGGACCATACAGCCTCTGACTCAGAGGAGTGTGCTGGAGCAAGTTTGTACTGGTTTACAAGCCACTATAGTTAAATTTTCAGTGTGACCATTTACACTTCAGAAATTGTCAAAGCTATAAATCAGGGCTTGATTAATTGTTTTTTTATTCTCTAGACTTCAGAAAGTGATGGAGTTAACAATGCACATTAAACTTAAAGCTGTGTTGTTCATACTTTTTTCAGGTAGGACATTAAAGATAGTCCAAGGTCTAATTAAGAGGATTTTCCCTCAGTTCTGATAAGCCATTCTCTACTCCTGTTTGAAACGGCCTTGTTCTCCCTTGGGCTCCCCAAAAGAGCCTTTCCTAGAGGCACAGGAAAAAATTCACACATCTAGTTCAGTGATATGGGCTCAGAAGTACAGTAGTGAAAAGATAGAGACTGGGGTTTTCTCCTCCCAGGAGACCTTTTGTCCCCAGAGCAAAATGGCTCCATGAGAATATTTCTCTTGTGCAAGGGATGTAGTGGTTATAACTTGGAAGACATGCCACCCAATTACCCATACATGAAGAGAATTGCTTGACTGAGTGGTTTTGCAGGAAATTCCCATATTGATTTAGAGCTAGACAAGATTTTTGTTTATTCCATCTCCTACCCCACTTCTAACACAACACACACACACACACACACACACACACAAATCAGATGCTTTTTCTTTCTCATCAGCTCTGATTTCAACCATTAGTTGTCAAATAACTATCACTAGCTGGCTAACCCTGTCCTGGCATTTTCAGAAACTGTAGATTTTGAGTAACCTATTGAGTTGCATCATAGTACCTGCTCACCAAGGTTGACCATCTTGGATGTGAGACACTGACTCAACAAAGGCTGAACTTCTTGGGCCCCAATCTAGTAAATGGGAAGTAGCCAAGTTTTTTCTCTGTATTATGCCTTTATTAGAGAAACTAGAAGGAGAAGATAACTCTAGAACCACGGCTACCCTCCAATGGCTAATATCATGCAGAAGAGGTTAGCCACTAAATTAAAAAACCTGCTTTTGACCCTGTAGATTGAAGAGGTGGGGCAGCATTGATACAATCCCCAAGGTGGAAGAGATTAGGGAACCTCCTTCCAGAAAGGTGTGATGGTGGGTAATAAAAGTGCCCTGATCCCCAATTTGGAGTATGCACAGACATTCTGTAACTGGTTCTGGTTTGCTACCTGACCATCTAATAAGGATTCCAACTGTTGATTGACTGTATAGCTAAATGTGTCCTGGCATGAAACAACCAGGGTCTTGCTCGTGGGCTCCAGCTTTTTCCTGTCCAACAGTTGTTCCAGTTAAAAAGAGACAATGATGTAAGGGAAAAGGCCTCAAGTCCTTCCCATCAGAGACTGAATGTGCCCCATGAATACAGAGCTTTTCTCCTTTGAATTTTTCATTCTTTCTTGTTTTAAGTGAAGGATATTAGAGTTGGCTATGATCTTGTGCATTTTGAAAGATCAGACAAGTAAGCTACAAGTCTGGGAAATGAAGTCTGTGCAAGGACTTGCCATTTGCAAAAAGCCAGATGGCAAGGAGCAAAGTCCCAGGCCACCTGCCTGGCCCAGCCTAGAAATAGCAGAGAGGCAGACTCATATACCCATCAGTCATGCCAAATTTAGAAATGAACTTGGAAAAAATTAACTTTAAAAAATGTATATTAAAAAAAAGAAATTCAGGGTGGGCAGAGCCAAGATGGCAGCTGGTAAGCAGGGACTAGCGTGAGCTCCATACCGAGTCCCTCCAAAAACCTATAAAAAATGGCTCTGAACCAATTCTAGAACGGCAGAACCCACAAAACAGCAGAGGGAAGCAGGGCTCCAGCCCATGACAGCCTGGATGGTCTCTGGGTGAGGTCTATCCCACACGGAGCTCGGAGCTGGGAGCTGGGAGCTGGGAGCTGGGAACGGAGTGGAGCAGAGCCCAGCCTGAGCAGCATGGACCAACAAGACCAGCAACCGGGCAGAGCATGCCATAGTGCCCTGAATCGGTGAGCTGCGGCAGTTACCAGACTTCTCAACCCACAAACACCAAAGACTGCTGAGAAGGTTAGTGGGAAAAGCTGCGGGAGTGGAAGGAGTTCGCGGTTCGGCTTCCAGCCCCGGGGGGCAGCGGAAGTGGGGCAGCTATGGCTGTTGCTGCTTCCGGCTCCAGGCCCACTGGGTGGGAGGAATTAAGTGGTGGATCAGAGCAGGAGTGCACAGCCTACTGAAGATCTAAGCCCAGTTCGGGTTGGGGGTTCTTGGGGAAGGAGCAGTGCTGGTGTGGCAGAGCTGGCACCTCCCCCCCCCAAACGTGGAACATAGAACTCTCTAGTTTACAAGCAGTCGTACCCCGCTGAAAAACTCAAAGGTCAAGTTAGTTGGCTGGGAATATGGCCAGGCAGCGAAACCGCACCGAGATTCAGTCTCAGACTTTGCATTCTTTCTTTGCTGACAAAGAAGACCAAAACGTACAGCCTAAAGAAGTCAACAAAGTCAAAGAGCCTACATCAAAAGCCTCCAAGAAAAACATGAACTGGTCCCAGGCCATGGAAGAGCTCAAAAAGGATTTGGAAAAGCAAGTTAGAGAAGTAGAGGAAAAATTGGGAAGAGAAATGAGAAGGATGCGAGAAAACCAAGAAAAACAAGTCAATGACTTGCTAAAGGAGACCCAAAAAAATACTGAAAAATACACTGAAGAAAACAACACCTTAAAAAACAGACTAACTCAAATGGCAAAAGAGCTCCAAAAAGCCAATGAGGAGAAGAATGCCTTGAAAGGCAGAATTAGCCAAATGGAAAAGGAGGTCCAAAAGACCACTGAAGAAAATACTACTTTAAAAATTAGATTGGAGCAAGTGGAAGCTAGTGACTTTATGAGAAATCAAGATATTATAAAACAGAACCAAAGGAATGAAAAAATGGAAGATAACGTCAAATATCTCATTGGAAAAACCACTGACCTGGAAAACAGATCCAGGAGAGATAATTTAAAAATTATTGGACGACCTGAAAGCCATGATCAAAAAAAGAGCCTAGATATCATCTTTCAAGAAATTATCAAGGGGAACTGCCCTGATATTCTAGAGGCACAGGGCAAAATAGAAATTGAAAGAATCCATCGATCACCTCCTCAAATAGATCCCAAAAAGAAATCTCCCAGGAATATTGTCACCAAATTCCAGAGCTCCCAGATCAAGGAGAAAATACTGCAAGCAGCCAGAAAGAAACAATTTGAGTATTGTGGAAACCCAATCAGAATGACCCAAGATCTGGCAGCCTCTACATTAAGAGATCGAAGGGCGTGGAATACGATATTCCGGAGGTCAATGGAGCTAGGATTAAAACCTAGAATCACCTACCCAGAAAAAATGAGTATCATGCTCCAAGGCAAAATATGGATTTTCAATAAAATAGAGGACTTTCAAGCTTTCTCAGTGAAAAGACCAGAACTGAATAGAAAATTTGACTTTCAAACACAAGAATCAAGAGAAGCATGAAAAGGTACACAAGAAAGAGAAAGCATAAGAGACTTACTAAAGTTGAACTGTTTTGTTTGCATTCCTACATGGAAAGATAATGTGTATGATTCATGAGACCTCAGTATTAGGGTAGCTGAAGGGAATATGCATATACATATATAGAGAGAGGGCATGGGATGAGTTGAATATGAAGGGATGATATCTAAAAAAATCAAATTAAGGGATGAGAGAGGAATATATTGAGAGAGGGAGAAAGGGAGAGATAGAATGGGGTAAATTAGCTCACATAAAAGTGGCAAGAAAAAGCAGTTCTGTAGGAAGAGAAGAGGGGGCAGGTGAGGGGGAATGAGTGAATCTTGATCTTGATTTGACCTGAGGAGGGAATAATATGCACACTCAATTGGGTATCTTACACTACAGGAAATAAGGAGGAAGGAGATAAAAGAAAAGGGGGATGATAGAAGGGAGGCAGATAGGGGGAGGAAGTAATCAAAAGCAAACACTTTTGAAAAGGGACAGGGTCAAGGGAGAAAACTGAATAAAGGGGGATAGGATAGAAAGGAGCAAAATATAGTCTTTCACAACATGAGTATTGTGGAAGGGTTTTACATAATGATACACATGTGGCCTATGTTGAATTGCTTGCCTTCTTAGGGAGGGCAGGTGTGGAGGGAAGAGAGGAGAGAATACGCAACTCGAAGTTTTAAAAACAGATGTTCAAAAAAAAAGTGTTTGCATGCAACTGGGAAATAAGATATACAGTCAATGAGGCATAGAAATCTATCTTGCCCTACAAGAAAGTAAGGGGAAAAGGGATGGGGGGGAAGGGCAGTGGGCTGACAGAAGGGAGGGCTGACTGGGGAAATGGGGCAACCAGAATATATGCCATCTTGGAGGGGGGGAGGGTAGAAATGGGGAGAAAATTTGTAATTCAAAATCTTGTGGAAATCAATGCTGAAAACTAAAAATGTTAAATAAATTAAATAAATTAATTAAAAATGAATGAATGAAGAAAGAAAGAAAGAAAGAAAGAAAGAGAGAAAGAAAGAAAGAAAGAAAGAAAGAAAGAAAGAAAGAAAGAAAGAAAGAAAGAAAAAGAAAGAAAGAGAGAAAGAAACAAAGAAAATTGAGGAAAATGCAGAGTTGTGGATGTAGACTCCTTGGAATTCGGGATACTGAGGATGAAGTTAAGTGAATGAGGAACAGTCAAGAGAGTCAGATGCTGCAGAGAGGCCAAAGAGGAGGGCTCATACGATGATGTTGATTTGGGAGATTCAAAAGCACAGCTGACTTTGGAAAAAAGCACTTTCAGCAGAGTGGTGGGCGTGTGAGTCAGGTTGTGAGGAGCTAAGGAAGAATTGGCAGCAGAGGTGAAGACCACTCTCTCCAGAAGCAGAGAAATCCTCTGTAACAAGGCCTTCTGCCTCATTTCTGTTATAGGATGTAGGACATTCTCCAAAGAAAAATGGGATTTGGGGAATTTGAAGTTTTAAAAAACGAGTGTTAAAAATTGTTTTTGCATGCAACTGGGAAATAAGATATACAGGCAATGGGGTATAGAAATTTATCTTGCCTTACAAGAAAGTAAGGGGAAAGGAGATGAGGGAAAGGGGGGTGACAGAAGGGAGGGCAGATTGGGGGAAGGGGCAATTGTAATACATGCCATCTTGTGGTGAGGGGAGGGGAGAGATGGGGAGAGGATTTGGAACTGAAAATCTTGTGAAAGTGAATGTTGAAAACTGAATAAATAAATAAATAATTTTTTAAAACCTTTAAAAAAAAACAACAAAAAACCAACAACAACAAAAGCTGATTGATGGCTTTGAAGAGAACTGGGGCACCAATCACAAATGCCTTTGGGGAGAACACACTAGAATGGGGGCTTGAGATGACAGCATTAGAGAAAGATATTTTTGAAACTGAATGGAATGAAGTAGCTAGCCTCACTCTGAAGGATGGGTTCAGAGAATTACTACAACACTTACTACTTTTGTGTAATTGGACAACTGATGACCTCCCTGGATATCAATTTCCTCATCTATAAAATGGGGAGGTTGGACTAAATTACTTCTGAGGTTCTATCCAACTCTAGATCCTATGTTCCAAGGTTTCTGTCTCTGTCTCCCCTTCATTTTTATCATCTTTCCCTTGTCCTACTATTTTACCTTTTTCCTCTCCCCATAACCAAAATTCAGATAGTCAGGTGAGTGCCTATGGACGATATGACAGGATTGGAAAGACAATCCTTCATTCCTGCCATTCCAAGTCCTACTACAAATTGCCACGTCTCAAGGAACATTCTGGACACTTATTCCAGCAATATCTGGGCTTACATACCTGATTTCTCTGGGGCATACTATGATTAATTTTCGTATAATTTGTCATGTTCGTATCTGTGGGAAAATAGAAGCAAAGAACAGAGATGCCTGAGCTGGAGTAGGGTACTTCAGAAGTCATCCTTCCCTCCCCAACCTGCTGCCTCATTGCAGCACTGCATTTCACTATTCCAAATGAATGAGTTCTCAGAAAGATCTACAGGGAAGGGAATCTTATACCTTCACCAGGCAACTTCTCTAATGTGGCAAGCAATCAAGTATGGAACAATCTCTACCGAGAATTATAGGCAAATTCTCAATGGTATTCATCAAGAATACCATTGACCACATTTATATGGCCTTTAAGAACAACATAGTATTTTCTAACAACAATCTTGTGAAGTGGGTAGATTCTGGGAAGCAGGTGGACACCAAGACACTGGGAGGAGTTTCTGAGAGTAGGGATAGGTGTCCATGAATTTCTGATGTCTTATATGATATCATATCACTAAGACTCATAGATAAAGTAGGAGATAAGTCCGTAGGTTTGTGGGATATCAGGAGGGAATGGAATATAGTACACACCTCTCACCACCACCCCAAACATTTCACTTCAAGGATTCTTGGGAATGTGGGCTGTGAGAGACTATCAAGATTTAGTCTCAACTAGAAATGTCTCCTCAGGCAACAGCCACTTATTTGGGTCTTTTCACTTGCCTGCTACTTGCTTCCTCCTCTTCTTCCTCTTTCTTGTTACATACAGGCAGACAATGATACTGAGAAGTAGAATGACCAGGGGAATCACAGAGAAACCCAAAACCAGCAGGAACCACAATTCTGAGAAAAGCAGGAAGAACAGGACTGAGATCTTAACCCTCCCACTCATCTTCCAACTTTTCTTCTCTTCCTAGAAAGACACACTGCATTATTTCATAAAATTTAGAACTAAAGGATGAACTTTCAACTGCTACAGTGGCAGCCTTTAACCTGTACTTGTCAGGTCTCTCTGCTATTCCATACCCATTCCTACTTCTATTCCTTTGCTTGTGATGCTTCACCTGGAATGCCCTCCACTTTTGCCTCTACCTATCCACTTCCTAGGGTAGGTGGTAGGTGGAGTAGCAGGCCTGGAATCAGGAAGACCTAAGTTCAAATCCAACCTCAGACACTTAATAGCTGTGTTACTCTGGGCAAGTCATTTAATGCTTTTGCCTCAGTTTCTTTGTCCGTAAAATGAGCTGGAGAAGTACTCTCATATGTTTGCTAAGAAAACTCCAAATGGGGTCAGACAGAGTAGGACATGACTGAACAAGACAACAACATCCACCTCTTCTTATCCACCTCAAGTCCCACCACTTCCATAAAGTTTTCCTAATTTCTCCAGCCTTCTTTGATGCTCTCTCTCTCTCTCTCTCTCTCTCTCTCTCTCTCTCTCTCTCTCTCTCTCTCTCTCTTTCTCAATGAACACTACTTCTGTGGGGCTTAGTAGTTCTTAGTTACATATTATTGTGCATTATTCACTATTGTTTAGGTGTTTATCTTTACTCTCAAATAGATTGTAAACTCCTTAATGGATTAACCACATCTTGTTTTTTTCCATAGTCCTTAGAGTTCCTAATAAAACACCATAATCATAGCAGATGCTTAATAACTGCTTGACTTCAGCAATTGGCCTACAACCTTTCTTTCCCTTCAACTCCTTCCATCATCCTCAATGATACCAATATTTGTGTGGATAACCCTTGTAATACCCTGATGCTTCAGCTCAACTATCCCTTCTATTCCTACTGCCTTATTCTTCCTGAACCTGTTCTTCATTTTTATCACCCCAGCTCCTTTGATCCTACTCATCATCCCTGTTCTGGCAACACTTACCATATTTCAATATTGACCACTTCATTAGTCATTTCAACAGTACATCGCTGTCCTCTATCCTTGAATTTTTTTCTTCCTTACTCTCCCTGTAGCCACCCTGATAATCTCCAACTCAGAAAAACCTCTTTCAACAGCTCTGACTCCTGAGCTAGTCACAGTGCAGAATGCATGCTATCTTATCTCATTTGAGTCCTCACCACTCCATCATAATGTTTCTGTTTTTCATTTATTTACCCCTTATAACTATCCCCACAGCAACTGTTTCAAACCTCCACCATTCTCTAGTCTCCAACTCCCTGATGGACTCTTCTCTCTCAAGAGATGTTCTTTCCTCCTATTTTACTGGGAAGATTAAGAACCCTCTTCATGAGCTCTCTCATTTTCCTTTCTCTTCAAAATGTCAAAACTTCTCCATGTCTTCTTCTTCCTCCCTCCGTTGAGGAGGTGATGGTCCTCTTCCTTGATAAGGGTAACATATGCCCTTGATTTCATGACCTCCTGTGTCTTTTGGGTCCCTCTACTAATCATTTCTTCTGTTTCTCTTTTTCTTCAGCTTCTCTCTCACTTCTCAGTCCTTCCTCTCTGCGTACAAACAGGCTCACGTCTGTCCTTTAAATGTAGATATGTATTGAGGGATTTGTTTTGAGTGTCTTTTGTAAAAATTGCTAAATGTGGGTATGGGGGCTGGATAGTTGGAGGGACAGATTAATTTTTTAAAAAAAAAAACTGGTTATTTGAATTTTTTAAGAAACTAAAAATCATTTCATTAACATTGCTATTTCTCCAGCTATAATCTTATTCCGACCCACATCTTCACTTTTAAACCTCTAAAAAGAGCAGTCTATTTCTCTACTTTCTCTTCCAATAAACCAACAAGAATTAACTCATCACTTTCCTGCAGTCTGGCTTCCATTCTCATCACTCCACTGAAATTACTCTTTCCAAGGTCACCAATGCCTATTATTACGCAAATTCAATGGTCACTCTGTCATTTGACACTACTGAAAACCTTCTTTTTAAAAATTCTCTCTGCTCATGGCTTCCACGATGTCTTTCCTTCCTAGTTCTTCTGTCTGTCTGAAGTTCCTTCTCAATCTTCACTCTTATATCTTTTACCTCTAACCTCCTTGAGATCTCCAAAGCTGTGCCCTTGCCCTTCTTATCGCTTTCTATGTTCCTCCACTCCTATGATTTAAATGATCACAACCATGACGATAACTATGCATTATAAGCCTCGATCTCTAGCTTGAGCAACATCCCACGTTTCCAAGTGCCTTTTTGACAGCCCTGAATATACTTCTGACCCCTTAAATTCAACACATCCAAAGCTAAATTCAGTTACCCTCCATGAATCTTCCCCCTTTACCAAATATCTCTGCATTGATGGGCAGTGCCAGTCAAAGTCTCAAAAGTTCAGAACTATCTCTGTTTTTTCTCCCTAAGCAACTAAAAACAACTTTTTAACAGCTTTATATACCTGACAAAATAATCATACTATTAGATAGGTCTAATCATATCACTTCCCTGCCTGAATATCTTTAGGGACTTTCCATCACCTGTAAAGAATCCATGTTGAATTCTTTCTCCTCCAAACTCAAGGAATGCTTATTGCCTATACCACTCAGCTTGCTACTGAATCAGATTCTGTCATGTAGTAATTTGAAATATTTCATTTGTGGTTGTTGTTCATCCTTCACTCTCAAAGAGAACCGATCACATCATGAAGGTGATGTCTTGACTTGCATGTGAATTGGATATGAGTGAGAGAGATTATAAATTCCATGAGGGCAAAAATTATGTCTTCTACTTTTTTGTATCTTCCATAGCACCTAGCATAAGACTGGACATGTGGAAATTTTTCCAACAAATCCATGTTGGATAAACCCAAAGTCCCAAATGAATGTTTCATACCATACTTCATAAACTTACAATTCATGGTAGAGCTATATGATCACTTCCCTGAGTTGCATGATTTGACAAAACTGGGCTAGAATTTAGACATAAGTTGGTTTCCTTTAAGAATTCCATTTGAAAGATTCAACAGTCTAGGACAGGTAAGGCATTTCTTTTTCCCTTCCCAAAGGTACCACAGATGATTCATAACTTTAGATGTCATGTCCTTTCAAAGCCATTGGCTCAGCATGCCAATTTCCCTCTAAGGATTATAAGATGAGTTACTGACCCACCCTCAGAAGGACATATATGCTCCTTTCTTGGAGGAGAGGTAGCCTTGTAAACTCTCTCTAGCCCAAACCTCCTTACAACCAAGGGGACATAATTGCAGAATGGCTCTCTAACTTTGAAGGTGTAGTCTAGAGCCATGGAAGAAAGGATAACAGATTTAGAGTTGGAAAAGATATTAAAGCCATAGATTTAATTTTTACAGATGAGAAAATTGAGATGTACAGAGGTCGAGTAACTTGCCAAATGTATAGTTACTAAGTATCTGAGGCAAGACGTGAACCAAGTCTAACTTTGAGACTACTATTGCTATCCACTACACCATGGTGCTTCTCAAAACCCCTCTTTTTATAGATAAGGAAACTGAGATACAGAAAGTTTCCTCGAGGGTGATGTAGAAAACAAAACTGGAGAAAGACAATGACTAGAGGGAGGAAAAAGGAAGCAAACCTATAACTTTGGCTTCTTTAGTGTAATAAACTAAGTGCCTGAGCTAACAAGTTCATGGTGGGGGAGGGTGGGAACAGGGAGAGGAATACTAGAAGGATTTTGTCACCATCAAAGACATGAGACTTTAGTAAAGAAACATCTTTTCTCCTGTTCCTTTAAGAAAATATTGTCCTTACCTTGGGTTGAGCTGTGAACTGTGCTAGCACATACCCAAGTAAGGTTGACGGTATGGCTCCTTGAGCTAACTGGGTTGCTGGCATTGCAAGTATAGTAATTCTCAGTGTTACTGGCTTGGATGTAGAGCTGTACATGGGCATGATTCCCTGGGGCTTTAATTTGTTCTCTCCCTCTGTACCAGGTATATGTCAAATTATTGTTCCCATGGACGAAGCAAGACAGGTTCACATGGCACAAGGTGTTATTCCATGACTCTCCAGTCACCTCAATCTTTGGATCCTGGACAGGATCTAGAAGCAAAAATTCTGTCAAGATTGGCCCAGGTGAAACAGGTGCTACAAGGCTGATGGAGAGGCTGAAAATGTATTCATAGGTACTCACCAAACACAGAAACCTGGAACTTGGCAGTTTTAGAAACATGTCCTGACCGACTAGTGATTTCCATGAAGTAGAGGCCACTGTCATTCTTCTGAGCTGGGCTAATGAATAAGGCCAGGTTCTCAGGTATGACATTAACTCTGTTTTTAAATTGCCCACCTTCAAATGTACCCTTTGAGTCATCTCTCCAACTCCATATCTTAAAATTTTCCTGAGTTGAAGATAGTTTCACAAACCAAGTGAATTGCATACTTTCTGAATGCTGCGGAATACGAATCGGTTGTAACTTGATACTACTTCCCACGATGACAGGCATGCTAATTATCTTCATATCAGAACCTGATGTTCCTAGGAGAGAAAAGTCCGAGAAGTGAGGTAAAAGGTCATTGGCTTTGAGAGCAAAACCTGGTTGATTTTACCCCAAAGGAAATTACATTAGACAGATAACCCCCCAAAATGAAAGTAGATGTGTATGTTCATAGGGCGGGCTCAGTGCAGCATTAGTGTAGACTTCCCTCCCTTGCTTTTTCCTTTGTCCTCCTCCAAACAAATCTTACATAATAAATACCAGCTATGTGCACAGCCTTGAAGAATGGCTTTGCCCCAGGAGTTTATGATCTAGGAGGAAAGAACACAGATCCAATGGACAAACATAGGACAATTTCCCGCTGTTCTGGTATTATCAGCATAAGCAGCATTTCTAGGCCAATGCTGAATGATGAGCCAGTCTACCTAACTTCATTCTCACTGGAACTGCATGAAGCTCTTCTTTATCTAGGACTAAAACTCATGTTTACACAAACTAAGGAAAAGTCATCCCTTTTTCAAACTTTTTAGTGTAGTTAATGTACAGTTGTGAGGGGGGAAATATCTAAGGATTTTTCCCTATTCTGATACAAAGTGAATGATGCTTTTCTCAAGTCTCTTGGCCAGTTATCATATCATTGATTGTACCCTGCCAAGCTTCAGTCTTGTATCACTTCCAATATCCACTGCTTTTGCTTCTGCATATGAACTGCTGAACAAAGATGGAGAAAATAAGGCAACCATTCTGACTGGTCTTGTGATCAAGCTGAGTCTTATTATCAAGCCACATTCTCAGCAGGAGGAGTTGAAGGCTCTCAGCCCACCTCCTCATTTGAAAGTCTTCCTCCTTATTCTTCACCAATCAGGGTTGATCTCTGCCTATCGGGGCACCCACTTTTCCAAAGATATTTAAGCATTTGATGACCTCCATGGTGGGATCTTTGGTTGTCGAGAGAGACCAATGATCATCAATTATTAGCTAGTCTAATTAATAAATTGATTATTATTAATAATTTTTATAATTTTATTATTATATTATAATTATAATTAATTAAATTAATAATCACCCAGAAACTCTGTCTCTCAGGATTTTCATTCGTCATACTACCTTCTAGTCTTTTTACATGTGACTCCCCTCCACACACTCTTCAATTCAACAACCCTGGCTTCCTTGCTGTTCCTCACACATAACACTCCATCTCCTAACTCTGTACCTTTCCACTGGCTGTCCCCCAGTTCTGGAATACTCTTCTTTCTCACTTCTCTCTCTCGACTTCCCCATCTTTCTTTAAGACTCGGATCTAATGCCAAGTTCTGCAGAAGGTCTTTCCCAGTAGTGAATGCCTTCCCTCTGACATTACCCTCCATTTACAATTTATATACATTTTTATGTACATTATTATTTTTGTGTCATCATATTTTAATGTCTCTATATCCCCAGACCTTAGCACAGTGGCTGAATATCTCCTCTCTACTCAAACAACAACAATCCTACTTCAGGACCAAATAATGTTTCATTTGAATTATAAAAATAGCCACATAAGCAGCCTCTGTGCCTCATGGTTCCCCCTTCTCCACTCTAATTCTACTCCCATATAGTTATTTAAAGTGGATTTACAAATGCACATTTCAGAACATGTCACTTTCCTAACCAATTAATTTCAGTGTCTCAACATTACCTCAGGATCAAATAAAAATGTGTCACTTAAGGCATTATGCAACTTGGCTCCAACCTAATTTTCTAGTCTTGCCATACATTCCATCCATTTAAACACTATTCCATCCAGGAAAACTACCTTCCTTCCAGTTTCTCACACTGCATACTCCATTTCCCACCTCCTTGCTAGACCTGGACACCTGGAATGAACTCCATCTTTACCTCTACCTCAAATTTCCTAGTTTGCTCTAAGGAAACTCAGCTTCAATGCCATCTTCTACAAGAAACCTCTTCTAATTCCCTCAGATTCTAGTGTCTTCCTCCCTCCAAAATTACTTTTCACTTATTTTGCATATGTGTTAATAGTTACAATAGATCTTTCCACAGGAAGCCAGACAGTCAAAAAGCATTTATTGCTGTTGGTGTTCATGGTCAGTTGTTTCTGTCATGTCTGCCTCTATGTGACCTCATTTGGGGTTTTCTTGGTGAAGTTACTGGAGTGGTTTGCCATTTCTTTCTCCAGCTCATTTTACAGATGAAGAAAATGAGACCACCAAGCTGCCCACAAGCATTTATTAAGTAATTATTTTGTGCTATGCACTGTGAAAAGATTGGGAACACAAAGAAAGGCAAAAATTTCAAGGAGTCCACATTCTAGTGGGAGAGACAACATGCAAATAAATAGGTGTGTACAAGACACGCAGTATGTGGAAGACAATATTAGAGTAAAGACTGTTAAGTGGAATGACCAGTAAAGGCCTCATATGAAAGGTGGCATTTGGACTGAGGCTTAAAGGAAGTCAGGGTTTCTAAGATGCGGAGACAAAGAGGGAGAGCATTCAAGATATTAGGCACAGAGTCAGGAAATAGAGTCTTGTGAGTGAGGAATGGCAAATAGGTCAATGTCACTGAATTGTAGAATGTATAGAAGAGAGCCAAGTGTAAGAAGACTAGAAAAATATGAAGGGAACAGACTATCAGCATTAAATGCCAAACAGAGCTGTTTCTATATCATTCAGGAAGGAAGAGGAAGACACAGAAGGTTATTTAGTAAGGAGGTGGGGATAAAATGGTCACATTGCACTTAGACAGTTTAGTTGATGGTGGTTTGGACTGGGGGAAATCTCCTGGTAGGGAAAACAATGGGGATGTTATTGTAATAACCTAGGTCAGAGGTAAGGAGCACTTGATGAACTAAGATGGTAGCTGTGTGAGGGATCAGAATGGGACAGAGGTAAGATGTAAAGATAGAAACAAGAAAATTTGGCAAGATACATATATCTATACATATATACATATGTACAGAGACAGATAGACTAAGAGGGAGAGAAAGAGACAAAGAGATAGAGACACAGAGACAGACAGAGACAGAGACAGACAGAGAGGAGAGACAGATAGACAGACAGAGACAGAGAAAGAGACAAAGAAACAGAGAGAGAGAGAATAACCCCCAATTGTCAATTCACAGTCGGAGGTGTAGTATTAGGACAATTCATAATGTTCCATTACATTCCTGTACCAACCAATTAGTCCTTAGCTGCCAAAGCCAATGGCCTTTTCTGGGTTGTCATACTCCTTAACCTCTCTGCTACTTTTGTCACTATCCCATTCTCTTGGTTACTTACCCTTTTCTTCCTTGGCTCTCTCTTAGTTCTCCATAGCTGACCATTCTTTCTCAGTTTTTCTTGCTGAGTTTCATACATTATCATTCACAGCCTGTCCCATTGACACAAGTATAGCCCTAGGCTCTGTCCTGGGTACTCTCCTCTTCTTTGAATATACTCTTCCCTTTGATCTCATCATTTCTCATGTGTTCTAATTGTCATCTCCCTACAGGTGACCCTCAAATCTATGTATCTACCCCTAAACTCTCTCTTGAACTTCCATCACACAACCAATTGTGTGCTGGGCATCTCCACTTGGAAATCCCACTGACATCTCAAAATTAACACATCCAAAACAAACCTTATTATCTTCTCCCCCACCTTAACTTGCCTGTCCTCCAAACTTCCTCACTTCTATTGAAGGTACATACCACCATTCTTTCAGTGACAGAGGTTCACAATCTGGGTGTCATCCCTGACCTCTCATTCTCATTCAGCACACATATCCCATCACTTACCAAATCTTACACTGTCTACATCCACAACACACCTCAGATTCCATCCCCATCTCTCTATTTGCACAGCCACTACTCTATGTGAAGCCTCATTTTCTTTCACATGGAATACTGCAGTAGCTACCTAATTGGTCAGCCTGGCTCAAGTTTTCGTCCACTAAAATATAGTCTACAAAGATTTTCCAAAATAATAGAAGGCACAGGTGTGGCCATGTTACCCTCCTGATCAAAAATATTCAGTGCCTTCTTGTTGCTTCAAGGATAATAATAATAGCTAACATTTATATATGCTTTGGTGGCACAGTGGAAGGAGCACTGGGCTTTGAGTCAGGGAGACTCATCTTCCAGAGTTTAAATCCTGCCTCAGACACTGACTGGCTGTGTGACCCTGGACAAGTCACTTACATCTGTTTGACTCAGTTTCTCAACCATAAAATGAACAGGAGAAGGAAATGGCAAACCACTCTAGTGTCTTTGCCAAGAAAGCTCCAAAATGGGGTTGGACTTGACTGCAGTGACTCAAGACCAACAAACTATGTGCCTGGCACTGGGCTAAGTGGATTACAATTATCTCACTTGAACTTCACAACAACCCTGAGAGGTAGGTGTTATTATTATCCTCATTTTAGAGTTGAGGAAACTGAGGCAGACAAAAGTTAAATGACTTGCCCAGGGTCACATAGCTAGGAAGTGTCTGAGGTCAGATTTGAACTCAGGTCTTCTTTACTCCAGACCCAGTGATCTATCCAGTGCACACAATCAGGAATGGTCCTTTGTATTTCACAGCCAGGAAAGGTGAAGTCCAGGAAACAGAATCCTGTGTAGAAATTCTGTTTAGGGTCATTAAGTGAGTTGGTAGTTATTCTAGTGAGTCCCCCACTCCCAGCCCCATTCCCACCCTGGTGTCCAGTCTCCTTGGTTAGACTTTGCTTGGGGCAGAGATGTCTCAGGAGCTACTGCAGCCTCATTACTCTAGTGATAGGGCAGCTTTCCATTTGTGGTGGCTCTCTACTCCCCACAGGGCCTCTCTGGTCCTAATCATACCTAATCCACCCTTCTGGTAACCCCTTACCTTGGTCCTGAAGCATGACAAGGAAGATGAGGAGAGTGAAAGCTTTCCAAAGCATCTCTACAGAGCAGAGCTCACAGCCAGGGTTCTCCAATCCCCCAGCTAAGACTTCCTTCCCTCAACAGCTCCCCCTCAATGTGACTTACATTGTCTTCTGTAGACAACAGGAGGGGCATGCTGGGTGGGGGAAGTATAGGAGGTTGTTGAAATGCAGAACCCACCTATAATTAGACCAGCCACAGTTTCCTCCATGCTGTGGCTGATCTTCTGTGAGTTAATAAATTGTCAGGACTTAGCTGAGAAAACCTCAGCGCTTGAGCTCTGGCCACATATGCTTACAAGCTTGAGCCCAGCAAAGGCACAGAGCTCACTAGTGAGGTCAGCTCCCCTGCTCTGACAACTCCTCCGTCTCTTAGTTCCAGCAGTGACAGTTTTACCAACAATATTTGTTCAGTGTTTACTATCAGTTCAGGACTCTGCTAAGAACTGGGGATACAAAGAAAGGCAAAAACAGACCCTACCTTTAAGGAGCTTCCATTCTAGGGGAGGAGATAGCAAGTGTAACAAAAATAGATGCAAATGAGGAGATCTTAGAGGAAAAAGCTCTCGTACCTGCAGGGATGGGATGGTGGGGATACCTGCAAGGCCTCCCATGGGAGGTGGTCTTTGACCCTGGTCTTGAAGGAAACCGGGGATTCTAAGAGGCAGAAGTGAGGAAAGAGAGAGCCTTCCAGGTTTGGAGGACAGCCAGTGTTCCTGGAACTGCAGTGGGCCTGGACAGTTGGCTCGTAGAGCAGGTGGAGGGGAGGAAAGTTTAAGACAGGAAAGGGAAAAAGGAATCAGATTTTTAGTAACTTTAAATGTCACATAAAATACTTAAAATAAAAACAGCTAACATTTACTTAACACTTTGAGGTTTGCAAACACTTTACATACGTAGGGGGCAGGGAGCAGACTATGAGGCCCTTCCTTGGACCATTCTGCCAGGTTCTCACTAGTTTTGGTGAGCCTGCTTCCAGAAGTGTATGGTGGAGAGACAGATGCCTCCTTTCAAAATATCTACAAGCAGTTTTTGACACTTTTCTGTTGGCTTATGTGATGGAAAACTTGTGGTGGAAATGAATGTTCATACAAAAGGCATGAACAGGTAAAATCTTCCTCTCTCTGTCTCAGTGTGTCTGTCTCTGTCTCTCCCTCCTTCTCTCTCTCTCTCTCTCTCTCTCTCTCTCTCTCTCTCTCTCTCTCTCTCTCTTTCTCCTTTCACATGGGGAGAAATAAATACTGTGGACCTCCAGGTATGGAGAGAAGTAGTGTCAGCAGGAGTGGCTATCTAATCCTCCCACCTCCATAGGCCTCCACATGGCCATGAATGCACAGCATTGTGTTTATTCTTCCTTAATCTTAGGTGAATGAGTATTGGAGATGGAGGAGAATGGATTATAACTTTGTGAGCTTTGAGTGGCCAGAAATATCACCAGAGGTCATCATTTGGCCACAGAGCAAGAGAGAGAAAGATCCGTCTGTGCCAGCAGACAGTTTTCTCAATATTTTCATCTTGGCAGGAAGGTGATAGATTACATGTGAAGAATGAGATATGCATTTTCAGATACAACTGATGTACGAGATTATTTTGCTTGACTATATTTATTTGTGACAATGGAGAGCTTTTATTTTAAAAGAGCTGAGGAGGGAGGTAGAAGGGTAGTGATAATGATATGGGGGGAAAAAGAGGTAAAAGAACATTGCACAGAAGAGAGCAGAAGGAAGTTCAGAAGGGGAAACAAATGAAACAGGGTAATGTCAGAACTACATTGTTAGACTGAGTAAATACTTGATCTTATGACAGTGAGGACGAGGGAAGGAGGCAAAAGAAACCAGCGTTGGGCAGATAGTGAACATGAAAGAATAGGGAGCAGTCAAGGACATAGATGTTCAAAGTGAGGATGAAATGTAGGTTTAATTTAAGTAGGAAGGTAAAAAGAGAGGAAACTATTACAAGAAGGAAGTGACAAAGTTCAAGACTTTGGAAAGAATGTGTTTGCTAGTCATAGTAAGGTCTAAAGTGTGGCCATGGTGGCAAGTCGTTACAGTTGGGTGCAGAAGGAAGTTGTTAGGGCTTAAGGAATCATAAAAACATCATCTTAGAAAGTTCTGGAACATAAATCCTAAAAGCTCTAGAAAGGATGTTAATCACGAATATTGTTGTTCATTCATTTCGGTCGTGTCTGATTCTTTGTGACCCCATCTGGGGTTTTCTTGGCAAAGATAGTGAGTGGTTTGCCATTTCCTTCTCCAGCTTATTTTACTGACAAAGCAACTGATGCAAAAAGGGTGAAGTGACTTGCCCAGGGTAACACAGTTAGTAGGTGTCCTGAGGCTGGATTTGAACTCAGGTGTCCCTGATTATAGGCCCAGCCCTCTATTCACTGTACCACCTAGCTGGTATAAATGTAGAGAAGAAATTTAAACCAAGTGCTAGAGCCATTGAAGAAGGTGGGAGGATAATGAATTCAGGTTGTTATAATGAAATTATGTAAATTTGAAGGAAGAAATTATATTGGGCTATAGCAGGAGAGGAAAAATACAATTAAATCCAACAAATACTGTTTAAACATCTAATGTGTGCAAGGAATTGGCCAAACCCTGGGGATACAAAGACAGAAATGAAAACCAGGCCCTCACCTCAAAGAATGGACTGTGAACAGATACATTAAAGTAAGGAACTCAAAGATTTAGAGCCAGAAGAGACCTTAAAGGCTACCATTTCTAAATCAGGCCTGCAACCTGGCCACCACTCTCATCTCCCCCAACCAGAACCTTGGACTCTGCCTCTCAACTCATTCTGAGCTCTGATAGGTGAGCTTTCATCTCACCTTGCCAGGCACCAGACCTCCATATCACTGATGATAGCCTCCCACCCCCACTGCTTCCCAGTTCCTCTTTATGCATTATACCTCCCTCTTCCCTTACCCCCATTACAATTGAGGACTGCTTTGCAGCTGTATTTGTATCCCCAGTCCTTAGCACAGTATCTGGCATGTAGTAAGTGCTTAATAGATACTTTAACTATCCAGCCATAGTCATAGTCATAGTATCATAAGTCTAGAGTTAGAGGGGACCTCTGAACTTATCTAATCCAATTCTCTCACTGAACAGAAAAGGAAAAGAAGGTCCAGAGAGGTTAAGAGCCTTGTTCAAGGTCACACAGGAACCAAGAGTTGTGATTTAATGAGATTTATTATTCTCCCCAAGCTCCATGCCCAGAGGAATCATCTCCTGTTGATTCTTGGAGAGAAGGGAGCTTACCCATTCCCGAATCTGCCAATATCTAGTTTCAGAATGGAGCAATGATCATCTGTAGAACAGGAGCACAGCAGCCTCTGTTATATCTCGACTGCTGCTAAAACCAATGTGAGTTCCATAGCCAGCCCAGTCGAAGGCAGAGAAATCCCCACACTGCCTGGGATTCCCTTCTGGGAAGAATCCTCCTCCACCAATGCAGTGCTGCAAAGGAGAAAAATAGCAATGAAAGAACCATGGGATAACTATGTGTAGTAAGAGAATCTGTCAAGGGAAAGAAATGCATGGAATCCCTTGGTCTCACCGATATGTATGGAACTTACAAAATGATCATCGGATTCCTCAGAATGCTAGCTGTCCCCATGCCTGTAGTTCCCACCCCTCTCCTCCTTGATTATAGATAATGATTACCCTGCAGACCTAGTTCAAATGCTACCACTTATGGGAAGTCTTTCCCAACAACCCAGACCTTGGTGACCCTTTCAGCTAGTTTGAGTTACCCATCCACTTAGTCCTTGTTAATGACTCTCCCGGACACAGGAGAAAGCCCTGGATTCTAGAATTAGAGAACCGTGGTTTGAATCTAGGCTCTATTCCTCATTGTGTGACTTTGGTCAAGTCAATTTCCCCTCTCTGGGCCTCAATTTCCTCCTCTGTGGAATGATTTGCCTTAGACTTCCTATTTGGTGTTTAAGTTCAGAATAAAATTGAAATGAAATGCAAATTACTTTTTAAAATGAGTACCTTGTACTAGGTGATGTCAGAAGCCACCAAAATTTCTAAATCTGTGAGCTAAAAATTATCATGTATTCCCTTGTTACTATTTCTCTCTTCAATGGACTGAAAAGAGTTAGAATTAGTGCGATGCTCTAATGTGACCCCACTAGGTTCAGAGATTCCTGAATTGCTACTCTCCAAACCCTCTGATGGGTCCCTGGACTCACATGTTCAGTGTTACATCCAACTCACACTCCAGCACATAGAGCATTGGCTGCTCTTTTATTATTATATACCTGGAACTGGACAAAACTTCCAACCAATTCATCTGCCAAGACACAAGAGAATTTGGCTGATCATTGTGAAAGACAAAAATTCAGGGATTAGTTTCAAAGGAGCAGTGTGTTGGTAAGCAAAATGGGCTCTTAGCACTTAGATCACCCAAGTGCCCTTGAAGAGTTTGGCTTTTGTTTCCTTTGAGTAATCCAGTGTATTTCATTGAGTCTTACTAGGTGCTAAGAACCAGGCCCAAACCCCTATTAGGTGTAAAACCTATGTGGGTGTGGATTGGTAACTAAGGTGGGGCCCAAGGTGGGGCTAACTAAGGGGAGGTGCTAACTCAAGAGCCAATCACAGGAGCCTAAGTTCTGGTCATTCAGATGATGATTGATGATGTCTGAAACCCTATAAGAAGAGAAGACAGAGCCATTTGCTCAGGGCTCTCACTGTTGGTGGTGTTTGGAGACTCCTGGGCAGCTGTAGCTAAGAAGCACTCCAGCTCGTAAACCCGGATGCTGAGACTTTGTTAAACTCTGGTAACTATGCATTGGGATTTGAATCAGACAAGGTCTGTCTGTTGATGTTTGTAATTTGTTTGTATTTTGTTCTGAAGTACAGAGTGCTGCCTTTTTCCCCTGAACTAAGTGAATGATATTTGTATGCTGAATTAAAATAAGTTTGTCAACCCCTTAGCCTTGCTTTCCTTAGTTAAGCAGATCAAAAGAACCTTTGCTTTTGCAGCATGCTGGTAGCATTCTTGCTGTTGGGCTTTCACCCCCACAACAGCTGCTAGCCGGATTCCCTCAGTGGCATACCTTAAAAACCAGACTGTAGCTTAACACTCTAATGATTTAGAGCAAGCCATCTGGGAGCAGGGACTCATGCTTTATAACTACATATGGAGACAGAAAGGAAAAGACCAATCATAGACATCACCAGAGAGTCCAACTAAGCTCTGGGCCTCAATGAAGTCCCCTTGCTTGTCTGAGGATTGAAGGAAAACTATGTTATTCCTTTTATGGGCATGTCACCATCACAGTGCTAAGCTCAGAGGGATGAGGATAGCAGGTAATATTATGGTTTGGAGTTCAGATAACAAACACTCACTCTGGCCTCGTGGAAAGTAACACTTGGCAGTTTTTTCTGCATCATCAAAGTCATAGATGACGGGCACAGCTGAGCCATTATCAGTCCAACACATACTGGATACCTCTTCAGGAGACATAAAGTAACACCATGAGGACAGGTGTTTGGAGATCCTGTTGAGCCCACTTCCCAGATATGCTCCCTACCCACCTGGCCCATGGAACTCAGTTTACCTGATAAAGGCCAAACAGGTTCCCTCCCTGATTCTTGAAGAACTTAGTGAAGGTATGATATCTCAGCAGGGAGCTATTCCTCCACTGCTGCGGAGGAGACTTGTTGGACACATGCCAGATGGCCAGGTCCTTGGCCTGGATGTCATAGTAACCTGAGTTCTAGAGGACAATAGGAGTCTTAGTCCAATGGTGTCATGAGTGCTATTCAACAAAGGTAGACTGAGGCCTATTCTCTTTGAGCAAGATAACATTTTATTACTAATAGGGATGCTGGTTGTTGTCCTTCATTCTCAAAAAGGACCAATATGAGCTCAGAATTCTCTATCACAAGTCAGACACAAATAGTCCATTTGCACATCTGGAGGGGATTCTCTAAATTTGTGCAACTCATTTCTTTTTAGCTACTTCACTTCTGCTTTGCTCGTAGAGCACAGCACCTTCTGTGATGAGGGCATGCTGGGCGGTCCTGTGCCAGCATCTCCCCTGTCACACAATCAATTCCAAAGTTCTTAAGAGAGACCTTAAGAGTATCCTTGTATCACTTCTTCTTACCATCATGTGAGCACTTGCCCTGTGGGAGTTCTCCATAAAAGAAAAGAAATAGGGATGCTAGCTGCCAATAGAACGGGTAAACGGATTTTCCTCTGTTGACCAAAGATGAGGACAACTCATTTTTATAGTTAGAACAAAGAACATCAAAGAGTAGGTGACATGGTGGGGTTGAGGGTAACATGACTGGTTACATAGCTGAGGCAAGGGGGACAATATGATTGGTTAGAATTTGGGAATGAGGGACTAGCAACAACCCCCTCCTTTCCTCCTGTGACCAAGAAGTGGTTGTTTGAGCCCACCTGCAAGTTTAAAAGATAGTGGACCAGACTTCTTTGGAAAGCAAACCAAACATCCTTGAAGTATAGCTTGGTGGTATAAAGATTCTAGACCAGACTTCTGAGTCCACCTGCATCTCTCAAGGATAGCAGAATTCCCTGAGGCAAGAATAGAATAGTGACTAGCAGGAAAACTGGATGTCTAAACTTAATTCATTACAGAACAACTTCAGAGGCAAAGAAACATGACTTTAAGCATTTACAGGACAAAATCAATTAACTGTAAATAGGATCAATAAAAATGATAAATAATCAATTTTATCTTCTCAGTGGTCTTCCAGGAAGTCACATTAAGACTGTGTCATATGAGAGAAGTCTCTTAACCTCTCAGTACCTAGTCAACAATTGTAAAACTGTAAGTTGAAGAGAAAATGCCTTAGGAGAGGGAGCTTCCTCACTAGGAGTTCATTATAAAAATGCTTAGTCGAAAGAGATAATATACTTCATTTTTTTGGTGTTGAGTCATTTTCAGTTATGTCTGATGCTTTGTGACCCCATTTATGGTTTTCTTGCCATTTCCTTCTCTAGTTCATTTTACAGATGAGAAAAAGGTTAAGCGATTTTCCCGGGGTCACACAAGCTAGTAAATGTCTGAAGCCAGATTTGAACTTGTAAAGACTAGTCTTCCTGACTCTTTATACACTGCACCACCTAGATGCCCATCATATATTTGATGAAATTACTTAAATAGTTATACATAAATATATATCACACTTTAAATGTTGTGGGCTTAGAATGGATATTTTACAGCAACTGTGCAAGTTAATCAACCAGAAGAAAAAATTCCCATGGTTTTGGGCTTCTGACACCAAATTGAACCATGAGACTGCTAGATCGTAAAAATTAGGAGGCAGAAATTATTTCAAGTTATCAAGAAATTTATTGATCACCACATGCAGGAGCCAGAATACATACATGTAAGGATGAATACATATACGAAGGTAGTCCATGCAAGAGAGTATGAAATTCCCCCTAAATCTCCGCAATTGTTATACCTTGATCAAATAATTCTGGCTTCTTCTCTTTACCAAACATTGTTCCCCAGTTGACATAATACTGATCTAAGTCCTTTTTCTTAACCTGAAGACATTGTTTTTGAGACCATCCAGAGGTCTCCTGCAATCCTGCAATTTATCAGCAACTAACTGTATTGCCTCTTTTTTGTTTTGCAGCTTTGTGGATCAGCACAAATTATTTTCCCTTATAATCATACACAAAACTTAACCCTTCAACACCAAGGAGAAACATGATTTCAAGATAGAATTCAGGTTGACATAGACAGTATTCTAATCAACTTCTCTGCTTGCAATTAAGCTTAGACTCTGACAATGAAAGATTGGCAGAGAAATATAAAAAATCATACATTGGATGTTTTGTTTTGCTTCTTAAGGTAATTCTTTACGTATATTTTATATATGGTATGATAAAATTTGTTTCCTCTAATCTGTTTTAAAGAAGAAACATATGTTTTTGAATGACTAAAAGTATATTAATTTCTATGTCAAACAAATGAGACCTTTGGCAAAAGCCTTGTTTCAAGTGCGTGGCTGTGAACAAGGTGCCTATCACCACCTGGTGGCAATATGTCTTAGGTAGGGGAAGAAAATGTAAGTCTTTTAAATCCTGATCTCTCTCTCTCTCTCTCTCTCTCTCTCTCTCTCTCTCTCTCTCTCACACACACACACACACACACACACACACACATACACTTCACAACTTACAAAGATTATAGCAAATATCACACTTTGTGGCAACCCCTACCTCCCCACTGTATATGCATTCAGCTTTTTTTATATTCTAGGTTGTTGTTGTTTTTTTTGTCTGTCCAACTCTTCATGACTCCTTTTAAGAGCTTTCCTAGCAGAGATATTGGACTGGTTTGCCATTTCATTCCCCAGCTCATTTTACAAATGAGGAAACTGAGGCAAACAGGGTTAAGTGACTAGCCCACAGTCACACGACTAGTGTCTGAGGCCAGATTTCAAGTTGGTCTTCCTGACTCCAGGCACCTAACTCTCCACTGCCCCACCTAGCTGCCCTTTATATTGTATGTAAATGTGTATTTGTAATAGTTGCCTTGTTATCTGGAAGAATGCAGATCAGAAATTCAGACAACATGTGTATTCATTTTGCTGGACTATGCTTTTATATTACAAGGGTTTTTCTCTTTCTTGAGGGGGTGAGGGGAAATTAGTAATAATAAAGCAAAAAAAAGAGCTCTATTGAAACATTGAGTTTTTTAATATAGAAAAATATAGAAGGAAGTTCAGAAGGAAACATAGAAAAGCAAGACAATTTTGAACATGGATTTTACTTTTCATCAAAAATCAAGTGATATAAAAGATTCACAGTTTATATGCAATCCTCTTTTGTGTTCTACTCTATATATGGTAATGCTCTTCTTTTGTTATTTAAGTTCACGATGAAGAGATTAATTTTTAAAAAGAAAATACAAGTCAAGAATAAGAAGATTGAAAGGTCATTCACAGCACAGTCAATAATGGCGAGATGACTCAATCAGTACCCTGTAAATTATCTGATCTATTGAAGCATTCAAAATTCCTAACTATAATATTAGATTGGGACAAAATACCAGAGAACTGATCTACAATTCTTCCACTGAAGGAAGAAAGTAAAAGGAAGAAAAAAAAAAGAAGAAAAACTGACCCTGGGCCAGTCAATTCAAAGACCTTTCTTTGCTACTATAGCAAAGAAATAGCCATGGACTTAGGACAAATTGATAGACCTCATGAAAGTATTCAGACGTTGGGTGAGGTTGCATGAGATAGCCTACCTCATAAAAGCAACTCTAAATACCTCAGAAACATCTCATGTATGGGCCATAGAAACCAAACAGTTCTTGTAAAAATCTGAAGATCCCAGCAGACTGATGCAGGAACACCACCAACAGAATAAAATCAGAAAGGCAGAACTACATCATGTCACAATTGTGAAGAAGATATCTACATGCAATCATGTGTAAAGTTTTTTCCTTGCCCAAAATGTACTGTAATATGGGGTTAGATTTAATTTTGTAATGAGTATTTTTAGATTTTTTTCAACATTTCATCCAGGAGTTGGGGGTACTGGGAAACATTTTGAAAATGTTTGAAATGTTTGAAAATGGAGAAATATATTTTTTTTGTTTTAAACCAATAGTTTTGCTCACTGGAATAAATAAACAAATAGGTTTATGATTTGTTGAGGAATAAATTTGTTCATTTAAAATCAGAAAATAAAGGCACAGTTCAATTGTTTCCAAGGAAAGACTAACACACCAGCATCTCCTGGACCTTAGGAGCTGGGATTCATAACTCCCAGATGCCAGGGCAAAAGAATGCCTTCTAGAAACTTCCCAGGAATCCTGAATGATACCACTTTTGCTTTTTTGTCTCCATTACTGTGAGATTTTGAAAAGGCAAAAACAAAAAAATAAAGATTAAAGGCTAACATTGCTACTTTTCTAGTGCTAGGGAGGTGATTAATTCAAAAGGCAGTGTGGTACTTAAAATATAAAGTATGACTAAATTGTACCAAGGTTTTCTAGACTAAGATACTGGTAGTACAGATTTTGATTGAATTTTCCATTGGTTATTTTAAGAATTTTCCCAATTTTCTTCCATGGGCCTGGGGGTGGATACTGGGAAACATCATTTTGAAAATGTCCAAAACAAACCAGAGAAATCAATTTCTTTTTTAAAAAATATGGAAATATATTTGTTCACAGAAAAAAGGTAAATTGATTGATTTACAAAAATAATCAATAAAAATTTGATGAGATTTATTAAGGTAAATCAATACATTTGTTCACCTAAAATCAGAAATAAAGGCATAAGTCTATTAGTTCCAAGGAGAAATTGACAAAAGACCAATAACAACTAGATGTGAGGAGGTGGGCAACTTGTTGGGCAGCTTGAGTCCATGATCAAGGTGTCCAAAGATGATTCCCAGCAACTTCCCAGGAATGCTAAAGGGTAGCTTAATCCTCCTTAGGTTTTTTATTCCCCTCGCTTTAAGGTTTTGTTGAGTCAAACATGAAGATCTGAAGAGTTAAGACTAACCTTGCCATTTTCCTGATTCAAGGGATGAGATATATTCAAAATGAAATTTATCTCCCTAAAATTCATGGCATGGCAAAATTGTCCAAATGTTTTTGTTGCCAAAGAAATTTTTATTATGGGGTTTGCATTTAATTTTGCAGTAGGAATTTTTATAATTTTTTCAAAATTCATTCCACGGGGCTGGGGGTGCTAGGAAACAGAAGTTTGAATAAGTTATCCAAAAAAATATAGAAATCAATGTCTTTTTAAAAATAAGGGGATAGTTTTGTTTGCTGAAAAAACAGTTAAATTAATCAATTTATTAAAATCAATAGATAATTTATTGAAGATCAGAAATAAAGGCATAGATCCATTGGATCCAAGGAGTGTCTGATAAAAGACCAGTAATATCTGACCCTTTAGGGATGGACATCTTGTTCCCCAGATGTGGTATCAAATAGTGATTCTTCGAACTCTCCCAGGAATCCTAAAGGATATCTCAGTCTTCCCTAAATTTTGGTCTCCATTACCTGAGCTTTTGCAAAGCAAAATCCAAAGAACCAAAGATAAAATGGTAATCATTACTTTCCTCATGCCAGGGAGCTGATTTATTGAAAATACTCAGAAGTACTTAGAAGTTGGGGCATAGCCATATTGTTCAGAGTGTTTTCTTGCACAAGATAATTGTATTATGGGATTTGGATTTGATTTTGCAGGGTTTGTTTTTAATAATTTTTTCCAAATACTTTCTTTGGGCTGGGAAGCACTGTTTTGAAAAAGATATCCCCCAAAATAGAGAAATGTGTTTTTGTTTAAAAATAAGGCAATATTTTTGTTTGCTTAAAAATGAATGAATAGATTTATCACTTTATTTGAATAAATCAATAAATTTATTCATTTAAAATAAAAAATAAAGGCACTGGGCCATTGGTTACAAAAAGAGTTTGACAAAACAGCAAAAGCACCTGTCCACACAGGGTTGGACATCTTCTCTCCTTGACAGGATCTCCAAGAATGATCCCAGGCAACTTCTCAAAAATCCTAAAGGGTATTTTGATACTCTTTAGATTTTTTTGTCCTCCCTTACTCTAAAGTCTGCAAAGAGAAACCCAAAGAACCAAAGACTGAATGGTAATCTTGTGAAATTCTTGGTGCCAGGTAGCTGATTTGGGGAAAATGCATTGAGGTATTTGAGAATTTGGACCTGGCCAAATTGTCCAAATTATTTTCTTGTCTGCATTGCATTTTGGGGGAGTTAGGGATGTATGTATTTTTACAGTTTCCTTTTGTTTTCTTTTCTTTAAATTTTAATGTATTATTTGTGTATTTTAAAAATTCTTTATCTTTAAATTTTTGAATTCCAAGTTCTCTCCCTCCCTCCAACTCCCTCCCCCACCTACCAAGAAGGCAAGCAATATGTAGATTATACATGTGAAATCATACTAAACACATTTCTATGTCAGCCATATTACCAAAAAAAGCAAGAAAAATAGTGAGAAAATTATACTTCAATTTGCACTCTCTGGTTGTTTCTCTGGAGGTGGATACCATTTTTTCACATCAGTCCTTTTGAATTGTCTTGGGACATTGTATTGGTCAGAGTAGCCAATCATCATTACAACATTGATGTTGCTTTGCACAATGTTCTCCCAGTTCTTCTCACTTCACTTTGAATCAGTTCATATAGGTATTGCCATATTTTTTTTCTGAAACCATACCCCTTGTCATTTCTTATAGCATAATAGTATTCTGTCACAATGATATGCCACAATTTTTTCATCCATTTCTCAATTGATGAGTATCCCCTCAATTTCCAATTCTTTGCCACTATGAAAAGAGCTGCTATAAATATCTTTGTACATATAGGTCCTTTTCCTTTTTCTTTGGTCTCTTTGGAACACAGACCTAGTAGTGGTATTGCTGGGTCAAAGGGTATACACAGCTTTATAGTCCTCTGGGCATAGGTCCAAATGTATTCCTCAGAATGATTGTATTAGTTCCTACTTCCACCAGTAGTTTATTAGCATACCTATTTTTCCCTCACCCCTTCCTAACTTTGTCATTTGTGATAGGTATAAGGTGGCACCTCAGAGTTGATTTAATTCACACCTCTCTAGTCTATAGTGATTTAAAGCATTTTTTCATAAGACTATAGATAGCTTAATTTTTTCTTCTGAAAACTTTGACCACTTATCAATTGAGAAATGGTTCTTATTTTTATAAACTTAACTTCATACTATATTTAATTTATGTTTGAGAAATGAGGCCTTTATCAGAGAAATTTGCTATAATTTTTCATATTACTTCATTGTCTATGGTATGTTTTAGCAAAGTTTAGTTTCCGTGATTTTCTATTTTAATTAGGTCTCTTTTTGTTTAGCTTTGCCTGAGATCATGATTGCTACCCCCGCCTTTTTTACTTCAACTGAAGCATATTAGACTCTGCTCTGGCCCTTTTAACTCTGAATATGTCTTTCTTTTTCCAGTGTGTTGCTTGTAAAGAACATATTGTTGGATTCTAGTTTTTAATCCATTCTACTATTTACTTTCATTTTATGAGTGAGCTCATCCCATTCACATTCAGTTGTAATGATTAACTGTGATTTTCCTGCAATTCCCATTTTCTTCTGTTTCTTCTTCCCATTATCTCTTTTTATCCTGTCCCTCTTCTGAAGTCTATTTTGCTTCTAAACACTGCCTTCCTTAATCACAACCTCCCCTTCTCTTGTCCTTTCCCCTCTTATTTCTCTATTGAGTAAGTTATATTTCTATACATAACTGAGTGCACGTGCACGTGTGTGTGTGTGTGTATGTGTATTCTTCCCTCTTTGATGAATGCTGAGAATGAGGTCCAGTCATTGCATGCCACCACCACCCTTTTCCTCTTCCACTGTAAAAAGCTCATCCTCATGTGTTTATTTTACACAGGAAAAATCTCCCCATTCTACCTCTCTATTCCCCCTTCTCCCAGTGTATCCCTCTTTCTCACCTTTTTGGGTTTTTTTAAGATCGTACTAACATAATTGACTCACACCCTTGTTTTCTGTCTTTGTAAACCTTTTTTTTAACTGCCCTAATAATAATAATAAAGTTCTTAGGAGTTACATGTGTCATCTTCCCAAATAGGAATGTAAAACAGTTTAATTGTATTAAGTCCCTTATGAGTAGTCTTTCATTTTGTATTGTTAGTGTATTTTTATGTATTGTTAATGGAAATTGAAGATCTTTTCCATACATTAATAGGCCCATGTGACCTGCCTAAGTCACATGAGTTTGATTCACATGAAGTCTGTAGTGGGAGGAGCTTGCTGAATGGATGGAACAGGAAGGGGTGGTATAGGAAGGGATGGAGCGGCACTAAGAGGAAGTTGGTCAGAGCAATTAGAGCTGAGAGAGAGAGAGAGACAGAAAGGAAGCAGGCAAACTGTGAGTGTTCATTTGTGGGAAGGTCCTAGCAGGGGGAAGACTTGAGGATTGCATTGTCCCCTGCATTGTTATTGTTTATAGACTTCTTTGTTGCTATGATGGGTTTGGCTTTCTGGTGTTGGCATTCAGCTTTCTGGCTTTTGAATAAATGTTTTGGTTCTGTCTTCCACATGGAGAGTCTATCATATTTTGCAATTCAGAACTATGCCAGCATATTCATAGCCACTGTAGGTGCTGTGAATATTGTGTTGGCACTACACATGTTTACCTTTTTATGCTTCTCTTTTAAAAAAATATTTTTACTTAAAGTTTGAGTCTCAAATTCGATCCTCCCTCCCTTCCCTCCCCCATCCCTGAGATGGTAAGCAATCAGATATAGGTTATACATATGCAATTATATAAAACATTTTCATATTAGTCATTTTGTATAAGAAGATGCCAATAAAAGAAAAAACAATGAGAGAAAGTGAAAAATAGCATGCTTCAGTCTGTATTCAATCAATAACAGTTCTTTCTCTGGAGGTAGATAGTATGCTTTGTCATTTATCCTTTGGAATTGTCTTGGATCGTTGTATTGCTGAGAATAGCTAACTCATTCAGAGTTTTTCATTGAACAATATCACTGTTGCTATGTATAACATTCTCCTGCTTCTGTTCACTTCATTATGTATCAGTTCACATATGTCTTTCCACATTTTTCTGAAATCATCCTGCTTATCATTTCTTATAGCACAATAATATTCCATTACAGTCATATACCACAGCTTATTTAGCCATTCTCCAATTGATGGACATCTCTTTGATGTCCAGTTCTGAGCCACCACAAAAGGAGCTGCTATAAATATTTTTGTACAAATAAACCTTTTCCCTTTTTTGGATGTCTTTGGGATGTAGTCCTAGCAGTAGTATTGCTGTGCCAAAGGATATGCACAATTTTGTAGCCCTTTGGGCATAGTTCCAAATTGCTCCCTGGAATGGTTGGATCAGTTTACAACTCCACCAACAGTGCATTAAGGTCCCAGTTTTCCCACATCCTTCACAGCATCCAATATTTTCCTTTTTTGACATATTAGCCAAACTGATAGTTGTGAGGTGGTATCTCAGAGTTGTTTTAATTTGCATTTCTCTAATCAATAGTGATTTAGAGCATTTTATATGACTACAGATAGCTTTAATTTCTTCATCTGAAAATTGCCTGTTCATATCCTTTGACCATTTATCAACCGGGGAATGATTTGTATTCTTATAAATTTGACTCTGTTTTCTATATATTTGAGAAATGAGGCCTTTCATAGATCCCAGTTTCTGCTTTCCTTATAATTTTGGTTGCATTGGTTTTGTTTGTGCAAAAACTTTTTAATTTTATATAATAAAAATTATCTCTTTTACATTTTATAATGCTTTCTATATCTTCTCTGGTCCTAAATTTCCCCCTTATCCATAAATCTAACAGATAAACTATTCCATGCTCTCTTAATTTGCTTATGATATCACCCTTTATGTCTAAATCATGCACCTGTTTCGACCTTATCATGGTATATGATGTAAGATATTGGTCTATTCTTAGTATCTGCCATAACATTTTCCAGTTTTCACAGTAGTTTTTGTGAAATAAGGAGTTTTTGTCCCAAAAGCTTGGATCTTTGGGTTTACCATATACTAGATTACTATAGTCATTTGCTATAATGTAATTTATGTCTACTGTATTCCACTGATCCACCACTTTATTTCTTAGCCTGTACCAGATTGTTTTGATAATTACTGCTTTATAATACAGTTTGAGATCTGGTACAACTAAGCCACCTTCTTTTGCATTTTTTTTCATTGATTCTCTTGATATCCTTGAGCTCTTGTTCTTCCAGATGAATTTTCTTATTATTTTTATTATTTATTATGTTACCATTTTTATCTATAAAAGAATTTTTGGTAGTTTGATTGGCATGGCACTCAATAAATAGATTAAGTAGAATTGTCATTTTATTATATTGGCTTGACATACCCATGAGCAATTAATATTTTTTCAATTGTTTAGATCTATTTGTGTGAGAAGTGTTTTACAGTTGTGTGCATATAATTCTTGGGTTTGTCTTGGCAGGTAGGCTCCCAAGTATTTTATATTGTCTATGGTTATTTTAAATGGGATTTCTCTCTCTATTCCCATATGCTTCTCTTGAGTCTTGTGTTCGAATGCCAGATTTTCTATTCAAGGGTATCTTGATCTTTTCAACAAAAATGCTTGAAAGTCCTCTATTTCATGAAATATTCATTTTCCCCAGAAGAATTGTACTCAGTTTTGCTGGGGAGGTTATTCTTGGTTGTAATCATAGCTCATTTGTTTTGGAATATCAGATTCCAAGCCCTCTGCTCCTTTAACCTGGAAGCTATTAAATCTCATGTTATCCCGACTGTGGCTCCACAATATCTGAATTGGTTTTTTTTTCTGGCTACTTGAAGTATTTTTGCTTTGACCTGGGAGCTCTGGAATTTGGCAATAATATTCCTGGGAGTTTTCATGTGGGGATCTCTTTCAGGATGTGACTGGCAAATACATTACATTTCTATTTTGCCCTCTCAATCTAAAATATTGGGACAGTTTTCCTTGATAATTTCTTGAAATACAATGCCTAGGCTCTTTCTTTGATCATGACTTTCAGGTAGTCTAGTAATTCTTAAATTATGTCTTCTCAACCTATTTCCAGGTCAATTGTTTTTCCAATGGGATATATCACATTTTCTTCTATTTTTTTTTATTCTTTTGACTTTTTTTTTTGCTTCTTGATGTCTCACGGAGTCATTAACTTTCACTTGACCAACTCTAATTTTTAAGGAATTATTTTCTTCAGTGAATTTGTGTGTCTCCTTTCCAACTTGGCCTATTCTACTTTTTTAGGAGTTCTTTGCTTTGGTGAATTTTTGTTCTTATACCATTGGGTCAATTCTTTTTTTAAAGTTATTATTTTCTTCAGTCTTCTTTGTGCCTTTTTAAAAACTAAGCCATTAATTCTCTTTTCATAATTTTCTTATATCACTTTCATTTCTTTTCCCAACTTTTCCTCCACCACTCTTATCTCTTTCTTTAATTTTTCCAGGAATTCTTGTTGGCCTTGGGTCCAATTAACATTTTCTTTGAGGCTTGGATTGTAGCTGTTTTGACATTGTTGCCTTCTTCTGAGTTTATGTCTTAGCCTTCCCTACCACTATAGTACTCTTTGATGGTCAAGTTCTTTTTGTTATTCTCGTTTGATCATTTTCCCAGCCTATTTCTTGACTTTGAACTTTATGTTAAAGTTGGACTCTGCTCACCTGAGAGTGGGGAGAAACTGTCCTAAGCTTCCAGGTTTTTTGTGCTGCTATTTTCAGAGCTAGTTCTGGGGGTCTGCAAGTTTTTGGTTCTTCCAAGGTGGTGTGATCCTAGGAGAGGTATGGTCACTGCTCTCCTGATCTGCTCTCTGATCTTTACTCAGGAAGGGACCCTGGTTCCCTGCAGCCATAAACTCTAGTGATCTTCTTTGCTTTGAAATTGAGACCAGGACCCCTGATGCTTTGTGACCAACCACCAATGATCCTCTCCACCCTGGAAGTGCAACCCAGAACTAGCTAATAGAATCACCAATAAGCACTGATACCCAGTGCCAGTAATGGGTCCACTGTAATCTCTTTTTGAATACTTGTCTAACCACCTTACCACCTCTGGGCTAAGAATTCTCAAAACTATTGTTGTTGTGGCTATGTGTGTGCCCTCTGGACAGGCCTCAGACCTGGTGTCACAAACTTCTCCCTTGGACCTCTTAAGTTTTCTTATATCAGGAGAATGTCTCACCCTGACTTTTTGTTGGTTCTGCTGCACAAATATTTTACTTGAGGTTCTATATCAAAGTTGTTTGGAAGGGTATGTGGAGAAAGTTCACCTAGGTTGCTGCCTCTAGTCAGCCATCTTGCATTTTAAGACGGATTTGGGTTTAAATTTAGAATTTTTTCCAAACTTCTTTCCTGGGGTTGGGCATACTGGGAAATCCCATTTTGAAAAAAAGCTATCTAAAAAAGAGAAATCCATGTATTTTTAAAATAAAGGAATTACTTTGTTTGCTGAAAAAAAAATGAAGAAATTTATCAATTCATTGAAATAAATTGATAAATTTATTAATTTAAAATCAGAAATAAAATCATTGGTTTATTGGTTCTAAGGAGAGAAATAATATTAAATCTGGTAAATGTAATTTTTACCAGAACAAAATTTTTAAAAAAACCTACAAAGGGAAGTAAAGAGACATACCTCTCAGGTATGTCTCTCCACATCCCTGCTTCTGGGCTGGTGCTCACAATAAAATCCCCTCAGTTACTCACCCTCCAGCTTTTGCATTTGGTTAAAAAAGATCTCTCATGGTCTTATAGAAAGGAAATGCAGATGTGGCAGATACTAGCTGTTTCTACATTCATACTGCTATCTTTCCTTTTTTCCCTTCTTGAAAACAATAACAAAAACAAAATCTATACACACCCCTGTCTTAGGGGTCAAGTTACTGGGACTCAAGTTAGTTTCCTCTCTTCCTAAAATAAAAAGAGGAAAATTCCCATGGTGGTTTGTGGCCAGCCAACTTCTTACCAACTTCTACCTTACACCTCATAATATCCAAGTATTCTAGTGCAGGCATTGTTTTAAAGTCACCTTCTCAGAAGAACTTCTTTCTTCCATAGTCCTCTTTGGGCTACTCCCATGAGGTTTGGTGCTGCTCCCATAAGTTTATTGGAGTCTATTGCTCTGTGTTATTTCAGGGACTTCCTCTTATTTGACATCATCTTCATTTCCCTATAGTTCTTAAATTTAAGTAAGCCTACAGCTTTAGCAATTTCCTAAACAGAAATCATGACCTAGGGGCTACATCCAACTCTGCAAATGTAGGTGGGCAGAGACAATAAACTTTATTAGTGGGGGACTTCAAAATTCCCCTCTCAGAAGTACATAAATCTAACCATAAA
Source organism: Trichosurus vulpecula (assembly GCF_011100635.1). NCBI lineage: Eukaryota > Metazoa > Chordata > Mammalia > Diprotodontia > Phalangeridae > Trichosurus > Trichosurus vulpecula. The sequence goes on along the minus strand of NC_050576.1, from coordinate 155,507,393 downwards.
ATAAATAAGAAGTAAGTTAAAGTGATAAACAGAATTTTTTTAGATATGAGAGACCCATGGAGACAACTGAGTGAGAATAGGAATGAGTGTACATTTTTTCACCTAGACATGACACCTTCACAGGAGGCAAAAGAGATAATTTTGATTACATGAAATTAGAAAGGTTTCATACAATCAAAACTAATATAACCTAAATTAGAAGGAAAGGAGGAAATGGGGAAATTTTTTTAATTAAAATTTTTAATTTTTTTTTAGTTTACCATACTCAGTTCCACATGGTTTTGAGTTCCAGATTTTCTTCCCCCCGCTCCCCCCACCCAAGACAGCATGGAATCTGATATATCTTCTACATATAACTTCTCATTAAACTTGTTTACACAATAGTCAAGTTGTAAAGAAGAATTCTGACCAATGGAATGAATCATGAGAAAGAAGAAACAAAACCAAAACAAAACAAAAACAAAAGAAAAAAAGAAAAAAAAACAAAGGGGAAAAAAAGGAGAGCAAACAGTATGCCTCAATCTGCATTCAGACTCCATAGTTCTTTCTCTGGTTGTAGATAGCTCTCTCCATCATGAGTCCTTTGGAGTTGTCTTTGAATCTTGTATTGCTGAGAAGAGTGAAGTCTATCAAGGTTAGTCATCACAGAATCCATATATCTGTGGTTGCATATAATGTTCTCCTGGTTCTGCTCCGCTCACTCAGCATTATATCGTGTAGATTTTTCCAGGTTATTATGAAGTCCGTATCTTCCCCATTTCTTATAGCACAATAGTATTCCATTACATTCACGTACCACAACTTGTTCAGCCATTCCCCAGTTGATGGACATCCCCTTGATTTCTAATTCTTTGCTACTACAAAAAGAGCCACTATAAACATTTTTGTACATATGGGTCAGAAATTTTTTTTTACTTCAAGTTTCTCTGATAAAGTCCTCATTTCTCAAATATATAGGGAACCTAGCCAATTTTATAAAAATAAGAGCCATTCTATTGATAAGGAGACAAAGGATAGGAACAGGCTATTTTCAGAAGAAGAAACTCAAACTATCAATAATCATATAAAAATATTTTAAATCACTATTGATTAGAGAAATTAAAATTAAAACATCTCTGAGGTACTGCCTCATACTCATCAGATTACCTATTATGAAAGGAAAGAAAAATGACAAATGCTGGGGGGGAGGGTGTGGAAAAACAGGTACACTAATGCATTTTTAGTGGAGTTGTGAACTACTCTAACCATTCTGTAGAATAATTTGGAATTATGCCCAAAGGGCTATAAAACTGTACATATCCTTTCCCCAGCAAAACCACTACTAGGTTGAATATCTACTAGGTCAAAGGATATGCACAGTTTTATAGCCCTTTGGGGATAGTTTAAAATTGTTCTCCAGAACGGTTAGACCAGTTCCTAACTATAGCAACAGTTTAGTGGTGTACCTATTTTTCTACATTCCTTCCAGCATTTTTCATTTTCCTTTTCTGTCATAAGTTATGGTATATTATTTTGGTGGAATACTATTGTGTTATAGGAATTGATAAGGGTGATGGTTTCAGAAAACCCTGGGAAAACCTACATGAACTGATGCAAAGTGAAATGAGTAAAACCAGGAGACCATTGTTCACAGTAACGGCAGTATTGTAGTGATGATCAAATGTGAAAGACTTAGCAACTCTGGCTAATATGATAATCCAAGACACTTCCAAAGGACTCAGGATTTAAAATGCTATCCATCTCCAGAGAGAGAACTGATGAATTCTGAGTGCAGACTGAAGCATACTTTTTAAATTTTCTTCATTTTTCTTGCTTTTTTTTTCAACATGGCTAATATGGATATATACGTTGCATGACTTCGCATGTATAATGGGTGTCATATTGCTTACTTTCTCAATGGGTGGGGGAAGGGTTGGAGAGAGGGAGGGAATTTGGAACTCAAATTTTTAAAAAAGGATGCTAAAAATAAACAGTAAAAAAGAAAGTGAGGTTGGCTTAGAGTCCTGGACGTGGGAAACTTGTGGCCTTAAGGTCACATGTGGCCTTCTTGGTGCTTAGGTGCAGCCTTTTCACTGAGTCCAAGCTTTACATAACAAATTATTTTATTAAGGAGATTTGTTCTGTGAAGTTTGGATTCAGTCAAAGGGCCACACTTGAAGACCTAGAGGGCCACATGTGGCCTTGAGGCTACTGGTTTCCCATCCCTGGACCCTGCCCATAGACTAAGCAGCACTATGGGTAAGATTTCAGGTGTTCCAAACAGGTCATGTGGAAGATAGGTATTAGACTGCGTTGGGGAGTATTCTCCAGCCTTATAGGGCTCTACCTCCTACTGATCATCAGGTCAGCCATAGAAGTACAGGACTTACCTGCATGCATTGACAAGTCTGGTGGGGAAGACAATGGTAGGAATGAGAGCAGAGCATCTTAAAAGACTTGGCATCTCATCCCTGACCAAGGAGTTTCTGCAGAGAAACCTCATCCAGGGAGCAGCAGAAGCCAGGATTCTCAATCAGTAAAGGAGCAGAAAATACTCCTTTCACTGCAACTGTAAGGAGAGAATTCTGGCTACTAAGATGCAGGTGTCTAGGCCTCAACTGTTGTAAGAATTAGGAGGGAGAAGATGAGGGTTTGAGGCAACCTCTGGGTCAGGGAAAGTCCACGGTTACTTTACAATCTTGAATAGCAGTGGGGCTTAATCTGAGAGGTCCTTGGTGTTAGCCACTTCCTCATAGAGATACTTCCCCTGGGTCACCCCAACTTGCTCTATAAGGAATAGAATAGGGGTGAGAGGACCAGCAGTGAAGGGAAAAGTGTTTGCCTTTAGAAAGGACGGTGACCTGGCCCTGTTTTCTGCTATTCCTCTCAGTGGCCACCAGAGGGAGACATACTGGTAAGTAATGTTCCCTGGTGGTAAATTCTGCCCAAACCATGGGACATGCCTGGGAAACAGAAGAGAGACAGGGTACCGGAATTGTGTGGGGTGATGGTGAGGTGTCTCAGATTTACACGACTCCCACATCTTGCTGCAGATTAGAAACACATTGAGAGAGATGTTTTCTGGGGCCCAGATCTCTACTAGTGGAGCTGGTCAGAGGCAGGCAGGGTATTCTTTTTTTTTTTAATTTATTTTTATTTTTAGTTTACAGCAGATGGTTCTACATAATTTTGAGTTCCAGATTTTCTCCCCTCCCTCCCCCTTCTCTCCCCAAGGCGGCATGGAATCTCATATAACTACCACGAATGACTTCGCATTGAATTAATTTATACACTAGTCAAGTTGCAGAGAAGAATTACAACTGATGGAATGAATAATGAGAAAGAAGAAACCAAACCAAAAAAAAAAAAACAACTCTTAGATACCACATCTCTCCTGTCAGATTGGCTAAAATAACAAAACAGGAAAATGATAAATGCTGGAAAGGATGTGGGAAAATTGGAACATTGTTACATTGCTGGTGGAGTTGTGAGCTGATCCAGCCATTTTGGAGAGCAATTTGGAACTATGCCCAAAGGGCTATAAAAATGTTCATACCCTTTGACCCAGCAATACCACTTCTAGGGTTGTATCCCAAAGAAATCACACAAGCGGGAAAAGGACCCATATGTACAAGGATATTTATAGCGGCTCTTTTTGTGGTAGCCAAGAATTGGAAATCAAAGGGATGCCCATCAATTGGGGAATGGCTGAACAAGCTGTGGTATATGAAGGTAATGGAATACTATTGTGCCATAAGAAATGGAGATGATACGGACTTCATAACAACCTGGAAAAACCTACATGACATAATGCTGAGTGAGCGGAGCAGAGCCAAGAGAACACTGTACGCAACCACAGATATGTTGATTCTGTGAGGACCAACCCTGACAGACTTTGCTCTTCACAGCAACACAAGGTGCAGGCACAACTCCAAAGGACTCACGATGGAGAATGCTATCTACATCCAGAGAAAGAACTATGAAGTTTGAATGCAGATTGAGGCACACTTCATTCTCGCCTTTTTCTCTTCTCTTTTGTTTTTGTTTTTCAGGCAAGGTATTCTAATAGAACTGTCCTCTGTGGCTATGCAGGATGTAAAAAGGGGCTCTCACGTTAGAGCTGCTCCAGTAACTCGAGTCTCATGGCACACAACTTCTTTCTGCCACTGAACTGATTGTGACCTTAGATATGCCCCTTTTGCTCTCTTGGCCTCTTTTACTTCAACTACACAATGAGGGGATGGGATAAGATTATAGATTCATAGATTAAGATAATCTCTACTGGGCTTTAGTATCCTGATCTGTAAAGGGAGGGAGTTTGCTCAATTAGGTGATCTCTAAAGATCAAGTCCAACTCTAAATCAATGATCCTGTAAGGGTTCTCTCTTCTTCAAGATCTTGGGATTTGAGATGTCAATTCCACGAATTCTGATAGGACTACATGGTCTCCTGGGAATGTCTGCTTCCTTCTGCCACTGTCTACCTCCTAAAGGGATATCTATAATATAGTCATAAGATGTGTGCTGCACTAAACAATTTAAGTGGATGTGACTACTGACTTCTGGTAGCCTTACAATTCTATCTGGGATATTTTGTTCTAGAGCTAGGGATAGAAGGATATATTCCTATAGAGCAAGAGTGGAAGTATCTCTGCACATCCTCCAACTGTGGGTCATATGACCACACAGATATGGAAGAGTATACTTGCATTTTTCCCTAACAAATATTGCCTTGCAGCTTCAAGGAAATCCAAGAGGGACGTCCAGAGGCAGATGGTTAGTGAGAACAGGTTCCTGGGTAATGGGCAGGCAGGAGATGACTGTTCTATGTAGTTAGGCTTGCTTATGGGCTCATATCATGAGTTCTAACACTGGTCTCATGAACCATTTCCAAGACTAGGACCAGGGATATTGTAAATATCTCAGCATAGGGTTATTTTGAGAAGAAAGACTGTTTTGCTGTCAAATCCTCTGGCAACCCATTACCATTGGTCTTCCCTATTCCCTCAGGGGAAATGAATGCAGTGCTACACCCTCTACTAAAGTCTACATTTCAGTCAGTAAAAAAAAAAATTATTAACCACCTACTATGTGCCAGCTAGGGCAGCTTGGTGGCACAGTGGATAGAGTGCCAGGCCTAGAGTCAAGAAGACCTGACTTCAAATGCGACCTCAGACACTTACTAGCTGTGTGACCCTGGGCAAGTCACTGGACCCTGTTTGCTTCAGTTTCCTCATCTGTAAAACGAGCTAGAGAAGGAAATGGCAAACTACTCCAGTATCTCTGCCAAGAAAACCCTGAAAGAGGACATAAAAAGTTGGACATAACTGAATGACTAAAACATGACAGCTAAGTCCTAGGGACACAAAGAAAGGTTTAAAAAATGTTCTCAAGGAGCTTAAACTCTAATGGGAGAGACTGTAATGCCAGTGCAATACCCATAACAGCTTCTATGAATATACATACATATTTCCAAGGTTGGTTCACAAAATATAATAAACTCTCTTCTTCCAAGACAAAACCAAAATATTTATTTGAAACATCACTATTGGGATACCAGAAGGCAAGATTTAGCAAGGTATTCATCACCAATCCAAGGAGCACTGATATCTCAGCATTCTTTACGTTGAGCCTCCCAGCAAGCAAGGTTCCCCTTAAGCAAGCTTCCTCACCTTAGGCAAGTTTCTTCCCCTTGGCCATGCTTCCTCTCCTTAGGCAAGCTTCCTCTCCTTAGGCAAGCTTTCTCTCCTTCAGCCAACTTCCTCTCCTCTCCTTCAGCCAGCTTTCTCTCCTCTCCCTTGGCAATATAAACCTCCCTTAATATATATGATTTTCACCTAATGGGCTCTATATGATATAACATAGAATGTATCACAGCTGTGAACTGGGCCGGAGTTCAAAGCAGCAAGATATCCATAATTACCTGTGCACCTTTAGACCTGGGAACATGGCCCCTGTTCCAAGGAAAGAAAGAGGATACATGTGGTCACATAGTGCTATTAATGAGTGGGGAAGATCTTATATTCCATTAACCCTACAGAGACACCATGCAAACAAGTATGCATAGACAAGCCATATATAAGAAAAATTGGAAATGACAGCAGAGAATTTCATTCTGTGATGCTGACCTTACAATTCAGAGAATATGTCTAGAGAGCTGGTTCAGACCTGTAGAGAGTTACCATGTGATACATGTTCTCTCTTGTGGTATCTCCAGGAGAAGAAGACAGGAGAAGCCATATAGAGAACTGGCCTCAGATTTCAAGAGAGCATATTTTTGGTGGGAAATCTGGCATTTTCATGCCCTACTTCAATGACAAGATAGACATACCCTTCTTAATTCAGGGAAAGAGAAATTTCTTTAGTAATGGAAGTCTCAAGTTTGAGGTAAGGGGAATCTTTGAGGATGTTTCATCTAGAAGGTAACACATGCTGTTGTTGAGTGACCTTGGGTGGCTTGTTACAACATATGCAAAATAGATGAAAAGTAATTTCATGGAGGAAGGTACTACAATCTGAGTGAATTAGAAAAGGTTTCTTGTAGAAGACAGCATTGAAGCAGAGCTTCTAAGAAAACTAGGAATTTTAAGAGGTAGAGGTAAAAAGAGAGTTTATTCCAGGCATATGGGTCTAGCAGGGAGGTGGGAGATGGAGTATGCAGTGTAATAAACTGGAAGGAAGGCAGTTTTTCTGGATGGCACAGTATTCAAATGTCTGGAATGAATAGTAAGGCTAGAAAGGTAGGTTGGAGCCAAATTGTATAGTGCCTTAAATGATACGTTTTCATTTAATCCTAGAGGTAATATTGGAGTACTGAAATTTACTGAGCAGAAAAGGAAAATAGATTATTGAACTCCTATTTTACCCCAGTCAGTATTAATCAGCTAGTGATTTTATAGGGGTGGTGATTGGTAGTAATTATCAATATATCAATATATTATACCCATAATCAATATTCCTTTAGTCAGTCATTCAAGTTAGCCAATCAATCCATAGACCTTTAGTCTTAGTCACTCAATTAATATATTATGTCTGTTATTAATATACATGTAGTTAATCAATTAACATATACTTATCAATACATTCAGTTAATCAACTAATCGGGAATAACGAAATAGGATAGATTCTCTCTTATAAAGGACCTTAGATCCTTATAAAAAAGCCTCAGACCTTTTATGAAAGACCCCAAGCTGTATATTTCATAACCAAATGGTCCCTTACTAAGAAATTTGTTTGCCAAATCATAGGAAGCCAACTAAAGGACTGCAACCCTTTCCTCCTACTAAGTAGAGAACCAAGCCAGCATAATTATATCTTGCCCTAATATATGATTAATGAAGTTTTGCTATTTAAGGAGGAATCTTGTGGGACTTTGATATGCTTCTGAGGAATTTTTTCCTTTATTTCAGGTATATGTATAAGCTTGCAAAGCCAATAATCTACCATTCCAGATACTATCATTTCCTTCAATCTGAAGACTGCTACAGTTGAATGCTTGGCCTTGGGAGAAAGTTGAGAGGGAGACCTTATAAAGGTGAAGGTAGGATCCTATTGACTTGATTTCCCATCAAACTAATTTCCTTTCTCAAAAAGATAATTTTGAACATGGCTTTTGATAACCTGGACAAAGCAGAGCTTTAATCGGCTGTTAACTATCCCTTTTGCCTGGAATCAAAAGAGCCAAGGAAAATTTTCTCCTGTTATGGCTTCTCCACATGATTGTAACCATGTACCTCCTTTTTCCTTTCGTAGGAAACTTCTGTTAATATGACAGTTAGACATGGCTTGATAAATAAGTACTGAAACATCTGGGTTATAATAATGGAATGGAAATATAACAAGTCTTATTGTTCCTAGCATTGCCACTCCCCTTGCTAATACTTGTATATTCATGTTTATAAGATTAAATTCTGAAAGTATCTAATTTTTAACAGTAATATGAGGATATTGGCCTCCTAATGGGGGCAATTAGACAGGGAATATCAGAAAAGTTTGCAAGGATTAGTAGAAGTTTCCCAAGAGGTTTCCAGGTTTTCCAAGAAAGTTTTCTAGTAAATTTCAAGAATTTTCTCCCAAACTACTCATATATTTACATGTATATAAATATAACTGGCTTATGAGATTACATTGTTGGTTGAAATTATTTTCTTGTTTGAAGTAGCTATCTGATCATTTTAAGAAAAAGACTCAGTTTCCATCATGATATAACAATTGGAATTCTCTGAAGTTTCAGGTGAATTACATGTTCTTAATTTGATGTTTTTCTTATAGCTCTATTAACAAAATCAGAAACATAAGACTTGAGCTAGAAGTTGTATTAAGTTATATTGAGTTTCTATTAAATCTTCCTACACACTCTTGGAACGTCAGAAACATTTCTGGAAGGAAGAACCACTTCAAGCTATCCTAAAGAAATGCACATCTGTTGCTTCCTACAGTACAAAGCATGCTAAAAGAACTTCTCTGTGTGGGGGCTACAGTGCACACTAGGCTTTTGAACTTTTTCATCTACATCAAGGGTTTCCAGGCAACTGGTGGAACTCAACAAAGGACTTTGTTCTCTTCCCTCCCACTTCGCCATGTGTCATTGCCTCTGTTTCAAAGGGAACTGCCCCCTTAAAACAGAGAGACGTACAAAAACATCTACAAAGATTATTCTACTCACCTTTAGCACATGGAATGTGCGCACATTATAGTCAACACAAAATTCAGTAGACCTGAAAGACGAACAGCTTTTGTTGCAAGAGAAGTCAGTAGGTATCACATCCAAATAGCAGCCCTGAGTGAAACAAGGCTGGCAAATGAAGGCCAGCTCACTGAAGTTGGAGCTGGATACATCTTTTTCCGGAGTGGCCACAGTGAAGAGGAGCATCATGAAGCTGGCATAGGTGTTGCAATCAAAACTAATCTAGTCAACAAGCTTGTATGAATGACAGGCTCATGACAATGTGATTGCCACTTGCAGGAAAACACCATACCACCATCATCGGTGCCTATGCTCCCACCATGATGAACCCTGATGAAGTCAAAGAAAAATTTTATGAAGACCTGAAGGCCTTTATCATCAATGTGTCAAAAGAGGACATGCTTGTAATTCTGGGTGACTTTAATGCTAGAGTAGGCTCAGACTACCAGACTTGGCAGGGAGTCCTAGGAAGGAATGGAGTTGGAAACAGCAACAGCAATGGCTACTTCCACTGAAGACTTGTGCATCTCATGACCTTCTCATCACTAACACTATCTTCCATTTACCTAAATGCAATAAAACTTCATGTATACACCCTTGCAGCAAACATTGGCATTTAATAGACTACATGACTGTAAGGAGAAGAGACAGACAGGATGTGAGAGTGAGGAAGGCAATGTGTGGTGCAGAGTGCTGGACTGATTATAGACTTATCCTTTCCAAGCTAAATATTCACATTCAGCAAAAGTGGTACCCCCAATGCAAAATGACTACCAGAAGAACTAAGGTCAACAAATCAGAGCTCTTCTCTGAGAGTGATCAGTTTGTTGCTAACTTGGAGGGAAAATTGAGCCAACACACAGTTGGCAGCAATGGAGCAGAATAGGAGTGTGTAGCTTTCAGAGATTTAATGTATAACACTGCATTTGCTCAACTGGGTCAATACACTTGCAAACACCAAAAGTGGTTTGATGAAAATGATGGGGAAATTCAGAACCTGCTAAATGAAAAATGGGAACTCCACAGAGTTTATCAGCAGGATAGCTCATCCATCTGCAAGAAGGCAGCATTTAATTCCACCAAAAGTAAAGTACAAGCAAAGCTTAGAGAGATGCAGGATTCTTGGCTCAGTAAGAAGGCAGATGAAATCCAATTTTATGCTGATAGTAATAATCCAAAGTGCTTTTATTTTTTTAATTTTTTAAAATATTTTTTAGTTTTCAGCATTGATTTACACAAGATTTTGAGTTACAAATTTTCTCCCAATTTCTACCCTCTCCCCCCACTCCAAGATGGCATATATTCTGATTGCCTCATTCCCCAGTCAGCCCTCCCTTCTATCACCCCACTGCCACTCCCCCCCATCCCTTTTCCCCTTACTTTCTTGTAGGGCAAGATAGATTTCTATGCCCCATTGCCTGTATATTTTATTTCCCAGTTGCATGCAAAAACCACTTTTTTTTGAGCATCTGCTTTTAAAACTTTTACTTCCAAATTCTTTCCCCTCTTCCCTCCCCACCTACTTTCCCTAAGAAGGCAAGCAATTCAACATAGGCCTCACATGTATCATTATGCAAAACACTCCCATAAATACTCACGTTGTGAAAGACTAACTATATCTCCCTCCCTCCTATCCTGTCCCCCTTTATCCAGTTTTCTCCCTTGACCTTGTCCCTTTTTGAAAGTGTTTGCTTTTGATTACTTCTTCCCCCTATCTGCCCTCCCTTCTGTGGTCCCCCCTTTTTTATCCCCTTCCCCCTACTTTCCTGTGGGGTAAGATACCCAATTGAGTGTTTATGTTATTCCCTCCTTAAGTCAAATATGATGAGAGAAAGATTCATTCATTCCCCCTCACCTGCCCCCTCTTGCCTTCCAATGAACTGCTTTTTCTTTCCACTTTTATGTGAGATAATTTATCCCATTCTATCTCTCCCTTTCTCCCTCTCTCAACCCTTACTTTGATTTTTTTTTAGATATCATCCCTTCAGATTCAACTCACCCTGTGCCCCCTGTTTATGTATATGTATATTCCCTTCAACTACCCTAATACTGAGAAAGGTCTCATGAATTACACGCATCATCTTTCCATGTAGGAATGTAAGCAAAACAGTTCAACTTTAGTATGTCCTTTATGATTTCTCTTTCTTGTTTACCTTTTCATGATTCTCTTGATTATTGTGTTTGAAAATCAAATTTTCTATTCAGCTCTGGTCTTTTCACCGAGAAAGCTTGAAAGTCCTCTATTTATTAAAAACCCATATTTTGCCTTGGAGCATGATACTCATTTTTGTTGGGTAGGTGATTCTTGGTTTCAATCCCAACTCCTTTGACCTCTGGAATATCATATTCCAAGCCCTTCAGTCCTTTAATGTGGAAGCTGCTAGATCTTGTGGTATCCTGACTGTGTTTCCACAATACTCAAATTGTTTCTTTCTGGCTGCTTGCAGTATTTTCTCCTTGACCTAGGAATTCTGGAATTTGGTGACAATATTCCTAGGAGTTTTCTTTTAGGGATCTTTTTTGAGAGGCAATCGGTGGATTCTTTCAATTTCTATTTTACCCTCTGGCTCTAGAATATCAGGGCAGTTCTTCTTGATGATTTCTTGAAAGATGATATCTAGGCTCTTTTTTTGATCATGGCTTTCAGGTAGTCCAATAATTTTTAAATTATCTCTCCTGGATCCATTCTCCAGGTCAGTGGTTTTTCAATGAGATATTTCACATTGTCTTCCATTTTTTCATTCCTTTGGTTCTGTTTTATAATATCTTGATTTCTCATCAAGTCACTAGCTTCCACTTGCTCCAATTTAATTTTTAAGGTAGTATTTTTTTCAGTGTTCTTTTGTACCTCCTTTTCCATTTGGCTAATTCTGCCTTTCAAGGCATTCTTCTCCTCATTGGCTTTTTGGAGCTCTTTAGCCATTTGAGTTAGTCTATTTTTTAAGGTGTTATTTTCTTCAGTATTCTGCGGGTCTCCTTTAGCAAGTCATTGACTTGTTTTTCATGATTTTCTTGCATCTCTCTCATTTCTCTTCCCAATTTTTCCTCTACTTCTCTTACTTGCTTTTCCAAATCCTTTTTGAGCTCTTCCATGGCCTGAGACCAGTTCATATTTTTCTTGGAGGCTTTTGATGTAGGCTTTTTGACTTTGTTGACTTCTTCTGGCTGTATGTTTAGGTCTTCTTTGTCACCAAAAAAAGATTCGAAAGTCTGAGTCTGAATCTGGGTCCATTTTGGCTGCCTGTTCATGTTCCCAGCCAACTACTTGACCCCTGAGCTTTTTGTCAAGGTATGACTTCTTGTAGAGTAGAGAGTACTTTGTCCCAAGCTTTAGGGGCTGCGCTGTTGCTTTCAGAGCTATTTCTACACAGCAATCTCTGCCACACCAGCCCTCCTCCTCCTCCAAGAACCGCCAACCCGGATCTTGACTCAGATCCAAGCAGACTCTGCACTCCTGCTCTGATCCGCCACTTAATTCCTCCCATTGGGTGGGCCTGGGGCTGGAAGCAACTGCAGCTGTAGCTCTGGAAGCAGCCCCGGAGCTGCACCACTTCCACACCCCTGGGGCTGCGGCCGACCATGCACTCCTTTGACTCTGTTTCAGCAGTTTTTCCCATTAACCTTCTCTGTTGTCTTTGGCGTTTGTGGGTTGAGAAGTCTGGTAACTGCCACAGCTCAATGATTCAGGGCCCTACCTCCTGTTCCACCCAGCTTCCAGTCTGTTTGGTCCTGGGCTGTGATCCACTCCACTCCCAGCTCCGTGCAATAGACCCTTCCTAGTGACCATCCAGGCTTTCCTGGGCTGGAGCCCTGCTTCCCTCTGTTATTTCGTGGGTTCTGCAGCTCTAGGATTTGTTCAGAGACATTTTTTTACAGGTGTTTGGAGGGACCTGAGGGAGAGCTTAAGCAAGTCTCTGCTTTCCAGCCACCATCTTCTGAAGTGCTTTTATGATGCTCTGAAGACTATTTATGGGTCAAAGACCTATGGTGCATCTCAACTACTCAGTGCTGATGGAACCACATTGATTAGTGATAAGGACATTATCCTGTAGAGATGGGCTGAACACTTCAATAATGTTCTCAACAGACCATCATCAATCAATGCTGAAGCCATTGACTGTTTACCTCAGGTTGAAGTCAATCCCTCCCTAGCTGAAGCTCCAACTGAAGAGGTTTTGAATGCCATTAGGTTCCTTTCATATGGCAAAGCATCTGGTGATGAGATTTACAAGGTAGGGGGTCCATTGCTCATACAAAAGCTGACTGAAATTTTCCAGGTTATACGGCAAGAGGAAGTTATCTCCCAGGAGTTCAAGGATGCTTCCATTGTCCATCTCTATAAAGGTAAAGGAAATAGATTGCCCTGTGACAATCACAGGGGGAGTCTTTCTGTTACTCATTGCTGGCAAGATTCTTGCCAGAGTCCTCCTTAATAGGCTGATCCTTCACCTGGAAGATGGTCATCTATCTGAGAGCCAGTGTGGCTTCAGAAAGGGCTGAGGAACAGTTAATATGGTGTTTGCTGCCCAGCAACTCCAGGAGAAATACCAGGAGCAGAACAAAGGTCTGTATACAATATTTGTAGATCTGACCAAGGCCTTTGATACTGTTAGTCATGAGGGCTTATGGAAAATTATGTCAAAATGTGGTTGCCCAGAGAAGTTCATGAGCATCGTACATCACTTTCATGATGGCATGCTTTCCCACATTCTAGATAACAGACAATGCTCTTGAGCCTTCCTAGTCACCAATGAAACAAGGCTGTATGCTTGCTTCCCTGCTTTTTAGAATGATGTTTTCAGCCATATTGTTAAATGCTTTCAATGAGGATGGACAAGTCAAGACCAAAGTAGAAGGAATGTTGGTGCTTGATTTTCTGTTTGTAGATGATTGTGCACTCAATGCAGCCTCTGAAGCTGAGATGCAACAAAGTATGGATCAATTCTCTGCTACTTGTGCTAATTTTGGCCTAACAACACCAAGAAAACATAGGTGCTCCGTCAGCCACCACCACACCATCCATATGTGGAACCATTGGTTGTAGCAAATGAAGAAATTTTGAATGCTGTGGATAAGTTCACTTAACTTGGTAGTGTACTTTCCAGGGATATACACATTGATAATGAGGTTGACACATGCATTGCCAGAGCTAGCTCAGTGTTTGGGAGGCTCCGAAGGAAAGTGTGGGAGAGAAGAGGTATTAGACTGACTACCAAACTGAAGGTCTACAGAGCTGTGGTTGTGACCTCATTGTTGTATGCCTGTGAAACCTGCACAGTCCACCAGTGCCATGCCAAGAAATTGAATCACTTCCATTTAAATTGTCTTGGGATGATTCTGAAGATCACCCAGCAGGATAACATACCAGACACTGAGGTCCTTACTCGAACTAAACTACCAAGCATTCAAATTCTGCTTCAGAGAGCACAACTCTGATGCATTGGCCTCGTTGTTCGAATGCAAAACATACACTTGCCAAAAAGACTATTTTATGGAGAACTCACACAGGGCAAGCATTCATATGGTGGTCAGAAGAAGCAATACAAGGACACTCTCAAGGTCTCTGTCAAGAACTTTGGAATTGATTGTGTGACATGTGAGACATTGACAAAGGACTGCTCAGCATGGCCTGCCCATATCAGAGAAAGTTCTGTGCTCTATGAGCAAAGCAGAATTGAAACAGCTCAAAGGAAAGGCAGGATGCACAAGTGTGGAATATCCACCCCAAATGTTCACAGAGACTATTTGTGTTGGACCTGTGGTAGAGCATTCTGAGCAAGTATTGGCCTGACCAGCCACAAGAGGACACATTGAATCTTGACTCAAGCATAGTGATGCCATTTTGGTCCTCTTTGAGAAAAAAGGACAACAACCAATGACCCAACCATTTTTATCCAATGCCCCCGACTTCATCCAAGGCTACTACTACTCTCCTGGATTGTTCCAGTGCCCCCCAGGGGACAGTATCATCCATTTAAGGAACCTATGTTTTAGATGAAGAACAGTTCCCGACCTTTGTAACTTTTACTATTTTTAAGGGCATCCAAAAACAGATTAGTAGAAATTGGACAACTGACTCTAGCCATGCAGAGTCAAACATTCCTTTTGGGTCAATTGGTCATAAAAACCCTGGACCAACTGAAGCAGTTTGTTTAAATTGGTTAAATGTTCCATAAGGAAATTGATTTTCTCAAGCATCAAAGGGAAGAACTGAAAGAACAAATCCCTAGTCAAGTCAGTATTGATTATCCTGATGATTTATTTTACCTTGTAAGTCCTACCTCAGATAGCTTTTGTAGCCAGAGACTGTTTCTCTTTTGTGCAGAAGTGAACCCCTGCATCTGAGCTGAGCTAGCATAAACATTTCCTGATTTCTCAAGAGTAAGTCATCTTTTGTGTCCAGCTAAGTTAAGCTTTGAGTTCAGCTCTTTGTTAAACTAAATTAACATTTTGACCATATTTACCACAGTAACAGGGCATTTCAGTTAGCACAATAGTCCCTTGATGGACAGACTGAGTGACATGGTATCTTGACCAAATTAGATAAATAGTCTGGTGAGTTTCTTCACTCTGAAACACCCCGTCAAGCCCCCAACATACCCACCCCCAATTGTTGACAATAGTGACAGCTGACATCTGCGCTGTTCCAGGATGTAGCTGGCCTAACCACAAGCCAAGTGACCCACCTCCTCCCCTCAAAATATGGTGCAAACAGATTTCTCAAGACCATAATTTCTGAGTTCCTGCTTGATTATTATAAAAGAAGCTCTATAAGACTACTTTTTGTCTCTAACTTCTGAGGAGTCAAATGATCTGGTTGGTTGGCAGCTCCTCAGAACTTTGAGCCTCAGTCTCACTCTGTTTCAGAGGCCACCTGTATACCCTCTGTACAGTGACAAATATTTGCATTTAGAAAGATAATGATTTGGCTTTCTACATTGCTGTTCCTGGCCATAGTAGACAGTTCTTGTAAGTCAAACTTTCTACTAGTAAATTCTTCTCTTCATTGCATGGTGCATTCATGGAAGTTATTAGGGAGACAGGGAACTGGAACTGGCTTGAGGACAACAGCAGGTGTTTCTTGTCAGCACATGTCCTACCCCAGATTTGAGACAGCAGATTTCTGAGTCCTTGGAGAAATGGGAGTGAGAAGAAGTTGAGGTACCAGCCCAAAAGTATGCAAAGAGTTGTATGTGACCAATTTTGTAGGAGAGAAATTTGGCTTTTCTCACTGCCCCACATTTATTAAGGCTTCATGGGGTTAGACATCATACTTAAGCAAGTTTGAAATGGGACATCAAGAAGGACAGATGAAACCAAGATCTTCTTCTCTGTGGTGGGAACTTGAACAAACCAATAACTTAAAGCACTCTCTGCATGTTTTTGAAACTCAGGTCTCCAGCTGAGCCTACAAAACACCTGTGATTCTTCCTCTGGATCCATAGCTCGAAGTTGCAAGGAAATCAAAGAGCGCTGTCCAGAGTCAGATGGTGAGTGAAAACAAATCAGTATGGTCCCTGGGTGACTGGGTCCTCAACAGTGCAATCTGAACCATGTTTTAGCCCATCTCAGTAAAACTATGGCGACCAAATGTTTGTCCAGGAGACTGAAGCCCTAGTGAAGCTTCAGCAGACTGAAGACAGAGAAGTCAGAAGGCAACAGACCTGCTTCATCCTCACGCTGTATCCATCTTATTTCCTTTCACAATCTCCCACCCCTTTGTCTTCTCTTTCTTGACTACTTTTGTTGTTGTTGTTGAGTTGTTTCAGTTGTTTCTGACTTTTGTGACCCCCATTTGGGGTATTCTTGGCAAAGATACTGGAGTGGTTTGCCATTTCCTTCTCCAACTCATTTTATAGATTAGGAAACTGAGACAAACAGGTTTAAATGACCTGCCCAAGACCGCACACAGCTAGTAAGTGTCTGAGACCAGATTTGAACTCAGGAAGACGAGTCTTCCTGAATCCACACTCAGCACTCTATCTGCTGTGCCACCTAGCTGCCCTTTGGCTGCTCTAGATCCATGAAATTGGAGAGAACTGAGGGGCACCATTTCTTCTCTGCCCTGTGCTCCACTCAGTAGCATCATTCCAGGCAGGATAGAGCCTTTCAGATTATGATCCTTTGAATAAAGCTTAGAGAGCACAGGCTTCAGGGTCAGTAATCCCAAATGGGAGAAAAGCTAGGGAATCAGTATTCCTCATGGGTCTCAGCACATCAGTGTTAAAAGCTCTGTGAAGCTGAACTTCACATTTACAAGGTCTCAAGAGCTGGTTCAAGACTGCAAATAACTAATATTATTCAGTCCATTCTTTGTTGACTTCTTTAGGAGTGGGCAAGAGAAAGCATATGTGACATAATGGAAAGAATGCTAAACTTAGAGCCGATTAATGTAGGTTCACAGCTTTGTCCTGACATTAATTAGCTGTATGACTATAGTAAATAACAATTTCTCTGAGCCTTAGGTTCAAAATCTGTAAAAGGAGAACAATAAGTAGTGTGTTTAGGAAAGCTATTTGCAAACTCATAAATACTATACAAATGGGAGTTATGATGGTGCAGAAAATAGTCTGAAATAACAGATTTCCAGTTGGAACTCTTGTTCCCATGACCCGATTCAGCCTCAGCTCAGAAACACTCACCCAGATTCAGGGAAAGAAGAGTTTCTGTAGTGAAGAGTGTCCCAAGGCCCAAGTCTGGGTGAACCCTGGATGGTGATTCCTCTGATTATCAGGCCTTTTCATGTCCCTAAGATTACTCATGTGCTGTCAATGAGTGAGCCTCTGTGGCTTTGTCCTCTGCAGATGGCCTGTATTTCCTTCAGACTGGGAATGGGAACATCTACCAGACCTTCTGTGACATGAGGTCTGGGGAAGGTGGCTGGACCCTGGTGGCCAGTGTGCATGAGAATCACTTGGCAGGGAAGTGCACCCAGGGAGATCGCTGGTCCAGCCAGCAAGGAAACAAACAAGACTACTCTGAGGGTGATGGGAATTGGGCCAATTATGCCACCTTTGGATCTGCAGAAGCTGCTACCAGTGATGACTACAAGGTATGCCCAGAGTGCCTGCTAGACCCTCTCTGTCTGAATGTCAAATGCCTCTTGTTTGAGTGTTAGAATGAGTTACCTCTGGATGAGTCCTGAATTCTCACCCCTAAGAGTTTGTGATCCTTTGGTTATTTATGGGAGGAATATCACCTACTAGGACTAAGTTAATTATTTAGTGGAGGACAGATTGGATGTGTTTGGTTTGACCCTGGAAGCTAGAAGCAGGAACAGTAAGTAATAGATGAAAAGAGGTCAATTGAAGCTGGATGTCAGAAAAAAATATTGCCTAACAATTAGAATTGTTCAAAAGTGGAATGGGTTGCCTTGAGGGGTGATGGGTTCCCCTTCATTGAAGGTCATCAAGCCTCTTGCTCGGTATGTTGGTTAGGCAAGATGGCTGTTGAGGTCTCTCCTATCTTTCAAATTCTGTGACTCTGTGTTTTGTAAGCTGTACTGGACATATCATCAGTGGGAGTCCAAAGTTCACAGTCTAATAAATAAGGGACTTTAGTTTCAGTCCAAGTCTTAAGGTGACCTCCAGGAAGGCCGTTGAGAAGATAAAATTGATTCTTCATCATTTTTGTTGATTCTATTTACAATTTACTGATTTTGTCCTGTTATTGCCTAAATCTCAGTTCTGTCTCTAAACTTAGTACAGAAATTCAGCTGTTCTATAATGAGTTAAAGTTAGACATCCAGTTCTCCTGCTAACTGCTGTTCTATTCTTGCCTGAGGAACTCTGTTACCCTTGGGGGATGCAGGTAAATACCAGGTAGTCTGGTCTAGAATCTTTACATCACCAAGCTATCCTTCAAGGATATCTGGTTAGCTTTCCAAAGAAATCTGACCTACCATCTCTTAACCAATAACAAACTCAAACAATGAACAATTCTTCTAATGGGTGGGAAGGAGGGGGTTGTGGCTAGCCCCTCACTCCCAACTTCTAACCAATCATATTGTGCCCCATGCCTCAGCTTTGTAACCAATCATGTTGTCCTCAACCATTTGTTCTAATCTTATAAAAAATGAGTTAAGTCTCCATCTTGGGTTCTTTGGCTAGCTGAGGCAAAACCATTGACCCATACTACTGGCAGGTAGCACCGCTATTAGTAATGAAATGTTATCCTGCTTGGAGAGAATGTGCCTCAGTCTACTTTTGCTGAATTGTACTCATGACACCATCAGACTAAGGCTCCTATTGTCCTCTAGAACCCAGGTTACTATGACATCCAGGCCAAGGACCTGGCCATCTGGCATGTGCCCAACAAGTCTCCCCTGCAGCAATGGAGGAAGAGTTCCCTGCTGAGATATCATACCTCCACTAACTTTTTCGAGCAACAGGGAGGGAACCTGTTTGGCCTTTATCAGGTAAACTGAGTTCTATGGGCCAGGTGGGTAGGGAGCATCTCTGGGAAGTGGGCTCAACAGGATCCCCAAACACCTGTCATCATGGTGTTACTTTATGTCTCCTGAAGAGGTATCCAGTGAAATATGGGGCTGGTATGTGTCTGACTGACAATGGCCCAGCTGTGCCCGTCATCTATGACTTTGGTGATGCGGAAAAAACTGCCAAGTATTACTCTCCACAAGGCCAGAGTGAGTGTTTGTTATCTGAACCCCAAACCATAATATTACCTGCTATCCTCATCCCTCTAAGCTTAGCACTGTGATGGTGACATGCCCATAAAAGGAATAACATAGTTTTCCTTCAATCCTCAGACAAGCAAGGGGACTTCACTGAGGCCCAGGGCTTAGTTGGACTCTCTGGTGATGTCTATGATTGGTCTTTTCCTTTCTGTCTCCATATGTAGTTATAAAGCATGAGTCCCTGCTCCCAGATGGCTTGCTCTAAATCATTAGAGTGTTAAGCTACAGTATAGTTTTTAAGGTACACCACCGAGGGAATTCCAGGGCTGCTCCTTTGAAACTAATCTCTGAATTTTTGTCTTTCACCACGATCAGCCGAATTCTCTTATGTCTTGCCAGATGAATTGGTTGGAGGCTTTGTCCAGTTCCGGGTATATAATAATGAAAGAGCAGCCAATGCTCTATGTGCTGGAGTGCGAGTCACTGGATGTAACACTGAACATGTGAGTCCTGGGACCCATCAGAGGGTTTGGAGAGTAGCAATTCAGGAATCTCTGAACCTAGTGGGCTCAAATTAGAGCCTTACACCAACTCTACCTCTTTTTAGTCCATTGAAGAGAGAGATGCAGAGAGAGAAACAGAAACAAAGAGATAGAGAAATACAGAGAAAAAGGTTTGAGCCAATGGGATTAATGACAGCAACAATAATAAAAGCTCACATTTATATAGTGTTTTAAGATTTACAAAGTGCTTTATACATATTGTCTCATTTAACCTTCGTAATGACCCTGTGTAGTAGGTGGCATTCCCGCTTTACTGATGAGGAAAGTAAAACAAAGGGAGTTGTGCAGAATTATAGAATTAGGAAGTGTGTGTGTGTGTGTGTGTGTAGGAGGCAGACAGGAGGGAGAAGGAGTGTAAGCACAAACTTTAGAAATATAGCAGTGACAGATAAGTAAGGAAATAAATCCATGTGCCTGGAAGAACTCATAGCTCTGGACCACAGGTTTTGATGCCTTTAATCTCTTCAGGGGAGAGTTTGCTCCCTATGTTACCTGCTGGGTGGGACCACTCTTCTTTTGGGTCTCTGCACTATCCTGTTTCATGAAATCCCTTTTGTACTACTCCTGGGCTATAGAAAGACTGTGAAGCTCTTTTAGTGAACCAGAAGCATCCCATTCTTTTTGTGACAAGCAATTCCCTTAAACCTAGGGTCTATAGAGCTATGCAATCATGCTTTCTGGGCTAATTATTCCCTCTCCAGCCAGAGAAGGCAGTAGAGGATAATTTAGAGGAGACAGTCTTTATATAAAAGATTTCAATCCTCTCAGGCTGCAAATGGTGCTGAAGAACAAGGCAGACAATACCCGGTAGTTTGTTACCAATCAGAATGAATTGGCCTTTCCTCCAATCAGCTCTAAGCATTAGAGTTTTTCTCCAATCAATTCCCAGAAGCAAGGAATGTCTTCCCCATCCTACCCCAGTCCACCCCACCCCATCCTTACATCTGCAGTATAGGCTCTAAGTTATTTTCTCAGCTCTCAGTTTAGTGGTATTTCTCTTTGCCTCAGGCTCTTCCCCACTTATTCTGGCTTTTGGACTCCTTTCTTCTGTCTGAGTGTTCTCTTTAAACTTAGCATTTATTTAGGCTTGTTATTCTTTGTTCGTCCTACTTTAAAGCAATGTGCTTCCTGGTATGAAGTGATCTGCATCTTCCAAATGATTAAAAAAGTCAAAATCCACATTTCTATCAGGCATGAAACAGATAATTATCATTCACTCATTCAAAACAGTTCTTTGCTGTCGTTTTCCAGCAATAAAAAGCAAAGTTCTAAAATAAGTCATATTCACATTAATTGCTGAGAAACAATGCACTGCAGCCCTCTTTGTACCAGTCTGTGCTCTTGCCCTTCAGTTGTCTTCAAATAGGTCCTCTCGCTACATTTACATAAGGAGCTTCCTCCCCTCCCACCCCCATCCCTTTTGGGTCCTGCTTTTCTAACACAAATGTCCATTTTTGGCCTTTTAGACAAATAAAGTGTCCATATAAGAAAGGAACAGTACCTTGCACTACAGTGGGCTGCCTTATTCAGTAGCGAGCACTCATCACTTGAGGTATATCAGCAGATCTACCACTTTTCAGGAGGATTGTGAATGTATTTTTAGCATTAAGTGGGAACTAGAATCCAGGGACCTTTAAGCTCCCTTTCAACTCCAATATTTTCTGCTGCCTCATGGCTTCTCCCTGTGAGAAACGTAGTTTTGGGGATCACTGGACTTCCTAGGCAGGGCCAAAGTCCTGAGGAAGAACCCTGTGATAATCCCTAAGGAAGGCTGTGCAGACCACAGGACCAAGTGGTAGCCCCCCCTTAATCTGTGGGTATCACAGGGCTTCCTAGGGTCAGACCCTAGGAGCACCCAAATGATGGCCCCTTAGAACAGCAGTGAGATCACAAGGCTCTCGAGACAGGGCCAGAAGACCCAAGTGATGTCCCCTTAAGAAGGCTGCGCAGACTACAGGGTTCCCCAAGGGAATCCGGAGTGGTAGCCCTCTTAACACCGCAGTGAGGATCACAGGACACCCCAAAGCAAGATCCGAGAGTAAGCCCAAGATGACCTTCCGCTGCTCATTGCTTCCCTTCACTCGACCTTAGGAAGATCCATGTGATTTGCCCATTCTCACCCAAAGGACTCAGGACCAGAGTGGGCAGAAGAAGGCATTTTATTACATTCCTTGAGAGAGCAGGTGTAGTGCTCACTGGAACACTCACCCTGATACAGCTGCAGGAGCAGGGGTAACCATTCCCTCCATTCCTGCTAGAGTTATGGTTAGTTTACAATCTTTATTTTTTACATAGTTTTTCTAGGTTATACAGTATATATAGGCAGGATAATAAGGATACAGAAGCAAAAGTGAAGTTAATTAGATTTTCCTTGTCTTAGTTTAGGATTAAACTACATTCTTTTACTTCCCCTACTTTCCCTCTTTAACATACGCAAATTATTGGAGTCAGTAGGCCTGGATTCTTGACCATGACCAGTCTCTAGATAAGCTTGAACTGATTCAAGTGGTTTGGCCTCTCTAATTCCCCTGACTGCCTTCTCAAAAAGCATGCGCATGCGTACAAGCCTCTGACCTTTCACCTGACCGACCTTGAGGCCTGGTGTCTGCTAAAGCTTGGGGTTGGGGGGGGGGGCGGGGAAAGTACACCTTTAGTTCTGTGGAAACCAAACTCCTCCTCACATTTCTTACACCCCTAACCTTTTCATTCTAAGAATGTAAACGCTCTATCCTGGCAGATCTCTTCATCCATCCATCTTGTATTTTAGCTTCTCTTCACACAATGACTTTCCACTTCTCGATCAGAGTGATAATAGGATGTGAAAAACTCAAGATGTAGTCTTCACACATGCAGTTGAGACACCCTATGGCCACCTGTACCTCAGTTTGGAAGGAGGAAAGAGATGCCAGGTCCCCTTCCATATCTCAGAGGGGCTCTAAGACTGGGGTACAAACTTTGGTTATACTGAATCACAGTTGAGAACCCTAACTTCTGATTTATAATGTAGCTTTCTGGGCATCTACAAACTACCCATGGCTCGAGGTTTGGGGGCAGCACAGAATATATGTGTGTTATCTCGAGGCGGCCAGGCACAGGATGAAAACTATTGAAGAGACTAATGCTTTTAGGAACCATTTTCCTTTCAAATGCATCAGACTTGAAGACTGCATACTTCACTTCTATGCCCAAGTTTTTTTTAAAACTTGGCAGATGATGGAAATAAAGCTTCACAGGATTTTTTTTTCCTTTTTGGAGGGGGGAAGGCAGGGCAATTGAGGTTAAGTGACTTGCCCAAGGTCACATAGCTAGTGTGTCAAGTGTCTGAGGTCACATTTGAACTCAGGTCCTCCTGACTCCGTGACTGGTGCTGTACTCACTGCGCCACCTAGCTGTCTCCAGAAAATTTTTTCTAAACACTTCATCTCAAAATTATTAACCGCTGGTATCCACTTAGTATCAGTTTTATGCAAAGTCTTTTAAATTTGGTGTCCAAACTTGTTATTTCATCTGTGTGGGAATTCCTGGTATAAAAAAAAAACTAAGTAGTTTTAGTCTATAGCTTAGGATCTGAGAGCATAGCCTGGGGATGGTGAGAGGAGGACAAATCATCTAACCAGGGTCACACATCTAGTGTGTGCCAGAGGCAGGACCTGAACCCCAAACCCCAAGGCCAGCCTTTTGTCCAATCTGCTGCTGCCTGTGCAAGGTACTAAGCTATAGAAAGAGAAAAGGTTGTTCTTGATCAAAAAGCACCTATAGATATACAAGCAATGGGGTATAGAAATCTATCTTGCCCTACAGGAAAACAGAAGGGAAATGGATAAGAGAAGGGGGTGGTGATAGAAGGGAGGGCAGATTGGGAGAAGAGGTAATCAGAATGCATGCCATGTTGGGGTGGTGGAGGGGAGAGATGGGGAGAAAATCTAGAACTCAAAATCTTGTGGAAGTGAATGTTGAAAAAAAAACAAATTAGTTAAAAAAATAAAAGAGAAAAGCACTCATAATCTACTTGGGAAAATAGTAACAATGCAAGGGAATACATGATAATTTTAGCTCACAGATTTAGAAATTTTGGTGGCTTCTGACATCACCTAGTACAAGGTACTCATTTTAAAAAGTAATTTGCATTTCATTTCATTTTTATTCTGAACTTAAACACCAAATAGGATGTCTAAGGCAAGTCATTCCACAGAGGAGGAAATTGAGGCCCAGAGAGGGGAAATTGACTTGACCAAAGTCACACAAGGAGGAATAGAGCCTAGATTCAAACCACGGTTCTCTAATTCTAGAATCCAGGGCTTTCTCCTGTGTCCAGGAGAGTCATTACAAGGACTAAGTGGATGGGTAACTCATACTAGCTGAAGGGGTCACCAAGGCCTGGGTTGTTGGGAAAGACTTCCCATAAGTGGTAGCATTTGAACTAGGTCCTCAGGGTAATCATTATCCATAATCAAGGAGGAGAGGGGTGGGAACTACAGGCATGGGGACAGCTAGCATTCTGAGGAATCCGATGATCATTTTGTAAGTTCCATACATATCAGTGAGACCAAGGGATTCCATGCATTTCTTTCCCTTGACAGATTCTCTTACTACATATAGTTATCCAATGGTTCTTTCATTGCTATTTTTCTCCTTTGCAGCACTGCATTGGTGGAGGAGGATTCTTCCCAGAAGGGAATCCCAGGCAGTGTGGGGATTTCTCTGCCTTCGACTGGAATGGCTATGGAACTCACATTGGTTATAGCAGCAGTCGAGATATAACAGAGGCTGCTGTGCTCCTGTTCTACACATGATCATTGCTCCATTCTGAAACTAGATATTGGCAGATTCGGGAATGGTTAAACTCCCTTCTCTCCAAGAATCAACATGAGATGATTCCTCTGGGCATGGAGTTTGGGGAGAATAATAAATCTCATTAAATCACAACTCTTGGTTCCTGTGTGACCTTGAACAAGGCTCTTAAGCTCTCTGGACCTTCTTTTCCTTTTCTGTTCAGTGAGAGAATTGGATTAGATAAGTTCAGAGGTCCCCTCTAACTCTAGACTTATGATACTATGACTCTATGACTATGGCTGGATAGTTAAAGTATCTATTAAGCACTTACTACATGCCAGATACTGTGCTAAGTACTGGGGATACAAATACAGATGCAAAGCAGCCCTCAATTGTAATGGGGGTAAGGGAAGAGGGAGGTATAATGCATAAAGAGGAACTGGGAAGCAGTGGAGGTAGGAGGCTATCATCAGTGATATGGAGGTCTGGTGCCTGGCAAGGTGAGATGAAAGCTTACCTATCAGAGCTCAGAATGAGTTGAGAGGCAGAGTCCAAGGTTCTGGTTGGGGGAGATGAGAGTGGTGGCCAGGTTGCAGGCCTGATTTGGAAATGGTAGCCTTTGAGGTCTTTTCTGGCTCTAAATCTTTGAGTTCCTTACTTTAATGTATCTGTTCACAGTCCATTCTTTGAGGTGAGGGCCTGGTTTTCATTTCTGCCTTTGTATCCCCAGAGTTTAGCCAATTCCTTGCACACAGTAGATGTTTAAACAGTATTTGTTGGATTTAATTGTATTTTATCTCTCCTGCTATTGCCCAATATGATTTCTTCCTTCAAATTTACATAATTTCATTGTAACACCCTGAACTCATTGTCAATCTTCAGATCAGCTAGGTGTGAATAGAGTGAATAGAGGGCTGGGCCTATAATCAGGAAGACCTGAGTTCAAATTCAGCCTCAGGACATGTACTAGCTGTGTTATCCTGGGCACGCCGCTTCACCCTTTTACCTCAGTTTCTTTATCTGTAAAATAAACTGGAGAAGGAAATGGCAAACTAACAGCAATGCAATACCCATAGCAGCTGTCGTGACTATGCATACGTATTCCCAGGGTAGGTTTGCAAAATATAATAAACTCTTCCTTCGAGACCAAACCAAAATATCTATTTGGGACATTACTATTAGGATATCAGAAGGCAAGATTCAGCAAGGTACTCATCAGCAATCCAGGGAGGGCCAACATCTGAAGCATTCTCTCTGTCAAGCCTCCCTGCAAGCAAGGTCCCTAGGCAAATTCC
Source organism: Trichosurus vulpecula (assembly GCF_011100635.1). Classification (NCBI taxonomy): domain Eukaryota; kingdom Metazoa; phylum Chordata; class Mammalia; order Diprotodontia; family Phalangeridae; genus Trichosurus; species Trichosurus vulpecula. Next base: position 155,481,462 of record NC_050576.1, on the reverse strand, counting down.
TCTCTCCTTCCGTTTCTCTCTCCTTCCATTTCTCTCTCCTTCCCGTTTCTCTCTCCTTCCGTTTCTCTCTCCTTCTGTTTCTCTCTCCTTCTGTTTCTCTCTCCCCCTGCTTCTCTCTCCACCCACACCTCTCCTTCCAAGTAATACAATATATATACTGTTTCCAATCAAAGACTCAGCACTTGATTGGCTTAGTGCCAAGAAGCTTGGAAATTAGCACTTAATTGGAAAAGTGTGGAAATCCCTTTGGCCCAGAGCCTAATTGGTGCTGCACCAGGGCTCCACGGGAGGTCTATTAGTGGACAGGGAAGATCTTCAAATTCCATTAACATTACACAAACCACTCCGGTATCTTTGCCAAGAAAACACCATATCACAAAGAGTTAGACATAACCAAAATGAGTGAAAAACAACACTCATGATTAACATCCTCTCTAGAGGTTTTAGGATTTATGTCCCAGAATTTTCTAATATGCTGTTTTTATGATTTCTTAAGCTCTAACAACTTCCTTCTGCACCCAACTATAGCTTCTTGCCACCATGGTGTAACAACAATGCTACTTGCCACTACTGTGGCTGTGTAACGCCAATAACACCAGCACACAGGAGGGCTGCTAGCACAGTTTCTTTGATCTGCTTTTCTATGGAAAGTGTGAGAGATGGGTAAAAATTAGGGAAAGTTAAGTTTCCACAGAAAAAGAGTTAATTGAGTTCCACAGAATAATTAATTAAGTGTCAGCTGAAAGAAAGGAGTAAAGATTAACCAGTATGGGGGTCCCCAGCCAATGGGAAGAGAGTTTGTGGTTTTGTAGAAACTGCATATCCAGGATGTTAGGAAAATTGGTCTAAACTGGTCAGATAACGGTCAAGGTTGAAGAGAAAACTGGGTCAAATGGCTACCATGCATGCTTAATTGGCTAATTGAATATTACCTCACACACCCACAGAGAGGAGTTTTCCACCATTTTTGAACATGGGACATATGATAAGGGAGGGCGGACATGCTTGTACGTATCAAGAAGAGAACATGCCAGGGGCATGTAGGGAAGATTATAACCCAGAAGGGAGCAGACCCAAGAGAATAGAGTTGGTCTCATTCCTGTACTCCCCACTCCCTCTTCCTAAAGGAAGGTGGAGTCCACTCCTGGCCAGGAACATATACCAATTCCTTTGTATTCCTCAATAACAAAATTGTTCTTCATACCAGAATTTCAGTATCAAGCATATTTCTAACAAAAGCAACTTTAAGAGCTTTACAATCTCACTTTAATTAAACACACATATATCATTCACTTAGTTCAGGGGAAAAAAGTCAGCACCCTAAACTTTAGAATAAATACAAACAGAAATTACAAACCAAGACAATATAAACAGTTCAACAGACAGATTTCTGTCTAACCAAATTACAATGCATAGTTGCCAGAGAAGCACCAACATCTAGGTCTTTCAAAGCAGGGTGGGGGAGGGGGGAAGGAGGCTTTCAATGGCTACCCAGAGTCTTATCACCAACACTATTTCAATGAATGTACCCCCAAAGGTGAAATGCTAATCTTCTAGCATGTATACTCTGCTCAGGGCCCTGAGGGATCAGGGCCTACTTAGCATTTAGGGTATGGAAAAGCTCTTCAATCACTAGCACCAGGTCATATACCTTGTTTTGGATCAATGACTCCTGATTGCCTTAGTGCTGAGAAGCACTCCAAAACAAAGACAAGAAAAGGGTCCCACTTTGCCTGCCCCATTCCAACAAAGGTAAGACTCATTAAAGGCACTTGATGGCCTTAGCATTCCAAAAGAGAAGAACAGCAAAAAAAGTCCTACCCTAATTACCATAACAGCATGGCCACACCTTAGACCTTACTATGACTAGCAAACACATTCTCTCCAAAGTCCTGAACTTTGTCACTTCCTTCTTGTAATACAATTTTCTCTCTTTTTACCTCCCTACTTAAATTAAACCTACATGTCACCCTCACTTTGAACATCTATGTCCTTGACTGCTCCCTATTCTTTCATGTTCTCTATCTGCCCAACACTGGTTCCTTTTGCCTCCTTCCCTAATCCTCACTGTCATAAGATTGTGTATTTTACTCAATTTAACAATGTAGTTCTGACATTGCTCTGTTTCATCTGTTTCCCCTTCTGAACTTCCTTCTGCTCTCTTCTGTGCAATGTTCTTTTTGTTCTTTTTTCCCCCATATCATTATCACTAACCTTCTGATGAGGGCAAAATCTCTGGGAACCCCCTTGAACCTGGAATACAGTCTCTGGGAGCCCCCTTGAACTCTCCTTGAGTCTTCCAACTGGATCTGGCCTTCCCCTAAGGCCATGGACCTTGCTCAGTAGATTGAATCTGGCCCGCTTGTGGAAACAGGCATCACAAAGGGTGGGATTTCTTAAGACAACCCATTATGGTGAATCCCTAATAAACTTTGTCTTTTCCCTTGGCTGAGAAGGCTTGAGTCGAATTCTTTAGGCAGGACCCAGCATGTTGGTGTTTTGGAGTCATGAGCGCCCCTAGAAACCTATGGTTCACCACCGTCATCATTTTAATTAAACCTCTTCACTTCTACCTCCTTCCCCAACTCTTTTAAAATAAAAGCTTTCCATTGTCACAAATAAATATAGTCAAGCAAAACAATCTCATACATTAGTCGTATCTGAAAATATGTATCTCATTCTTCACGTGTAATCTATCACCTTCCTGACAAGATGAAAAATTGAGAAAACGGTCTACTGGCACAGATGAATCTCTCTCTTCCTTGCTCTGTGGCCAAATGATGACCTCTGGTGACACTTCTGGCCACTCAAAACTCACAAAGTTATAATCCATTCTCTTCCACCTCCAATACTCATTCACCTAAGATTAAGGAAGAATAAACAAAACACACACAGAAGAAACAGAGTGTTAAACCTGAAAGTTGGTTGAAGGAGGCAAACAAGCTAGGTGATAGAAAAATCCATGTTGTTTATTATTTTCCCTTAAAGCATAACTAAGCTAGCTTACTTGTGTGTACAAGGATTCAGAGCATAAACTCTGGCTCTGAACAAAGGAATGAGAAAACTTATATACGTTATTTTAGCAGACCCAGCAAGCCTGTGTTACCTCACTTTTATGGCCCCCATGTATGTTTAACCATGGTACAAGAATTTCCCTTAATGGAATAGGGTTGTAAAGAATGTTGACAAAGGTTAGTTAATATTAAGCGAAGTAGTCTTTCTTGGGGTTAGGGTCTCATCCTTTAATGGCTAACAGGGGTAAGAATGTCCTTAAGTCAGTATTATCTGGCCTTGTTGACAGAGGTAAGGGTATTTACTCCTGAGCAAACTCTAGAGAACAAAGAAGCCCAGGTCCTGGATCTTCTTCCAGTTACTCATTAATTCAGGCTCTAGGTCTGGTAGAAATTTAAAATGATATAAAATGGTATAAAACGTTCCACATTTCCTCCTTTTGGTCAAAGGCAAACTGAAAGTTTCACCTGAAGACCAACTAAGGTATGGAAAAACCTCTATCTTCCTCAGGGGTAAAGTTCTAACAATCCTTATCTAGGTGGATTCAGGTTTTTTTTTTTCTCTCTGTGGTTGGACATCCCCAGAGATGGGTAGTAATTGTAGACTAATTGTAAACAAGCAGAGGGAGTAAGTTGCAAGGGGGATCAGGGTAGGGAGCATAATGGGGAAACTAGAGCAGCTAAGTAAAATAAGCTAAAGACACCAAAGGTACAGGTAAACAGTCTTGGGAATGCAAGGGACTCAGAAAGGGAAAGAGCAATTCTTCGTTCAGCTTCTGGTCCGGGCTCTTGGCAGGGTTGCCTGTATCTGATGCTGTCCCCTTCAGGCTCCTTTGAAACCAGAGGGCAAAGTCTCCTATGGGCTCAGATGTCCACTAGGGAGCAGGGGCCATCCTCAGATGTGACAGAAGGATCAAGGAGTCCATATCCACAAGTTGGCAGCTATAGAAGTAGTCAGATCTGACAGGAGCTCCCAGAACACACATGATTTGATAATTGAGAGAAAAACAGCACAACATAGGTCCCAGCCACACAGGGCTAAGTTCAAACAGTACAATAAATGGTTCAGTATCCCAGCCACACAGAGCTGAGTTTAAACAAATACGATAAAGTTCTTCTCATTATTCACAAAACTGCACAATTACATTGAGTCAGGTACAGACCAAACTACTTAGATGGTTCACAATAGACTGGTATTGAGAGGGGGAAATTTGCATGTCACGTGTTTCACATTTACACATTAGATAACCAAGAAAACTTAAACATGAACCATACAAAGTAATGCAATCATTATTAACAATGTTGAACATCATAAATTTCCTTGTATCCCAGTAACACGGTACATATAATATCATAAACTTTAGTCATACCGTGTCTCTTCAATGGCATTTACAAAATAAACCATAAGCCATTCTTAACAAAGCTTAAAATGTTTCTGATTTAATTCCAGCAATTAATTGCACAATTTGTATACAAAGTAACTTTAAATCACAGTTACATATTCCCAATGTCCACTTAAAGCAGCACTTTTTTTTTAAATCCCAGATGCCGGATTGTAGTGATCTGATCCCTAGATAGTAAAAGAGAGTTCTGCTTCTCTGGTTCAGATCTAGAAATTCTCAGACAATTCTAACTTAATATAACTTAGTACAATCACTTAAATTTCGTTCTCCTTTTTTTTTTGAAACTTCAGAGTATTTCAGTTTATATATCATCTGCTGTTACTATCCTTAAACCTTTAAAATGTGAAGGTCCAACCATAAAATTGAACTCCTCTTCCTTTTGAAATTACCAGCAGATACTTTACAAAGGAGATATAATTTCACTTGTACTACTATCTTACACAATTTTTTGTGCAAAAATCCACATTTAAGATCTTATTACCAAAACACACTTATTAGCTTGAATTTCCATGATTGAGCCAATCATACACATCTGTATATAATTCTTAGGGGAATCAATCTTATCCTACGGCTTTTTCTCAAAATTTGCTATCCCCTGCACTTCGAGGAACACTGGCTGTCCTCCAAACCTGGAAGGCTCTGTCTTTCCTCACTTCTGCCTCCTAGAATCCCTGGTTTCCTTCAAGACTAGGGTCAAAGACCACCTAGTGTGGGAGGCCTTGCAGGTATTTCCTCCACCCCATCCCTCCAGGTACCAGAGCTTTTCCCTCTAAGATTACCTCATATGCATCTATTTTTGTTTCACTTGCTATCTCCTCCCTTAGAACGGGAGCTCCTTGAAGGTACAGTCTGTTTTTGCCTTTCTTTTTGTGTGTACTTCTTTTTCTTAATTTTAATTTTATTTTAATTGATGGGAAAAAAAAACAATCATCTCTATAACATAGTACAGTAAAAAAAAAATGACTGCACATGAAACTGCAAAATGTATCATGTACAGCTTGCTATTCCTTTTAAATATATCACTCAGGACTTCCTGACTCCACATCCAGAACTCTGGCTATTACCGCACCTGGCAGCCTCCCCCGGATTAGGGCTGGCTCCTTTCTTTCAACATACAGCAGTCTCACTGGACAGCTCCTGATAGATGCCATCCCCTTCCAGGCTACAAACACTTAGGACACTGAGAGAATAAATCTCCTAGTGTTGGGCAGAGGCATCTGCGGAGTGATGGAAGAAGAGATCATGTTTGAAAAGGTAGACAAGAATGTACTTCACTCATGAAGTAAGGCTACTAGGTGGCTCAGTGGATAGAGTACCTGACCTAGAGGCAGAATAGACCTGAGTTCAAATACAGCCTCAGATACTAGCTGTGCTACCCTGGGCAAGTCACTTGATCTCTGTTTGCCTCAGTTTCCAGACCTGAGTTAAGATGTGGCCTAGAATATTTTCTAGCTGTGTGACTCTGGACAAGTCACTTCACTAATGTTTGCTTCAGGTTCGTCATCTGTAAAGTAGGGATAATGATAGCATTTAAGGGTTGCTATGAAGCTCCAATAAGATAATAATTGTAAGGTGCTTAGCCCAGCGCCCGGCACACAGTAAGTGCTATATCTGTGTTAGCTATTAGTAGTAGTAACTGAAATATGAAAACCTTGGCCAGTTATTTTTTGATCTTCTGATTGTTTGAATCAAATGGTTTAAATGTGGCAATGGTAGTGATCCCCGTGGTTCAATAAATGTGGAGGACTGAATTGACCTGTCATGGAGGCCAGCTGTTTTTTTGCCACACTGCAGTGAGGCAGCAGGCTAGAAAAAGTCTTAGGATCAAAGGACTTAGAGGCCATTTAGTGCAGCCCTCTAGTTTTACACAGGATGAGAGTGAGCATCTGAGAAGTTGAGTGATTCAGATCACAAGTGACAGCAGCAGGATTCGACCCTGACTCCTCTCACTCCACATCATTACTCTTTCCAGTGGGCCATCTCATTATCTCCAATGAGACAATATTTATAAAGCACTTATGACAGTGCCTGACATACAGTAGGTGCCATAGAAATGCTTATTGCTTCTCTTCCCTCTAAGGGGCTCTAACACTAGGGCACAAACTTTGGTCATAGTTAATTATAGCTGAAACCCACAACTTGTGACTTGGCAGTGTAGCTTTCTGGGCATCTGTAAACTACCCATTATTCTGGGTTTGGGGGCTGCCCAGAAACAGAGTATATGTGTATGTGACCTCAAGGTGGCTAGCACAGAATGAGAACTATTATGAAACTAGCACTTTTAGCAGCCAGCTTCCTTTCTTTTTTGTGTATATTTCTTTTTTCTAATTTTAATTTTATTTTAATTTATGGGAAAAAACAAACATTTCCATATCATAGTATAATTTTTTAAAATGATGACATGAAACTGCAAATATATTATGTACAATTTGTGATTCCTTTTAAATATATAATAAAATTATCACGTAAATTTCTTTTTCTTACCTCCTCCCCTCAATCTAACGATGGCTACATAAGACATAAATAGTTATATCTATGTAAAATTATTCCATACATATTTCTCTTTATCAATTATTTCTCTGGATGCAGACAGCATGTTTCTTCATAATGTCCTTTATAGTTAATTTGGGTATTTGTGATAGTCAAAATTATTTATTTGCTCAAAGTTATTCTTAAAACAATGTTATTATTATGTAGAATGTTCTCTTGGTTCTGCTCATTTTGTTCCTCATTATTTCATGCAAGTCATCCCATGTTTTTCTAAGATCATTGTGCTCATCATTTCTTATAGTACATTAGAATTCCGTCACAATCATATACCACAATTTGTTCAGCCATTCCCCAATTAATGGGCATCCCTGCAATTTCCAGTTGTAAAGCCATGACTTCAATGAGGATGAAATGCAGAAGATCTGATTATGACTCCAAGTGGAAGTCACAATCACAGTGGAGACACAGTGAGATCATATCTCTAGGCAAGCACAAACTTCCATAAATAGGAGAGTGTCTATAAGCATAAACAACATACATGTAAATATACCCTGTAGACTTAGTAGAAATAAGCTCTTGAGGTAAGTCCAGGAATAAGGGAAGATGCTCCCCATGGAGTGGAGCACACACCCCTTAAACCTGTATTATCTATGGGAGTTTCACATGGGGAAACTAAAAACATTCCTATTTAGATTCTTATATATGGGAGCCTAACACCATTCTACCACCCCTTTTAAGTATTATACGTGGTGGTCCTCTACCAATGTTATATGTCAGTGACTCATCCTTGGGAATTGATTTTTTAAAGTTTATTTTCCTTTTTTCCCTACTGGTTTTTTTCTCTTGTTGAAATTTTTTTAAATTTTTAGTGAGTATTTTGACCTCACTCTCTTGGAGTAAGTTCCAATACATCTTACCTGCAGGGCTCTAGGGGCACCCCTAGTGAGGTTGGATTGTCTCTTCTCTAATGCTATCAGCTTAAGTCCCTAATCCAGTTTATTCTCCCTCCACCACCCCCCCCCCTTCCCACTGTTAACCACCAGTGACTAGACTCAGTTCTATTTAACCAATTCACATGAACTATCTCTTACGAAAGGATATTTATTTTGAAGATATAGCAAGAACAGAAATATAAGCATTTGCTCCCCAAGATATCAGGGGTACACTCTCCCTTATGCTCCATGGGTCCTTGGGAAGAGTTGGTTCAAACATAATGTAATTTCTACATAGCATTTGTCCCTCCAAGTTCAGATCCAAATTCAGCATCTCTGAAGGATAAACACTGGTCTCAGTTATTACAGGGCTGAGTCTCAAAGGTCACTCCTCCCTCCTTGGGCCTTCACAGATGGACTGGCTGGCTACTACCCCCAGCATGAATGGATTCATCTCCTAAACCTCGTGATGCATTGCTTTCTTAAACTTCCAAAACACATAAAGTTTTAGCCTTCAAACTTCACTCAAGACAAAAGATCAAAAGCCAAGGCAAAAAACTGAGCCCTGTATTCAAGGGACATACTTTTAACTCAGATGGGGAAGGTTCAAGGCCTCTACCCTCACATCATTGTCTCTCTTCTCTCACTGAATTACCTTTACCCTTACATCATTGTCTCTCTTCTCTCACTGAATTACCTTTACTTTCTAATGAAAGTAAAAGTCAAACCAATAGAAGGAATAGATTCTGCTCTATTGGTGCCTTGTCCAAAACGCCAATCAAAAGGGCTGTTCTTCATCATATCATTAGCAGACTGGAACACGTTACTGAATGCTTATCCAGGCCTCAGTGTCCATGCAAGGATTACATGCCAAACATTCTGCATAAGCTCAAAAAGACTGAATTTACTACTCAGTCCTCAGTTAAAACTACTTTTGGAAGGTCATTTTAATCATCTCTTGGGCATAAGATTGATTGTGATGGTGTTAAGGTTGATTTGCCCTCTAAAACTAGATTGGGAAATAGCAATCCAACCCTTCAGGGCTTCCTCTAGGACCCTGATGGTGTGATGTAGCTGGCCTCACCCTGGGGGAATGAGGCCATTGTAATTGTGCTACATATAAAAACTTAAAATCCAAGAATACAAGACAGAATAACTGAGGCAAAAGAAATAAAAGAGGCATTTAAAAATTAATTACTTGGGGCAGCTAGGTGTCTAAGTGGGTGGAGCATGGGCCCTGGAATCAGAAGGACCTGAGTTCAAATCCAGGGTCAGAAACTTGCTAGGCATGTGACCCCGGACAAGTCACTTAACCTAAATGCCTCTCCCCAAAAATTAATCATTGAGGTTAAAGTCTTGACATATAATATCTGTATCTGGCTTTGAGTTTGTTGATGCTGGTTGGAATAAGTTTTGTCATATTCACTTTTCTTGTGCTTTTACATATTAGTTTAATTTTAAATATTTTTATACATGTTGATATTTTCCATTGTGGTATTTTAAATCCCATTTTAGTTTGATGTTTAGTTTAGTTCTATATTTGTATCATAATCGTTCACTTTATGTTTCGTTTATATTATAGTCTATGTTTATAATTATAATTTATATTACATTTAGTTTATTTTATATTTAGTTTTATGTTGGTTCCAATGAAGTTTTTACCTCCAAACTTTGGGAATTTTACTTTGTCTTTTCTTTTAAATAAGAATTCCTCTACTCCTTTTGAATATTTTTTCCTTTTTTCTTTTTGGTTTTCATTTTCCAGATCCACAAATTTTGTTATACTTTCTGGTTTTCTAACATGCTTTTATATTTTTTCCCAGGAAAGTCCTGTTGTTTCCAATTTTATTTTCAATTTTGTTGGAAGTTATCTCCAGTTTCATTGGTACAAGGGAGCCTTTCTTCCATAATCTATTCACCATCATGAAAAAATCCTTATGCCAAATATTGTTATGTTCTCAATTCACTCAGTTAATGAGACCTCAAGTTTATGAGCAAGTGTTTTCTTTTGCTCAATGTTATTTGTGCTATTGTGACTTTAATATGGAGTCTGACACAACTTAGAGTGGCATGCTACAGCCAGCTCAAAGAGTCAATTGTTAAATTTTCACTGCTGAGTATTTATACCTGGGAAATGTGCTTTCTAATGAATCTTAGCTTGAAATCTTGTCATTCAGAAATTCAGATGGGGATTTCTGATTGTTTGGGGGAGGCCTTTGGCTGTTAGTACTGTCCATAAAATCAGTTACTGATCAATTGTGTTCTCCGGTAAACCAGGTATAAAGAAGAGGGGTGCAAAACAATAGACCAGGGCAGCTAACTTTTATGTATCAGCTTGTAGCAAGCAGATCAGTAGTGAATTAAATCATCACCTTCAGGGGTGGCCTGATTTCAAATTATTATCTTAATGAAGCACCTTCCCATATGTATTTGAGTTCTCTGTGGAAAACAAATGAATAATGATTGAAATGTCATTGAGAACTTCAGGTATTAAATTATGTTTTAAGTGAGGGTGGTGGGAATGACAGTTTAAAAAAAATACTTGTAATAGTGAAGACTTGGGTGGAGGTCATTGACTCTATTATGTAACCATAGTTTATATAGCAGTTATTTTTATTTAACTAGGCTGTAAGCTCTATGAGGATAGGCTGTATGTATTAATTGTTGGGTCTTTCTCTAGTGCCTAGCATTATGTCATTCACAACAGAGGTGCTTAATACACATTTGAATGAAGAAAGGAAGGAAAAATAGATGGGTGATGAAATAGTGGAAAAGTAATTTGTGTTATCAGTATCAAAATGCATAAAGGTGTTCTGTTAGTAAAAGTAGATGCAGAGCATGTTGCTAAGACTATTTTAAAAATTGAATAAGTGAAAGAATTAGAAAATGTTAAAGCAATGTCCAATAAAGTCAAGCTAGAGAAGACCTTTCAGGAAGTGCTCTGTAAATTAACCAGACCCATTTGATCATTCAAATGATAGTACTTGGAACTCATCTTCAGTCTATTCTTTAAGGAGGAGTAACATTCATCAGTTGGGAACAAAAGTGGAACAATCAGATTGAGGTACCACGTCAAGAAATACAAAGTGGAGGACTAGCAAAAGTGAAATGACAGATCGTGGTGGAGTCAAAAGAACACTTCATCTGAACTGAGAAGATCTAAGTTTATGTCCCAGGTCTGGCATAACTTAGAGTGGCATGCCAGAGCCAGCTCAAAGTGTCAATTGTTAAACTTTCACTGCTGGGAAGTTACACCTGGGAAATTTGCAAATGCTACAGATTATGGCTTGATTTATTATTTTGTTGATTTCTAGACTTAATAAAGTGTTGGAGAAAAATGTCAATAATGCAAATTTAAATCAAAGCATATTATGTGCATTTTTTGAGAGCAAATTGTTAAACATTTGCCAACATATACCTTAACTATGTTACCTTGGGAGATTAGTTTCATCTTTCTAAGCTTTGGTTTCCTTTCTAGAATTTGAGGAGGTTGAACTAGATGATGTCTAAAGTCCCTTTCAAGCCTAAAATTTTATTACCTTTTGAACAATGGGTTAAGTATACTGAGTAAAGTATATAAAAGAAGCCAGAGTTGCAGAAACTGTGAAAATAGGGAGCTGTTAAGAGACAAGAAGTCAAGATGAAAG